>NC_054468.1:98887146-99547771 GCF_017639515.1 Carcharodon carcharias
GTCTCGAAGTAATAGCGGAGAACCACCATCTTGCACTCTCGAACTAATGGCGCAGTTATAAATTGAAAGTAGAAGTGAATCTGAATGGGAAGTGCTTGAGGCAGTCTGGGAGGAGTGTCCTACTGAACTAAGGGGCCCTTTCTGGGGGTGCTGTTTAACTTGTTAGTGCCACAGCATTAAAATTGAGTCAGAGCTGGGAGAAAGGAGGTGTTCTTCCTTGTGAAGCTAGCCATTGGAACCCATGCCTTTTGCCAATGCTGCAACAGTGAATTGAAGGAGTCTCCTGTGGATTTCAAGGACTTCAGATAGGTTTTGATTCCTAGCCTGGAATTGTGCTCAGCCCAGCCCTGGCTTTTACAGGACAGGTTGACACAGAGTGGCACTTTCATGTGTTCCTGTGATAGAATCTGAACTCAGTCAGAGAGTATGTGTATTTACACAGAGAGAAAAAGTAAATGACTATTGCCAAGAAACTCATGGTCTGTTGTGAATGGTCTCTTTGATTTTGAAGTAAAATGTAATCTTCAATAATTAATAGCCAAAAATGAAATAGCTTACTCTGATATAATGCCTTTCACAATCTCACAATGTCCCAAAGCCTTTTATAACCAATCAAGAGCTTTTGAAGTGTTGTCACTGTTGTAATGTAAGGAAGTGCAGTAGATAATTGAGAGCAATTATATCATCAGCGAATTAAAATTGTTCATATATCAGACAGTGAACAGCCAACAATCATCATAAAGGCAATAATTCAAATCAAGGGTGGGAAATAACAATGATGGATATTTCAAAATGGTTATGTGGCGAATAATAGAAGATGCAAATCATTCTAAGATAAACTATCTTGTTTAAAAGCCTCAAATTATCCCATGAAAAGAACGGAAAAGTCCCTGAAGAATACAAAGTTTTACACTGTCCTTATCGTATTATGTACCAGGGTAGGGTAAATAACTGTATCCATCAAATTTGTAAAATAACAAAGAACACAGCAGTGAGCAGAGCAGAATGGTAAATCTGGACCGTGAATGGACTATTGGATCTGGATTGTGAACAGATAATTGAATCTGGACTGTGAACAGGCTATTGGATCCAGATTGTGAACAGATAATTGAATCTAGACTGTAAACAGGCTTTTGGATGCAGATTGTGAATGGAGTATTGGATCCGGATTGTGAACAGATAATTGAATCTGGACTGTGAACAGGCTATTGGATCTGGATTATGAACAGATAATTGAATCCAGACTGTGAACAGGCTATTGGATCCAGATTGTGAATGGACTATTGGATCTGGATTGTGAACAGGTAATTGAATCTGGACTGTGAACAGGATTTTGGATCCGGATTGTGAATGGGCTATTGGATCTGGATTGTGAACAGATAATTGAATCTGGACTGTGAACAGGCTATTGGATCTGGATTATGAACAGATAATTGAATCCGGACTGTGAACAGGCTATTGGATCCAGATTGTGAACAGATAATTGAATCTAGACTGTAAACAGGCTTTTGGATGCAGATTGTGAATGGAGTATTGGATCCGGATTGTGAACAGATAATTGAATCTGGACTGTGAACAGGCTATTGGATCTGGATTATGAACAGATAATTGAATCCAGACTGTGAACAGGCTATTGGATCCAGATTGTGAATGGACTATTGGATCTGGATTGTGAACAGGTAATTGAATCTGGACTGTGAACAGGATTTTGGATCCGGATTGTGAATGGGCTATTGGATCTGGATTGTGAACAGGCTATTGGATCTGGATTGTGAACAGTTAATTGAATCTGGACTGTGAACAGGCTATTGGATCCAGATTGTGAATGGGCTATTGGATCCAGATTGTGAACGGGCTATTGGATCTGGATTGTGAACAGATAATTGAATCTGGATTGTGAACAGGCTTTTGGATCCGGATTGTGAATGGACTATTGGATCCGGATTGTGAACAGATAATTGAATCTGGACTGTGAACAGGCTATTAGATCCGGATTGTGAATGGACTATTGGATCTGGATTGTGAACAGATAATTGAATCTGGACTGTGAACAGGATTTTGGATCCGGACTGTGAACAGGCTTTTGGATCAGGATTGTGAATGGACTATTGGATCTGGATTGTGAAGAGATAATTGAATCCAGACTGTGAACAGGCTATTGGATCCGGATTGTGAATGGGCTATTGGATCCGGATTATGAACAGATAATTGAATCTGGACTGTGAACAGGCTATTGGATCCGGATTGTGAACAGATAATTGAATCTGGACTGTGAACAGGATTTTGGATCCGGATTGTGAATGGACTATTGGATCTGGATTGTGAACAGATAATTGAATCCAGACTGTGAACAGGCTATTGGATCCGGATTGTGAACAGATAATTGAATCCGGACTGTGAACAGGCTTTTGGATCCAGATTGTGAACAGATAATTGAATCTGGATTGTGAACAGGCTATTGGATCTGGATTGTGAACAGATAATTGAATCTGGATTGTGAACAGGCTATTGGATCCGGATTGTGAACAGATAATTGAATCCGGACTGTGAACAGGCTATTGGATCCAGATTGTGAATGGACTATTGGATCTGGATTGTGAACAGGTAATTGAATCTGGACTGTGAAAAGGATTTTGGATCCGGATTGTGAATGGGCTATTGGATCTGGATTGTGAACAGGCTATTGGATCTGGATTGTGAACAGTTAATTGAATCTGGACTGTGAACAGGCTATTGGATCCAGATTGTGAACGGGCTATTGGATCTGGATTGTGAACAGATAATTGAATCTGGATTGTGAACAGGCTTTTGGATCCGGATTGTGAATGGACTATTGGATCCGGATTGTGAACAGATAATTGAATCTGGACTGTGAACAGGCTATTAGATCCGGATTGTGAATGGACTATTGGATCTGGATTGTGAACAGATAATTGAATCTGGACTGTGAACAGGATTTTGGATCCGGACTGTGAACAGGCTTTTGGATCAGGATTGTGAATGGACTATTGGATCTGGATTGTGAACAGATAATTGAATCTGGACTATGAACAGGCTATTGGATCCGGATTGTGAACAGATAATTGAATCTGGACTGTGAACAGGATTTTGGATCCGGATTGTGAATGGACTATTGGATCTGGATTGTGAACAGATAATTGAATCCAGACTGTGAACAGGCTATTGGATCCGGATTGTGAACAGATAATTGAATCCGGACTGTGAACAGGCTTTTGGATCCAGATTGTGAACAGATAATTGAATCTGGATTGTGAACAGGCTATTGGATCTGGATTGTGAACAGATAATTGAATCTGGATTGTGAACAGGCTATTGGATCCGGATTGTGAACAGATAATTGAATCCGGACTGTGAACAGGCTTTTGGATCCGGATTGTGAATGGACTATTGGATCTGGATTGTGAACAGATAATTGAATCTGGACTGTGAACAGGCTATTGGATCTGGATTGTGAACAGATAATTGAATCCGGACTGTGAACAGGCTTTTGGATCCGGATTGTGAATGGGCTATTGGATCTGGATTGTGAACAGATAATTGAATCCGGACTGTGAATAGGCTAATGGATCCGGATTGTGAATGGACTATTGGATCCGGATTGTGAACAGATAATTGAATCTGGACTGTGAACAGGCTATTGGATCCGGATTGTGAACAGATAATTGAATCCGGACTGTGAACAGGCTATTGGATCCGGATTGTGAACAGATAATTGAATCCGGACTGTGAACAGGCTATTGGATCCGGATTGTGAACAGATAATTGAATCCGGACTGTGAACAGGCTATTGGATCCGGATTGTGAACAGATAATTGAATCCGGACTGTGAACAGGCTATTGGATCCGGATTGTGAACAGATAATTGAATCCGGACTGTGAACAGGCTATTGGATCCGGATTGTGAATGGACTATTGGATCTGGATTGTGAACAGATAATTGAATCCGAACTGTGAACAGGCTATTGGATCCGGATTGTGAGTGGACTATTGGATCTGGATTGTGAACAGATAATTGAATCCGGACTGTGAACAGGCTATTGGATCCGGATTGTGAACAGATAATTGAATCCGTACTGTGAACAGGCTATTGGATCTGGATTAAGAACAAATTATTGGTTCTGGAATGTGAACAGATAATTGGATCCGAATTGTGAGTAGGTTGTTGGATTCGGCTTGTGAGCAGACTTGGATTTGATTTGGGAACAGGCTATTGGATCTGGATTGTGAACAGGTTATTGGATCAGGATTGTAAATAGATTATTGAACAGACATTTGAATAAATGTTACATAAAAGGTTTGCAGACAAGATAATGTCTCATGGTGTTGGGGTAATGTATTAGCATAGATAGAGGATTATCTAATTAACAGAAAACAGAGAGTCAGGATAAATGGGTCATTTTCAGGTTGTCAAACTGTAACTAGTAGAGTGCGACAGGGATCAGCGCTGGGACCTCAATATTTATGATCTATATTAATGACTTGGATGAAGGAATCGACTATATTGTAGCCAAATTTTCTGAGGCTTTGAAGATAAGTAGGAAAACAAGTTGTGAGGAGGTCATAAGTCTGTAAAGTGATATAGATAGCTTAAGTGATTGGGCAAATTTGGCAGATGGATTATGATGTGGAGAAATGTGAGGTTGTCCAGCTTGGCTGGAAGAATCAAAAACAGAATATTATTTAAATGGAGACAAATTGCAGAATGCTGTGGTACAGAGAAATCAGTTTAGGGAGTTAGGAAAGTGATTAGTGAGCAGGGCCTCAAAGGTAGTAATCACTGGATTACTCCCAAGGCCACATGCTAGTGAGTATAGAAATAGGAGAATATAGCAGATGATGCAGGAGGGAGGGCTTCAGATTTCTGGGGCATTGGGACTGGTTCTGGGGAAGGTGGGATCTGTACAAGATGGATGGTCTACACTTGAACAGGACTGGAATAAATGCCCTTATAGGGAGTTTTGCTGGTGTTGTTGGGGAGGGTTTAAACTAGGTTAGCAAGGGGTTGGGAACCTGAGGGCAGATATAGATAGGACAAGTTCACTGCAGGAAGTTGGAGACAGAAAATTAGTGCGTGACCGCAAGAAAGAAAAAGCAAGGGTTAGGAAGTGTACAGAACAGGAATTTGGCAGTGTTGAAAGGTATATATTTATATGCAGGGAGTATAGCAAGCAAAGCTGATGAGCTGAGTGTACAGACAGACAAATGGCAGTGTGACATTGTTGCTATAACAGAAATGTGGCTTACAAAAGAGGGCAAAACTGGCCGCTCAAGATTCTTGGATATAGGGTTTCCAGGCAGGATAGAGAGGGGGCGAAAAAAGGTGAGGGTGCAGCATTACTGGTTAAAGAATCACGCTCCTAGGGGTGTACTAAAGACACCCAAATAGTTTGAGGAAGATAGAAAAACAAATATGTAGGCAAATTTCTGAATGCAAAAACAATAGGGCAATAATAGTTGGAGACTTCAACTCCCCAATATCAACTGGGATACAAACAGTAGGAAGAGCACAGCGGGCACAAAATTCTTGAACTGCCTTGAAGAGAACTTTTTTAGCCAGCATGTAACAAGCCCACGCAAGGGAGTGCAATTCTAGGTTTAGTCTTAGGAAATGAAGCTGGGCAAGTGGATGAAGTAGCAATGGGTGACCATTTGGAAAAAAAAAAGGAAAAGCCTGGGAAATAAGAGTACTGGTCTGAACTGCTCTTGAGTACCTTAGAATGGAACACCAGTTCAGACCTGTACTCTTATTTCCCAGTTTTACTGTTTTGTCCCACTGGGCATTTGGAGATAGTGATCATAATATGGTTAAATTTAGCATAATTATGGAAAAGGATAAATATAGAACAGGAGTAAACATTCTAAATTTGGGAAAAAAGAACTTTACAAAGTTGAGATATGATTTGGTGAGAATGGACTGGTTACAGCTACTTGAAGGGAAATCAGTGACAGCCCAGTGGGAGACATTCAAAAGTGAGAATCTACGGGCACAGTGCAGACATGTCCCCACAAACAAAAAGGATGGTACTGCCAAATCTGGAGTCCCCTGGTTATCCAGAAGTATACAGGCCAAGGTAAAGCAGAAAAAGAAAGATAATGACAGTCACAAAAATATTAATACGTTAGCAAATCTAGAGAAGTATAGAAAAGGTAAACACTGAATCAGGAAAGCAAAGAGAGGATATGAAAAAATATTCACAGGTAAAATCAAGGGAAGCCTAAAGATGTTTTACTAGTGCATTAAGAGCAAAAGGATAGCTAAGGAAAGGGTAGGGGCTATCAGAGATGTACAAGGTAACTTCTGCGTGGATGTAGAAAATGTGGGCAGGGTTCTTAATGAGTACTTTGTCTCTGTCTTCACTAAGGAGAGGGATTAAGAAGACATTCCAGTTAAAGAGGAGGAGTGTGAAATATTAGATACAATAAGCATAATGAGAGAGGATGTATTGGAGGGAATGACATCCTTGAATGTGGATAAGTCACCAGGGCTGGATGGATTATATCCCAGGCTGTTAAAGGAAGCCAGGGAGGAAATAGCTGATGTTCTGAGGATCATTTTTCAATCCTCACTAGATACAGGCGTGGTGCCAGAGGATTGGAGATCTGCGAGCGTTGTACCATTATTTGAAAAGAGTGCAATTATAGACCCATCAGACTGACTTTGATGGTGGGCAAATTATTAGGATCAATTCTGAGGGCCAGGATAAACTGTCACTTAAAAAGGCACAGATTAATCAGGGAAAGTCAGCATGCTTTTGTTAAGGGGAAAATCATTTCTTACTAATTTAATTGAACTTTTTGAGGAAGTAACACGGAGGATTGACGAGGGTCATGAAGTGAGTGTTGTCTATATGGATTTTAGAAAGGCATTTGACAAGGTCCCACATGGCAGACTGGTCAGAAAAGTATAAGTCCATGGGATATGGGGGGAATGTGGCAAGTTGGATCCAAAATTAGCTCAGCGACAGGAAACAAAGGGTAATGGTTGATGGATGTTTTTGTGAATGGAAAATGGTTTCCAATGGCATTCCACAGGTTCCAGTGTTGGGGCCCTTACTGTTTGTCGTATATATTAATGATTTGGGCTTAAATATGCGGGACATGGTAGGGAAATTTGCAGCTGACACAACAATCAGTTGTGCAGCTGATAGTGAATAGGATAGCTGTCAACTCCAGAACAATATCAATGGTTTAGGTGAGTGGGCAGAAAAGTGGCAGATGGAATTCAATTCACGGAAGTGTGAGGTAATGCATTTCAGGAGGGTAAACAAAGCTCAGGGAGGATATTGAGAGGGATAGAGGAAGTGAGAGACCTTGGAGTGAATGTTCACAGGTCCCTTAAGGTGGCAGGACAGGTAGATAGGGTGGTAAAGAAGGAATGCAGAATGCTTTCCTTTATTGCACAAGGTATAGAATAAGAAAACAGGGATGTAATGTTGAAACTGTATAAAATTCTGGTTAGTGCACAGCTCGAGTTTTGTGTACAGTTCTGGTCACCACATTAAAGGAAGGACATAATTGTTCTGGAGAGTACAGAGGAGATTTACAAGAATGTTGCCAGGCTTAGAAAACTGCAGCTATGAGGAAAAGTTGGATAGGCTAGGGTTGTTTTGCTTAGAGCAGAAGAGTCTGAGGGGTGACTAGATTGAGGTATACAATATTATGAGGGGTCTAGATAGAGTAGACAGGGAAGACCTGTTTCTCCCAACAGAGAGGTCAATTACCAGGGGGCACAGGTTTATGGCGATCCATAGAAGGTTAAAGGGGATATTAGGAAAACCTTTTCATCCAGAAGGTGGTAGGTGCCTGGAACTGACTGCTCGGATTGATGGTTGATGCAAAAATCCTCAGCTCATTTGAAAGGTACCTGGATCTGCACCTGAAATGCTGTAAACTGCAAAGCTACAGACCGGGTGCTGGAGAGTGGTTTTAGAATGGGCTGCTAGATTTTTCAGCCAGCGCAGACATGATGGGTTGAATGGTCTCTTTCTGTGCTGTAACTTTTCTATGCTTCTAACTGGGTGTCTTTGCACATGAATCACAAGAAGTCAGCATGCAAGTACAGCAGGTTTTATTTTTATTCTTTCGCAGGACAAGGGCAATGCTGGCTGGGCCAGCATTTATTCTCTGTCCCTAATTGCCCTTGAGAAGGTGGTGCTGAGCTGCCTTCTTGAACTGCTGCAGTCCATGTGGTGTAGGTACACCCACAGTGCTGTTAGGGAGGGAGTTCCAGGATTTTGACCCAGCGACAGTGAAGGAACAACAATATATTTCCATGTCAGGATGGTGAGTGACTTGGAGGGGAACTTCCAGGTGGTGGTGTTCCCATGCATCTGCTGCCCTTGTCCTTACAGGTGGTAGAGATTGTGAGTTTGGAAGGTGCTGTCTGAGGAGCATTGATGAGTTTCTGCAGTGCATCTTGTAGATGGTACACATTGCTGTTACTGTGTGTCGGTGGTGGAGGGAGTGAATGTTTGTGGATGGGGTGCCAATCAAGCGGGCTGCTTTGTCCTGGGTGGCTTCTTGAGCGTTGTGGGAGTTGCAGTCATCCAGGCAAGTGGGGAGTATTCCATCACACTCCTGACTTGTGCCTTGTAGGTGGTGAACAGGCGTTGGGGAGTCAGGCAGTGAGTTACTCGCTGCAGGATTCACAGCCTCTGATAAAAGCAAAATACCGTGGATGCTGGAAATCTGAAACAAAAACAGAAAATGCTGGAAAACCTCAGTAGTTTTGGCAGCATCTGTGGAGTGAGACACAGAGTTAACATTTTGAGTCCGTTCGATCCTCCCTCTGAAGAAGCACCATATAGACTCGAAATGTTAACTTTGTGTCTCTCTCCACAGATGCTGCCAGACCTGCTGAGTTTTCCCAGCATTTTCTGTTTTTGTTCCTAGACCCTGACCTGCGCTTGTAGCCACAGTATTTACATGGCTAGTCCAGTTCAGTTTCTGGTCAATGGTAACCCCCAGGATGTTGTCAGTGGGGGATTGAGTGATGGTAATGCCATTGAATGTCAAGTAATTAAGACAAACAGAACATTGGCCTTTATTGCAAGGAGGATGGAGTATGGAAGCTTTGCTACAGCTGTTACAGGGCAGTGGTTTCCAAGCCACGGGTCGTGATCGCTAGTGTAGGCGTGGGATGAGATTTTGGAGTTGCAAGATCCCAGGCTGTAATGGTGGCAGTGAGGAAGCCTAATAGAACTCTTGCAATGGGCCACTTTGATAGGATTACACTCCCTGGCTCCTCCCTCCCTCTGTGGGAAGAGTCTGGCTAGTTATCACGAGCTGGCCTCCATTTTGCTGCCTTGGGTTTGATCCATTGGTGTTCATGCTGCCACCCTTGGGCCACTTAACTTTCCTGCAGCCCACTTGCTGCCTTCCTCCCACTTACTGCTATCCCAGCCCCATGCACGCTTCCTCTCACCTTGCTGCTCCTCTCCTCTGAGACCTCACTCAGCTCAGAGCGAGGCTTTGAGAGAAGCAGGTGGTGAGTGGGGACAGATGGCCGGTGAGTGGGAGGAAGACGTTGAGTGGCAGGGTTGGGGAAAGAAGTGGCAGACAGCTGGGTGGTGGTGAGTTGGCAAGCAGGAGAGAGGTCGCAAGCTTTGATAACAGAGAGAGGGCAGAGGAATTCGCTCTCGGTTGCTCGAGGTCAATTGGGGCAAAGCTCAGAGCTTTCAAAATGATATCGTAACTCACCACCGTAGCTCTCACATCTCCCACCACCACACTGCTAACACCCCTCTCCCCCTCACCCCCACCACCTTCTCAGTCTGGGGCCACAGTGTGAAAATGTTTGGGAAGCACTGATATGGGGGACTGATGAGACTACACTGAAAGTACCCTGTACAGTTTGGGTCACCTTATTCAAGCAGAGATATAGGGCGGAATTTTGTGTCCCTGTTGGCTTCGGGCATCATGGTGGATGTGAGCAGACAATATGGCGGGAAAGCCAAAGATCAGTTTCACAATGTCGTGGGACCAGTTTGCGACCGAACGCTCCGCCCGTCAATGGTGAGCTGTATTTTCCGCTGCCAGACATCGGGAAAGTAATTTTAATATATCTGCATATCATTATGAGCCCTGCTTGCCAGAACCATCCCCTCATGCTGGATCATCCAGGCACGTCAGCGTGATTACACAACTGCACATGAGCATCGTGCACCTGGCAGGCTGTGCTTCACTCTGGACTATCGAGGTTTGTTTGCCTACCTTGCTTCGGGCAGCACTCACAGTCATCAGCTCCAGGCTCCACAGGCAGTACCATGTCACTTTCAGGGGGACTCACGGGCAGGTCTCTACCTACCAGACCAGCCATAAGGCAGGGGTGGCTTTTCAATGGGTTAGGGCTTGCTTGGGTAAGGGGGAGAAATGGCTGCAGGCATGGGAAGAGGCTGCAGGATGTGGGCTGTACTGGGGAAATGGGGTATCCCAGGGTGTGCGGGGGCACATGTTGATCTTTGCAAGAGGCCGCAAGATGGAGGGCTGAGGAGGCAGTCTCCAGGTAAGATGAGGCCAGACGGAGATGGGAGGGTTTGTGTGAGAGAGTGAGTTCTTTGAGCTGGCAGTGAGTGAGATGCCAGCGAATGGGTGATGGCCTTGTGAGTGTGTGAGTTTAGAGCGATGAGATGATTACCTCATCCTGGTGGCACGGATGAGATTATTCATCTGTTTACTGCACTGGGTGGCCAACCTCCTGTGTACAGCATTGGCCCTGACCACCTCTGCCACCGCCTCCCAAGCCGGAGTGGTGAGACTGCTGGGCCTCCTGCGGCTAGAGTGGGATATAGAGGACACTGCGGCTGGTATCCATGGTGCCCAGAAGGCATCACAGGGATGTATCACTGAATTTGGGGGGCTGAACTCTTCTTGGCTATTGGGGCCATGTCTTCATCGGTGCCATCCTGGGCTGCTGCAAGCATTGAGAAGTATGTGTGCAGCTGCGGTTTAAAATCACTCCCTGAGCGAGGAAGCGGCAAGGTAACAGCATGGAGGGTAAATTGGAGGGTGCCCACCAGTGAAACAGTGCATTTCATATGACTGCATAATTAATAATGTGGGAATGGGATGGTACGGCACGAAAATCTGCCATTGCGGCCAACGGGTAAGAAGTCATTTTTCCCGCCCGCTTCCGCACTTAATGCAAATCTGGGATGGTTCCGCCCATAATTGGTTCAGAGAAGGTCACTGGGCTGATTCCTGGGATGAAGGAGTTTTTCTTATGAGGAAAGGTTGAGCAGGTTGGGCCTATACTCATTGGAGCTTAGAAGAATGAGAGATGTTCTTATTGAATGTTGTCAGATTCTGAGAGGCCTTAACAGGGTTGATGCCAAGAGGATATTTTGTCTTGTGTTGGAATCGATAATCAGGGGCACATTTTAGTAATAAGGGGTCTCCCATTTGAGACAGTAATGAGGAGGGAATTCTTTTCTCAATGGGTGATAAGTCTTTGGAGTTTTCTATCCCAGAGAGCAGTGGTCATTGAATATATTCAAGCCGAGTTAGACAAGGGAATCAAGGGATATGCTGAGGGGACAGGCAGGAAAGTGGAACTGAGGTTACAATCAGATCAGCCATGATCTTGTTCAATAGTGGAACAGGCTCAAGGGCCGTGTGGCCTACTCCTGCTCTTATTTTTTATGTTCTTGTGCTCTTATTGGATCCAGATTATTTGATCTGGACTGTGGGAATTAATTTCCTGTGGTTCTCTGCATGACAGTTGTTTTTCATACACTACACGATGTCAAACACATGTTGTATAAATCTGCTGCCACCAACCTTATCCCATAAACTCCATCGCTCATTGAGGGAAATGCATTCATTGTTCAGCAATATCATTAATGGCACAATAAAGAGAACTTGAACTCAACATTTACACATTTGTCTTCAAATCCACTTATGCCCTCATCAAACCCTATCTCCGTAACCTTCTCCAGCAGTACAAACCTCCAAGATCTTTGCACTAGTTCAATTCTGACCTTCAGCACATCTCTGGTTTGAATAGTTCCATCACAGCCCTGCCGTCTAGGCCCTTAGCTCTGGAACTGCCTCCATAAATATTGCCACCTCTCCATACTCCTTTGAAATGTTTCTGAGAATCTAACTTTTATCCAAGATTCGGGTCCTCTAACCTACTTATTTGGCTTGCAGTCAAATTTTGATTGATAACATTTCTGTTAAGCATTCTTACATGTTACTACATTAAAAACGCTGTACAAATTTGGCCAGAGATTATAATGCAGTCATAAAGAATAGAGATTTGCCTCACAGCATTGATGGTTAGGTCTTTTGAGAATCTGTAAATATCTATTCCAGTTTGAATAGGACATGACCCATGCAGAATGGGTGTCATTCAAGGCTGCCTTCCCCTGCTTGATCAGTACATCAAAGAGCCTGAGGATCAAAGAGAATATATAAACAATATATATATATAACAGCATATATCAGCCATTTTAAGATTTCTATGCCCAAGTCAAATCCTGTTGTAACTTTTAATTTATACAAGGAAAATAAAGGAAGATCTTAGCCCAACTTAGCCCACTGACATATACATATAGCCCTAAATTTACAGCACGGGGGCTGAGACCCTATGTGCTAGTTATTGATTTGCATTGCACTCCTGCACCTGAAAACAAGACGTAACAATTTAACATTGTCCTAGCGGACATTTAAAACGGGCACCAGATCCTTTAATTATGTAAATTAAGGCTTAAAACCTGTTGAACAAGAGCTTGAGAAATTAGTTCCAGCATCTCTCCCACCCATGATTCCCCGCAGCCACCAGCTAAAGCCAGGTGGTGAAAATTATTTACTTAAAATAAAAATTTTCTTTGGAGCCGAGGATAGGCGCTCTCCCTCTTACACCCCCAGCCCCTCAGACTCAGAGGAGTCACAATCTTCTCTCCAACTCGCCAAATTCATGAACCAAGTGGCCTGAGATTGAAGGTTTTATCCTGTACAAGTTTCCATTTGTGACCAGCAGCATGACGTTCCCAGATTGTGCTGATGGGACCTGAAGACTGACTCTTGGACCGCTTGGTTCAGGGCCTGGGCTGTTTGTGTAAACAGGTTGAGACCAAAGTCTATGCATTCAACTAGCCCGTTCTTTAGTTGTTGTGTGAATGCTTGGTGCAGGCAAGGTAGAAAGTGTTTGATTCCCTGATATTGATATACTTCATCTTTGTCAGCACACAGTTAATCAAAAGGAGAGAAAACATAGAATGGAGAAATGTTTCAATCAGCTTTCATCGACTGCTGAAACCTTCATTCATGTCTTTGAGGATTCAGCAGTTGGCTACTCAATGCTCTCCTGTTTGGACTCTCATCATCCAACCTCCACAAACTTTATATCATTTAACACCCATACCCATATCCCATCTTGCTTCTATCTTCCAATTCTCATTAACCTATTGCTGGCCCCTAGCAAGTCAAGTTTAGGATTCTTATTTTATTTAATGGCTTCACCCATCCATGTTGCTTTAACCTCCTCCAGCCATACAATCTTCACCCCAAACCCTCCATTTGTTTGACCTACACATTTTGCTCATCTCCCTTCCCTTCACATAGGCTGTATGCTCTGAAATAGCCTCCTTGCAACTCCCCTCCATACCTCCCTCTTCTCCTCCTTAAAACCCAACTCTTGACCATATTTTTCCTTACTCCTCATCCTAAAGGCTCCTTCAGCATCAATTGTTTTCTCCTTGCATCTCTGCGAAGACCTTTGCTGCCAGCCATGGTTCCGTGGTAGCGTGCTTACCCCTGCATCAGCTGGTCATGTGTTCTAATCCCATTCCGGAGAGTTGAGCATAAAATCTAGGCTGACACTTCAGTGTAGTACAGAGGGTGTGCTGCATTGTCCCTGGTGCGTTCTTTCAGCTGAGTCTTTAACCTGAGGGGGTTCCATTTTCCTTGTCAGGTGGATATGAAGATTCCCATGGGTAGACAGGACACATTTTCAAAACGTGATGATGATGTAAGAATGAACTGTGAGGAGGATAGCGATAGACTTCAGGAGGATATAGACAGGCTGATGGAATTGGCAGACATGTGGCAGATGAAATTTAATGTAGGGAACTGTGAAGTGATACATTTTGGTCAGAAAAATGACAAGAGGTGACATAGAATAACGGGTACAATTCTAAAGGAAATGCAGAAGCAGAGGGACCTGAGTGTAGATGTGCATAAATCATTGAAGGTGGCAGGGCAAGTTGAGAAAGCAGTTAATAAATTATACTGAACCCTGGGTTTAATAAATAGGGGCACAGAGTATAAAAGCAAGTAAGCTATGAACCTTCATAAAACACTGGTTCAGCCTCTATGGAAAGGATGCAAAGGTTTCAGCAAAGGTGCAGAAAAGATTTACGAGAATGGTTCTGAGGATGAGACTTTTGTGGTGTGGATAGATTGGCAAAGCTGCAGTAGATCTCCTTGGAGAAGAGAAGGTTGAGATGAGGTTTGTTAGATGTGTTTAAAACCATAAGAAGTCTGGATAGAGTAAATGGGTTGAAACTGTTTCAATCGGTAGGAGGTTGAGAATCCAAAAGTGATTAACAAAAGAATAAGAGGCGACAGAAGGAAAATCTTCTTTCTGCAATAAGTGGTTTGGATCTGGAATGCAATGCCTGAGAGTGTGGTGGAGACAGATTCGACTGCGGTTTTCAAAAGGGAACTGGGTAATTATCTGAAGAGAAAAGACTTTACAAGGCTACAGGTTAAAAGTCGAAGGGTAGGACTAGCTGAGTTGCTGTTGCACAGAACTTACAGAAAGACAATGTGCTGAATGGCCTCCCTCTGTGCTGTGAGCATTCTATGATTCTAGTATAGATACATTCAAGGAACTTGATAAATACATGAGGAAAAAAGAAGCTGAAGTTACCCCGATACTGTAACCAAGGGGGTGGGAGGAGGCTTGAGTGGAACATAAACACCAACATAGATGGGGTGGGCCAAATGGGTTGTTTATGTGCTGCAAATTCCATGTAAAGCTGTCAGCAGGGAAGACAAACACTATATCGTGTTTCACATCCTCTAGGTCATGGCCAAGGGATTAATGTGAATCACTTTCTCTCTCTACAATCACTCTCTACACATCCCCTCCACTCTCTCTCTCCACCCCACATTCTCTCTGCCTAACACACTCTCTCCCCCACACAGTCTCTCTCCCCCTCACACTCTCTCTCCCCCAAACCCCATACACTCTCTCCCCCACCCCCTCACACTCTCTCCCCCACCCCCTCACACTCTCTCCCCCACCCTCTCACACTCTTTCTTCCCCAAACCCCATAGACTCTCTCCCCCACCCCCTCACACACTCTACTCCCAAACCCCATACACTCTCTCCCCCACCCCCTCACACTCTCTCCCCCCAAACCCTATAGACTCTCTCCCCCACTCCCTCACACAGTCTCCCCCCCAAACCCCATACACTTTCTCCCCCACCTCCTCACACTTGGTCTGAGTATGGTTGTGTGTGTTTGTGAGAGTGTGTCTGTGTGTGTGTGTGTGTGTGTGTGTGTGTGTTTGTGAGAGTGTGTCTGAGTGTGTGTGTGTGTGAGTGTTGGTGAGAGTGTGTCTGAGTGTGTTTGAGAGTGTTTGTGAGAGTGTGTCTGAGTGTGTGTATGTGTAAGAGAGTGTGAGAGTGTGTCTGAGTGTGTGTGTGTGAGAGTGTTTGTGAGAGTGTGTCTGAGTGTGTGTGTGCATGAGAGTGTTTGTGGGAGTGTGTCTGAGTGTGTGTGTGCATGAGGGTGTTTGTGAGAGTGTGTCTGAGTGTGTTTGTGTGTGTTTGTGAGAGTGTGTCTGAGTATGTGTGTGTGTTTGTGAGAGTGTGTCTGAGTGTGTGTGAGAGTGTTTGTGAGAGTGTGTCTGAGTGTGTGTGTGCATGAGGGTGTTTGTGAGAGTGTGTCTGAGTGTGTTTGTGTGTGTTTGTGAGAGTGTGTCTGAGTGTGTGTATGTGTAAGAGAGTGTGAGAGTGTGTCTGAGTGTGTGCGTGTGAGAGTGTTTGTGACAGTGTGTCTGAGTGTGTGTGTGTGTGAGTGTTTGTGAGTGTGTGTCTGAGTGTGTGTGTTTGTGAGAGTGTGTCTGAGTGTGTGTGTGTGTGTGTTTGTTAGAGTGTGTCTGAGTGTGTGTGTGTGAGTGTGAGTGAGAGTGTGTCTGAGTGTGTGTGTGTGAGTGTTTGTGAGAATGTGTCTGCATGTGTGTGTTTGTGAGAGTGTGTCTGAGTGTGTGTGTGTGTGTGTGTGTGTTTGTTAGAGTGTGTCTGAGTGTGTGTGTGTGTGTTTGTGAGAGTGTGTCTGAGTGTGTGTGTTTGTGAGAGTGTGTCTGAGTGTGTGTATGTGTAAGAGAATGTGAGAGTGTGTCTGAGTGTGTGTGTGTGTGTGAGAGTGTTTGTGAGAGTGTGTCTGAGTGTATGTGTGTGCATGTGAGAGTGTTTGTGAGAGTGTGTATGTGAAAGTCAGTGTGAGATAGTATGTGAGAGTGTATAAATATATATACGTGTGTGTGCCTGTGTGTGTGAATGTGTTAGAATGAGTGTGAGATTACGAGTGATTGTCAAGTATAGGAAATTGTTGAGGGATGAACAAAACTGGTTGAGGATCAGAGTAATATGATATTTGGAAACAGCTCAATCTGCATTACAACCAGCAGGATTGTAGTGGGAAGTAATGATTTCATGTTTGTATTTCAGATAAGCCAGTGTGTATTCTATTTTAATCTGTTCTCCCTTGGGGTGATATCTTGTAAGTGTAAGAGTGAGAGTTGGCCAACTCAGCTGCCTCTTATAATGTACAAATATCTTGATATATTCAGTTTTGGGGGAAGGTGCTGCTTGTTTTGGCAAGAACCCCAACGCCTGGATAAAATCTTGCCTTCACACATAATAACCATATCAGTTTGAGATTGTGCCTGGGATTGATATTTAATTGACTTGGAATGTCAGAAGTGCATTTCCATGATGGATTTGCTCTTTTCCTTTTCTCCCTTTTCTGATAGATACAGCCTGAGTCACCTTTCTCAAAGAACCAAGGTCATTTTATTGTAGACTTAAGAGCTGGTGGCCTAGCACATGTTGATATATAATATTTAAAGAAAAACTGTATAGAATTGATCAGCTGCCATTTCTTTCCATCTACTTGTCCTGGCCAATGGTTCTCCTCAATTAACGCCAAAAAAAACCAGATTATCTGGTCATTATCACATTGTGTTTGTGGGAGTTTGCTGAGCACTAACTGGCTGCTGCATTTCCTACATTACAACAGTAACTACACTTCAAATGTAGTTCATTGACTATAAATGCTTTGAGATGTCCAGTGCTTGCGAAAGGTGCTGTATAAATGCTATGTGGCTGTTTGTCACATTGGGCGATGAATGATGGTGATAACTATAGATTGGTGCACAGACCAGCTGGCAGAGGATGCAGAGCCAGAGCATCAGAGATTTGAAGAAGAAAATTAAGCTTTTTTGATTCTGCTCGATCTGTGTACAGGTTGCCAGAGTAATTATCTGACTTTACACCTCTGTTGGTAAGCTTTGCCTTATATGAGCAGGTATCCAAAATTCTGACATGCATTCAACATAATTTTCCAGCCAACGGATGTACTATTTTCACTTCACCTATTTTATTGTGTGAGAAAGTTGAATAATCAGGAGATAGAAAGCTAAGATTTGGTATGTTAACATGCAAATGTTTCACGAGTTTGTGTAAATATTTCTTCATCTAACTAAACAGCATTTGACAAAATACATTGTCGGCGAAGTTGGTCTTCATCAGTCTACAATGGTTGTAGGGGGTGGTGGTGTGTGTCAGCTTCACCTCTGACTTCTGAGCGGTCTGAATCGCTCCCATTCCCTGGGTTCTAGACCTTGGACTTATTTGGGGGGTTGTGACAAAGTGCAGCAGACAACTGGTTTTGGTGCAAGAAAAAAAACTGGGCTTATTGAAGTCACAGATGAACTTATAACATTAGGATTACACTGATATTATACAGACCTACAAAGTACACTTAGTTAAGGATGGGGAACTCATGGCATAACGAGGGAAAATCACGCTACTAATCTCCTTACCCTTGTCCCACCCCCAAAACCTAACAAAATTGAACTAGGAGAGGTCAGGAATCATGCTCACTGACCAGGGTTCCTTGACAGTTGGAAATCCAGCCAGGTAAGCCGGTTGCAGTTTTGGGGTATGCTCTTTGTGTCCTCTGGGGCCTGCTGTCCCCCCGTGGTCCTGATCTATGGAACCTGTGAAGGTTCTTCAGTTGGGTGGAGGGCGTGGTTGTGGGTGGTCGATCTTAGTGGAGGGCGGCGGTTGTGACCTTGTTGTCTTCGGTTGAGCCTGCCACCCCATGCCCCTCGTCGTGATGTTGCCTGCGGGCCTGCAAAACCTCCAGATCTCCTTCCCCCGCTTGGCTCAGCTACCTCTACCTGCTTTAACTCTGCTTCAACCACTCCAGAACTGCTTAAGCTCCAATAACTGCTCACCCCTTCATAACTGGTGGCCCAGTTATACTGTTCTTCGGATTTCTTATCTCAATCCGAAACAAGGTTAGTTCTTTCTCTGATTTTGGTGGGCTTCCTGAGGTGATTGTTGTCTTGTTGTTTTTAATGAGCTCACATGATGTTTATCATTGTCTTCCTGCCCCGGTAACTAGTCTTGAACTGTAAGCCATTGTATATGTGGAGTATTGATAGGTTCGCATAATTGTAATGATTGTGGCCTTCCTGCCTTAGTAGTTAGTAGCGATTATTTATGCAAGATTTTGATGGGCTTTAGTTTCGTGTAAGATGAAGTCTTTCTCTGGGTTGATTGTTTTAAAGGGAAGAATGTGTATTCTGTCTCCTCTCATCCTAGCCTCCTGTCTGCAGGGTTCTTAATCCAGCAGTTGGGACCTCTGCCATAAAAGTCCAAAAGTTATATCCTTGTTGATGATATGAAAAATGTGGGAATTTTGAAAACCCTTCATGGGCTCACAGCAAACATAAAACCATAGGAACAGGAGTAGGTCTTTTAGCCATTCAAACCTGTCCCACTTGAGCTATTGCCATGGCTTAACTCGACTTACACTCCTTGATTCCATATCCTGTAATAATCTTGTGTAACAAAATCTTATCATTTTCAGTTCTGAAATTTTCAAATGCAACCACAACCCCCCCCACCCCCCGCCCCCCACCCTGACCCCAGTTACAATTCAACCTTTTTTTTTTGGGGGGGGGGTTGCATTTGAAATAGTTCCAGGTTTCCATTCTCCTTTTTGTGAAAAAATATTTCCTGACATAACTTGCTCTATTTTAAGGTCATACCCCTTTGTCCTGGACTCCTCCCACTAGAGGAAATGGTTTCTCTTTATATACCCTATCCAATTAATTTCAGGGACAAATACTGACAGGACTCCCAAGCTCCTTTCTAAACCAATCCCAATTGTAACCCAATCTTCTGGATTGGATGTCATCAGAAAGGCATAGCAGACTCTGACTTGCATACAGTGAGCAGGGAGCCAGGGACAGAACAGCCAGCAGATCGAGATCCCAGCAGGACAGGTTAAGGAAATGCCAATTGTTGTGTTGAACTGATGGTAACCCTTACTTCCTAATCTTCCTTCATTGTCCACCAGAGGCCCAACTGAATTCAAGTGGGATTGCAGATGGAGACTCCTAATCTGCTTTAAAATTAAGCTGTATACCTGAAATTTGTTCCCGAGCTTTCTTTTAAATTATTTTGAAAACATGTAAATGGTACTGATGCTAACAAGAACAACAGCCTTGGGGAAAATGTCAAGTGTTGGCCCAGACTTTGGAAGAGGCAAGTAAAACTAATTAAGCTTGAAAATGAAAACACAATACATCCCAACTGATGAATACAATAATGTTGTTGTGAAATATTTAATCATTTGAATTTTTAATTTTATGCAAAAGCACCTTCTGGATATCAGAAATTTCAATTACCAAGAAAAAAATGATTGAGTAAAATATTTTTCACCAAACATTTCTGCATGATTTTTGTTATGACAGAGAATCATCACAGATTTGTGACGTTCAACATTCTGATTGAAATTCTGATTAGAAAATCATTTCATGTATAAAAGAAAAAATATTACAAATTAGTTTGGATATTCGAACATTGCAATTTCCCATAAGAAATGTTTTCCAGTGGAGCATGTGACCTACATTCTTCTTTTTAAGCAGTTTCTGGGAATCGAGGATGACCTGCTTCCACTCCGGCTCAATGGGTTCTGAGGTGGTTGATAAGCCCAATGTGCGATCTGCATCCTCTGTCAAATGTGGGGCAGAAGGTGTTTGAAGGGTCGGTAGATGAGCTATTGGGACATTTGTGTGCTTTCTCAGACAGTTTGATTTTGCCTCAGTGTGTTCCCAACAAAGTCTCTCGATGTGATTGGTGCCTTCCCAAATGAACCTTCTTCATTTCGTTCTGTCGCAGGCCAGGGTCTCCCATGAGTCAGCGGGGATGTTTAACCTTTTCAGGACATCCTGAGGATAACCGTAAAGCATTCCCGCTGTGCTCCTGGGAGTCTCCCGTCATGACTGAGCTCTGAGTAGAGCAATTGCTTCAGGAGTCTGGTGTCAGGCAGATATGTCCTGTCCAGCAGAGCTGGTTTTGAGTGACTAGCGCCTCGATGCTGGGCATATTGGCCTGAGAGAGGATGCTGCTGTTGGACTACCTTTTTGCCACCGGATTTGGAGGATCTGGTGACCTGCACACATAGACACACACAGACACAAACATACAAGCACATACAAACATACACACACAGTCACACACAAACATACATGCACACACACAAACACACAGTCACACATAAACATACATGCACACACACAGACACACACACAAACACACACACACAAACTCACACACATACACATGCATACATATATATGAACTAATACATGCTAGTTATTCAAATCTATTTGTAATGCCTGTGTCACCACAGCACTTTTGAATATCTTGAGCTTCCTATGGCTTCATTAGCTTCTCCTCTTCCACTTCCACTGGCTTACTCAAGTAACATCTAACCTAAGCCTCTACTTTGAATTGCTAATAATGTATTGAGCTATTGCTCATGGGATGTTAGTTGCCAATCAGTCTTTGATTTCACTAGGATCTCATACTTCACAGATATTTCGAAACACAAGTGGATATCTGCATGTTCAGCTGTGCAACATTGGGACTGATTGCTATTTGAACAGTAATGGTTTGAGCTCACGACTGGAACTGCCTGTGCTCAATGTGTTTAAGACGGCAGCTGCTGTATGAGGGCAGAGATTCATCTCACCTGCTTTATACTGGAGTTGGACCCAGGTGTTCAGAAATGATAGGCCACTGAATACCACCAATTCCTTATTCCAGGATTTAATTTTACACGGCAAGGCCCCTAGATGTTAATTCCTGAAAGGAATCTTCCAAATTAAGAGCATATAAAGTCTCAGCTTTGAATTCTTCCATGCAATGTTTCTGTACTTATATGGATTCATTCTGATCTAAAAAGTTCTTACATGTGGATATAACAATTTACAAAAAAATAGTTTGACAAGGGATGACCATAAACTTTTGTTCATTTTAATAAAAGAAGCAGTTGACCCTTTAATTCTAGGTCACGAGATTAAAGATGGTAATCCCGAAACTCAAGCACAAAATCCAGCTGACACTTTGCTTCAGTACTGAGGGAGGATGCACTGATGCCCAATGCATTAGATGTCAACTCGAGGCCCCATCTGTCCTCTCAGGTGGGTGGGCCTCAGGCCTATTTTGAAGAACAGCAGTGGAGTTCTCTCCGATTTCCTGATCAACATTGATCCGTCAAGTAACATCACTAAAGCAGATTATCTGTTCATTATCACATTGCTGTTTGTGGAAACTTGCTGTGCACACATTGCTTGCCACATTTCCTACAACAGTGGTGGTGAAGAGCTTTGAGAAATCCTGAGGAGATGAGAGGTACTTTATAAATTCGAATTGTCCTTCTTTCTAGATCAAAGATTGGAAGATAAGTGTGGATCAGGCAGGCAGGTCATTTGACCCACCTTAATTCATCCATTCAGAAAACTTCAAAATTCCCACATTATGACATGATCCAATTTTGTTCTTAAACCAGTCCATCTGCAATTAGCCAAAGGAAGTAATGATTGGGGTTAAAGGACAGTCCCCCTTTAAGTCATATATTCAAGGGACCTTATTTTTATATAATAGGCCAGAATTTATTACTAGCTGACAAGCTGCACCTGTCATACACAATATTTTTGCTTGTCTGTTTAATATTTGATGACAGTTTGTGCACAAGTTGCTGGAAGTGAGATATGGAAACAGGCTAATGCGTGCTACAGGATATCTGAGAGCAGCCTGAACTGGGTATCTCCTTAACCAATCAAATGAGTAGGGCAAAGTTTAAACAACGAAGTGTGGGGTGTTCAATTTGATAGAGGTGCTCAAAATCATGAGGGGACTGGACCGAACAGATAGGGAGAAATTTCTCCTGCTCGTAAAAGGATCTAGAATGAGAGGGCACAGATTTAAAGTGCTTTGCAAAAGAAGCAAATGCGATCTGAGAAAAAATACTTTTTCACACAACGAGATCCGGAATGGACCATGTAATAACTTGAGGGAGGAGCAGGTGTAGTGCAGATAAACTTAACTTTTATTGAGGGCATATGCTATGATGCTGACACGCTTAACACCCTCTGTCTACTGGAAGCCCCTCCCATGGCCTTTGACCTCTGGTTGATGGACAGGAGGGACAGACAACGAATCTAATTACTGAATTTCCTCCCCCTTAAGTTCCTTATATGTATACTACAACTACGTGTCTGAAAACTACCAAAACATTTGTAACGTCGCTTCTCTTAAACTTCCCTTGTAAACAAAGAACAGTAGACTGCCCAAACTCCAAGTGGTGACCAGGGGATTATTTGGCCCATTAGCATCCTTGGCAATCACCTCTAGGCTATGAATACAAATTAAGTCTCTGAGGTCCTCTGTGGGAACAGTCAGGGCGACTCAGCCCTTCCGATAAGGGAACAGAAACAATGGGGTCTTGAGCTGCACAAAAAGCTGTGCCACTGGAACTGGGTGTTTCTGTATTAAACAGTTTGTTGGATGTGTCAGGAATAACAGCTGTAGGGTGACAACACTTCAGGGGTTGGCAATGAAACATCAATCACAGGTTGATCTTGCATTCATTGAGGTGTTGCTCTTGCTCGAATGTGATCCAAATGTTTGTGCACTTCTCTGTCCTCAACTTGAACTCAAAATGACAATGGACCAGTTTCTGAAATGACGGGTCCTACAGCCCAGCATGATCCACGTCCTAAGTTACACAGGGTCACCGACTTTGAACGTACGAGCACTGCTGTGTAGGTGGTGGTTCAGCTTCTGAGTGGATTTTTTCTGTCTCACCTTCCCCTCCAAATTGGGAAACACCAGATCCAGACACATGTGCAAGCAGCACTTCATCAGCAGCTCTGACTGCTTGGAGTCAGAGTGACCTGTGCTGTTGTGTGGTAACTCAGAAGGAGTCCGGAAAGACGAGACTCCAAAGTACCTCCAGCCAACTTGTTCATACAGGATTTAAAGGTCTGGACAGCTCTTTCAGCGAGACTATTTGATGAAGGATGCCAGAGAGCAGTCTTTATGTGCCAGATGCTGTTCAGGTCTGTGAACCTCTGAAATTCGACACTGGTGAAAGCTGTTCCAATGTCAGAGGCAGTAATCTCAGGAAAATCATGTATACTGAAGGAGCGACGCAGCTTCTCAATAGTTGCTGCTGCAGTTGGCATTTGTATCTCATAGACTTCAAGCCACTTTGAATATGCATCGATAAGTAACAGGAACATGGAGCCTAGAAATGGACCCACAAAAACAGGATGCAGTCTGACCCATGGACGGCCAGGCCATTCCCATGGGTGAAGCGGAGCCGAAGTAGGTAACTTCTGGTGTTGCTAGCAAAGTGAACAGTGTTTAACCGTGTGCTCGATGTCACTATCCATTCCTGACCACCAAACACAACCATGTGTCAACATCTTCATCCTTGGCATGCCTGGGTGTACGCTATGGAGCTCTGGCAAGACTGACTCTCTGCCTTGGAAAGGGACCATGACTCTGGAACCCCACAAAAAGATTCTGTCCTGGCAATTCAGTTCACTGCTGCTGGAACAAATGGGGCACAGGTCATCAGACTCAATGGTACTTGGCCAGCCTTGTAAAATGAAATCTTTGACTTTTGACAGTACAGGGTCTCTGCTCATCCAATTCTTGATCTGTTTAGCACAGATGATAAATCTAAGAAGTTTAACAACAACGCTAACTCTTGAGAGACAGGCGTGTTGGCAGGACTGCCCGGTAACCAAAGATGACTGAATATGCAAGCCAGGATGGTACATGAATGTGTACACATAAGCCGATAGTGTCAGGGCCCAACGCTGGATTCGCAATGAAGCTATAGGTGGAATAGCTTTGTCTCTGCTGAACAAACCTGTCAGCAGCTTATGGTCAGGCACAATTGCAAATGTCGCCTGTGCTGATATTGGTGAAACCTCTTGACACCAAATACAACCAACAGCCCTTCTTTCTCCAGCTAGGAATAGCCCCTTTCAGCCTGGGAAATTATTCCTGAAATGTAGCTGATAGGGCTCTTTGACATGTCCTCCATTTGATGTGACAGTCTGGCTCCTATGGCATAGAAGCATCACACATCATCACCAGCTCTTTAGCTGGGTCATAATGCACCAACAAGCCACGGTGAATGAAAAGGCTTCTTCTTGCTATGAACCCTATGACCATGGGAGGTTCTTCCTCAGCAACAGATCCTCAGTAACAGATGGAGTGGTGCAAGCACAGTGGACAGATTAGGTGAGAAACGGCTGTAATAACTTATCAGCCCTAGGGCTGATTTAAACTTTGTCACATTACAAGGTGATGGTGTATCTTTAATAACTTAGACATTGTTTTCAACAGGATGCAATGCCATAACGTCCACTCTGTGGCCTAGGTAGGTTACCTCAGATGCTTGGAATGTGCATTTTTCTTGCTTCAAATACACACCTGCTTAAATCTTTTCAACATTTCCTCAAGGTTGGCTAAATGTTCAGCTTCGATCAGTCCAGTGATAAGGACGTCATCTAAGTACACAACCACATGTGGAAGTCCCTGCAGGAGACTCTCCATGGTTCACTGAAAAATAGCACATATGGATGAAACTCCAAAAAGCAACTGGGTGTACCAGCAGAGGCCTTTGTGAGTATTGATTGTCACATACTTTCTTGACATGCTATCCAATTACAACTGCTAATAGTGAGACAAAATAGAGACTGTTTAAGTTAGTTATGTTGGTATTTGTGGGTGTTAGGAATGAGTTTTAGCTTTACAGTTTATGCTTGATTTGTATTTCTGTATCTGTGTGTTCAGAAAGGTCAAATTGAGTTTCAGTTTCACTTTAAAAGGTGCTTGCAATTCTAATGAGAGTTTTACGACTGTTGTAGCTAACTTAAACAAACAAGAGTAGCAAAAAACAGTGCTGTTGCATAGAAACACTTCTCCAGACAAGTGCATCTCCCACAGACACACACACAGAAAACTAGAAACAGCAGTTTTTATTGGAAGCTGTTGGAGATCAATTGGTTTTGAAGACAGCTGCCAGGTACAAGCAGCTTCAAAGGGGCAGTTAGCCAGTCCCAAGCTAAAGCTGGTTGAAAATAGCTGCCAGAGAGAGACTGGAACAAAAGGGATAGATAGCCAGTCCAAAGCTAAAGAAGAAAGTCCCCAAATCCAGGGGAGTAGAACAGGAGAAAGTCCCAAGCAGACCTTCCACTCAAAGGAAGGACAGGAACCTGGAAAAGGTCCTGTTAAGTGAGGTTAAGAATGAGAGGTAGAGAGAAAGGCTCCAAGCTTCATATCTAAAGGGACACACGCTGCAAAAAGCAGATTTAAAGTGAGAATAGCTTGCAAGAGGCAAGAAGGTCCAAACGGATGGCTGAAGGTCTGCAACTCTTTGCTATGGATGGTGTACTGCTGATGGCTGAGTCAGTGAGAGAGAGTGTGTGAAAGACAGCGTCAACACATGTGGTGACCCAGGGGAGAGGAATATTGGAAAGAAAGTTCGAAAGCCTGGAGGAGAACCCTTGCAGAAGACATTGTAAGAAAGCATCAGTTTGGGAGAAGATTCCAAAGCAAATCCTTTGACAGTGGAGATTGAAAGCCCTTGTGTTAAAGACAGAGATCAATGAGACCAGTTCGCTCATGGTGGGACACGCGTCTTGGGGCAGTTGAGGAGAGATTCATAGTATCTGGTTGAGTTGGTACCTGTCACTTGGTTTCAGAGTGTGGTGTGGCTGACCACAGAGTGCCTATATGGACTGTGTACTTACTCTGAACATGAGAGTATAAGATAGCTTTTGTAACTTGTGTTATCCTTACAAACCTGTATACATCTCTAAAGGTATAGTTGTGGGTGGAGTATTTAATATAGTTCATCTTTTCTTGTTTAATAAATGTTTCCTACTTTTGTTAAAAGGTCATCAGCTGACTCCAGTGGCTCTGTTCAGTAGCCGCTCTCCACGTGTCTAAATAAACAAATAAAAGTTAGGATCTATCAAGCTGGGTTCCACCCTGGAATCAGGCTTGTTCAGCAGTAATCTCAGCTAGGATCATAACAATAGGCATGACTCATGTTTAGATTTGTGTGTGACTTGCCCCCTGCTAACTTGGTGTACTCATCATCAGTTTTGGGAATGGGGTATTTGTCAAACTTTGCTGCTCTGAATTATTCCCAGCTTTTCCAGCCTATGCGACTCTGCTTCCACTTTTTCTCTTAGTAAGTAAGACATCGGTCTGGCCATACTGTTGCCTGGGGATTGACATGTCGTTTAGCTTGCATACCCTTCACTTTCCCCAATTCATCTTGCAAAACAGTGTCATATTTCTTCAAGAGCTCTGGAATTCCATCGGACTTCAATGGAATATTTGTGATCAGTCAGGTTTTACTTCTTTCAGTCAATCTCAAGCCAAAAGACTGGGCCCCTCCCCCTCTAGGACCATCCCAGGAAGCTGGGCTGTCTGCTGTTGAAGCAGACTGGAACAACAGCAATGTCTTTGACATGAGTGTAGGTTCTCAGTTTGGCAGACGTGTGCTCCAATGTCAATGGCTGACTCCCTTCACTGAGGTATTTGAATGTGTGCGCCCCAACAACAGTAGCTGAAGTACTGGTGCCCACCTCCAACTGCAGTTGCTTACCATTCACCTGCACTGTCACTGAAATGAGCTTAGATGCAACAGCAGTCACCAGATAGCGAGTATGTATCAGCAGCATCAGCTTCTGCAATGTCAGTTGACTCAATCGGACTCGTTCTCCGCTCTGCTGTTTATTTATTTTTTGCTCTGCACTGCCTAGCCAGGTGTCCTTTCTTGTGACAATAGTTGCACTCTGCCTCTCTAAATCTGCAAACATCTGCTCCATGATTCCCTCCACACCTGTAGCAAATGCGTACCTTGTTGGCTGATGCATTGTGATTAAGCTCCCTGATTCGCCGTTCAGTAGACAGGGAATCGCGCTGACAATCTGCTGTGCCACTCTTTGTGCTATGCCCAGCGATAGGCCTCCACCCAACACGGTGCACCAATCCATTATTCATGTGCTGTCAACCGTGAGAGTCTTTTGCGGCACTCCCTGTAGCGAGAGAAAGTTCCAGAGCACACTTAAAATCAGTATCTGATTCAGCAAACAAATGACGCTGTATGATGTTGTCATTCACCCCATATACAAGTCTGTCCCGCAGCACATCATTCAAGGCATCCCTGAACTCCCAGTACTTGGTCCGCTGTTCCAGGTTCACCACAAAGATAGCAATGGATTCCCCTGGAGCACGAATTCTCATGTTGAACTTGAAGCGCTGGATAATTACAGAGAGTTTCAGCTGAAAATGCAAATTCACAAGCTCCACTAACACCTTGTACGACTTAGTACTGGGTGCATCCAGCTTAGTCAGGTTTCTGATAAGATGATATACTTTGCTTCCACAGACTCTCAGCAGGATAGCTCTATGTTTATCTTCATCAGTAATTTCATTCGCAATGAAATAGAAACCGAGTCTCTCGACATCGTGACTCCAATCCTCTGTGTCTGTATCATATGGATCGATCCTCCTGAACAACGGCATGATTGGTGAGTCTTTTTTCTCTTTTTGCCTCTGCAGGTGCTGGTTGCTTTCCTTTTTCTTGAGTTTACTGCTTTAAATGTGATTACCGCGTTAAGATAGTGACCATTTTTTCAAACTCCAGCTGTCAGCAGCTTGTCGGTTCTGGCTCTCTGATTTTCCTGTGATTTTTGGGTTCCCGGCGGACTCAACAGCAACAGGGCCGGATTGCTTTCTCTGTGATCTCTTCTCAAAATACTGCAGGAACTCTTCTGCAGGTGCCATCCATTTTAAGCTTTGGAGCTGTCTGCAGCCATCAGCTCTCTGCACTCTGAGATTCCTGCACTTCCCAGGATCCCCATATTGTGGGTCGAGCAACTAGGGTGAAATATGCAACATCAGTTGGATTTATCCTCGTTGCCAGATGTAATAACTTGAGGGAGGACCGGGTTTAGTGCAGATAAACACATATCATGATGTTTAGACACTTGGTGCCCTCTGTTTACCGGAAGTCCTTTCTATGGCCTTTGACCTCTGGTTGAATGACAGGAGGGAGGGACAACTAATCCAATTGCTACACACTGCCTGGAATTGTGGCAGAAACAGGTTCAACTGAGGCTTTCAAGAGGGCATTAGATGATTATTTCAATAGAAACAATGTGCAGGGTTACTGGGAAAAGGCAAGAGAATGACATTGAGTCATAGAGCTCTTTTGGAGAGACGGTGAAGATATGATGGGCCCAATTGCCTCCTTCTGCACTAACAGATCTGTGCGTTAGAATAGTGAATTCAATGTCAAAACAGGTACAGGAAGCAAAATAAAAAGAGAGAAAGAAAGGCTGGATTCAGAGAAAGAGAAAGAGAAGTTTCAGAAAGAAAAAGTAAGGAAAATTGTATTTTATTTTAAAGGTCTCCAACAACAATTAAAAACTGAAACAATAAAACTCCACACATCAAGAAGTTAATTTTCTGTGCTCAGTGCCAAAAATATTGAGTTGGATTTTCCTGGCCCTGTGGAGATGGGTTTGAAGATAATGTGGCCAGTCAATGAGGTCTGGCACCTATGAGGGTTTAAAGGCTGCAAAGGGTGATGTGTGCCTTGCACTCAGAGATTGTACCCTCTAGTTAGAAGGAGAGTGAGAGACAGAAATTTCAGCATCCACACGGGAATGCACTACAGTGTGTAGAGGAGTACCAACAGCATGACACTGCTCTGGAATGTAGACCGATGCGAGAGTATCTGCACTGGTGGAGGGTGCAGGGGAGTGATGTGATGCTGCCTCCTCCTCTTTGCTCAATACTGGCAACTCACTACCACTTTCTCAAGAGCAATTAGGGATGGGCAATAAATGCTGGCCTAGCCAGCGATGCCCACTTTCCCACAAATGAGTAAAAACAAAGCACATGGCCAGGATTTTATGGCCTTGCTGCAGCATGTCTCCCCACCCCCAAACCCCTGCACCCCACACCCCACACCCTGGTGGATGCGGCGAGCCATTTAAATCTCCATTCAGTTTGGTGGGACCGTAATATCCACCGGGAGGGAGGGGCTGTGAAATCCTGGCCCATGTAATCAGATCCTTGTATTAATATCTTCCAATGGCATCCCTAATTCCCGTTGAGAAGATGGTGCTGAGCTGCCTTCTTGAACCGCTGCAGCCCAGTGGTGTAGGTACACCCACAGTGCCGTTAGGTAGGGAGTTCCAGGATTTTGATCCAGTGACAGTGAGGGAACGGTGATATATTTTCAAGTCAGGATGGTGAGTGTCAAGATATTGAAGCATTTCAGATGGGTAACAAGACAGCTACAGACCCATGAATATATCAATGAAAAAAGAAAAATAAAGAGGGCCATACTCAGGGCTTGGCTGGATGAGCATCTGTACAGTAGTAATTTAGAAAACAGTGAGCACAAACTAAAAGATCTTGCTAAAGTACTTCCAATTTTAGAAAATGTGACATATTAAGTCAATTGTGGAGCTCCATATGATATTGTGTTTTTGGACTTTCACAATGCTTTCAATAAAGTTCCACATGAAGGAGTTCCAATTAAACTGTCACAGGAAAATCTTGGGTTGAAGATGAAACACAGATAGGATACTGGTTAAAAAACATAAACAAGTCCTCACAAGAGGTTCAGTATCAGACTTGGAAGAATTTGAGTGGCATTCTGGACAGATTACTGTTTGTACTCCTATTATTTCCAATATGAAAAAATGATTATGAAACCAGATCTACGTGTAAGTTAGTCCAATTTGCTGACAACACTAAATGGGCAGAGCAGTATAGACAGAGAATATAGCCAAGAATGACAGAATGGTTTCACAGGCTATGCAATTCAGCAGGTAAAAGGAACATGAAATTCAACATTGATAAATGTAAAATACTCCACTTGCATTATTAGTATCCACAGGGACCCTGAAAATTGAGGCTTGGTGCCTATTTTAAAACTATTATTTTCAAAACGTAGATAATGTGTAGCAGTAAAATAAATCTAATAGAAAGTTTCAGTGTAAGGATAGGAAGAGTTGCAGGAGCACATTTCACAACCTCAGGATGACCCAATGCACTTTACAGCTAATGAAATGCTTTTGCAGTGTTGTAATGTGGGGAACCCAGCAGCCAATTTGTGCACAGCAAGATCCCACAATCAGCAATGTCATAATGACAAATTAATCTGTTTTAGTGTGGTCGTTTGAAGGTAAACATTGGCCAGGCCACCATGGAGAAATAGAAACTGATTCCAAGCATTAAGAGCATGAACTAGGATGGTAATTAAAGATGGACACCAGTAACAAAGGAACATGGTTTGTGGGGATCCTCAGAAAGTTTTCAAAAATATTAAATGATCTAAACAGGATAAATCCAGTTTATTCCTTCAACCGAAGTCAGGAGAGCATTTTTCCCAATGTACGTCAAAGCCAAGCTAATGTTCCCTCTTGTTTGCCAGCATGGTTACTAGAATATAAAATAAAGCAACCTCACAGGAGCTTTGGAATCTATACTGATTTTTAGGCACATCTTATGTTGTGGTCAGAGATTTGTCTTAATGCAGCACCAGTATAAAGCTTGTGAATTGACCTTATTCTTCTCAGTGTTTTTGTATTTCAGTTGACATTAAGTGTAAATTCAGATTGATCCAACACCTGAGGTGGAGAGGACTGCATTGCCCAGAACTGATAACATAGCTTAACCATGCAAAGTCAGTGACCAGATGGTGGAACTAAGCATGTGTGAGTATGATGGAGTGAATCGGATGCAGGCATAGAAAATCTGATGAGCAGATATCTCCTTAGCACATTTAGAAAGTTGTCTGCCTCTTAGCTATTTATGTACAGATTAATCCATCATTTGCTAATCCGTAAACTCAGCCTGGCTGACAACAAAGACTTTCACATTCAAGGGACTCCCAGTTCTGTTTGCACTTTTCCTGCCTACTGCAGTACAGAAGTAATCTCGGCTTTGTCATTAATACAGCGAATGCATCAAGCAAGGTTTTTTTCTCCCCCTTCTTCTTCTCTCTCTCTCTCACACACACACACACACACACTCACACACACGTCAAGCTGGTGCTTAAGACACTGTCTTAGCAAAAGTGTAAAGAATGAGCACAAAGTGTCAAAAGCAATGGTCAAAGCCCAGGCTGCAAATCCTGAGACAAAATGTTCCCTTTAGGCTGCGGGTGCTAGATGGAGATTCAGTCTGGTCGTATAAAGGCACTGCTGTACTGAAGGGAAGCAACAGAAATCCCATCCCTCATGATGGATAAAAATGCCACTGAGCATTATAGTAACCCAAGATTAATGGCTACCTATTTTATGTTTTGCTTCACCCTTTTTACACCATGGTCATTGCAATTTAGATCAAGTTCTCTGTGAGTGTACTGTGAGGCAGGGAGATTGCGTTATACATGAAAAGAATATAGATTACCATGTGGCAGCTGGATTCAGAGCAGACGCTCGGGATGAATTTCAAACATTTTTTTACTAGACACCAATGCATTGCTTGCTCCTTCAATCATGAGAATGGCCTGGGTTCAGTTTGAATATAAATAAATATATTTTAAAATCACTGTGAAATGAGTGCTAGCTTTCTTTTTTACATTCCGTGTGGATGTTTTATTGAATGTTTTATTATTGTAGCCAAAGCAGAGTTGGCTGAAGAATAGTACATTTTTACTCACTTTGGAACTGACCCTGCACAGAACATTACAATGCCATTATGTTGTTTTCTTAAACCCAATATGTTTGCCTTTCTCCTGAAGATACTTGGTGCATTGCTTTTCTGGAGTAGTCTGGTACCGCCAGCCAAGTGTGAACCAAAATGATGAACATTGGTGTGCTATCCATCTGTGGAAGGCATCATCACTGGTTCACTCTACCTGCACTTATACCCACAAATATGCATTTGCAACTGGATGGTGGAACGAAACTGAGTTCAACTACAGAGTGTAACTGTTGTAGGGTGGCTGAGTTAGTGATAGAGTTGACCTGCAGACAATTCTTCGGTGGAAACATTAAGTTTATTTACAATGTACTCAGCAGTAACTACATGTATGCTTTCAACTCTAACTGTCTACACTGTCTGCTGAGGTAGCCCACGCTACTCTCCTATTGGTTACTGCAGATCATGTGATCTTCCCTAACAAGTATTATTCTTAAAGGTACATTACACACTAAGTAAAACCATAATTACTACTAAAATACCCTTGCTGAGATCAACTAGTACAACACAGATTGGTAACCAAACCTGTAATCTTATAGAATCACGGAGTGATTTAACACAGGAGGAGAGCATTCAGCCCTGTCACAGCTCTCTGACAAAGCTATCTAATTATTCCCACACCTCTGTTCTTCCCCAAGTGCTCTGCAACTTTCTCCCCTTCTAATATATATATAATTGGCTTTTGTAAGTTAGTATTGAATCTGCTTCCACCACCCTTTCGGGCAGCATATTCCAGGTCACACCAGCTTGCACTGAAAAAAATATGCCTCATGTCATGACCAGTTCTTTTGTCAATTTCCTTAAATTTCTGGCGTCTGATTACTGACCCTTAAGTCAGTGAACAAAGCTTGTCCTTATCTTCCCTACCAAAATCCTTCATGGATTTGAGAACTTCTTTTAAATCTTCACCTAATTTTTTCGACTCTAATGAGAACTTGCATTTTCTCCAGTTTTTTTACTTATCTTTGGTACCACATCTTTGATATCATTCCAATAAATCTCCCATCTCCAAGCCCTTGATATCTTCCAAAAGTGTGGTGACCAGAATTGGACTCAATATTCCAGTTGAGGCCTAACCAGTGACTTACAAAGGTTAAGCATAACTTTCTTCCTTTTTGACCCTATATTCCACTGTTATAAAGCCGAGGATCCCCTATGCTTCATTAAACACATTCTCAATCTTTCCTGCCATCTTCAAACATAGACCTACAGGTCTCTCTATTCCTGTGCCCCATTTAAAATTTCATTTTTATTGTCTCTCCTCATTTTTCTGACCAAAATGCATTATTTCACACTTATCTGCATTAACTTTCATCTGCCATGTTGTCTGTCTAGGTCCTCCTGAAGTGTGTTATTGTTCCCCTCAATGTTAACTACATTTCCAAATTTGTGCCATCTGCAAACTGTGAAATGATGCCCTGTATACCCAAGTCCAGTTCATTAATATAAATCAAAAAATGCAGTGCCCAGAATGCCAGCTCCTGGGGAATGTCACTGTGTACCCACCCTTCTGATTGAAAAACACAATTTTCCACCATTCTCTGCTTCTGTCCCTCATCCAATTTTGTATTCATACTGCCATTGACCCTTTAATGCCATGGACTCAATTTTGATGAGACTATTGTGTGGTACTTTGTCAAACACCTTATTAAATGTCATGTATACAACAATCCCACTGCCCTCATCAACACTTTCCTTCACTGGAGAGTTTAATCACATGCCTTTAACAAATCTATGCTGACTGTCTGTCATTGGTCAACTCATATTTTTCTATTTCACAATAAATGTTGTCGCAGGTTATTACATATGCCCTTATAATTGTGTACTTCAATATTCATTTCAACATCTTTGCCCACTGAATAATCTGGTCATGCAGCCAGCTTCAGAGAAGACACTTAGTTGATGCCGGAGAGTTTGGTGAGTCGAAAGTTTGCTGCTGCCTGTGTACCAGAGCATAGTGAAGCAATGCATGTGAAGTACAGAATAGAATCATAAAAAGTTATGTTTGATACCTGTTATGTAATGCCAACCAGGAGGTCCAAGGGTCAGTTCCTAGGACTGTCCTCTCTTAACTGGTGTGAAGCATGGAAATGTTAGAGGCCCTACTCAGTATTTTCAGGCTAAGAATCCACAAACATTCACTCCCTCCACCATCAACGCACAGTAGCAGCAGCGTGTACCATCTACAAGATGCACTGCAGAAATTCACCAAGGCTCCTTAGACAGTACCTTCCAAACCGACGACCACTACCACCTAGAAGGTCAAGGGCAGCAGATAGATGGGAACACCACCACCTGGAAGTTCCCTTCCAAGTCACTCACCATCCTGACTTGGAAACATATCACCATTCCTTCACTGTCGCTGGGTCAAAATCCTGGAACTCCCTCCCTAACAGCACTGTGGGTGTACTTACACCACATGGACTACAGCGGTTCAAGAAGGCAACTCACCACCGCCTTCTCAAGGGCAATTAGGGATGGGCAATAAACGCTGGCCCAGCCAGCAAAGCCCACATCCCATGAATGAATTTAAAAAATCCAAGAGGGAAAATTGATCAGCTCCTGCTTCTTCTCTTGATCACTGTACTGATACTTCCTGTTAGATAGCCTATCAACATCAGAGTGCAAAGGATTGTCATCAATGGGATGTGCTCATAGAAGAGAAGTCCTCATTCATACTCTCACTGTCAAGGCCACGCAATTGAAAATGTACTACTTGTTTGAGAGAAAGAAAGCAAGGGAACCTTTTTCACCCTTTCGCTCAACATGGGCCCTACATCAGCAATGCTCAGGTGTATTCAATCACAATCCTATAACAATTGGGTATTTAAGTGACATTATTTGCAACCTGTTGGCATACAACAAGTCTTTGGATTGTTTTGTGTTTTTTTTATGACTTTTCTACCTCTCACACAAACTGAGATTTCAGATCTTACTGGACCAGCAACTCTGTCACATCCCAAATCCCAACAACAGTGTGCAACAAGATGCATAATTTTTATGGTATTAAAATATCAAAATTCTTGCAAATCACTTTAACTGCTCAACAAATCTAATAATGTCCAAAAGATTCTCAAAATTTTCACATTATTGTTTGTTTAAACAGTCACTGGCAAATATCATAAAAGCAAAATACTGCGGATGCTGGAAATCTGAAACAAAAACAAAAATACCTGGAAAAGTTCAGCAGGGCTGACAGCATCTGCAGAGAGGAATACAGTTGATGTTTCGAGTCCGTATGGCTCTTCATCAGAACTAAAGAAATAGGGAAATTTGGTGAAACCTAAGCTGGTTGAGGGGGGTGGGACAGGTAGAGCTGGATAGGGGACCAATGATAGGTGGAGGCAAAGAAGAGATTGCCAACGACAATCATAGACAAAGGGGTGTTGACGGTGGTGATATTATCTAAGGAATGTGCTAATGGGGACATTAAAGGTAGCAAGCAGGACAAGCTAGTGGCAGATGGCCCTAGTGGGGGTGGGATGGGGGGAAAGGATCAAAATGGGCTAAAAGGTGGAGATAAAACAATAGATCGAAATAAATTTTAAAATAGGTGGGAAAAGAAAAGTATATATATATTTTTAAATTATAAATTATTGGAAAAGGGGGGATTGGAAAGGTGTTGGGGATAGGAATGGGAATATCATGAATGTACCCATCATTCATTCGCATAATGTTTAATATTTGTGATGTGTATGAGAGCTAAAAAGGTTATGTAATATTTCATATTCAATAGCTTTCTTCACAATTATAGTAATGTTGAACTACAATGGTATGTGACTTGGTTTGGAGATCAGGAGGGTGAGTTCTTGATCTTGACTGCATGGACAGGGAAGGTGTGGACGTGATGGAGGCTCTTAACTCAGATGGTGGAAAAAAAGAATGAGAAAGAGGTTCATTCCAAATTCCTCTCATTCATCTCCTACTGGACACTCCAAAAAATGGGAACAGGTATTGGTGAATGCTGAAGAACTAGAGGAGGAGTGTTGAGGGTCAAGGAACAAAATTAACATACAAATTCACCTATGACCTTATTAAAAAAAAATAATAATATATGGTGCGATTGAATCATTATAGCATGACTCCTTCTATCCACCCAGGGCTCTTGTTGTTAATGAAAGGAGAAGGAAAGAGCAGGAAATGTAAAATAACTCACTGCAAAGAGCCACGTTATTTTCCTCAATACTTTTTTTTAACAAATGCTTGTTATAGGGTGGCCGGGTTGTGCTATTAATGATAGGATTGATCTGCAGTAACTTCTTTGGTAGAAACATTAAGTTTATTTACAATATACTCAGCAGCAACTACACATGTGCTTTTAACTGCAACTCTGTCCCTACACTGACCATTGAGATAGCCTGCACTGCTCTCCTATTGGTTACTACAGATCATGTGATCTTTCCTAACAAGTATTCTTATAAGTACATTACATACTAAATAAAACCATAATTACTACATTCCTCCCCCTTTAACTCAGCTATAGATATTATATTTACAAGTACATATTTTTCAAGACAACATAATATTTAACTGGGTAAGGAATTTACAAGTTCAGTCTTTCAGGTGGTTTCCTGGTACGTGTGGAACGTCTCAGCTCCACAACTTCAGATTCTTTGTCAGGAACCTCCTTTCCCGGAGTTGCCTGAACATCAGGTGCTTCGGTGGCACTTACAGTTCTGTATCCTCAATTCTTACAGGAACATCAGACATGTCAGTGCTGGGTTGAGTATCCTCAACAGGAAATGCAGACCCAGTCATGGTCACTGGTGCAGCAATATCTTGATGATTTGTCTCTCTTTTTTTTAAATGGTCCACATGGTAATGGATGATCCATCTTTCCTCCTCCACGTGGTAAGATAGAAGTCTAGTCACTGCACTTATTTCACCCGGTAGCTACTTTGGTCCTTCCCCCGAGTTTTTCACATATACCGTCTCTCCCAAGGTAAATTTCCTCTCGCGCCTCTGCCAGTCGTGTCTAGTTTTCTGACTTCCCTGACTCCTTTCCAGCTTCTTCTCTAAATTTGGTATTATTAAGCTCAATCTCATCCTAAGACGACAACATTTGAACAATAACTCTGCAGGTGTGACACCTGTTGTTGTGTGAGGGGTAGTCCTATAATAAAAAAGGAAGCGTGCTAGCTTGGTTGCTAGGAAATCACCAGTTAGCTTTTCCATGCCTGCCTTGAACGTTTGAACTGCCCTTTTGGCCAGTCCATTTGAGGAAGGGTGGCACGGTGCCGTTTTCACATGACTGATACCTTTGAGGCTGATAATCCGTGGAAGCTCAGTGCTCGTAAATGCCGTGCCGTTACTGGAAACAATTACTCCGGGTAGTCCGTGAAAGGCAAAACTCTGACATAGTTTCTCAGTTGTAGCACCTGACGTTGGAGACTTCACCTCATATATGTGCAACCATTTTGAATGGGCATCGACAATGAGCAGAAACATTGTTCCCAGGAAAGGTCCAACCTAGTCAATGTGTAATCACACCCAGGGTCTGCTTGGTCAATCCCTTGGATGAAATGTAGCTGTTACTGGCAACTTTTGTAGTTGCTAACATTGCACACAATACTTTACTAAACTTTCTATTTTGCCATCCATCCCAGGCCACCATAGATATCTGTGTGCTATGGCCTTCATTCAGAAAATTCCTGGATGTGTATTCCTGTGTAGTTCAATTAAGAGTGGCTCCCTTCCCTTTGGAGGAACTATCACCTGTGCTCCCCACAATAAGATGCCATCCTGGTTGGTTATTTCATGTCTTCTGTTGAAGTACAGTTTCATTTCATCAGATACGGGTTGCTGTGACCAACCCTGTAGCACTTGTTCTCATGCTTTAGACAGGACTGGGTCCCGAATTGTCCAGTCTCTGATCTGTGAAGCACACACCTCCAAGGAATCTAAGAAATTTAATAGTATAACAAGTTTCTGGGATGTGCTCATATTCCGGTAAAGGCAAACAACTAAGGGCATCAGCATTTGCGATTTGATTGCCAGGCCTTTGCACAAAGGCGTATTTGTATGCTGCCAGAATTAAGGCCCATTGTTGTATTCTTGCTGAGGCTATGAGTGGTATAGCCTTGTCCTCACTAAACAATCCTAACAGTGGTCTGTGGTTTGAAACGATTGTAAAATGGCAGCCATGTACATACTGGTAAAAATTTCTTGACACCAAAGATGATGAACAGGCCTTCTTTTACTATCTGCAAGTATCCTTTTTCCGCTGTGGGACATGTCCTTGATACATAACCTACTGGCCGTTCCGTGCTGTTGCCCATCCGATGAGAGAGCACTGCTCCCACTCCATTAGGAGATGCGTCACATGTCAGCACCAATTCTTTCATCTGGTCAGAATGGATTGGACAGGTGCAACAATTGTTATACCTTTATAAAAGTTCATTTCTGGGGTGCTTCCCAAGACAAACGTTGATTCTTTTTGAGTAGAGAATGAAGGGGGGCCAGCACTGTAGATAAGTTGGGAAAGAACCACCCATAATAGTTGATCACTTCTAGGAATGATTTGAGCTCGGACATGTTCTTTGGTGCCTCTCTTATGGCTCTCACTTTCTCCTCAACTGGGTGGAGGCCCTGTGAATCTACCTGGTGACCCAGATAGATTACCTCCCTCGCTTGGAATGTGCACTTTTCTTTTTTTAGATGCGCTCCAGCTTGCAAGAAACTTTTTAAGACTTCTTCTAGGTTTGCCAAATGCTCTTTTTCAGTGAATCCTGTCACCAAAACATCATCTAAATAGACTACAACCTGGGGCAGTTCCTGCAGTAAGCTCTCCATTGTTCTCTGAAAGATGGCACAAGCTGAGGAGACACTGAAAGGCAAGCGTGTATATTGTACAACCCTTTGTGGGTATTAATTATGACAAATTCCTGGGAGGCATTATCCAATTCTAGCTGTTAAAAAGCATGATTCATGTCAAGCTTTGTATACGTTGTCCCTCCTGCCAGCTTGGCATACAGGTCTTTGATTTTTGGAATGGGGCACCTGTTCAGTTTGGCTGATTTGTTAACCATCAGTTTGTAGTCCTTACAAATTCAGAATCTTTGGTGGGGTTTAATGATGTGGACTATGGGTGCTGCCCATTCAGAGGATTAAACAGCTTGTATAACGCCCAGTTTCTCTAGCCTGTTCAGCTCAGTGTTGACTATTTCTCTCAGGGCTTATGGAACTGGTCTCACCTTCATGAAGCAAGAGGTTGCTTCCAGATCCTCATTAATCTTGGCCTATAGGCCCTGGATTTTTTCCCAGTTCGGCTTGGAAGACAGTGGCATACTTTTTAAATAGTTCTGGTAGCACACTTGCTCTCAACTGAAAGATTTCGGACCATTCTAACTTAACCTCCTTTAACTAATCTCACCCCAGAAGGCTTAGCCCTTCACCTGCTACCACCATCAGGGGTAGCTGTGTCGATTGCCTTCCATACTGGACTGTTACTCTGCTTATGCCTTTTATTTGAATGTCTTCACCTGTGTAAGTTTTTAACTTGGCCGTTGTCCATTCCAAACTTAATTGTTGTTCACCATTATTCAATTATCTGAAGGTATGTTCCCCAATTACTGTAGTGGAAGCTCCCATGTCTACTTCCATTCTAACATGTTTGCCATTTACTTTCACTGTGACAAATATTGGTTCTGTTTTGCCAACTTTCAGATTAGACAACAAATTAATATCAGAATGTGTTGTTTCAGACTCTTCTACATTGTAGATTTCATTGGGCTTCTCTTTTATTTACAAGCCTGCTTGAATCTTTCCTTGCATTGCCTTATGATATGTCCATTTCTGTGATAATAGTAGCATTTGGTTTTTTTAAACTGCCAATCACTAAAAGATTGATTGTTTCCATCTCTATTAAAATTATCCTTCGATTTCATTGCTAAGTTATTTTTCATTATTCTTCGACTAGCTAGGGCTGTTTCCCGCTTCTCGGCAGAGTCTTGCTTTATCCTGCCACTTCCGGTTGAGGTTTCCTGCCCGGACGGCGCCATTTTGCGCACCCTGTACTGTTTTTGAATCTCTTACTGCGCTTTCCATGGCCAGTTCTATCTCTAGTGCTTTCTTGAAATCCAGATTCACTTTGGACAATAATCTTTTCTGAATAATTTCCTCTTTCACACCCTGTACTAAACGGTCTCTGAGCATGTCATTCAGAATTGCACCGAATTCACAACATTCTGTTAGCTGCTTCAAATTTGCCATGTTACATGTAATTGTCTCACCCAGGGCTCTATTTCGTGAATTAAACCTGAACCTTTGCATCGTGACTGAGGGCTTGCATTGAAAGTGACCCTTCATGAGGTCCACCAATTCATCAAAATTTTTTTGAATCTGGGGCATTGAGTGCTGCCAAATCCAAATCAAACCATAGGTTTTGCTCCCACAAGTACGCAAGAGGATTGCTTGCCTCTTCTCTTCCTCTATAATCTCGTTCGCTTGAAAAAAAAACGTGAGGCATTCTACATATTGAGACCAATCGTCTGTGGCTGGTTCAAAAAGATCAATTCTCCCAAATTGTGGCATTTTGAGAGAGAATAACTTCTTCAATTCTAATGGAGCTTGTTACTTACAATCACTGGGCGAGGTGGAATGCCAATTTCTTTCTAACTTGTTTTCTTCTGTTGAATGCTATCCCATCCTCATCACCAGTTTGTTGTAGGGTGGTTGAGTTGTACTATAGAGCTGATATGCAGACACTTCTTTGGTGGAAACATTAAGTTTAGTTACAATATACTCAGCAGCAGCTACATGTGTGCTTTCAACTCCAACTCTATCTCTATCTCTATACTGACCGCTGAGGTACCGCATGCCACTCTCTTATTGGTTACTACAGATCTTCCCTAACAAGTATTATTCTTAAAGGTACATTACACTCCAAATAGAATTATAATTACTACAATAATAAAACAAATGTTAATCTTAGGAATAGACTCCTCATGCTGAAACTCAATTGGTGGCATCAAAGTTATGTCCACTAGGCAAGCTAATCTGGATCCATATGCAAATAAATCACATATTTGTGGCAGATTGTCAATGTGAGTTTACTGCTTTTCCAGCAAGGTTCACATTAGTTTCTTCAGCATCAGGAGCCTATCCCACTGATGTTAAAACAAATCATAAGATTTTACAAGGCAGAAAGGTTAACATGATGAGAATATTCATGTGGGAAAATTCAATAATCCCCTTCCCCTTTAAGAAATGCTGTCAATTCCATATCGAAATTTGTGGCTATAAATGACAGAGATGTCAGGAATATTCAGTATTCAATGGATTATCGCATGATGGAAAGTTGCAAAGTACTTACCATACCAACTGGTCGGCATCACATGGAAAATGATGGAAAATGACTGCCTGCAATGCAGTCTGTGAGATGATAAATGGCCTCATTTCAATCCTTAAAGGCCCTGTGTCACTGCACAAGCTGATTGAGGTCATTTGCATCAATGTCTCCACAGCCCAGGCTGTTTGCTTCTTTCTATTTCAATGTTCATCAAGGTGACAGATGCCTGCACCACATAGTGAAATATTTCAACACATTCTTTCTTCAGCATAAAGCCCACCCAAGGCATGAGTCCAATGCTGACCATGTTGCTTCCATTCTGCCCTACCAATTGTACTTTTGCCAATCATCTCAGAATTGCATACCAGCCATACGCTTGGAACATTTCAGGTACCCTACCCACTCAGAATTGTACTCCTGATGGATGAGACGGCAGCAACTCACCAAGGCTCCTTCGACAGCACCTTCCAAAGCAATGACTTTGACCACCCAGGAGGACAAGGCAGGTGCATGGGAAAACCAATGTCTGCAAGTTCCCCTCAAGGCCAAACACATTGCTGACTTGGAAATTTATCACTGTTCCTTCACTGTCACTGAAGGCGCACCCCACCACCTTTTCAAGGGCAATTAAGGATGGGCAATGAATTCTAACTTTGCCAGTGATGCCATAACCACAAGCTTATAGTTATATAGCATCTTTAGCATAATAAAATGCCCCAAGACATTTAAAGGAGCATTATAAAACCAAGTATGACACCGAGACACATGAGGAGGCATTAGGTCAAATGACCAAAAGCTATGTTAAAGAGATGGCTTTGAAGGAGTGTCTTAAAGGAGGAATGTGAGGTGGAGCAGTAAGGAGGTTTAAGGAAGGAATTCCAGAGCTGGGGGCCAAAGCAACTGAAGGCATGACTGCCAACTGTGGAGTGATTAAAATCAGGGAAGCCATGATTAGAGGAGCAGATTGCAGAGGTTTTTGGAGCTGAAGGAAATTTCAGTGATAGGGAAAGGTGAGGCCATGGATGGATTTCAAAACAAGGATGAGAATTTTAAAATCAAGATTTTGCTTGGCTGGGAGCTAAAGTAGTCAGCAAGCACAGGGGTGAGAGGGAAACAGGACTTGGTTTGAGTTAAGGAGAGGGCCAACAGTGTTTGGGATGACCTCAATTTTATGGAGAGTAAAATGTGGGAGGCTAGCCAGGAGAGTGTGAAATAGTCAAGTCTGGATGTAATGAGGGCATGGATGAGGATTTCAGCAACAGGAAAGGTGAGACAGGTTTGAAGTTGGATGATGTTATGTAAGTGGAAATAGGTGGTCTTGGTAATGACATGAATATGAGATTGGAAGCTCACCTTGGGTTCAAATGTGATATCAAGGTTTGAACAGACTGGCTTAATGTCAGGCTGGTGCCAGGGAGAGGGGTGGAGCTGGTAGCTACATCCTATGAATTAATTTTTCAGATGGCCATTGAAGTGGAGAGAAGGAATGGATTTAAAGGACAATTGAATTTATGTTTTTGGGGAGAGGAGAATCTGTTTGATACAGTCAGAGCATTGGAAGGCAGTGTTTGACTTATAGGGTCTGATGGGTTTTCCTGTGTCTAACAAAAAACAAAATGATCATAGATATTTATGGCAGGGGAGGAGGCTATTCAACCTATAGAATCTATGCTGGCTCTTTGTAGAGCAATCCAGTCAGTGCCATACCTCTGCTGTCTGCCCATACCCCAGCAAGCTTATTTCCCTGAAGTGCGCGTCTAATTTTCTTTTGAAATCATTCATTGTCTCCGCTTCCACTACCTTCATGGGCAGTGAGTTGCAGGTAATTACCACTCACTGTGTAATAAAGTTCTTTCTTACATGCCCTCTGCATCACTTGGCCAAACTTTTACACCTGTATCCCCCTAGTTTCTGCACAATCAGCTAATGGGAAGAGATTTTCCTTGTCTACCTTATCCAAACCTGTCATAATCTTGTAAACCTCTATCCAATCTCCCCTCAATCTCCATTGCTCCAAGGAGAACAACACCAGCTTTTACAACGTAACCTTAGAGCTGAAAACCTTCTTCCCCGGAACTATCCTGATAAATTTTCTCTGTAATCTTTCAAAGATTCTTACTTCCTTCTGAAGGTTTGGTGAACAGAACTGGATGCAGTACTCTAGCTGTGGTCTAATCAGGGCTTTATAAAGGTTCAACATAACTTCCCTGCTTTTGTACTTGATGCCTCTATTTATGAATCCCTAGATCTCATATGCTTAACAGTCCAAATGCAGCAAATCCTGGACAATATCCAGGCTTGGGCTTACAAGTGGCAAGTAACATTTGTGCCACACAAAGGACAGGCTATGACCATCTCCAACAAGCAAGAATCTAACCATCACCCCTCGACATTCAATGGCATTACCATCGCTGGATTCCCCACTATGAACATCCTGGGGGTCACCATTGACCAGAAACTGAACTGGACTAGCCATATAAATACTATGGCTACAACAGCAGGTCACAGATAGGAATCCTGCGGCAAGTAACTCCCGTCCTAACTGCCCAAAACCTATCCACCATCTACAAGACACAGGTCAGGAGGGTGATGGAATACTCTCCACTTACCTGGATGAGTGCAGCTCCAACAACAGTCTAGAAGCTTGACACACCATCCAGGACAAAGCAGCCCACTTGATTGGCACCCCATCCACAAACATTCACTCCCTCCACCATCTACGCACAGTGACAGCAGTGTATACCATCTACAAGATGCACTGCAGGAACTCACCAAGGCTCCTTAGACAGCACCTTCCAAACCCATGACCACTACCATCTAAAGGGACAAGGGCAACAGACACATGGGAACACCCCCACCTGGAATTCCCCCTCCAAGTCACTCACCATCCCGAATTGGAAATACATTGCAGTGGCCTCACTGTCGTTGGGTCAAAATCCTGGAACTCCCTCCCTAACAGTAGTGTCGGTGTACCTACATTACATGGACTGCAGCAGTTCAAGAAGGCATCTCACCACCACCTTCTCAAGGGCAATTAAGAATGGGCAATAAATGCTGACCTACCATGCAATGCCCACATCCCAGGAATTAAAAAAAAGAATTTTAAAAAAACGACTGTCTCAATGTGTCCTGGCACCATCAGAGATTGATGCACATGCACCCTCAGGTCCGTGTGTCCCTGTACACTCTTTGGAACTATGTCATTAAGTTCGTATTGCCTCTTCCCGTCCTTTCTGCCAAAATGCAACACCTCACATGTCTTTTTATTGAACTACATCTGCTGCATGTCTGTCGATTCTGCTCCCTTTATATGTTCTGTTTCAGTTGATTGGTATCATCCTTACTGTTTGAAACACCTCCAAGTTTGGTATCATTGGCAACTTTTGAAATTTTACTCCTTATTTCAATATCCAAGTTTTTTTATATACATCAAAAAAGCAGTGGTCCTAGAACTGACGCTTTGGTGAACACCACTGTCTATCATCCTCCAGTCTGTAAAAAAGCCATTTACCATGACTCACTGCTTTTTATCCTTAAGCCAATTCTTTTATTCAAGCTAACACTGACCCTCCTATGCTATGAGCCTCAATTTTGTTACAGAATCATTACAGTACAGAAGGAAGCCATATGGCTCATTGAGTCTGCACTGGCTCTCTGAAGGGGCATTCTACCTAGCCCCATTCCCCTGCCTTATCCCGGTAACCCTGCACATTCTCTCTTTTCAGATAGCAATCCAATTCCCTTTTGAATACCTCGATTGAACCTGCCTCCACCACCCTCACAGGAAGTTTGTTTCAGACTCCAACCGCCCTCTGGATGAAAATATTTTTCCTCAAATCACTTTTACTCCTTTTGCCAGTTATTTTGAATCTGTCTCCTCTATTTCTTGATCCTCTCTTGAGTGGGAACAGTTTCTCACTATTTACCCTGTCCACACCCCTCAGGATCTTTAATACCTCTATCAAGTCTCCTCTCAGCCTTCTTTTCTCCAAGGGAAGCAGCCCCAACCTCTCCAATCTATCCTCATAGCTAGTTCTTTATCCCTGGAATTGTTCTTGTTAATCTCCTCTGTACTCCCTCCAATGTCTTCACATCTTTCTTCAAGCATGGTGCCCAGAACTGGACACAGTACTCTAGATGAGGCCTAACTAGTGTCTTATACAAATTCAACATGACCTCCTTACTCTTGCACTCAATACCCCTTTTAATAAAGCATAAGGTACTATATGTTTTATTAACTGCTCTGTCAACATGCTCTGCCATCTTCAATGACACCGAGGTCCCTCTGTTGCTGTACCTCCTTTAGAGTTTCTCCCTTTATCTTATACTGTATCTCCATATTCTTCCTGCCAAAATGAACCACTTCACACTTCTCTGCATTGAACTTCATCTGCCATTTATCTGCCCAATCCACCAACATGTCTATGCCCTTTTGAAGTTCAAGACTATCCTCATCACAGTTGGCAACATTTTCAATCTTCGCATCATCTGCAAATTTTGAAATCATGTCCTGAATGCTACATTCTCAGTAATTAATATATATCAGGAAAAGCATGGGTCCCAACAGTTACCCTTGGGAAACTCTACTACAAACCTTCCTCCAATCTGAAAAACAACATTTATCACTACTCTCTGTTTCCTGTCACTCAGCCAATTTCTTATCCAAGTGCTTACTTTCTTTTTTATTCCATGAGCTAGAATTTTGCTCACAAGTCTGTTGTGTGGCATTGTATCAAATGCCTTTTGAAAATCCATATACACCACGTCACCAGCATTTCCCTTATCAACCTTCTCTGTTACCTCCTCAAAAAACTCCAGCAAGTTGGTTGAACATCATTTTCCAATAATGAATCCATGCTGGCTTTCCTTAATTATCCTGCACTTGTCTAAGTGACTATTGATTTTGTCTTGAACTATAGTTTCTAGAAGTTTCCCTACCACTGAAGTCAAACTGACTGGTCTTTAGTTGCCGGCTTTATCCTTGCAGCTCTTTTTGAACAAGGGTGTAACATTTGCAATTCTCCGGTCCTCAGGCACCATCCCTGTGTCTAAGGAAGACTGGAAGATTATCACCAGTGGCTCTGCAAATTCCACCCTCACTTCCCTCAGTACCCTTGGATGCATCTCATCCAGTCCTGGCACCTTATCTATGTTAAGTAAAGTTAGATTATCTAACACCTCCTTCCTCTTAATTGTAAGTTCTTCTAGTGTACCAGTTACCTCCTCTCCCATCTCAGCCTGAGTAACATCTTGACCCTTTGTAAAGACAGATGCAAAGTTCTCGTTTACCACCTCAGCTATTTCTCCTGCCTCCACGTGTAAATCCCCTTTTTTATCCCTAATCGGCCCTCTCTTTCTTTTGCCACCCTTTTATCATCTATATGCTTATGGAAGACTTCAGGATTCCCTTTTATGCTCGCTGCCAGTCTCTCCTTGCTTTTCTTATTAGTTTTTTCCCCTCTGGTCCTTCGATAGTCAGCCTGATTCTCCATTTTATTTTCTACTTGACATCTGTTGTATTCACACTTCTTCCTTTTCATCTTCACCTTTACCTCTCTTATCATCCTGCTGTCAGTTTTTCTGCTCTCCATTCTGAATTTCCCCTCAGGTTCCCATCCCCCTGCCAATCCAGTTTAAACCCTCCCCGACATCACTAGCAAACCTCCCCGCAAGGACATCGGTCCCAGTCCTGTTAAGGTGTAACCCATCCTTCTGGTACAGGGCCCAACTGCCCCAGAACCAGTCCCAATGCCTCGGAAATCAAAAGTCTTCCCTCCTACTCCATTTCTCCAGCCATGTGTCAAACTGCTCAATCTTCCTATTCTCATGCTCACTAGCACCTGGCACTGGGAGTAATCCTGAGATTATTGCTCTTGAGGTCCTGATTTTTAAGTCCCTTCCTAACTCCCTAAAATCTGCTTTCAGGACCATGTCCCTGTTCCTACCTATGTCACTGATCCCAATGTGGGCCATGACCTCTGGCTGTTCACCCTTCCCCAAAAGAATGTCCTGAAGCCGCTCTGTGACATCCTTGAACCTGGCCTCAGAGAAGCAACATGCCATCCTGGAGTCACGTCTATGGACACAGAAACGTCTGTCTGCTCCACTAGCTATGGAATCCCCTACTACTATAGCACTGCTTTTCCTCCTCGCCTCCTGTGCAGCTGAGCTACCTGTGGTGCCACGAACTTGGCTCTTGCTACAGTCTGCTGAGGAACCATCTCGCTCACCAGTATCCAAAATGGAAAAGCAGTTATAGAGTGAGTTAGCCTCAGAAGATTCCTGCACTTCGTGGCTGTTTCTCTTAGGTTCTCTGGTGGTCACCCATTCCCTCTCCGCCTGTGCACTTCTTAGCTGCGGCATGACCACCTCTCTAATCATGCTACCCACATAATCCTCAGCCTTGTGGATGGCCCAGAGTGATTCCAAGCACTGCTCAAGCTCCACAGCTCAGAGCTCAAGTTTCTGCAGCTGGCGATGCTTCCTAAAGATATCGTCATTGAGGGTGCTTTGTGCCTGCATGACTTCCCACATCCTGCAGGATGCACATTTCACATAGCCAAGTTGCACTGACATGCCTTGAACTTTATATAATGTGTTTACTTCGGTACAGTATAATATAGTAACTCGCCTGTCATTCACCAATTGTCTCCTACATGCCAAGTCCAGAAAGGCCTATATTTACCAACCAATCAACTAACAGGACTCCTCTGTCTTAAGGTTTATCTGTAAGCTCTCAGCTCTCTCTCTGCACTGCTTTAAGCTCTTGGACTTCTCCTGTTAATTGCTGGTTACTGATTAACCTACTCCTTCTGCTGCACCAAAGTGGAAATCAAATGCTGGAGGCTGAAATACAGTAGAAGAAAGGAGCACCTCCTCCTCTACCAAACTCCCAACTCAGCAAGCTCTATTTCTTGCAATAAGCCTTTCCTAAAACAACTCTTTTCCCCATGCACTGAATTCCCACTTTGAATCAAATTCCCAAGTACTCACTCTGTCTCTGTTTAACTCAGACTTGGTCTCCCTTTCTGACCATGCCCCTTACTCAACCAACTTTTTATATGGTACTTTGTCAAATGGAACAAGATTCATTCTGTGACTATGTTAAGTTCACATTGACTACAAATGAATACTGTCTAAAAACATTTAGAGCAAAACAGATTAATATAAGTCATAATTAATGCATGCAAACATACAAATTAGGAGCAGGAGTAGGCCACCCGACCTCTCAAACCTGCTCTGCCATTCGATGAGATCATGGCTGATCTGACTGTAACCTGAACTCCACATTCCTACCTACTCCCAATAACCTTTCACCCCTGATCAAGAATCTATCTAGCTCTGGCTTAAAAATATTCAAAGACTCTGCTTCCACTGCCTTATGAGGAAGAGAATTCCAAAGACTCACGGACCCTCTGAGAGAATTTTTTTTCCTAATCTCTGTGTTAAATGAGCGACCCCTAGTTCTAGATTCTCCCACAAGCAGAAACATACTTTCCACATCCATGCTGTGAATATCCCTCAGGATCTTAAAGGTTTCAGTGAAGTTACCTCTTACTCTTCTAAATTCCAGTGGATACAAGCCTAACCTGTCCAACCTTCCCTCATAAGACAACCTGCCCATCCCTGATATTAGTCTAGTAAACCTTCACTGTACTGCTTCTAAAGCATTTACATCTTTCCTTAAATTGGAAGACCAATCCTGCACACAGCATGTGTCCAAATGTGGTCTCAAAAGTGCCCTGTACAACTGAAGCATAACCTCCTTACTTTTGTAATCAATTCTCCTCACAATAAATGATAACATTCTATTAGCATTCTATTAGTGCAAATTTCCTACCTTGCATATAGAGAATACCGATTTCTCCAAACATCTGCAATGTTAATTCAGAGTGAGTTCTTTCTTCATCAATGTTTTCTAACTATATAATTTGGCTGCCGTTTGGTTTATTCCACATGGACTCATCACGAGCCAAGAAAATATTTTAAATTTCAAGCGAGCGTGGGAACCCTTCCTCTGGTATGTTTCCATTGCCAGGGATGAGAGGTGTCTAACCATTCCCTAACTAAAGCATATTTTTCAACAGGACAGAGACAAAGGCTCTCATTGTGTTATAGCTGAAGGAGGAACAGTTCTCTCTGTGTTTATCCTCGGCCTGTCGTCCAGCTCAATGTCAGAAATCTGGTCACATTCATGTTATTTCCACATCGCCAGAAATTTCAGTCAGGTGCTCTGTTTTCCACAGTATCATTTGCACAGCTCACAAAAGTGAGACATTGCAATGGGGCCAATTTCCAGGCTGCACTGACCCCACAAAATCAGCATCCACTTGTCCTGTCCTTTTTATTCTCCAGCGTTCTCTCCTGAATGAGCTCTAGGATTGGAGTGATTTATACACACCATATTGCACTCATCCTTCCATAAGTCTTGCAATTGAATGTCAGCAGCCATTCAACTATGGAGTGCATTACAATTCCGCCCTCAGCTCCCGTTCGTGCATTTCCCGCAGCGATCACTGAATATTGAAGGACTGTGACCAAGTTTTTGCCCTAACCCGGAAGTAGAGAGACCATGTGTACTGTCCGGGAATCAGACCTTCCCTATTTGCATGGCTTGACAGGGATGTATATTCACTGAAAGCCACGGGGAGAGTTGGAACATCCATTTGTGACAGTGCACTAGGTATGAGAGGAATACCACAAGTGGTGCGTCATCACAATTAAAGGCCAAATCTTCAAGATGTATTTGTGGGGGGGCCGGGGGGGAGAATATTTGTGTATTTTTAAAAATATTATTTTCATCCATTTTCCACCATTGTACAGTTCATTCCGCCCCAATGGGAAAAGGGGCATTTAGTCGAATAATCCTTTACCTCCTCGGTAATTCAAGTTGAGAGTGAAAGGAATTGAGAATATAGAGAAAGCCTGTGTTTGAACAAGAGACCCACAGGACAGTGAGAACGATTTTACTTTCAAATGTTCAGCTCAGAAGACTCAAAAAAAGAGGGTTGCATCAAAAAAAAAATCACAAACTAGATATTCCTCACTACAAAGAAAAATTGACGGAGTGAAAGAAAAGAGATGCAAAGAAACAACTGCAAAAGTTACGGCACAGATCCTGTGGCTTAACAAGGAGCTGATGCATGATAATCGCACGTACTCGGGCAAATCACACTCATGTTTGAACAGAATCCTCTAACAAATGGATCTTCAATACAGCCCAGATGGTTCTCCCCAGTTATTATTGTGAAGCTTTTTATTCACACATAATTGGACTTCACAGGTCATTTTGCATTTCAGACAGGGCCTTTTTAGAACTGCTCGCTTTCCGTCTGAGCAAACAAGGGGAAACAAAGGTACTGAGAGGTGAATACTAATTGCAGCTGGATCCTTCTTTCCTTGCTTGCTCTCTTTCTTTTACCACCGATTCCTCCTCAAGTGCACAAATTCTGCAGATTTCTGCCAAGTGGCACATTTATCATCAAATTGATGTGTCTCCGATCCTGTTCCTTGAAACAGCTTGTCGACTATCGGTGCATCCTGCACTGCTTCCCAGAGTATGAGATTTACATTTTCTTAATATTCCATGTGGACGTGTTTCAAATTAAATTTACTCTAGTGCTTTGCACGTGTCTGAAAAACATGCACAAAGATAGCTCGGCTGAAACACGAATTGTCGACTTCCTAGAATGAATTCTAACTCTGGTCGTAAAGACTGACTAAATGCTTACTGCACCCACCCAAACATCACTACCCAAATCATAGGAAATGCAGTTATTGGGCAGGATCCTGCTGCAAAAATAACAGTTGTGGTCAATGGTGCACGACGTGATTAGTGTGAAAATTGAGCAGCAAGTTCAGGGGATTTAATAATGCAGCAAATCTCCAGAAGTTGCTGGTTGGTTTCTCATCCAGAGTGTTCCATTTGTTTCTAGGAACTTGCTGCATTTGCTCATAAAGTTGAGTCTGGCAATTAACAGCATAAATACCTTAGGAATCACATGATCATTGTTAATGCAATAATCAATCTGTATGAAATTGAATAAATTAATATGTGGAATCTTGTTTCTTCATGTGATAAATGGCTGCTAACGATTTTAAAAATGCCAAATTTAAAATTTTATGCTTTTTTCTTACTTTTCTTTCCTGCCTTTCTTTTTTTCTCCCTTTTAATCCAATCTTTCTTTCCCACTCTTTTTTCTGTACCTGATTTGACCAATTCAGCCGATTTCCTGATCTGTCCTTCCCTCTGTTTCTTCCTCACTCCTTAAATCTCATTGATTAAGGAGAGAGATTGGTCCCAAATACCCTGCCACCCTCACCACACTATTACAGGCTCATTTGCTTCGAGCAATTTATGATGCAAAGATCTTGAGCTGAAGGCTGCAGGAAAAAGTCTAGCTAGCAGATCATGCCACAAGATGCTCCGCTCCAGCAAGGTCTGGCCTAGTTATGGGATTTGCACAATCCCCAATCTTTTTACTCAAGGCTCATTCTCGGGTATCATCAAGTTTGAACAATTCCTTTTCCCCAAGCGATTATGTGTAAATCTGCACAACTTGGCTTTACAACTGTGGAAGTTAATTCTTTCATTCAGTCTTGGGACATGGGTGTTACTGGCAAGGCCAACATTTATTGCCCATCCCTAATTTCCCTATCTCAGTGGCTATATTGACCGGACTGGGTAAGGGGGGCATATTTCCACCTCAGAAGGACATTGCTGGAGGTGATGGGCTCTTGTGACAATCCAATAGTTTCATTTTCACCATTGCTGAGGCTATCTTCTTAATTCCAGAATCATTTATTAACTGAATTTTAATTCATCAGCTTACCAAGATGGGATTCAAACTCCAGCCTTCCGATCATTAGTGCAGACCACTAGAATTACTAGCCCAGTAACATAACCACCATATTATCAATTCTAACCAAGAACAATGCCTTTCATGATTTAAGATATTCCCAGAATTATTTGTCTGAGCTAATGTCTTGTGACTCAATGTCCCCATGTGACTCACCATCAGATTTTATCATGGAATCAAAGCTTAATACCTGGCTGAAAGAGGCCATTCAGCCCATTGTGCCCAAGCTAGCTATGTGAAAGAACTATCCAATTATTCCCACATTTCCTCATAGTCCTTCAAAATTCTCCCCTTCGACTATTCATCTAATTCCCTTATGAAAGTTACTATTGAATCTGCTTCCATCACCCTTTCAGGCAGTGTGTTCCAGCTTATAATAACTCAATGTGTAAAGAGATTTCTTCTCAACTTGTATCTGCTTCTTTTGCCAAATAACTTAAATTCGTATTGTCAGATGACCAATCTTCCTGTCACTGGAAACAATTTCTCCTTATTTACTCTCCCCTGGCTTTGAATGCCTCTATTTAATCTCCCCTAAACCTTTTCTGTGCTAATGAGAATACCCTCTGAGTTTCTCCAGTCTCTTCAGGTAACTGAAGTCCTGCATCGCTGCTATAGTGCTAATGAACCCCTCTGCATCTTCTCCAAATATTCATATCTTTCCTAAAGTGTGGTGCATAGAAATGGATATAATACTCGACTGAGGCATAACCAGTAATTTATAAATCTTTATCATAACTTCTCTGCTTTTGCATTCGATGTGCAGAATCTTCTGCTCTGGAGTCTAAGCTCTGTGGTGAGCGTGGATCTTGTGCTATTAAGCTCATTATCTGTGCATCCATGTAGAACATGACCTATCTCATGGCAGGGACAGGCAGGAAGTTGCCATCCCCACCGTTACCTCATGGGGTCAAATGTCTGGGCACCTTATTTAAAGGACACCCAGCGGCCATTCACTCACTGTAGGCCTGGAGCTTCAGTTTGGATGTCTTTTAACACTGGACAAGAAACCAATGTGTGGCCCCGCGCTTCAGCAAAGCCTCCCTGGAGACTCTTCTCCAGGCTGTCCAAGAAAGATGTTGTTGTGCTGTTTCCCCAGGATAGCAGCAGGTGGCCCTCCCTGTTTAACCACGGCAACCTGGGCGGAGGCCGCAGGGGAGGTTATCGCCTGTGGGGCCCAGCACAGAAATGCTCAGCAATGTCAGAAGAGGATGAATGATCTGCTGTACTGCGCCAGGGTAAGTGGAACTGTCTACTCACTGCAAACTGACACTCATAAGGGCAGCAGGCAGACTAAGTGTGCGAGTGCACAGGGTGTCAGACAGGAGTTTGCGTTGGTAGCACTACCAGCAGATGGTACCTGTTATGTTTTAACTATGGGTCGCTTTGCACGCAAACCAGTTGCACACTTATCTGTCAGCAGGTGAGTCGATTACAATATACAGGAGACGCAGAGACCAATATGATAAGAAGCACATACTATCTATTTACACAAAAAACAGAGCATCAACATGATGCGTGCTTTTCCAATCAGACCCTACTCTAGACTAACATTAACATGGTAGACCACGCTGCACAGCTATTGTGTCTTACAGTCACTGGTCAATCTGCTCACATTCTCTTAAAGATGTATTACACCCCAGATTACCACAGGACATGTGCACTGAATCTGTGCAGCCACTTCATACTCTCAATCTCACGTCAGTTACAGGACAATCACTGGGGAGGGTTCAGCAGCTGCCACCTGTGTGCATTCAAAACTTCTTAAACTTTTGGTGCCCATGGCTATGTCCAGGTTACAGCTCTGACATTCACAGCTGAGGTGGAGGCAGTCTTCTGACTGCTATGCCATGTTGACTGTGATGACTTTAGTGATGTCCTCTGATGGCCTGCAGCCTAGAAGGCCCTGGCCCACTAATGGTCTCCTGCTCAGGTGCAGGCGCACTGTCCTCGAGTTGACCTGCTGGAGACAATGGGGTCACTGTCTGAGGGGAGGTGGAGTGGCAGGGCACCGTGTGTAGTTTTGGCACTTGTAAGTATATGTTCACTTGCACTGTTTGGATGTGCCCTGGATTCTCACCCTGTTGCAAGTTGCTTCAATGGTCACAGACATTTAAGGGTGTCAAATTTAGGCCCCTGTCAGAGTCCGAGAATGAACTCCTATAGATTCACTTCTCTCACATTATCAACATAGTGATTACTCAATAATCCCACATGTACATGATTAAGCACTGGGCATTATTTGTGAGTGTGCAGCCTAGGCACGCATCATGCAAGCTGTTACTAACTGCTCACCATGTTCTGACCTCCGAACATGTGTTCAAAGAGGTCACAGCAGCTCCTGCTGCTGTTGCCCTGATGTGGAGTGTGGTTGGATGACTAGACAGGATTTAAATCTGCTATGTGAGAGGCAAGGAACATGCAGATGGAGTATCAGGGCTGAGAGAGTGAAGCTCTACACTGTTGTCTTAATAGTGAAAGACTAGCGGCTTCCCTACATGTCTGGAGAAAGCTGGGAATGTCCAATTGTTAATGGCCTTGCTTGGTGATTTGTCATTTTGAGCTAACATGCAGGTGGAGGCTACAAGTAAGGAAACAATGGGCAAGTTAACCTTGACTGCAAGAAGGATTGAGTGGAGAATTTAATATTCAGCTGACTGAAGCCTTTGTCAGACCTCACATGGAGATTTGTCTGGCCACCTCGCCTCCTTATCAAGGATTACAGTCACCTCACATTAAGGGTTTTCAACCAAAGTGCATCTGACATCATTGAAGGACGAGGGTTTAAATGTACGTGAGAGAGAGAGTAGAATGGACCTCTGTGTTGGACCATGCCGAGGACCGTGAGGCTATCCATGTGAAGCATCAGCAGCTCTAACAGGCCCCTGCAGGGTCCATGCAGGAAAGATGTTTGTCTTGGCTGGGGTGTCCGCAATGACGGATCACAGTCTCATACTAATGCTAAGGCCATCTAGGACGGAGACTAGTCGGATTCTCTGCAATTGGAGGGTCCAGAGTGGTTGCAACTCAGCAGCCGATGGTACAGGTGAGGCACTCTCAATGAGTGGACTCCAAAGTAACCTCGAAACGTTTCAGGTTTATAAAGATGTCAAGATATGGGTTCACTATGGGCAAGTGGTGGTCGGATGGCATGGACACAATCTTGCCTGATTAATCTGCATGGAGGAGGGATCTCGAGGGATCAAATGGCGTTCTCACACTGCTCCTCCCTGTGGACACATCTATCTGGTTCTGCCTGAAAGAGCTCTCTGTAAGCTCTGCCCTCCACTGGGTAACATGAGTGCATCCTTGCCAAGGTTGGATTTGATGTTGTTTCCAAGTTGCTGTGCACACGGACTTTGTGAGGGCGTGGTGAAATCACAACCTACTTACAGGTGCAATTTAATCCAGCTATCATAAATCAAGGTACATTAGAGAAAAGTGTAAGGTCTGGAAACAAAAAGGAGCTGGGATCTTCCAGCCAGCAGAGGATAGAAAACCAAAAAGAGATCAAAATGTCTCGGCAGCTAATTCTGCCTGGAATCTGGTAGCTATCAGCTTGGCAATAGTCTGTCTGCCGCATTGTACCCCTGCTATGGTCTTTGAATGTGGCTTGGTAATATCCTGGCCCTCATCATCTCCTCCCCTTCACCTTCCTCATCGTCTCAGTTCTCCATGTTTCCCTCAGGCAAGACATTCCCCCCTTTGTAGCACTAGGTTGTGCAGGCACACCAGACAATGATGAACTATGACACTCTCTGTGGTGAGTATTGGAGATCCCCGACTGAGCAGCCCAAACATCTGAACCTCATCTTTAGGAGGTCTATTGTCTGCTCAATCATAGACCTGGTGGAGAATCATGCGGCACTGTACCTCGCCTCAGCAGCACCCTGAGGATGGCAAACTGGCATCATCAACCAGGTCTTCTGGGGATATCCCTCATCCCCAAGGAACCAGCCCTGCAATCGCTAAGGTCCTTCAAAAACCTGTGGCACCTGGGAGTGGGTCAGAATGTAGGTGTCATGAGACCTCCCTGGGAACCAAGCACAAACATGCAGGATCTGCCTTCTACGATCACATGTGAGCTTCACGATCAAAGAGTGAAATCCTTTTTTATTGATGAATGTGCCTGACTATTGCCAGGGAGCTCTCAAGGCCACTTGTCTGCAATTAATAGCAGCCTGCACTGAGGGAAACCTAAGATTGCTGCAAAACCCAATGTTCTTGAAGCCTGGCTTTGGGATCAGGCAGAATTGTACAAATTGGGGCATTCTCCTGAACAGGGGATCTGTAACCCACTGTGTGCACTTGTGTGTCGCTGACTGGGAGTGGCTGCACAGATCCCCAGTGGACCCCTGGGCGGAGCCACCGGTAAAGAAGTTTAAGGTGGCGATGACCTTCAATGCCACCAGCATGGGATTGCTTCCAGGTCCTTGCAGCTGCAGGTCATCATGGAGAAGCTGGCAATTGGCAACTCTAAGGAAATGGGAGGAGATAAATGAGGAATGATTTGTTCAATGAGATTCTTTGCCAGTGGCTCCTTCCAGGGCTCCACTAGGGACTTGTGCAACATATCCCAGTCAGCAACACACAAAGTCTCTTCAACTATATTGTAAGGTACCTCCGGCATTGCATTTTGCTCATTTGTAGATAGCTGCACTGCCTGCGATATACCCATGGCCGGGCCACTGCTCGCCATTGCTGTGGATCCTGTTCACCAGCATCCTGATATTTCTGAGGCCCCACTGACTTTTGCTGTTCAAGCCATTTCTCCTCCTGGCCCTGTGCCAACCTGTGATGGGCCCTCCTCCACATCACCTGGATGAGGGCCAGTAGAAAGACAGGGTTGCCTGGAGCCTGCATCATCTAGGCCTCAGAGAGCAGATTCTTTACAGGTTTACCTCCATATTTGAGCCACCAAGCCAGTGCTACACCCTGTACCTGGCTTCTGTCTAGACATGGCATCCCACACCACCTCTTCCAGGTGAAGGACATCTTAGAGGACCAGGGATGGGTGTTCTTCCAGTTTATACATGACTGTGCATTAAGACATTATCTTTGACCAGGGTGATGACAGCCATGTGTGAGAAGCCTCCCTCTGACACTATTCAACTTGCCCCCACTATCCTTGAGTCTCTATAGAAAGACCATTGTCTTGGCATCATACAAAGATTTACCACATGAGCCCTTGTCAGGCATGACGATGCGCCTGGGAGGACGGAGGTTTGGAGTCCGGGATTGGCTGCTATCCACCAGCTGTGCCCCTTGGAGGCATCCACCTCCATCCCTCCCTTCATCCCTGCCTCTGACAGCAGCCAATGGCAAATCACAAAGAATGAATGGCAGCGCTACACCTTGCTGAATTCTCAATGTAATGAGACCCACAAGTCAGGGAGCAAACCTGCAGCCATGTGGGCCTCACTATAGAGAGAACGCTCAATGAGCTGCCACACCCCATCTCCAATACCTGTTTCCTATATTTTGTGAATATATTTCAGCCAAGAATATTAAGTTCATATTCATCTCTTTGTTTGAGTCAGGCTTCTGTTATTGTCACATCCCAGGTGACAACTTGTACACTCACCAACCTTTTTCACCATGCTCTGTGCATTTACATACATACACTTCACATGCAGGCTAGTTTGCTTTGCTGTTGCCGCATTGTTGGGAGACATAAAAGATCCAACAACACATTTTGAAGAAGAGCAGGGCCCTCTCCCTGGTATTCAGGTCAATATTTATCCCTTGACCAACAATGAAATAATAGGTTATCTGGTCATTTTCACATTGCTGTTTATGGGAGCTTGCTGTGTGTAAATCCTACATTACATTTCAGAGAGAGCACTTAATTGGCTGTAAATTGCTTTTGGCTGTCCTCAGGTGAATAGCGTAATAGAAGTACAAGTCTTGCTTTGTTGTCTATTCCCATTAAATTGAATCTCAATGAACAAATCATTTATCTGCCCTGTTTAAAACCCAATTCCTTAGAGATGCTGAATGCTGCTCAGACTATCAACTTGTCAGGAACATATGCCCTTGAAGATAACAGCTAAAGCCCTACGATACTGACTCAAACCACAAAAGAAGATTGGCATACCTATCCTAAAAGACTCAGCAGAGACTGGCGTTGGGGCAAAAATTAGCTGTGGAGCTTGCTGCTATCCCAGAAGATGGAAATCTTGCCCATAATCCACCTCAACCAAGGCCACAAAGCAACTGTCTGTGAGTAAACCTCCGGGTGCTAATGGTATTCCAACTATTCAAGTATGGAGGAGCTGATATGGTCACTAGCCTCTTCTGCTTAATTGGGAGCCAGGGCATTGTGTCTCAGGGATGCTTCTTTTGTTTCCAGAAACAAATCCATTGTGATGATCATTGTGATATTTCACTTCTCTTCACTGTGGGAAAAATTCTTGCAAGGGTTATTCTCAACAAGTTGTCACTCATCTTCCAGGCCTGTTTACTCAGAATCAAAGTTTGGCTTTGGCGCTGGATGAGAAACAGCCAACATGATCTTTGCCACGTTTCAAATTCAAGAACATTCCTGCAAACAGGACAATGATCTCTATATGGCCTTTGTTGAGCTGACCAAGGACCTGGACACAGTAAAACATGAAGGCCCATGGAAGGTGCTGTACAAACATGGATGCCCTGAAAAGATTATCAGGGTCATCTATTCATTTCATGATGGTTTGATAGCCTGTGTGATGCAGAATGGTTCCTCATCAGATGCCTTTGCTGTCACCAATGGCACTAAGCAAGGCTGTCTAATGGCTCCCGTTCTGTTTGCCATCTACTTTGTAGCCATGCTTGTATATGTGCTCAAGGATCTCGACACAGCAGGACATATTCAATTCAGGACCGATGGCCTCTTCATTCTGCATAGGCTCAAGGCTCACATATATATCATGAAACAGCTACTAAATGAACTCTTGTTTGCTTATGACTGTGTTCTCATTGCAAAAACTCCAGAGGACATCCAGCTGCCTGTTGACTGCTTTGCCCAAGTTTCAGAATGTTTTGTTCTTGCAATAGGTCTGAAAATGACAGAGGTCTACCAGAGCATGCTCATCAGAGCTCAGCTTCACTGGGTTGGCCATGTAGTTCACATGGAGGATTCCCACGTACCAAAGGCAGTGCTCTACAGCCAGCTGAGCATGGGAACTTGCACCACAGGATGTCCCAAACTTAGATACAACAACATTCTGAAAGCCAATCTCAGAAGTTGGACCCCATTACACGAGAAAAAAACAACCCGGACAGATCCAGTTGGAGAAGTTTCTGTCATCAGTCTTAATACTTGAGGAGAAGAGAGTCAGAACCCTACAGGGCAAGTGTGCATGCTGCAGAGCCAGTGTTTTCACCCACCCCTCCAACAGTAACCTCATATGTACTACAGGTACTTGCAAACAGATCAAAAATCAAGACTTGCTTTAACATTGCATATGAGATGGCTCCGAGACGGTGAACAACTGAAGCTTCATTCATTGCAGCGGTGACAGAATCCATCATCACAATATCCAATGGATGAAACCGTGTCCTCTGTATCCCAGGGATAACATTATCTTCCAATTATTTTCAGACCATTACACGGATCCAATTCAACACCAACCTCATCGAATTAATTCATGTCCAATTCCCTTCATGTGAAGTTCGGAAGGATTCCAATTGCCATTTCTCCCTCTCATTCTTAAATGTGCAAGATACTTTTTTAAGCTCAGCATTTTCCACAGTTATCATGTTTTTGACATTCTGCACAAAATATTGTCCATCTGTTGCCTAATTTAATGTCCTCCAAGTTCATCTTGCAGTTTAATTTTTCATGCATTAGTATCTGCAATAAATCATAATTTATCTGATTTCTTTCATAAAGCAGCAAAAATACACAGCCTCAGAATCATTGATTACATGGACCGAGGCAGAAAGACTGCAAATTTGTAGTTTTCAAAGAAGCATCCATGAATCCTAACACAAATGCATTCCTTGCTGAAAGACTAGTGGTGTCAACATTAGGCAGTCACCTGGGGCTTACCATGTGCATACTGATGGGAACCATTTTGTGAAGGTTTTCCACGTATAAGCAGGAGTAGCTGAATCCACTGTCATGGCCCCCTACGGAGTGTGGTAAATCCAGACCCCTCTGCAGTGAAGGCTCCCATAGCTGAGGTCCTGGCTAGGCTTCCATCAGTAATGCTCTGGAGACCTTTGACTCCAATCCACAGCAACCCATCTTCTCTGGAGCTACCAAATAATGCAGAGCTTTCAACAACCCTATTGCCTCCCACTGGCCTGTACCATTCTGATATCTGAACATCCTCAGGGAGTTCCCAGACGCACATCAGAAGTCGATATGAATAACAGAGGACTTTCTCATGCCATGGCTGCGCCCAGTCCCCTTGTTCATAGATGGCAAGGCAAAGGCAGCATTACCTGTGGTTTGTAATTGCAGGATCCACCATTAGAAGGCAGTGGGCCACCTTCTGCCATGGTAACCATGCCCCCCCACATCCTCCTCTAACTGAGAACCCAGTTTCACGAAGTAAAAGATGTACATCGAACAAGTTCAGTAAGCAGAAAAGGTAAAATACAGTGAAGCAACGACTATATCAGTTTTGACAAAATAAGGGTTGAGGTAGACCGGAGGCTGGAGATGAGAGAGAGAGAGAGAGGGAGAGAGAGAGATCACCTCTCTGATGATGAACCTCTTGGTGTACTGGGAGGCCTTTAAGAGATGCTTTGCAGTGGAAAGGAAAAGAATAACTACCTTTGTGTCGTACCATATCACACCTTCAAAAGAATGGATTCGATTGTGGTGACGCTAAATAACAAGCACTGATTTTACAGAACTGAAATAAGGAGTCCGTTCTGAGATTTGTGTGGTGAATGCAGCACTCTGTGGGTTAACATGCTTGCCATATTAAAAAAAAGAATAAAACGCAATTACCATGAAGCCTGTTATTATATCATTAACGCTGATGCCATTAATTTAATTTTGTTACTGATGGCCTATACAGTAGAACCAAGAAATTAAAATTAAAATTAGAATTAGAATTGAAATTACAAATTAAAATTTCCCATGTAAAAAACACCTTCAAGTCAATGGTATAGATCATTTCTTTTATATAAAACAATGAGTAAGGGAGCTGTTAGTGTTTAAAAATAGAAAGTGATTAATTTTAATTAGAATTATAATTACTTTCAGTGTTAGTAGTTTTTCAGGCCAAGCAAAGTTTTCAGTGGCTGCAAATAGATTGTTGAGACTTGGATTCTAAAAGAGCAGAGGGGTGGGGGCGTGGGGGCTCTATAAAAAGTGATTGAGAAGTCCGACTGAATGGCCAAAACGTAGTGGACCACAAAGATAAAACAGCATGGGGAAAACATCAAAATAATCAGGAAAGATGGAGCTTTCAGTTCCAACACAACACTAAAGAATACAATCCTAACCACTTGCTGTGTGAAAAAAGTTTTTCCTCATGTTGCCATTGCTTCTTTTGTCATTTATCTTAAATCTCTGCTCCCCTCATTCTCGATCCTTTCATGAGTGGGAACGGTTTCTCCCTATCTACTCTGTTCAGACCCCTCATGATTTTGAATACCTTTATCCAATCTTCTCTCAGCCTTCTCCTGCAAGGAAGACAGCCCCAGTTTCTCCAATCTATCTACATAACTGAAGTTTCTCATCCCTGGAGCCATTCTCATGAATCTTTTCTGCCCTAATGCTTTCACATCCTTCCTAAAGTGTGGAACCCAGAACTGGACGCAATACTCCAGCTGAGGCAGAACCAGTGCCCTATAGAAGTTTAACCTAACTTCCTTGCTCTTGTACTGTAGCCCTTATTAGGATACTGCATGCCTAATTAACCAGGCTGTCTACCAGTCCTACTTCTTCAGTGATTTATGTACAATACACCCTCTGCTCCTGCACCCCCTTTAGAATTGGACCTTTTATTTTATATTGCCTTTCAGTGTTCTTCCTACCAAAATTAATCACCACACTTTGTTGCATTAAATTTCATTAGCCACTTGTCTGTATATTCCACAACCTATCTATGTCCCTTTGAAGTTTCACACTCTCCTCCTCACAGTTCACAATAATTCCAAACTTCGTATCATCTGCACATTTTGAAATTGTGCCCTGTACACTAAAGGCTGGGAGTGGAGCACATTAGCATGGAGCATGTTAGCATGGAGTATGTTAGCATGGAGCATGTTACCATGGAGCGTATTAGCATGGAGCATGTTCGCATGGGACAAGTTAGCATGGAGCATGTTAGCACAGTGCATGTTATCATGCAGCATGTTAGCATGGAACACATTAGCATGGAGCATGTTAGCATGCAGCACATTAGCATGCAGCATGTTAACATGGAGCATGTTTGCATGAGCATGTTAGCACGGAGCATGCTAGCATGGAGCACATTAGCATGGAACATAGCATGGAGCACGTTAGCATGCAGCACGTTAGCATGCAGCACGTTAGCATGGAACATGTTAGCATGGAGCATGTTAGCATGGAACATGTTAGCATGGAGCATGTTAGCATGCAGCACGTTAGCATGGAGCACGTTAGCATGGAGCATGTTAGCATGGAGCATTTTAGCATGCAGCATGTTAGCATGGAGCATGTTAGCATGGAGCATTTTAGCATGTAGCACGTTAGCATGGAGCATGTTAGCATGGGGCACGTTAGCATGGGGCATGTTAGCATGGATTTTTATTCACCGTCTTGCTCTTAAGCCTGCTGCAATGTTCCAGTGAAGCTCAGTGCAAGCTGGAGGAACTATACCGCATCTTCTGATTAGGCACTTTACAGCATTCTGGACTTAGCCTTGTGTTCAACAACTTCAAACCATGAACTCTGCAATCAATTTTGATTTGTTTTCTTTTACCAAGGAAGTTCCAGTCTGTAACTTGTTTTTATGTCTTTGTTTTCAGACAGACCTGTTCATTATGCTGTCAATAGTTCTCACTCTGGACCAATGCTTTGTTTGTTTACTGCAACCATTATCATACCCTTTGCCTTTTGTTGCATGGTTTACCTATTATTTAATCACCTCCACCCTATTTTTCTTCCTGCTCTCCCACAACCCTTTCAACACCATAAAACCCATCACATTTTCACCTCTCTCCAGTTCTGAAGAAGAGTCATATTGGACTTGAAATGCTAATTCTGCTTCTCTCTCTCCAAAGATACTGCCAGACCTCTTGAGTTATTTCAACACTTGGTTTTTTTAATTTTAGATTCCCAACCTCTGTAGTATTTTACTTCAATTGAAAGAAACCCTCTGAGTCTATTGATGTGTCAGATATTGCAGTAGCATGCTTTATTTTGGGCAACTTTTAATTATTGCTTTTAAAATTGCTTGTACTTTCATTGATCCTATTAGGCAGCTTGCACCACAGCTTAATTAAGTTATTGTTGTGCACTCAGTATTGCAGTTTAAGTTCTTTTTGCAGTTTATATGAAGAACTAGGTTACTGAAAGGAATAAACATGCTGTCTGATCATTAATTCAAGGTCGAAATAAAAATTGGATTTTCCAGCCACATCAACAAATTGATTTGTTTAGATTTTCATCTATAATGAAATCAAAGGTGCTTGTTATGTAATTTTTACTTTGGAAACAACTTTCACAAGCTAATGTATTGGTTTCCTTATGTTGGTGCTCTTCAAATAGGTTGCAAATCCCAACAGTGTATGTGGGCAGAATTTTCCGCTCCTTCCCATGGCGGGAATTGTGGTGGGCGGGGCACTAAATTTGGCGTGATTGAAAAGGCCTGTTTCCGCCAGTGGTAAATTAGTTTGGAATTTTGTTCTTCTTACTTTGATGACAGGTTAAAGGCGGGTCGGATTTCCCACTGATCAACGTCGGGAACCACATTTGCATTCATTTGCATCTCTTGAATGCTCAGTAAAATGCCAACTCGCCGGAATTATGATCCCACTCCAAATTAAGTGCCCCACCAGCGGATAATTAAAACGGTCTGTTTTATTACTGTATGTAAGTTACAGACATCTGGCAAGCTTCAGTTCATCCATGCCATGGAAGCCAGTAGATGCAGCTTTCACCTTCCTTTAAGACCATAGCAGTGAAATATCGGGTACCTGTAGGACAAGCTGTGCCAAGACTGAATACTGGAGGCAAGACCAGCGGGGGCAGGTGAGAAAGAAGCAGGACTAAGGCGGGTAGGGAACACAAGAAGGGAGGGGTGAGACAGAGGCAAGACTAGCAGGTGGAACACAAGAGGGGAGGGGCAGGATGGAGACAGAACTAGGGGTAGGCAAGGAACAGAGTGGAATGGTGAAAGACAGTTCTGGGGCAAGAGGCTGTCCTGGGGCTGAGGCCACCCTATCGGGGGCATATTGATGAGGCTGTCCTGGGGCTGTATGGGCCATGTTAGAGGGCTCTGCATGGCATGCAAGTCTTCATCCAGTCTTGGGCAGAGGAAAGCATTTCTGGGCAGTGGCGGTCATGCACAGTATGGTGTGCAGGGTGTGGTCAGTCACCTGAACTATTTGGTCCTAGGGGTTCGAGTCATGGTATTGTGAGGCGGAGGCACAGTAATGTTCAGGGGAGATATCTGAATCCTGTATGTGGGTAGTTGATAAGTCATGGTGGGGGGTATTGGATGGTGTCATGCAGGAGGGGTATCCTGGAAAGTAAGGGTGCATGTGACCTTGAGAAGGGGAGGGGGTCAGGTTGACAAAGGGCATGGGGACATCAATATTAAAGGGTGCAGGGGGAGAACAGGAATACCCACATGAACAATGGGGAGTCTGGACAGTGACAGGTGGAAGGGGAATTAGGAAATGGTGAGTATGGAGAAGGTTGGGAGGAACTCACTGGGTTATAGGGGGAGGCTGGAAGCTGGTGTCACGGATGAAGGTCAGTAGCACAATTTTTGATCTCACCTCAGAATGGCACAGTTCAAAAAACAAGATAGAAAAAATCAATCGGGGAGGGGTTTCTGGGCATGTGGGAGGAGTTCAGCACAGCAATTCTTGGCTGATTGAAGGGGCAACCTATAAACGTCCTGCTCAAACCATGGAGAGCATGGCTCAGCTGAGTGCTGGATTTGAGGGTTTAATGTACAATGAATGAGCTTGGCTCCCTCACTAATGGTAAACTATCAGGCGATAATCCATTAAATCTAGGTGCTGTGGTGCATATGGCCTTAATTAGCATCCAATCCTTACAGAGGCATGTGAGAATGGGTGTAGGGTCAAACAAAGGGCCAAGAGGCAACATGAACTCTGCAAGCCTCAGTGTTCCCAATCCACTGGCCATGGTCTTTAAGACACAATGCTTACAGTCAAGACATGAGGATTGGTTATCGATACTTATTATCAAGGCCACTGGAGGACAACTACCAGAAACCTGACAGTGGGTTATAGGGTATGGCCGTTTTGACCCTCATTGTGAATGTGCAGACACATCTGAGGGGAAAGCTCAGCCACCTCTCATCCTCCAGGATGGTATCATCCTGCATGGGGTGGCCTTGGTATGCCATGTACAGACTGAGGCCCGGTCAAGGGCTGGAGACTGGATTCCTGCCTTGTATACAGAGGGAGACCATTCAAGGCGAACTATCATTGATTGCTCAATTGTATCCATTCACAGATGCAAGGAGGAGTGGAGAATGCAGGCTGCTGGCAAGGCCTTGTTGATAGCTTTGATTAAAATGAGAAGAAGAGCCCGTTGTCAATTGGCACAACTCAGGGAAAACCATCACCCTGAGGAACAAGAACCTGCAGAACCCCAGGAGGCACCAAATCCATGAAGACATTTGGCATGACCAAGGATCTATAAAAGGTGCAGCTCATACTTGAAGGTGAGTGAAAGATAGTGCCGCAGGCACCTTCGCTTGTCTAGGAATGTGTTAGCTCATATGTGCCATAGTCTCAGGGAGGAACTCACACTGCACTGACTTGGAGGGCACCCTATGCCAGTTGCTCTGAAGGCTACTGCCGCACTGAACTTTTCAGCAAGCTGATCCTTCCAGGGCTCCAGTGGAGACCTTTGCAGAATCTGACAATGAATGCCACACAAATGTTCAAGGGAGGTGACAGATGCTACTTTCTGTAAAGCTCACTGATCCATGCAGTTCTGCATGAATGAAGCAAGCAAGACTGCCAGAGCTGTTGGGTTTGCAGCAATCTCAGGTTTCCCACAAGCGCAGGGTGCCATTGACTGTGCAGATGTAGCCTTGAAGGCTCCCTGGCAGCAGGCTGTGAGATTCATTAATAGAAAAGGATTTCACTCTCTGAATGTCCATCTTATCACAGAAAACAGATCCAGCATGTTTGTGCTAGACACCCATCAAGCTCACAGGACTCGTACATTTTGACTCACTTCCAAGTGCCAGAGACGTTTGAGGGACCTCAACACTTAGAGGGTTGGCTCCTTGGTGATAAGGGGTACCCCAAAGGGCCTGGCTAATGATGCCTGTTAGTTGGCCGCAGAGTGCATCTGAGGAGTGATATAATGCAGCACATTCCGCCACAAGATCCTTAATCAAGCAAACTATTAGCCACTTAAAGAGGGATTTTTTGATGTTTGGAAAGGTAAGGTGGGGCTCCCCAATACTCACCACAGAGAGTGTCCTGCATCATCATTGTTTGCTGCACCCTGCACAACCTAGCACTGCAAAGTGGGGATGTGTTGACACAGGGAGATATTGAGGAGCTAGACATCTCCTCAGATGAGGAGGAATTGGAAGGGGGTGACTCTGAGGATAATAAGGATTCAGGCAAGCCTCGTGAGGATGTCATTACACTGGTATGAAGTGGCAGACATGACTGTGCTGAGGACTCAGGAGACAAAGTCATAGCTACAAGATTTCAAGAGGAAAAGGTGAAGGTAAGTTTTCACAATCAAAGTTATCTTCAGGATTCTATGCAGGGATACAACAAAACCTTCATTGTCAGCATCATTATATCAGGAAAGGTCATCAATCTCACAATGATCACAGAAGCAGCATAAGCCACCTTCTTACCCAATGATGGGGTCGTCTTTGGAAGGCACAGTAGCCTAGGGAACATGTGGACATCGTAGAATGTGATCAGCTCTCCACCTCCTTAAGCAACTACACATAGAGTAGTCCTTTCAACATGGTGTTAATAAGTCAATGGCCATGGCAGCCTTAAAGCAACTGAAATGCCATTGCCCACATGGATGCATTCAAGCCAGTATGACAGCAGCTTAACAAGTCAGCGCTCACAGGAAAAACATTCATCAAGGGTTAGCGCTTGACCATCTCAAGAGGGAGAAACATCCAGACAGCACCATCTCTCCAAGCGCTAGCTCTCAAGGATGAATATTGCAGAGGCCTCATCCTGCTACTGAGCTCCAACATGCCATTGGACATCAGGACCCAGTGATCTGTTACTCTACATCATGCACCCAAGGCTGTGGGTTATGTTCACATTGTCCTCAAAGAGAGTGGCTCAGCAGGACAATAGTTTGATTCTTTACAAACTCTCATGATCCTCCATTGGTTGGAAACCTGGCAAGTCTACATACTGCATTGCCTTGGCATTTAGTAGCGATGTGGCCCAGTCAGTATTGACACAGCAGCCAATGACAACTTCTTCCCTTTAGAGATAGTGCTGAGGACTCAGGAGATGTGCTGAAGCATCACTTTCATAGCATGACAGTCCTCGACATTGCCCATCTCACAAAGGCCAATCCTTTTTATATACCCTAAGTTAATGATTGTACAGTCATGCAATGAATTCCATATCCAGTTGTGTACTGTGCTTTTATGGAAAGATTCCCTCAAGCACTGCTAGGAAGTCGTTCAGGAGTAAAGTGCAAACCTCACAGGTAAGTGGACGGCTTCATCAGGATGAGCTCATGCCTCTGACCTCACACACTCATTCCCCTCTCACAGAGATTTCAAATGTCACCGAGCGGAACCAACTTCCACTGCTCAGCGTCATACATGGAGAGAGTGGGAACTAAGAAAGTAATAATGTTCAGCTTTAAATGAGGAGATGAAAACACGTTGCAGTGAGGTATGAAAGGTTATGGTGGTCGACGATGAATACTACTTTTCCCAAAAACTCACAGTCATAACATAAACATCATTGCAAAGTATACTTTGGAGACAATTCTAACGTTCGTCTCAACATTCACTTGTGCCATCCACAAGCCACGGGCTCCAGCGCATCAGGATAATCACTAACCTTGATGAGCAATTCTCCTGATGCCAAATAACGAATGCCTGAGATATAAGAGTCACAGGGGAGCCAGTGGTGCAGTGGACTACTAATCCAGAGGCCCAGAGTAATACTCTGGGGACTGGGTTCGGATCCTGCCATGGCAGATGGTGGAATTTGAATTCAATGATAAAAAAATTCTGGAATTAAAAGCCTGATGACATAAAACCATCTTCAATTGTTATAAAAACTCATCTAGTTCATTAATATCCTTTAGGTCGTCATCTGGTCTGGCCTACATGTGACTCCAGACACACAGCAATGTGGTTGACTCTTAAATGCCCTCACAACTAGGGATGGGTAAGAAATGCTGGCCTGGCCAGTGATGCCCACATCCCATGAACAAATAAAAAAAGAGGTGCATTGTCCAGCCATCATTCTCACATGAAGTGCCTTTGTTAATGTCACAGGTGTGAAAATAAATAACCACTGTGATAAGATTGTTTGAGACTTAATGGAACTGAGGATCCAGAGCTGGGAGCTCATTGTGGGCGGTTCATCATATCGATTAGCCATTGAATACCTGAGGCTTGGAGATGGATAGATACAAAATATATTTACAGTAGTACAGGTTCTATACAGTGAATGAAAACCATGCCACCATTATGCACTCAAAGCTTCTTAATTTTTCTAATCCTAACACTATATCTAGGTGCAGCCCCGACAGCTGTAGCAGAGATGGAGGCAGCTGCTGACTGCTATGCTCTATTGTTTGAGATGGCTTTGGCAGGCGTCCTCTGGCAGCTCGAGGCCTGAATGGCCTCGGCCAGCTAAGGGTCTCCTGCTCTGAGGCAAGTGCACCCTCCTCAGCCTGACCAGCTAGAGTTGATGGGGTTACAGGCAGAGGGGATTTGGAACAGCAGGGTACCCTTGGTGTGTCTTGGGTGGATGCCCCCGGGATATCTGGCAGGCAGTCCTCCTCCCTTTGTGTGCCCAAGGGCTCCTCCCTGAGTCGTTGATGAGAAGGGATACCTGGAGGGAGGTCGAGGTACCCTGTTCCCCTCTTGCCTACCCACTGCTGGAATGTGCCCATGGCTAGAGCAATTGCGTGTAGGTCCAAGCACAAGTTCAGCAGAAGATGCTGGACCTGGGTCTCCAAGGTAGCCACCACCCTTCCCATGGATGCACTCACATGTTGGATCCATGACATCACATGGAATGTGGACAGACTCCTCCATCCTTTGTTCCAGTCTGCTGATGGCCCCTGACAATTCTTCCTGATGTTCCCCTACCTGACTCTGCAGCTCCAACATTTCCCATCAGAGCCGATTTCAGAGGCTCATCATCGGACTCAGACTCAGAAGGGACCTGGTCTCTAACAGTCCTCTGAGTGACAGAGACCTCGGCTCCTTGCTATTGACCCATGTCTGTGAGTTGATCTCCAGATCGTGAACCCAAACCTACTCTAGAACTAGGTCCAACTGAGCTGTGTGTGTCTGTGCTGGTGGAGGATGCATGTGAACACATTGGAAAGTCTTCATTAATTGGTTATTCTGCATCCTCATCTGAGCTGGTCTGGAGGCTGGGGCTGAGGCATTTGCTGGAGGACGCCTGTCACCTTTTCCTAGCTGGTAGCTGGAATAGAGTGAAGAGGTAATTAGAGATTGATTAGGTAGGCTCCTATGTTATAGGTCACTCACAGACATTGGTCAATGTATACTTGATGCACCCTCATTGGCTTTTTGAGGGAGTTGATCTCGCATTCCATGCAGGAACGATCCATATACTTTCAAGCCAGTTTAGTCGTCTGTTCCTCATGAGGGCAGAGTGGCCTCAACTCTGGGGTTCCCCCTCCAGTTTTCACTCTCTCCTGTTGGTTGCCGGCGATCTTGTCCTGCGTGAAGACAGATGGATTGACTGTGAGCACTATGGATGAAAGGGCAGTTCAGAAGCATGCATGCCTGCTGCGTGTGCTGAGCCCTCCACAGTAAGGGATTAAGATGCCGTTTGTGCAGGACTTTGCATGAGATGGTGAGCTCAAAATGGCAGGCAGACATTCAATGCTGATGTCCCATCTGTTGGTCATGTGTGACATCCCTGTGGACTCTAAGCATTAGGCTGCCCAGTGCCCTTATGAGAGTGTGAGTTTGGAGTGAGTAAATGTTTCACTTCCCTGGAGGAGCCCATCAGATCATTCATTCTTTTCCTGCACTGCAGGGTGGTCCTTTTTTTGTTTACCATAGGCGCTGACCTCCCCAGCTACCTCCTCCTAGGCCAGCGTGATCAGGAGGGAGGACCTCCTGCTCCCATCCCAAGGAAAGAAGACCTCCTGCCTTTCCTGGGTGGCTTGGAGGAAAATTGCCAGGGAGGCCTCGCTGAACTATGGAGCAGGAGGTTTGGATCTTTTAGAGGCCATGGAGAACCTGAACGACAAAACACCAGGCATGAAGCGAGTGAATGTCTGTGCAGGTGACATTTAGATATGGCGCCAGGGCCTTTAGTCTCATGAGGTAACAGTAGGGTGGATAAATCCCTGTCTGCCCCGCCACAAGAGTCACCAAGCTCCTTGCTGATGCATAATTAAAGAGCTGAAAAGTGGAAAATCACGCGGGTTTATCTGAACCACTGCCCAGCGGGCATCACACAGGCTTTCCTACCCACCACTGCGCTTAGTCTCCAGAATGGAAAATTCTGCCCTGTATTACAGAGCTTTGTAGTCAATTCTTGTCTCTTTGTTGCCATATTTTATTCTAAAAATAAATATAGCATGGGAAAATTGATCCACTGGCTTACCATCATAGTTTCTCTATTTCCATTATTCAGGTGGCCCTTGATTAGGAATTGACAGCTCACCTAGAAACAGGTAAAAATAAGGGTCAAATGGCATTTGTTACATCAAATGTTATTTTCATCTGTATTACTATCACTAGTTCCTCAATCTACATACATACCATGGTGGGTGGAGGGTGGAGGCAGTGTGGAGTTGGTGGGGTTACAAGGCTGGAGGCAACCTTTTCGAACAGTACTTAAAGGAGATACTATTAAGTGGCAAAAAACTGGAAAACTATTTCAACCACATGAAGGATCAAGTGCTGGACCATTGATGGATGTCCAAGAACAGATTAGTAAGGACTGTCAGCACACAGTGGAGGTAGTAAACAGATTCTTTGCACCAGTCTTCATTGTTGAAGATGATGCATACCTGACAGAATTAAGTGGGGCTGTTAACAATAAAATTGCTAATATTAAGATAAATGTTCATTTTGCTTTAGAAAGGTTAAGGAACTTTAAATTAAATCAGATTACTGGCCCAGATGATATCCTATTTTTAATTCATGTCATTGTGCCTTTGACAAGCCCAACAGTTATTGCCCACCCCTAATTGCCCTTGAGAAAGTGGTGGTGAGCTGATTTCTTGGACCGCTGCAGTACATGTGGTGTAGGTACACTGTTAGGGAGGGAGATCCAGGATTTTGACCCAGTGACAATGAAGAACGGCGATATATTTCCAAGTCAGGATGGTGAGTGGCTTGGAGGGCAACTTCCAGGTGGTGCTGTTCTTATGCAACTGCTTCCCTTTTCCTTCTATATGGTAGCGGACATGCGTTTGGAAGGTGCTGCCTAAGAAGCCTTGATGAGTTGCTGCAGTGCATCTTGTAGATGGTACACACTGCTGCTACTGTGTGTCAGTGGTGGAGGGAATGAATGTTTGTGGATGGGGTGCCAATCAAGCAGGCTGCTTTGTCCTGGATGGAGTCAAGCTTCTTGAGTGGTGTGGGAGCTGCACTCATCCAGGCAAGTGGAGAGTTTTCCATCGCACTCCTGACTTATAGATGGTGGACAGGCTTTGGGGAGTCAGGAGGTGAGTTACTTGCCACAAGCTTCCTAGCCTCTGAGCTGCTCTTGTAACCACAGCATTTATATGACTAGTCCAGTTTAGTTTCTGGTCAACGGTAACCCCCAGGATGTTGATAGGAAGGATTTCAGTGCTATGGAATTGTGAAGGAATGCAACTATAAATACAAAATTATAAGAGAATCCAACTATTAATACAGAGTTATAAAATTAAAAAGAGTGATTCTCTTCTGAATTAGGGATTAAAATGTAAAGCAGAGTTCATCTGCTGTACAAGGTTTAGAAGTTTATAACAAGTCTGGCACAACTGTGTCCTCAAGGACACCAACATCCTATGGCATAGGGTATGATACATCCTCCAACACAAGGTAGTTCTTGAATAAAAACAGGAATTGGCCACTACATCACCTCAGCATGGCTTTGATAAATTGTAAGATACCACAATAGAACAACAGATAACCTTAAGGATGCCCATAAATAACTTGTTAACTGAATGCTGGAAACTGAGCGTAGTGACCATGAACTGCACTTTTCTGTATCCTGTTCACTTGAAGGAAGTTGACTAAAATGAAGGATGTTGACGAAAACAAAGGATATTATTCAGCATGTGCTTCCTTCTGGTTCAGATCTTTTATGGTATAAATGTTGGAACCACGCGGTAGGATTTTTAGATTTGTTAGATTCACTCCAGTGTTGTGCATGGTAAGGATATGGCTGCTGTAGTGTAGTTATGATAGTTCTCCCCTTAAGTGGGATAGAGGTGCCTTACTAGACTCGGTAGCTTCCTATTCAGGGATTAAAGGTAAATATTGCTTCAAATATTGATAGGTATCTTAAATATCCCTCTGTAACATCATGAAAACATGTATTTGCTAGTAGAAACAAGATTATATTTACCTTTCCTAGAACTATCAATGTTGTGATTACCATTGAAAGTGAATTGCATGTTCTTTAATGAACTTTTATATAATTTAAAAAATATATTGTCCCATATAGTCCTCTGTATCAAAACTTGAGAAATTATCTCCATATGTGCTTCAGCAGAGAGGTACATTGTGGAGCAGAGATGCCAGGACCCTTATCATACCTGGATTGTTATAATCTAGCCAAATCTTATTAAAAAAGACTGTCTGGAGAATGGTAATATTCTCTGGTTGTCCCTTTCCTCCAGGAACTTGTGGATCAGTTCTTCATGCCCACTTAAGTGTCTCAGAGGCCTGTCTTTCTCAAGCTCAAGTGAGAATGATCAAGCAAGGAGTATGCCTAATCCAGAATAGATCCAAAAAGGAGCTAGGATTCTAATCCATTTCAGAATGTCAAGGAAAGGTGGTTAGAGTCAATTCTGTTGGAGATGGTCAACCCCTGGAACTTGAGAAGTTCAAATATTACTTGTCACTTATCAAACCAAGCCTGAATATTGCCCAGCTAATGGAAAGGTTTTTCCACATGTTGGGCAGGTGCGGATGAGTGTAGATCTGATCGACGCCCACGATTGTGTCCGTGCCGCCATTTTACATGGGCGGGCCAACTAAGGCCCATCCAGCGTATTTCTTGACTCTCAAGTATAGCGGGATTGGGCAGGCGGTGACTGGAGTGCACTGACAGCCGGGTCCAATGGTGACCTGGCGGCCTGTTTAAATGAAGGTCTTGCAACTTTTGCAAGTCTGCTCACAATGGCCAGTAGAAGGGCTCACCAGAAGGCTTCTGATCAGCAGGCAAGTCCGGAGGGTAGGGCAGAGGAGCAGGCCAGGCTGGAGGGTAGGGCAACAGGACAGGCCAGGCCAGAGGGTAGGGCAGTGGGGCAGGCCAGACCAGAGGGCAGGGCAGCGGGGCAGGCCAGGCCAGAGGATAGGGCAGAGGAGCAGGCCAGACCAGAGGGTAGGGCAGCAGGGCAGGCCAGTCCAGAGGGTAGGGCAGCGGGGCAGGCCATGCTGGAGGGTAGGGCAGCGGGGCAGTCCAGGTCGGAGGGGGGTGCTGTTGGGCAGGCTAGGCCAGAGGGTAGGGTAGCGGGGCAGGGCAGGGCAGCGGGACAGGCCAGGCCATAGGGTAGGCCAGCTGGGCAGTGTGCCCCTTGTTTCTCAGATGAATGCCTAGCTGCCCTCCTGGAGGAGGTGGCAGCGCGACGTGAGGTCCTGCTTCCAAGGGACGGGAGGCGGAGGCCTCTCCATTTGACTAAATGTGCATGGGAGGAGGGGGCCAAGATAGTAAGCTCCTATGATGTGGTGCAATGCACATGAGTCCAGTGCCGCAAAAGATTCAATAACATCCTGTGTCTGGGTGCAGCCATCAACCTTTCCCCCCAAAGTACCCCTAGCAACTCTGAGTGCAGTAACAGCATCGAATCCTTCCCGGCATGTTTCCCTCGCTGGGTGGGCCAGCAGATATTGGCCATGTCTAGTTTGCCCTGAGAGGGTTGTGCTGAGATGGGTCTTGCACCAGCAGCACGTGTGACATTGACGCCCAGCGTATAGAATGGGGGGGAAACTCAAGGGTCTGCACCTAGGCAGAGAGCTGGAACTGGGAAGCATGTCAAATTCAGGATGCTGACATGCTGGGAGGGCAGCTTCCAGGTGGCAGGGCACCAATCCATCTGCTGGCCTTTGCACTCCATGTGCTTGTGCCTTCTTGCTTAGCAAAGTTACATCTTGTGGTGCCAAATGTGATGGAGGCAGCATTTGGGCAAGGGGGGGGTCAGCCCTGGCTTCTTTGTGTGAGTGTGCGGCAGCTGCAGGATAATGAAGCACTGGAGTCCTGCAATGTCCCACTCTGGCTGGGGTGGCAGGGATGCGATGGGAATCCAGGTACAGGCTGGACTAATCAATGCTCTTCTCTCCTTTTCAGGAGAAGACTGCACACAATTCCACTGAACGGATACGGACTGCCGGAGGCCAGGCCCAGTTGGCTGTCTTGACTCCTTTTAAACAGCAGGCCATGGATCTGGAGAGGCGCCATGCGCCCAGGTTCACCGGTGGCGGTGAGGCTGGGGTGCCATGGGGAGGTATGCTTGTCGAGCACTGAGGTCACCATGTGTGTCCCAGCAGCCATGGCAGTGCTGAATGCTCAGTGATTGAAGTTTGCAACATGGGTTGACCATTGATTATGGAAGGATGAGCGCAGACTGATCCGGGGGACAGGGATGCACATTGACATTGTCTGCACTGTAAGTAATCAAATGTCCTTGTTTTTCCTTTCAGCATCACCGGAGCAGGGCAGGGAGGAGGAGGCAGAGGGGCCACCTCTCACACCCAGAACATATTGGTTCACAGCGTTGCACCATCTCTGTCAGGCAGGCACCAACGCAGATGCTGGCACCTTGGTGGGAATTAGATCTTCGGCTAGTGTCCCGGGGCCCAGCAGTGAGGGCACTTCACACTCGCTTGAGGTACGAGCGGAGACAGAGAGTCCCCAGGGTGCCAGTAGTCGGAGGACTGCAGAGGACCAGGTACATGCTCGGTCGGTGGCTGATGATGTGCCTCTGGAGTCATCTGTGAGGCAGCAAACGCTGGAAGTGCAGCAGGGGATACGGGACAATCTGGCAGGGATACATGAGGCTATGCATGGCATGGTGCCCGTACTGCAGGAGCCCATGCGGAGCATCACCGATGCAATGAGCCTCATGGCCGAGCGCCACGCTTCCCCATGGAGACAGTGGTGTTTCTCATGGAGAGGCTCCTCCAGGAGAACAATCAGGGCTTCCTGGGGATGTGCTCGAACCGGAAAGTCCTCACAGCGGCTTTGACCTCAGCTGGTTAGTGCCAGTGTGGGAGGTGGTTTGGGCACCAAGTATCCCAGCTCAGTGCCCATCCATCTACGGTGAGCAGAGAGGTCCGAAGCGACCTCACGTCAGCGCAGCAGCTGCCTGTCGTCTCTGCGGGCTCCTCTCAGGGCGCTCCGGATGAGGGCAGCAGCTCCTCTGCCCCTCTGCCAATGACCGTGGCATCCGGTGAGGCTGCGATGACTGGGGAGGTGCCAGCTGTGGAACTGGCTGCTCCCTCCCAGGAGGGGCCAGCATAGGCTCCACAGGCCAGAGGACATCCGCCAAGGTCATTGAGGCCAACTGGACAGCACAGTGAGCAGGCTGGTTCAGATGTCAGTGCCGGCGAGGGAACAGCACCTAGACATAACACCAGTAAGCATAAATTTAAGGCACCTTAGGCACACCACGGGTTTCTCACTGGTGCTTTTACGTTACCCACTATTAGTTTATGACCACTTGGTGTGATATGCAACAGCTTTTTTTTACGTTTCTGAACTTCATTTTGTAATCTCATTAAATTTTGATATGTAAGCATGGCTCAGGGTGATTCTTACTTCTATAGGTGGACAGGAACCTATGATGTTATGAGTGAATTGTTTGACATTGAGCTTTATTGACAAGGGCCTTAGTTAATGTTCCTATCCAGGCAGATTTAGCACTCAGGTATCGAGTATGGAGCCTGCAGCCTTGGCATGTGTTGGAGGTCCATCTGTGGTGGGAGAGCTGAAGGTTCTTTGGATTAAAGCCACCTGGGTGTCCCTGCCTCCCTGGAGTATGCCCGGGTCAGCGTCTACCCCCTCACCGTTCTCCTGTGCGTGCTCATACTCAGACTCACTGCTGGACTCATCGTTTGCAGCCAGAGCAACTATGTCTACATCTTCTTCATCCACAGCATCACCCCTTTCCAGTGCCAGATTGTGGAGAGCACAGCATGCAACCACTAGCACAAACACATGATCTGGGGGGTATTGTGGCACGCCCCCTGAACAGTCCAGACATTGGAAGCACACCTTGAAAAGACCGATAGTTCTCTCCACCACAACCCTTGTGGAGGTGTGGCTCCTATTGTACTGCTGCTCAGCCTCTATTCTTGGATGGTGGAGAGAAATCTTTTGAGGGAATACCCCTTGTCACCCAGCAGCCATCCGTCCAGCCAGGCTGGAGCACTGAAGCGGCTCAGCACTTGGGAGTATTTGAGTACGTAAGTGTCATGAGAGCTGCCTGGGTACCTTGCATGAACAAGGAGCGGAGTCCCTTCCTGTTGACGAAGGCACCGGGCTCACCTGCTGGCGCCTTGATGTCTACATGTGTACAGTCTATAGCACCCTGGACACGGGGAAAGCCAGCAATCACTACAAAGCCTCTGGAGCACTCTGTCTGGCTGGCCTGGTCCCAGTGGTTAATGCACGTCTGAACGGAATGTCTGTCACCAGCTTGACACAAGGGTGGGCAGCTGATTGGGAGACTCCACAAAGGTCACCCACTGACCCCCGGAAAGAGCCGGAGGCATAGAAGTTGAGGGCAGCTGGGACCTTCAGAGCCACTGGCATGGGGTGTCCACCCACACAATTGGCGCAGATCTCAGAGCCTATCATCTGACAGATATAATTGACTGTCTCCCTTGAGAGACCAATCCTCCTTCGGCATTGCACCTCAGACATATTGATGTAGCTGCTTCGCTGCCTGTATACCCTGGCAGCAGGACAGTGGTGCCTTCTGCGGCCCCTTCCACCTTGGATCTCCTGTTAGCCCTGTGCCTGTACCCCTCCTCTCAAAGTGGGTTCCCCTGGAGGCTGAATGTGGACTTTTGGCCCTCCCTTCTTCCTCAAAGCAGGTGCCTCCAGTGGAGACCACAACTCCCATTCTCAGGCTGAAACCTGCAGGACCCAAAAATGATCTTTACCGTAGAGTCCTCACCTGTTACTCCTGTCTAAGCAGCTGTGAAGAGCATTGAAGTATTCCTGCTGAAAGAGGCAAGTAACAGTAATTTTCACAATTAAATAAAAGGAAAATACCTCAGATACTGGGAATCTAGAACAAAAACAAAAATACCTGGAAAAACTCAGCAGGTCTGATAGCATCTGTAGAGAGGGATACAGTTGACGCTTCGAGTCTGTATGACCCTTCATCGGAACTAAAAAATATAGAAATGAGGTGAAATATAGGCTTGTAGAGGGGGGTGGGACAGGAGGAGCTTGATAGGAGGCCAGTGATAGGTGGAGGCCAAGAAGAGACTGCCAAAGATGTCATAGACAAAAGGACAAAGGGGTGTTGACAGTGGTGATATTATCTAAAGAATGTGCTAATGGGGACATTAAGGGTAGCAAGCAGGACAAGCTGGTGGCAGATGGCCCTAGTGTGGATGGGGTGGGGGGAAGAGATCGAAATGGGCTAAAAGGTGGAGATGAAACAATAAATAGAAAAAAATTAAAAATAAGTGGGAAAAGGAAAATATATTTGTAAAAAAATTATAAATTATTGGAAAAAGGGGGATCAAAAGGTGGCTGGGGATGGAGGAGAGAGCTCGTGATCTGAAGTTGTTGAACTCAATATTAAGTCTGGAAGACTATAAAGTGGCTAGTTGGAAGATGAGGTGCTGTTCCTCCAGTTTGCGTTGAGCTTCAGTGGAATATTGCAACAGGCCAAGGACAGACATGCGGGCATGACAGCAGGGTGGAGTGTTGAAATAGCAAGCGACAGGGAGGTCTGGGTCATGCTTGCAGACAAACTGAAGGTGTTCTGCAAAGCGGTCACCCAGTCTGTGTTTGTCCTCTCCAATGTAGTGGAAACCGCATTGGGAGCAGTGAATGCAGTAGACTAAATTGAAGGAAGTGCAAGTGAAGCGCTGCTTCATTTGAAAGGAGTGTTTGGGCTCTTGGACGTTGAGGAGAGGGGAAGTAAAGGGGCAGGTGTTGCACCTTCTGTGGTTGCAAGGGAAGGTGCCATGGTTGGGGGTTGAGGAGTAGGGGGCGATGGAGGAGTGGACCAGGGTGTCCCGGAGGGAACGATCCCTGCGGAATGCCGCCGGGGCGGGGGGGGTGGTGGGGTGGTGAAGGGAAAATGTGTTTGGTGGTGGCATCATGCTGGAGCTGGCGGAAATGGTGGAGGATGATCCTTTGAATGCGGAGACTGGTGGGGTGATAAGTGAGAACAAGGGGAACCCTATCATGGTTCTGGGAGGAAGGAGAAGGTGTGAGGGTGGATGCACAGGAGAATGTGCCATGTGCCCCCATATGAAAACACTCAACCTCTCCCTCCAGCAGCACCGATGCACCCTATTTCTAAGCTGTCCTTGCTCCCAGTTTCATTTTATTCTTCCTCTCATCCGGCGCCTCAACAAGAAACCTTGTCTCTTTTTTTTAGATGCAAAGGAACGCAAGCTCCAACAACTCATCAACACCAATGCCCATCCAGGACCCTCCACCCCTGCCTGTCCCTCTGTCCCCATCCTGTCTTCCAATCCCAGTCCCGGCCCTGTATTCCCCATACCCTTTGACCTTCCCTCTCCGATGCTGAACATTCAGTGCTCAGCAAAGGACTCAGTTTCATGCACTTACGTCCTCACCTCAATGAATTTCGGACTCGGCACGAGCTGAACTCTTCTTCCGCTGCCTTCGTCTCCGTGCTCACTTCTTTGGGCCTGTTCAATGGATCCTTTCACTCACCTCCAATATCCTCCCTCCACCTGGACCCCTCCCTCTGGATTTTTACCTGCTGTTGATCTTTTCATTGAGAACTGTCTGCGTGACATCAGTTGTCTCAATTTCTCTGCTCCTCTCACCCACGCTAACCTGTCTCTCTCTGAACTTACTGCACTCCGTTCTCTCAGGTCCAACCCTGACTTTGTCATCAAACCCACTGACTAGGGTGGTGCTGTTGTTGTCTGGCGCACTGACCTCTACCTCGCAGAGGCTGAGCGTCAACTCAAAGACACTTCCTCCTACCTCCCTCTTGACCATGACCCCACCACTGAACATCAAGCCATTGTTTCCAGGACTGTCGCTGACCTCATCTCCTCTGGAGATTTTCCCTCCACAGCTTCCAACCTCATAGTCTCCCAATCTTGGACGGCCCACTCCTACCTCCTACCCAAAATCCACAAACAGAACTGTCCCAGCAGACCAATCATGTCAGCCTGTTCCTGCCCCACGGAACTCATTTCTTGCTATCTTGACTCTATTTTCTCTCCCCTTCTCCAATCTCTTCCTACCTACATCCGTGAATCCTCTCACGCCCTACATCATATCAACAATTTCCGGTTCCCTGGCCCCAACCACCTCCTCTTCACCATGGACTTCCAATCCCTCTACACCTCCATCCCCCACCAAGATGGTCTGAGGGCTCTCCACTTCTTTCTCGAACAGAGGCCCGAACAATCCCCATCCACCACCACTCTCCTCCGTCTGGCTGAACTTGTTCTCTCACTGAACAATTTCTCCTTAAACTCCTCTCACTTTCTCCAAATAAAAGGTGTGGCTGTGGGTACCCACATGAGCCCCAGTTATGCCTGTCTCTTTATGAGGTATGTGGAACATTCCTTGCTCCAGTTCTACTCGGCCCCCTCCCACAACTCTCTCCGATACATCGATGACTGTTTCGGTGCCAATTCATGCTCTCGTCTGGATCTGGAATAATTTATTCATTTTGCTTCCAATTTCCACCCCTCCATCATTTTCACGTGGTCCATCACTTACACTTCCCTTCCCTTCCTTGATCTCTCAGTCTCAATTTCTGGTGATAGACTGTCCACCAATATCCATTACAAGCCTACCGACTCCCACAGCTACCTCGACTACAGCTCCTCACATCCCGCTTCCTGTAAGGGCTCCATCCCATTCTCTCAGTTCCTTCGCCTCCGTCGCATTCGTTCTGATGATGCCACTTTCAAAAACAGTTCCTCTGACATGTCTTCCTTCTTCCTTAACCAAGGTATTCCATCCATGGTGGTTGACAGGGTCCTCAACCGTGTCCGGCCCATCTCCCATGCATCCACCCTCATACCTTCCTCTCCCTCCCAGAACCATGATAGGGCCCCCTTTGTCCTCACTTATCACCCCACCAGCCTCCGCATTCAAAGAATTATCCTCCTCCATTTCCACTAACTCCAGCATGATGCCACCACCAAACACATCTTCCCTTCACCCCTGCTGGCGGCTTTCCGCAGAGATCATTCCCTCCGGGACACCCTGATCCACTCCTCCATCACCCCTTACACCTCAACCCCCTCCCATGGCACCTTCCCATGCAACCGCAGAAGGTGCAACACCTGCCCTTTAACTTACCCCCTCCTCACCGTCCAAGGGCCCAAACACTCCTTTCAAGTGAAACAGCGCTTCACTTGCACTTCCTTCAATTTAATCTTCTGCATTTGTTGCTCCCAATGCAGTCTCCCCTACATTGGAGAGGTCAAACACAAACTGGGTGACCGCTTTACGGAACACTTTCAGTCTGTCCTCAAGCATGACCCAGACCTCCTTGTCGCCTGCCATTTCAACACACCACCCTGCTCTCAAGTCCACATGTCCATCCTTGGCCTGTTGCAATGTTCCAGTGAAGCTCAATGCAAACTGGAGGAACAGCACCTCATCTTCCGACTAGCCACTTTACAGTCTTCTGGACTTAATATTGAGTTCAACAATTTCAGATCATGAGCTCTCTCCTCCATCCCCACACACTTTCCGATCCCCCTTTTTCCAGTAATTTATAATTTTTTTACAAATATATTTTTCTTTTCCCACCTGTTTTAAAATTTATTTCGATCTATTGTTTTATCTCCACCTTTTAGCCCTTTTCGATCCCTTCCCCCCACCCCACCCCCACTAGGGCCATCTGCAACTACCTTGTCCTGCTTGTTACCCTTAATGTCTCCATTAGCACATTCTTTAGATAATGTCACCACCCCTTTGTCCTTTTGTCTATGACATCTTTGGCAGTCTCTTCTTGGCCTCCACTTATCGCTGGCCCCCTATCGAGCTCTCCTGTCCCAACCCCTTCTACCAGCTTATATTTCATCTCATTTCTATATTTTTTAGTTCTGATGAAGGGTTCTACGGACTTCAAATGTCAACTGTATCCCTGTCCGCAGATGCTGTCAGACCTGCTGAGTTTTTCCAGGTATTTTTGTTTTTGTTCACAATTTAATATCTCACTGATACCGCTCGAGACCACTCTCACCCCTCTTATCCCTCCTGTGGATGAGATTTATACAAATGTCTGCTACCCACCTGCCCATGTGACATCCTGGAGATCACATGGACCCTGAAAAATTACAGACAGTTGCTGCTCAAAGGCCTTAAGTACCTGACTAATTAACGGTGGGCACACATCCGAGAACACCACGTGCCCGCCCACCTAAATATCGCGATGGCACACGGTGACGTGTTTACATGTTGGCGTGCGGGGCCAATTCTGGCCAATGAATTCCTTGTGTCTGTCTTGAAGAGGGGCACAATGCAGATATTATAATTAAGGAGGAGGAGTGTGAAGTATTGGATGTGATAAACATTGAGAGAGAGGGATTGTTAAGGGGATTAGCATTTTTGAAACTGAATAAGTCACCAGGGCCAGATGAAATGTACCCAGGCTATTAAAAGAAGCAAGAGGAGGTTCTGATCTTCATTTTCCAATCCTCACTGGATACAGGTGTGGTGCCAAAGGATTGGAGCTCTGCTAACGTTGACCCTTTGTTCAATAAGGGAGTGAGGGATAGACTGAATAATTACAGGTCAGTCAGTCTAATCTCAGTCGTAGGGAAATCATTGGAATCAATTCTAAGGGAGAGGATAAACCATCATTTGGATAATCACAGATTGATCAAGGACAGTCAACATGGATTTGTTAAGAGAAGATCATACCTGACTAAATTGGTTGAATATTTTAAGGAAATAAGAAGGATGATTGATGAGGGTAGTGCAGTTCATGTGGTCTACATGGATTTTAGTAAGGCTTTTGACAAGGTCCCACATGGCAGACTGGGTTAAAACAAAACCCCATGGGATCCAGGGGAATGTAACAAGCTGGAAACAAAATTAGTTCAGGAAACAAAGGGTAATTGTTGATGAGTGTTTTTGCAACTGGAAGGATGTTTGCAGTGGGGGTCTGCAGGGCACTGTGCTAGCCCCCCTGCTTTTTGTGGCATACATTAACAATTTGGATGTAAATTTAGGGGGCATGATCAAGAAGTTTGCAGATGACACAAAATTGGAGGATTGCTGCAGACTGCAGGAGGATATCAATGGCTGGTCGAGTGGACAGAAAGGTGGCAAATGGAATTCGACCAGGAGATGTGCAAGGTGATACTTTTAAGGAGGCCAAACAAAGCAAAGAAATTGACAATTAATAAGATAATAATGAGAGATGTAGAGGAAATGTGGAACGTTAAAGTGAATTTCCACGTATCTGTGAAGGTAGCAGGACAGGTCAATAAGGTGGTTAAGAAGTCATATGGAATAATTTCCTTTATTAGATAAGATAAAGAATATAAGAGTAGGAGGTTATGCAGGAAGTGTACAAAACATTAGTTGGGCCACAACTTGAGTACTGTGTGCAGCTCTGGTCAACTCATTCCAGAAAGGATGGAATTGCATTCAAGAGGGTACAGAGGAGCTTTCCGAGGATGTTGCCAGGATTGGAAAATTTCAGCTATGAAGAAAGATTGGAGAGGCTAGTGTTGTTCTCCTTGGGCAGAGGAGGCTGAGAGGAGATTTGATTGAGATGTACTAAATTGTGAGGGGCCTGGATTAGAGTGGATGGGAAGGGACAATTTACTTTAAAAGAGAGGTCAGTGACTAGGGAGTAGAGATTTAAATTGATTGGCAGAAAGATTAGAGTGGAGATGAGGAAACATTTTTTCACGCAGCGGATTTTGAGAGTCTGGAACTCACTGCCTAAAGGGTAGTAGAGGTAGAAAACCTGAACACATTTAAAAGCTGTCTGGTTATGCACCTAAAATGCTGTAAGCTGCAGGGCTACAGGCCAAAAGCTGGGAAGTGGGATGAGACCGGGTAGCTCGTTCTTAGCTGGTGCAGACATGATGGGCCAAGTGGCCTCTTTCTGTGCCATAAACTTTTTATGATACTATGATCCAAGGTCTTGCTGCACATGGACATTGATTGTTTCAGTATCTGTGGATCCACTCCAGGATGCTTAAGGAGATAGGACAGCTGCAGTACAAGCACTTTGTTGGTGTTTTAAATAGGTTGATGAAGTAGGGCACTCTTTCCTTAAACTAGAAAGAAGCTAATGTCATTCCAATATTTAAAACATCTACTGCATATCCCTAATTGACCTTGAGAAGGTGGTGCTGAGCTGCCTTCTTGAATATAACTGAGTGCCTTGCTAAGCCATTTCAGAGGACAATTAAGGGTCAACCACATTGCTGTGGGTCTGGAGTCATGGCTAGCAGGTAAGAACAACACATTTTCCTCCCTAAAGGACTTTAGTGAACCAGATGTGTTTTTGCAACAGTCTGGTAGTTTTATGGTCACCCATTGCTGTTACTAACTTCTAATTCCAGCTTGGATTTTCCTTACTGGGATTTGAACTCATAGATTTGGATTTTCGTCCTTGAGGTGGGTAGCGGGAGCCCAGAAAAGACTTGGCTTCATGCACTGGCCTCAGGAGAATCCTGCTTCGGAGGCGCAATCTTCATTGTCAAGGGTGGGAGGTGGGATAGGGCGAGGGGGAGTTTGGGCTCAATTTGGGCCAGCTGAAAAGAGTTTGCAGGCAGCCACAGTGGCTGGTGGGCAAGGTGGGCTAATTTGATGCTGTGGGACTTCATCCCAATTATAATACAAACAGAAAGGCCCTCCAGCCCTTACCCCTCACAGGGTGAGAGCCCAGAAATCCATTAGTCTGTTGAAACAACTGAGCCCCAGGGGAATTGTTGCTTGATGACAGCTCTGGCTCTGATTTCTTCTGTCAATTGCACAATGTTTACTTACACAAAATTAAGAGATTTTAAGCAATTGCCGTTTTTGCTATTGATAACTTAAAGAATGTGGATGATTGGCACTTTTGTTGGCTTGTGAAAAATGAGTTTTTTTATTAAGAGAGTGGAAATTAATAAATTAATGACTTTTTAAAAAATTTTTTAAAAATGTAGTACTATCATTACAGGGTTCATTGGTTCCATACAGTGTATTTGGGCATGGGAATGCCATAGCTTGGCATGGGGATATGAAGGGCCATGGGCCGTGGGTGAAGGGACATAACTTGGCATCCGGGGGCATGGGAGGTGAGTGGGTGCCATAGCTTAGTATGGGGAGACATGAGGAGGATCTTTTGAACTTACCTTCAAAAGGTTCCCTCAGGCATACTGTGGTTTACAACACCTCTGAGGTGTTGAAAATTGAAAATTGAGGTCCTGAAAACTGGAAACCCTGGGACTGGGGTCAGAAATCTCGGAATCAGGGCCCATCCACCTTTCTCAGAGGGCTCCCAAGTCATCCTGGCTCAGTGAAAATCCAAGCCAAAGTCTCTGAGATCACTAGTCCAGGCCTCTGGATTTTGAGAGTCCAGAAGCATAGTCACTTTGCTACCATTTCCCCAGAAACAGTAATTTGTGGTAATATTCTTCAGTGGATTAAGTCTATGGAATGTGATTCCCAGTGGATTTGGAATTGCTTAGTGATGTGCCACAGAATTTAATAATACGATCTTTTCTTTTTACCATTTTTAAAAATGATTTCATTGTAGGTGTTTGGGGGAATGATCCAGGAGCTTGCAGATGACATCAAGATAAATGTGGGAGTTGAGATTGCAGAGGATGTTCACTAAGTTACAAGTAGATCCCGAAGTGTTAGGGAAATAGTCCCAGCTTTAGTAAGTAGTGTTTAACTCAGAAGGGTGTAAAGTTATGCACATAGATTGGATTAATGGATAAATTTAGGATAATAAGACTAAGGTTTATAAAATAACAAAGAGTCTAGATTGAGTTTATGTAGTTCAATCATTTCAACTCAATAAAGGTAGGTAGAACGGAGGTGACACTAAAAGTTGTCTAAGTGCATAACTGAGTTAGATAGTAGATTTCTGTAATAGCCTGCTGGCTTGTGGGGTGAGTGTTGATTACATGAATTCTTTCAAGCGAGGATCAGATCTGTTCCTGGCTGGTAGGTGTATCACCTCTCGTAAAGAATTTTCAGTGCCAGAGTGATCTCCTGCATTAATTTAGATTGCCTGTAAGAGTCATAGAGGTGTTTATTTTACCTCTAGTTGACTTGGATTTTTAGCTTTTCAGATTTAAAGGCATTATAAGGTTCTATGTGTAGGGGTGGAGGGTGGGGGCAAGTTCATGCATCATGATGCATCAGGCCTCGCAACTGTGAGGGACAGGCTGTATAGACCACGAGGTCCTTTGCTATCCACCATTTTCATGCAGTTAGTTAAGGCCAATGCTCAGGATCCAGTATGAGATTAACAGAACGAATATATGGTCCTGGGTTCAGTTACATTCCAGAACAGCCCCTGGTATCCATTTCATCCTGATGATGATGGAGCTGGTGGAGCTGATGGAGTGGGCAAAATTAAAGCGCATGGGATTGGGGATAATATACTGGCATGGATTGAGAAGTGGTTGACAGACCAGAAACAGAAAGTGGGAATAAAAGGGCCTTTTTCCAAATGGCAGACTAGTGGTGTACCGCAGGGATCAGTGATTGGGCCCCAGCTCTTCACGATATGAATGACCTGGATGAAGGAACCAAATGCAATATTTGCAAGTTTGCTGATGACACAAAACTGGGCAGAGTTGTGAGTTGTGAGGAGGATGCATGGAGGTTTCAGGGCAATTTAGACAAGTTGCGTGTGTGGGTAAACACATGGCAGATGCAGAATAACATGGATTAATGTGAATTTATTCGCTTTGGTGTGAAAAACAGAAAGGCAGAGTATTCTTTAAATGGTGATATATTGGGAAATGCAGATGTACTAAGGGATCGGGGTGTCCTTGTACATCAGTCAATGAAAGTAAATAGGCAGGTGCAGCAAGCAATTAGGAAGGCAATTGGTATGTTGGCCTTCATTGTAAGAGGATTTGAGTTCAGAAGAAGGGATGTCTTACTGCAGCTATACAGGGCCTTGGCAAGATCACACCTGGAGTATTGTGCGCAGCTTCTCTCTCCCTACCTAAGAAAGGATATATTTGCCATAAAGGGAGTGCAGCGAAGGTTCACTAGGCTGATACTGGGGATGGCAGGGCTGTCATATGAAGAGAGATTGGTTCGACTGGGCCTGTACTTACTAGAGTTTAGAAGGATGAGAGGGGACCTGATTGAAATGTATAAAATTCTAACAGGGCTAGACAGACTGGATGCAGGGTGGATGTTTCCCCTGGTTGGAGAGTCTAGAACTAAGGGCCATAGTCTCAGGATACGAGGCAGGTCATTTAGGATTGAGATGAGGATAAATGTCTTCATTCAGAGGGTGGTTAACATGTGGAATTCTCTACTACAGAAAGCTGTGGAGGCCGGATCACTGAGTATATTCAATAAAGAAGTTGATAACTTTTTGGATATTATGGACATCAAGGGGTATGGAGAGAAAGCGGGAATACGGCATTGAGATAGCTGATCAGCCATGATCATATTGAATGATGGAGCAGGCTCAAAGGGCTGAATGGCCTACTCCTGCTCCTAGTTTCTGTGGTGACAGACAGAACAAGGCACACACAGGGACTCTGAAGTTACATTCAGTGTGGTGTAACAAAAAAAATCAGTCAATGTTGTCAAAACTCCAGATTCTTGATGGAAAATGGGTGCATTGGTGTGATAATCTTAGGTGCAATGCACCTTTAAGGGAATGTGAGCAGATTGACCACGTAACTCTATTATCCAATTGCTGTGTGGCACGGGCTACAATGTTAATCAGTAGCTTAGAATAGGGTCTAGTTTGAGAAGCACACACTGTGTTACTGGTCTGTTACTTGTGTAAATAAACACCATATACTTCATCTTATATTGGTCTCTGCATCTGCAATACATTGTTTGCCAACTCACCCATTGATAAATAGGCATGCAACCGTGTTTGTGAGCAAAGTGACCCGATAGAAGGAACATAACAATCGGGTTGAAAGATCAGGTTTGATTGTAAAGTCCCACACAGCCCAAAGGCCTATTGTCACTAACTGTCCAATCACCTGAAGAATGACTACCTGGGTGAGGTTTGTGAAAGCTGGGATGCATAGGGCAGTAGGGGAGGTGTGAGAACAATGGGGGAAGTATATTGTGAAGGAACAAATATGCTTTTTTAAATATAGACAACTTTCCTTCGACATTTTCTGGCTCAACTGCCAAGTTCCACAGCTTGCCAGACTTGTTTGCTTAGACCCCTCTCTATTTAACCAACAGAGGGACAAGAGACTGTCTGGACAGCTGGCTGAGAGGCATGGATTGGAGCTCGAATATACAGTGGGTTCAATTAGTCACACTCCAAGATGTAGACAGTGCAGTCCATTAATTCATCACATCAAAGCAGCATCTGACAATAGAGTGCCATCCCCTTTATTTCTGCTCTTTTCTCCAACTATTCAGATATGGGAACATTTTACATCATCAGCTCCCCCCAGCTCAGCCCACACTGGCAAAACTGCACTAGTGAAAGGTTATAGCTAATGAATACAGAAAGCAAACAAAGCACAAGAATTCATTTCTAGAGGGATAGAGTTGAAAAGCAGAGAAGTTATGTTAAATGCATATAGAAACTGGTTTAGACCTTGGTCTATTTGATAAAAAGTGTATCCTGGCACTAGGAAAGGTGAATAGATTGATATCAGAACTAGAAGGGTGTAACTATCAGGAAAGATTGGCTGGGCTAGGGCTCTGTTCACTAGAAAAGCGAAGGCTGATAGAGATCTTTAAGATTATGAAAGAGTTTGATAGCATATAAATGTTTCCACATATGCGGGGGAGTCCAAAACCATGGCATAAATAAAAAGGTAGTGAGAAATAAATTCAACAGTGAATTCAGGAGAAATTTCTTTAACCAGAGAGTAGTGAGGAAGGGGTACTTGGGAATTGTTAAGGTGAATATCGTCAAAGCATTTGAAGGGAAGAGAGACATACACATGAAGGAGAAAGGAATAGAATGACCGGCTGATAGGGTGAGTTGAAATAGGGTGGGAGGGAGCTTATGTGGAGCTTAAACAACCAGGGAGGAGTAGCCTGTTTCTGTGCTGATCACTCATTCTTCCTGGTGTGTTTGCTCATTTATTCATAATTCTTAAACTATTTTCGTGGGATGTGGGCCTCGCTAGCTGGTCTAGCATTTATTGCCCATCTCTAGTTTCCCCTTAAGAAGGTAGTGGTGAGCAGCCTTCTTGAACTGCTGTAGTCCATGTGGTGTAGGTACACCCACAGTGCTGTTAGGAAGGGAGTTCCAGGATTTTGACCCAGCGACAGTGAAGGAACGGTGATATATTTCTAAGGCAGGATGGTGAGTGACTTGGAGGGGAACTTGCAGATGGTGGTGTTCCCATGTGTCTGCTGCCTTTGTCCTTCTAGATGGTAGTGGTCATGGATTTGAAAGGTGCCATCGATGGAGCTTTGGCAGGTTGCTGCAGTAGATGGTACACACTGTTGCTACTGTGCGCCAGTGGTGGAGGGAGTGAACATTTAAGGTGGTAAATGGGGTGCCAATCAAGTCGGCTGCTTTATCCTGGATGGCGTTGAGCTTTCTGAGTGTTGTTGGAGCTGCACTCATCCAGGCAAGTGGAGAATATTCCATCACACTCCTGACTTGTGTCTTGCAGAACATAAACAGACTTTGGAGAGTCAGGAACTGAATTACTCCCTGCAGAATCCTCAGCCTGTGACTTGCTTTTGTAGCCATAGTGTTCATATGGCTGGTTCAGTTAAGTTTCTGCCAATATTAACCTCCCACAATGTTAATGGTGGGGAATTTGGCCATTGAATGTTAAGGGACGATGGTTGGATTCTCTCTTGTTAGAGATGGTCATTGCCTAGCACTTGTGTGACATGAATGTTACTTGCCAGTGATCAACCCAAGCTTGAATGTTGTTCAGATCTATCTGTATATTGGCACAGACTGCTGCAGTATCTGAGATGTCGCGAATGGTGCTGAATATTGTGCAATCAGCAACCAGTACTGACCTTATGATGGAAGGAATGTCACTGATGAAGCAGCTGAAGATGTCTTGGCCTAGGACACTACCCTAAGGAACTCCTACAGGGATGTCCTGGGACTGAGATGATTGACCGCTAACAACCACAACCATCTTCCTTTGTGCTAGGTATGACTCCAACCAGTGGAGAGTTTTCCCCCTGATTCCCATTGACTCCAGTTTTGCTAGGGCTCCTTGATGCCACACTCGGTCAAATGCTGCCTTAATGTCAGGAGCAGTCACTCTCACCTCACCTCTGGAATTTAGCTTTTCTGTCAATTTTGTACACAGGCTGATGAGATCAGTAGCTGAATGCCCCTGGCAGAACCCAAACTGAACATCAGTGAGCAGATTATTGCTGTGTAAGTGTTGCTTGATCGTGCTGTTGACAACACCTTCCATCACTTTGCTGATGATTGAGAACAGACTGAGGCCGTAATTGAACAGATGAGATTTGTCTTGCTTTTTGTAGATGGAATATGCCTGAGCAAATTTGCACAATTTTTCTCGTGATGCCAGTGTTGTAGCTTTACTCAAATAGTTTGGCTAGGGCGTGGGTAGTTCTGAAGCACAAATCATAGGTGTGCCTGATCACTCATTTGTAAAGGCATCTCTCACTATTCGGTCTCTTGGTATTTCTGATCATTAATTTCTGAAGGCATGTCTAATTACTTATTCTTAAAGGTGTCTCTGGTAGATCAGTATTGAAGATGTTTCTGATCACTCATAATTGGAGATCTGCCTGATCATTCATTCCCACAAGCATGTCAGATCCCTCATTCCAACAGCTATGGCTCATCACTCATTCTTAACAGCAGTTTTATTTTGTTCATCGATACTGATCACTTGTTGCAGATATTTCTGAGCACTGATTGGATGTATGTTTAATCCCTCATTGTAGAGGTGTTTCTGATCACTCGTTCCTACTGGTGGGACTAATTTTTTGCAGGTTTGGAAGCTCATCTTTCCAAAGGTATGGGTCAGCACTGATTACTGCACTAACCATTTCTTTTTGCAGATGTATTTGATCAGTTAATCTAAAAATTCTCCCTCCCAGATAAAAAAAAATCAATTTTTAGATCTTTCTAACAGGAGTCACTGCCAACATTGGCATTTATTGCCCATAGCTATTTGAGAAGATATTGGTGGATCACTTTCTGGAAACTTGCTGTTCTTTATGTCATTCTTTGCTGTTTGATGCATCTGAGTGAGCTGCTAGGCCACTTGAGAGAGCAGTTAACTACAATTTGTTTATACTGTGTAAACATTGCAGATTTCCTTTATATAGTATATTATTGAAACAGTTGGGGTTATTTTTCTGATACTTTGACATTTTCCTGGTTAATTTGTGCTAATGGCTTTTTATTTCCTCAACTTTAAGACTTTTTTGTTCACATTCTTAAATTGCCACGATAGAATTTGAGCTCACATCATCTACATTATTAGCCTTGTAACATATCTACAATACACCGATAACCCACAGTAACTTATCTACTACACCCCTATATCTCACAGTTTAGTATATCTGTTATACCCCGATAATCCACAGTAACATATCAACTACACCCCAATACCCCACAGTTTAATATATCTATTACACCCCTTACCACACAGTTTAACATATCTAGCACACCCCAATACCCCACTGTAGCATATCTACTACACCCCAATACCCACACTTCAACATACCTACTACATGCCTATGCCCCACAGTTTAACATATCTACTACACCCCTTACCACACAGTTTAACATATCTACTACAGCCCAAATACCCCACAGTAACATATCTACTACACCCCTTACCACACAGTCTAACATATCTACTACACCCAAAATATCCCACTGTTTAACATAACTACTACACCCAATACCCCAGAGTTTAACGTAACTACTACAACCGAATACCACACAGTTTAATATATCTACTACACACCAATACACCACAGTTTAACATAACTACTACACCCCAATAGCTATCAGTTTAACATATGTATTACGTCCTAATAACCCACAGTATAACATAGCTACTATACCCCTATATACCATTGTAACATATCTGCTACACCCCTATACCTCAGTGTAACATATCTACTGCATCTCTATACCCCTCAGTTTAACGTATCTACTAAACCCCAATAACCCACAGTTTAACATAGCAACTAAATACCCAAATCCCCACAGTTTAACATATCAACTAAACCCCAATACCCCACAGCTTAACATACCCATTACACACCTATACCCCACAGTTTAACATAACTACTGCACCACAATACCCGTCAGTTTAACATATGTACTACACCCCAATACCCCACAGTTTAAAATATTTACTACACATATATTCCCCACAGTAACACATCTACTACACTCTAATACCACTCACATATCTATTAAACCAGAATACCCCACAGTATAACATATCTACTATATCCCTAAACCTCTAGGTTTAACATATCTACTACACCCCAATTCCCCCAGAGTAACATATCTACTACACCTCTATACACCACAGCTTAACATATCTACTAGACCCCTATACTCCACAGTTTAACATACCTACTGGACCCCAATACCCCACAGTTTAACATATTTACTATACCCCACAGTAACATACCTACTAGACCCTAAAACCCCACTGCCATATCTCACATTATAGCATATCAACTACATCCCTACATCTCTCAGTTTAACATATCTACTACACTCCAATTCCCCTGCAGTAACATATCTACTACATCCCTATACCCCTCAGTTGAATGTATCTACCACAGTTTAAAATATATACTACATGCCAATACCCCACAGTTTAAAATATTTACGACGCTCCAATACCCCAAAGTTTAAGATATATGCTGCACTCCAATACCCCACCGTTTAACATATCTATGACACCCCTATTCCCCATAGCTTAACATATATCTACTACATTCCTATACCCCACAGTTTAACATAATTACTACACCTCACAGTGACATATCTACTACACCTTTATACTCCACAGTTTATCATATCTACTAAACTCCACAGTAACATCTCTACTACACTCCAACACCCCACAGTTTAACATATCTACTACATGCATTACCCCACAGTGATGTATCTACTAGACCCCAATACCCCCCAGTTTAACATATTTACTACACCCTGCAGTAACGTACCTACTAGACCCCAAAACCCCACCATCATATCCCACATTATAACATATCAAGTACATCATTATATCTCTCAGTTTAACATATCTACTACACCCCAATTCCCCCACAGTAACAAATCTACTACACCCTTATACCCCTCAGTTGAATGTATCTACTATACTCCAATACCCCACAGTTTAAAATATCTATTACACCCCAAAACCCCACAGTTAACATAATTACTACACTCCTATGACCCTCTGTTTAATAACTACTACACCCTAATATCCCACAGTAACATATCTACTACACTCCATTACCCCACAGTAACATATCTACTACACACCAATATCCCACAGTAACATATCTACTACACTCCATTACCCCACAGTAACATATCTACTAAACACCAGAATCCCATAGTAACATAGGTACCACACCCAAATATCCCACAGTTTAACATAATCAGTACAACCGTATACCACACAGTTTAACGTAACTACTACACCCGTATACTACCCAGTTTGAAATATTTACTACACCCAATACCCCACGGTTTAACATATCTACTACACCCCAATACCCCATAGTTTAACATAACTACTACGCCCCTATATCCCACACTTTAAATAACTACTGCACCCCAATTCCATCAGTTTAACATGTGTACTACACCCCAATACCCCCCAGTTTAAAATATATTTACTACATACCTATATCCCATCTACTACACCCCTAAATCTCTAGGTTTAACATATCAATTATACTCCTAAACCCCACAGTTAACATACCTACTGCATCCCTATATCCCTCAGTTTAACATATCCATTAGACCCCAATACCCCATATTTTAGCATATCTACTACACCTGTATACCCCTCATTTAATCATAATTACTATGACTTTATACTTCAATTTAACATAACTATCACAGCCCTGTACCCCAGAGTTTAACATCACAACTGCACCCCAATACCCCACAGTTAAACCTATTTACTACACCCTCTACTCCTCAGTTTAACATATCAACGACAGCCCTACTTCCACTCACTTTAACATACTTACTATAGCCTTGTACCCCACAGTTCAACGAAACTAAAACACCCCTATACCCAAAAGTAACATGACTAGTACACTGTTTACCCCACAGTTCAACATAAGTACTACGCTCCAAGATCTTACAGTTCAACATGTCTAGAACACATCTGTAACCTGCAGGTTAAAATATCTACTCTTCCCCAATACCCCACAGTATCACATCTCCTACAGTCTAATGTAGCTCAGTCTAATATACCTACCACACCACAATACCCCACAGTTTGATATATCTCCTGCACCCCAATACCTCACAGTTTAACATAACTACTACACACCAATACCCACAGTTTAACATAACTAAAACACTCTTATACCCCAAAGTAACATGACTAGTACACCGTATACCCCACAGTTTAACATATCCACTATATCCCTATACCCCACAGTTTAACACATCTACTACACCCCAATACCCCACATTTTAACATCACTACTACACCCCAATACCCCATAGCCTAACACATCTAGAACACAACTATACCCCACAGATTAAAATACCTACTCCTCTCCAATACTCCACAATATCACATCTACTACACTCTAATACCCTTCCGTCTAATATACCTACTACACCACAGTTTGATATATCTCCTGCACCCCAATACCCCATAGTTTAACATACCCATCACACCCCAATACCCAACAGTTTAACATATCTACTACACCTCTATACCCCTTTTAACATATTTTTAACATATTTACTACAACCCTATATCCCTCATTTTAACATATCGACTACACCCTGCTACTCTGCAGTTTAACATATCTACTACACTCCAAGACCCCGCAGTTCAACATATCTACCAACCCCGACAGCCCACAGTTTAATATAGCTACCACGCCCCAATACATCACAGTGTAACCTATCTACTATACCCCAATATCCTACAGTAATATATCTACTATACCCCTATACCCCACCGTGTAAAATATCTACTACACCCCAATGCCCCAGAGTAACATATCAACTACATCCCAATAGCCCACAGTAACATGAACACTACACCCCAATACCCCACAATACCATTATTACTACACCCCAATACCCCACGGTAACATATCTGCTAAACCCCTATACTCCACATTTTAACATACCTACTACACCCCAAGACCCGCAGTTCAACATTTCTACTATACCCCGCAGTTTAACATTTCTAATACATCCCTATACTCCATAGTTCATCTACCAGATGGCTATACCGCACAGTTTAATATAACTACCAGACCCCAAATCCCCACAGTTTAACATACCTACTACATCCCTATACACTGCAGTAACATATCTACTACACCCCTATATCCTGCAGTAACATATCTACTATATCCCAATACCCCACAGTAAAGATCTACAACACCCCTAAACCTCACAGTGTAACACATCTACTACACTACAATACCCCACAGTAACACACCCACTATACCCAATATCACCCAGTAACATATCTACTAACCCCAATACCACATGGTAACATATCTACTACACTACAATACTCCACAGTTTAACATTTCTAGTACACCCCTAAACCCCACAGATTAATATCTCTGACAAACCACTCCAGAGTTTAACATATCTGCTTCATCCCTATACAACTCAGCTTAACATATCTACTACAACCCAAACCGCAATGTTTAATATGTTTACTGCACCCCATAATCCTCATTTAATATTTTTACCACACACCTACACCCCACATAACTACTGCACCGCGATACCCCACAGTTTAACATATCTACCACACCCCTATATTCCACATTTCAACATATCTACCACACCCCAATACCCCACAGTTTAACATATCTAGAACATATCTATACTCCACAGATTAAAATAACTACTCCTCCCCAGTAACCCACAGTATCACATCTACTACAATCTAATACTCCTCAGTCTAATACACATACTACACCTCAATACCCCACAGTTTGATATATCTACTGCACCCCAATACCCCACAGTTTAACATTCCCACAACACCCCAATACCCCACTGTTTAACATATCTACTCCAACCCTATACCCCTCATTTTAACATATTTTCTACACCTCTATATCCCGCAGTTTAACAACTCTACTACACCCTGATACCCCACAATTTTAAATATCTAGTACAGCCAACACCCCACAGTTTAACATATCTACTACACTCTAAGACCCTGAAGTTCAGCATATCTACCACATACCAACAGCCCACAGTTTAATAGAACTACTACACCCCAATACCCCACTGTTTAATAGAACTACTACGCACCTATATCCCACAGTTTAATAGAACTACTACGCCCCTATACCCCACAGTTTAATAGAACTACTACGCCCCTATCCCCCACAGTTTAATAGAACTACTACGCCCCTATCCCCCACAGTTTAATAGAACTACTATGCCCCTGTACCCCACAGTTTAATAGAACTACTATGCCCCTATATGTCACAGTTTAATAGAACTACTACACCCCTATATCCCACAGCTTAATAGAACTACCACACCCCTCTACCCCACAGCTTAATAGAACTACCACACCCCTCTAACCCACAGTTTAATAGAACTATTACACCCCTCTACCCCACAGTTTAATAGAACTATTACACCCCTCTACCCCACAGTTTAATAGAACTATTACACCCCAATACCCCACAGTTTAATAGAACTACTACACCCCTATATGTCACAGTTTAATAGAACTACTACACCCCAATACCCCACAGTTTAATAGAACTACTACACCCCAATACCCCACAGTTTAATAGAACTACTACAACCCAATACCCCACAGTTTAATAGAACTACTACACCCCAATACCCCACAGTTTAATAGAACTACTACACCCCGATACCCCACAGTTTAATAGAACTACTACACCCCAATAATCCACAGTTTAATAGAACTGCTACACCCCAATACCACATCGTTTAACATATGTAGAACACATTTATACCCCACAGATTAAAATATCTACTCCTCCCCAATACCCCACAGTTCAATATAACTAATACGCTCCTATAGCCCATAGTTTAACATACCTACTACACCCCAATACCCCAGAGTAACATATCTACTACACCCCTATACCCCACAGTTTAACAAAGCTACCACACCCCAATGCAGCACAGTTTAACATACCAACTATACCCCAATACCCCACAGTAAAATATCTACTACACCCCTATACTCACAGTGTAACATATCTACCATACCCCAATACTCCAGAGTAATATATCAACTACATCCCAATAGCCCACAGTAACATATATTCTACATAACTAAACATAATTAATACACCCCTATACCCCAAAGTAACATGACTAGTACACCATATACCCCACAGTTTAATGTATCTACTACATCCTAATACCTCACAGTTTACCATATCTAGAACACATCTATAACCCACAATAACATATCTACTACACTCCTATATCCCACAGTAACATATCTACTACACCCCTGTACCCCACAGTATCACATCTACTACACTCTAATACCCCTCAGTCTAATATACCTATTACACCACAATACCCCACAGTTTGATATATCTTCCACACCCCAGTACTCCACAGTTCAATATACTCACTACACCCCAATACCCCACAGTTTAACATACTCACTATACCCCACTATACTCACTAAAGTATCTACTACACACCTATACCCCTCACTTTAACATTTTTGCTACACACCTATACCTCTCAATTTAAATCTACTACAACCCTATACCCCACAGTTTAATAGAACTACTACACCCCAATATCCCACAGTAATATATCCACTACAACCCTATACCTCACAGTGTAACATATCTACTATACCCCAATGCCCAGAATAACATATCAACTGCATCTCAATAGCCCACAGTAACATATAAACTACACCCCAATATCCCACAGTAACATTACTACTACACCCCAAATACCCCTCAGTTTAACATATCTACTACACCCCTATGTCCCACAGTTTAATGTAACTAATACACCCCTATACAGCACAGTTTAACATATTTACTATACCCATATACCCCACATTAACATATCCACTACACCCCAATACCCCACAGCAACAATTTACTGCATCCATATATCCACTGTAACATATCTACTACACTCCAATAACCCACAGTTTAACCTAACTACTACACCCCTATATCCCACAGTAACATATCTACTATATCCCAATACACCACAGAAAAGAGATACAACACCCCTAAACCTCATAGTGTAACACATCTACTATATGCCAATAGCCCACATAACATATCAACTACACCCCAATACCCTACAGTTTAACATATCTACTACACACTAATAGCTCAGTTTAACATATCTACTACACCCCTAAACCCCACAGATTTATATATCTGCCACTCCCCAATACTCCAGAGCTTAACATATCTGCTTAATCCCTATATACCTCAGCTTAACATATCTACTACACCCCAAATCGCACAGTTTAATATATTTACTGCATTCCTATACTCTTCATTTAACATATTTACTACACCCTTATACCCCATAGTTTAATATAACTACCACACCCCAATATTCCACATATTTATTACACCCCTCTACCCATCAGTAACTTGACTAGTACAACAGTTTAACCTGTCGGCTAGACCCCAATACCCCACAGTTTAACCTGTCGGCTAGACCCCAATACCCCACAGTTTAACCTGTCGGCTAGACCCCAATACCCCACAGTTTAACCTCGCTGTTGTTTATTTCAGTGATGTTTTGCTTTTTACTTACTTACTTTTCTTTTTCAGCTTGCCTGCTCTGCCTATTCATTTTGGAGTGAAACCCTAACTCAACATTAGTCTCCAGGTTATTACCAACTATTCAGCCAATGAACTCTGAAGATCAAAATGATTGCATTGTAGACATGAGAGATTGATCAATCGCTGAGAAGTTTTAAGGTCCAAATTCAGGTGAGCTTTTACGTCCTTAAGACACGGTGGGTTTACATGTTTTTTGTATGGTAGTACTCCTTTACTCTAGCTAGACCCACTTGTGGTAGACAGCCATTATGTCAGACTTGCTGAGCATCTTCAACACTTTTTGTCCTTATTTCAGTTTTGCAACATCTGCAAGAGTTTACTTTTGAGGCAAGTTTTTGACATTTGCTTATATGATTGAGGAGCTGGGAGAAGCGGGAAATCTCCTTCTGGCCCCACAATTAAAGAAAGTGGGCTTGTGCTCCTGCTAATGCAGATAGCTGCTGTTCCCTCTCTACCAGACTTCAAATCACCTCACGCTAATCTTCACCTACCCAAGGGCCTCTGCAATGATAGCATATGCACTTTTAAAGCTTGCTGGGCTAATGGAAAAAAAAGGCCCAAGCTCAATATCAGGGGTGACTATGGTTTTACCTTTCAGGAGTATGAATTGCACCCTGTGCTCCCACCCCACTGTACCAAGAATGGGCATGCCTGAATTTCCCACCCACAATTAACTTGGAGCAGAACTGTCACATAATAAGGAGCTGTACCTGCACTGTTTTCAGAGGACAGATTTGACCCTTGTTTTACGAGCTTTCAAACCTGAGGTTACCTCTCAGTTAACAGCCTGCCTATGTAACTGATAGGCTGACTGCAACAGTGATCTCACAGATGAGAACTCAGCTGCAGTATACAAAAAAACCCCATCCTGTCTTAAGCATGAATAAATTCATCTGGTCGTCAACAATTCTCTGGGTCTGGACATTAAAACATCATAGAGTTCAATCAATCTTTCCAGTCTACATTGCCACTGTTTTGGAGAGAGTAACAAAGTTAATCTTTCTGGTCAATGGTCTTTCACCGGAACTGGGAAAAATGAGAGAAGTAACAAGCTTTACCCAATTTTACAGGTAGGGAAAGGGCGAGAGGGGACAAAAAAAATAGATCTGTGAAAGGGTGGAAAGCAGGTGAGATTAAGTTATAAAGGGATAATAAAGCAAGACCAAAGGAAATAAAAATGAGACAAGGAAAGAAACAAAAGATGGATCTAAAGGGAGTGCGAATCAGAATAACAGAACCATGACTAGCACCTGGTGTCCGAAAAAATGGGAGTGGAGGTTGTGACCTGAAATTGTTGAATTCAATATTGAGTTCAGAGGTTGAAAAGTGTTTCCTTGAAAGATGAGGTGCTGATCCTCGAACTTTAATTAAGAATCATCGGAACAGTGTACAAGGCCAAGGACAGTGAGGTCAGAGTATGAGTGGGATGGAGAACTAAAAGAAAGCTTTGTATCACACTCATAGGCTGAGCAGAGGTATCCTGAAAAATGATCGTCCAATCTGAATTTGGTTTCCCCAATGTAGAGGAGACTGCATGGTGTACAATGAATACAGTATAATAAATTGAAAGAAGCACAAGTAAAGCACTGCTTCATCTGGAAGGTTTCTCCGTTTTTGTCACATTTGCACTAATGGTGCCAACTTCCATATCAAAACCCCCTTTATTCCCTTTACCTTCAACTAAGGATTCCCATCCATCTTGGTTGACAGGACCCTCTACCGCATCCATCACATTTCCTATGCATCTGCTCTCATCCCTGCCCTTCCTTCCCAGGGCTAAGATATAGCTCCTCTTGTCCTCACCTTCCCCTCGCTAGCCTCCAGGTTTAAATGAACATCCTCTGCCATATCTACCACCTTCAGCGTGATGCAAACAACAAAACTCCTTTTCTCTCCTTTCAGCATTCTGAAGGGACTGTTTCCCTCAACACACTGATCCACTCTTTAATCACCCCCACACCCTCTCCTCTTTGACATGGCACCTACCCATGCGAGCACTGGCTATGTAACACCTATCCTTTTACCCATTGTCAAGGCCTCCAAACATTCCTTCCAGGTGAAATACAATTTACCTGTACTTCTTTCATATACTGAATAATTTGTGAGCAATAATATCCCCCTCATTGTGGGGAACACAAAACTTGGATATACAAAAGCATTACAACAGGAGCTTTTATAATCTGTTTAGAAAGAGGTACATTAAAGCTCCATCCTTACCTCAGTGAGTAAATGCGCTGCCAGGTGTGATACTGTGTTGGACAGACCAAAGGCTCACACGTGCCTCACCTTCACCACCCTCCCATGGTTCTTGTTTAGTTAGCTGATCTCACCCATGAAAGAGAGCTAGCTGGCTTCAATACAGAAAGTAGAGTGGGAATAAAGGGTAGTTATTCAGAATGGCAAAAGTTAAGAAGTGGTATTCCACAATGATCAATGCTAGGACCACTGTTGTTCACAATTTGCATTAACAAATTGGATTTTAGGATCAAAAATACAATTTCTAAATTTTCAGATGATATCAGCTCAGTTGATGCTGGGGAAGATAATAACAAATTGCAGGAGGACATGAATAAACTTGCAGAATGGACAAAAAAATTGCGAACTTAAACTCAACACAGATAAATGTGAGGTACTACATGTTGGTAGAATAGGGAGGTCACTTATTACTTGGAAGGTACAAGTCTAAGTGGGGTAGAGGATGATGGGATCTGCTGCAGGTGATGCTGCGGCCTAGCCAAAAGTCCATTGACTTTCAGCGGGACTGAAAAAACCCATCCTTAGAGTACTGCGTGCAGTTCTGGTTGTCATATTATAAAATGTACTTGAAGGCACTGAAGAGGTAATAGAGAGGATTCATGAGAACGATACCAGTAATGCGTGGGTGTACATACCTGGAAAGGATTGACAGGCTGGATCTCTTTTCTCTTGAAAAAAACAAGGTTGAGGGGTGACCTAAAATTATCTTTAGCATTATGAAAGGTTTTGATAAAAGTTGACACAGAGAAGATATTTTCACCTGTGGGGAAGAGCATAATTAGAGGCAATCATTATAAGGTAGTCACCAAGAAGTCCAATATGGAATCCAGAAGAAACTCCTTTATTCGAAAAGTGGCGAGATTTTTTTATATTAATTTATGGGAGGTGGGCTTTGCTGGCTAGGCCAGCATTTATTGTCTATTCCTAGTTGCACTTGAGAAGGTGGTGGTGAGCTGCCTTCTTGAACTGCTGCAGTCCATGTGGTACAGGTACATCCAAAGTGCTGTTAGGGAGGGAGTTTCAGGATTTTGACCCAGCAACAGTGAAGGAATGGCAATATATTTCCAAGCCAGGATGGCAAATGACTTGGAGAGGAGATGCCAGGTGCTGATATTCCCATCTGTCTGCTGCTCTCGTCCTTCTAGATGGCAGTGGTCATTATTTTGGAAGGTGCTGTCTAAGGAGCTTTGGTGAATTCCTGCAGTGCATCTTGTAGATGGTGCACACTGCTGCATCGGTGGTGGAGGTGGTGAATGTTTGTGGATGGGGTGACAATCAAGCGGGATGCTTTGTCCTAGATGATGCCAAGCTTCCTGAGTGTTGTTGGAGCTGCGCTCATCCAGGCAAATGGGGAGAATTCCATCACACTCCTGACTTGTGCCTTGTAGATGGTGGACAGGCTTTGAGGAGTCAGGAGCTGAGTTACTCGCTACAATTGTCTCAGGCCCCAGATCCCTAGGAAATCATTTTTGATAATTAATGAACACGTAAGTTCTAAAAGGCAATCAGTACTCAAAAGGATTGATCTGTGCCATTTTGTTTCAATGATGTGTGCCTGTAACAAAGCACTTGCTTGGACTGTTTTATTTTCATTACAGTTTACCCCTGTGGCAACAACTTTTAGCATTTTTGTGAATCTGATTGCAGCTTGCAGCCCGTCTGGCTGCCTGAGCCAGATGAGCAGCTCATTTAGATGATTAGGTCGATGTTCTGCGATTGTCATTTTAGGATCAAAGTGAAGGTAACTTAAAGCTGATAAGGCAGCTGGATCAGGTGAGGTGCATCCAAGGATACGGAGGGAATTGTGGAGAAACTGGTCATAATTTTTCAGTCTTGCTTAGGCTCAGGGTTGGTGCCAGAGGACTGGAGAATTGGAAATGTTACACCTTGTTCAAAACAGTTTGTAAAGGTAAGCTGAGTAACTGCAGGCCAGTCAGTGTAACCTCAGTAGTGGGGAAGCCTCTAGAAACTTAGGCAAATATGGGTTAAGAAAAGCCAGCACGGATTTGTCAAAGGTAAATCATGTTTATTTGACTTGCTTGAGTTTTTTGATGGGATAACAGAGAGGACTGATGAGGGTAATGTTGTTGATGTGGTGCACATGGAGTTCCAAAAGGCATTTGATAAAGTGCCGCACAACAGGCAGTAGCAACTTGGATACAAAATTGGCTGAGCAGCAGGAAACAGAGAGTAGTGGTTAATGGTTGTTTATCAGATTGAAGGAATTCCCTAGCAGTTGGTGTTAGGACTCTAGGGCCTGGATTCTACCCTCTCAGTGCATCCGAAGTCAGTGCGGCTGGAAGCGGATATAAAACCCACTCCTGGCCGAGTCTGTCTTGTGAACGTGATCTTACGCTGGGTGGCCAATTAAGGCCTGCCCAGTGTGAAACACGACTGTCAGATGTGTTTCCGTGCTCAGGGGTGGGAATGCGTGGGGTGCCGGGTCCACTGGGGACCCAGCAGGGTGTTCAAAAAACGGAAGAGGCAGCTCCTTGAAGGCTGCCAGCTGTTGTGGGGGAGGCTGAGGGAGCTGGTTGGAAGCTGTCCAAGAAATGTCCTGGTGTGCAGTCATGGCTTCAGCACCTGGTGCTCATGGAAGGCGGGAGGGCAAGTCAGTGGACACTCATCCCCCTGTTTCTCAGATGAGTGCCTGGCATTGCTGGTTGAGGAAGTCAGTGCCAGGCGGCATATTCGAATGCCCAGGGATGGCAAAGGGAGGCTGCCCTATCTTACCACAATGGCCTGACAGAGGTCACTGCCCAGGTCAGTGGGTATAATGTGGTACGATACATGTGGCTTCAGTGCCACAAAGGATTCAGTGATCTGTTGCGGTTAGCAAGGGTTAGTGCAGAAATGGCATGGATTTGTGTGGAGAGCTTTAGTCGGGTGCCCATTGCTTGAAACGTTCAGGGGTCTTAAGAGTGTGAATGCCAACTGGCACTGAAGCCCTGCCAAGGCTGGGATGTCAGCACGTCTGGCCTCAGTGCATTGCAGGGTGAGATGTGCCACAGTGACACGGCCCGCTTAATGCCAGGGTGGGAGGCTGTGTGGGAATCGATAAAGGACCTTCAGGGAGATGGAGCAATAATGAAGCTATTTTTCTCTGTCAGGGAAAACAGTCATAACGCTGTGGAGTGCTGCAGAATGGGTGGAGGAGTGCCTACTCTGTGCATCCTCATGAAATACAAAAGCAATGCACGAGAGCTGGAATGCCACTGGCCAGCCGGGCTCCTCCAGCCGTGGTGAGGCGGGGGTCTCGGATAAAGGTAAGAGTGTAGGTGACAGATGCGTGTGCGGTGGACACTAGAAAAATAACAGGCTCCTCTCATCAGAAACTGAATTGTCATAGCCAAAGAGTCCTTTGAAGCACCAATGCAGATGGCACCATGCAGCAGGTCTCCACTCACTCCTCAGCCCGCCTAGCATGCATAGTGACTATGATGATTGAATGTACTGATCTTTTGCCTCCCTCCACAGATGCGCCATCCGCAGGAGCCACTGGTGATCTTGAGGACCTCCCATTGAACTCAGGAGAAAACAGCACATCTGCGCCAGCATCACACTGTCACTCTGAACCAGGAACCAGTGCAGATACTCACACGTCAGCGGGCATTAGCTATTCAGCTCCACGGGTAATGCACAGTGGTGAGGGCATATTACACTCACATGAGGAGCTGGCAGAGACAGAGAGGGCCCAGGAAGCCGATAGTGGGAGCACAACTGGAGACTAGGACCATACTGCATCTGAGGCAGATGACGAGACTCTGGAGTCGTCCAACAGTTGACAGATGCTGGGTGTCCAATGGGACCTATGGAGAGAGCTGCTGAAGACACATGAGGGTCTTCATGCCATTGATCTCCGTCATGGAGGAGTCCATGCGGAGCATGAGTTCTGCGTTGACCCTTAACACCAAGCGTACAGCTTCCTCCATTGAGAAAGTGGTGACTCTCATGGAGAGGCAGCTTCAGGAGCAGACTTAGGGGTTCCTGGGGTGCATTCAGGCCTGCAAGCCTCAGGAGGTCACTGCCAGTGTGAGAGATGAATAAGGCACCTAGTCTCCCTGTTAGGCCCCTGACCATCAATGGAGAGCAGGGAGGTGCAAACAGACCTCACACTGGCAGACGAGGTGCCTGTCATCTCTATGGGCTTCTCTCAGGGCACTCTGGACAAGGGCATCAGCTCCTCCACCCCTCTGCCAGTGGCCGCTGCATCTAATGATGCCACGATGACTGAGGAGTGCCCAGCCATGGGGCTGGATACACCCTCCCAGACAGAGTCTTTTCAGGCTCTGGAGGCCAGAGGATGATTGCCAAGGTCATCAGGGCCACTAGGACAGCAGAGTCAGCATCTGACCCCAACGCCACTGTCAGCGAGGGGGGATCAAGACGCAGCACCCACAGGCGTAAGTTGAAGGCACCTTGAGCACAGAAAGAGCGGGTCATGGGTGACAATTTTTGTGTTCATTATTTTGATGCTTGTATTAGGGATGGATACTTTGTTTGTTCTTTGTTAGTTCATGTGAAGTAACATAAACATTTATTTGACTTAAATGGGCTGAGTTGGCTGGGTGGTTTGAGTAGGCGCCAGATGCAGCAGGGGCTTGTGAAAGTATGGCGTTGTGTGCTGCTGGCGTACTGGGTTGAGTTCTCATTTATTGATTGTTAGGAAAGGAGACAGTGCCATTGGCTTGATGAGGCATCGATGTCTTGGATACGTAGCAGGTTCACTGGATCAATGCATCCTTGGTGTCCCTGCCTCCATGAAGTTCCTGTCCTCTGCCTTGAGGTCCTCACTCTGCACCTCCCCAGGCTCTTCCTGTGAGCCATCACTTGAGTCATCCTCTGGGGCCTGTGGAGCTGCCTCACTTTCCTCAGCCTCCAGTGGGTAGCCCCTTGCCAGAGTCAGTTGTGCAGGGCACAGCGATCGATGACTATGAGGAAGACACACTCTGGAGGATACTGCAATGCTCTCCCTGACTGGCCCAGACATCTGAAGTGCATCTCCAGCAGCCCGATGATCCTCTCTACCCTGTGGAGGCATGACTACTGTTGTATCTCTCCTCAGCCTCAGTTCTTGAGAGACGGAATGGGATCATCAGCCACCTCTTCAAGTGATAGCCCTTGTCACCCAGGAGCCATCTATCCACTTGTGCAGGAGCCATGAACAGCCTTGGTCCCTGTTAGTGCCACAAGACGTAAGCATTGTGTAAGCTCCCAGGGTAATGGGTAAAAACTTGGAGAATCTGTATCCTGTGGTCACAGACAATCTGAACATTCATTGAGTGGAAGCTCTTTCTGTTTACGAAAGCTCCTGGCTCATCCACTGGCCACGTGAGTGCAGTCTATTACACCCTGGATGTGGGGAAACTCAGCCATCACAGCAAAGCCTCGTGCTCTCTCCATCTGGCTCGCCTGGTCTGTATGGAAGTGGATGAAAGGCATATTTGCCTAAAGATAGCATCAGTCACGAGCTTGATACAACTGTGCGCAGCTGATTGAGAAACATCGCACAGATCCCCCACTGAGCCCTGAAAAGAACTGGAGGCATAGAAATCGAGGGCCATTGTGACAATCAAAGCCACCGGCATGGGGTATCTGCCCATGCAGTTGGTGGCGATTTCTGGACCTCTCATGTGACATATTGCTGTCATTGTGTCCCTGGAGAGGCGGACTGTCCTGCGGCACTGGACCTCAGATACCTGGGGGTAGTTGGAACACTGTAGCCGCAGGGCAGTGACATCTTCACCATGCCCTCCCACCTTAGCTTCCCTGCTAGCTCTGCACTAACTGAGCCTGTGCCTCTCCTCTTAAAGGCTTGTTCCTGGGATGCTGCCTATGCCTGCCTGGCCTCCTCTCCCTTCTGCCCCTGTCTTCCTCTTCAGAGGAGGTTCCACCAACAGAATACACTATCCCCATTAGATGAGATGCAGGGGAGCAGTACCTTGAAAATGAAGGAGCGCCGTGCTGCAATACTCAGGGGAACCTTCCAGGGAAGGTGAGGATCTGAGATGCTGAAAGGCGGGTTTGATAATTAAACGAGATGCCAAGAAACCCTGGGACAACTCTATACTCACACAGCAAATGACTGGCAATGACAGAGAAAGTGCTGCTGCTCCAGGGGCCTTTTCTCCCAACTGTGGATGAAGAAATGATCAAAACGTGAATTCCGCTCACCATCTTTCTCTTATGATGAGTTAAGAATCACACGGGAAATGTAAAATCATGATCAATAGTCTTCTTAATGGCCTTAATTGGCCCTTTGGTTGCGGCGGGTACAGCTTCAACCCCCACGTGTGCCCACCGACCTCACTATTACACGCGCGCGCAATGATGTCGGGGCGCACACCTGACATCTTTTTGTGCAATTTCACATGCGTTCAGGTCAGGCGCATGCCCAAACTCGGAATGCAAGATTCAGGCCTAGATCTTTTTGGCATATATTCCTGGCCTACACCTTAGTGTACAGGGCACAATTTCGAAATTTGCAGGTGATACAAAACTTGTAAGTATTGTGAGCTATGAGGAGGGTCGTGTAGAACTTCAAAAGGTCATCGACAGTTGGTGGAATGGGTGGGCAAGGGGCTGATGAAATTTAATGCAGAGAGGTTTGAAGTGATTCATTCTGGTAGATAGAACATGGAACTACAACATCAAATAAAGAGTACAATTCTGAAGAGGATGCAGGAGCAGAAGGATGTGGGTGTATATGTGCATAAATCATTGAAGGTGGCAGGACAGTTTGGGAGCGTGGTTAATCAGGCATATAGTATCCTAGGTTTTATTAAAAGGGGCATTCAACATTGGTTCAGCCTCAACTCCAGTTCTGGGTGCCACACTTTAGGAAAGATGTGAAGGCATTAGAGTGCAGAAACGATTCACGAGAATGGTTCCAGGGATGACGAAATTCAGTTATGTAGGTAGATTGAAGAATGTTTTCCTTGTACAAGAAGATTGAGACAAGATTTGATAGAAGCATTCAAAATCATGCGTAGATAGGGAGAAATGGTTTCATTGGCAGAAGGATCGAGAAGAGGAGGGCAGCACCTTGTGAGGTTGGACACGTTTGATCATCAAGGTCAGGGGTGTGGGACAGGGCAGTTGGTCATGTAATGAAACTTCCAAGAATAAGCCGAACTCAAGTTGGCAACCCAATCACCCCATCACCACTCCCCTACCTTCAAATATAGGGGCTCCCTGTCTCACAGCCCTACAGCTACCTTCTTCCATGTGAGATGTAAGATCGCTTTCACATATCCCCCAGTTATCTCCAATTATAAAGAGGAATGTATACTTTGTAAAACAGGATCCTTCATAGCCATGCCCACAGCAGTAAAGCAAAAATAATGTCTCTCTTCCCCCAGGCAAGATCAGTATTAACAATTAATTTTGTTAATGACAAATACATGCGAATATAGATTTAAATCTTACTCTTTGTTAGCACAAGCAAGTATAACTTGTCCCAAGGCTTTAGTCAGTCTATAGATTTTTGTTGAGAGACTAATATCAGATTAGACATTAATAATTAATAATTCATGATTCATTTAATTTTTCATTATCTGTGTGTTATGGCATATAATTGTGTTTATTTAATTTATTTAATTCTTTGACAAAATCGTTAAGTACTGGCACTTTCCTTGTCTTCAGTTGATGCTGCAGGGAGTAATTGGTGCACATCAGTAACCTTTACCATATCTGGAAAATCCAAGTAAAGATCTTAATGACAAAACAGCCTTTGTTAATTTGACTGATTTCTTTTAAGTTAAGCGTGCTGGTGGTGTCTCCACCATCCGTTCTCCATTTCTAGACAAGCCACAAAAACCCAAGGCTTCACTGAATGTGTGGTTAGGATGTTGTAAGCTATTATTCCTTATTAGTAAAAACAAGGCTCTCCCTTATTCTCACTGAGCTGCAATACTAATTGCATTTCATACTGTGCTTGTAAATTAAAGCATTTTGTACCGACATGTGAAGATATTTTCATCTGTGGTGTGCATTATGTGATTTGCACAACAGGCATGTTTTAGAAATATTGGCCCAGATTCGCTGAGAAAATAACAGTGGATTTAATGCTCCCACTGTTATTGGTTTGTAAGTCAGCCGGCAGCTTGTGACAAGGGAGATAGCCCCAATGATTGTGAATCGCTGAGAATTGTTGTGCAATTTGCACCATTCCTCCTTTTATCTCGTTAAAAGGGCAACTTGCCCTCAATTTCCCTGTGGGTTACAAAAAATTGCTGCACTTGCACATTAATTAAACTCATTACAGAAACCTAGAGCTGGTAACTAACAATGTAAGGACGCCATTAATGAAGAGATTTATCTTCCTCAACTTCTCAGACCCAGAAAGGGAACAACTAAAACTGGGGAGTCTTAGCAGGTAGTAAATTATTGTTATATTTAAATGATGATTGTCTTAGAGTTTTAATATTGTTCCTTTTTTCTCCCTTAGTGTGATTTTTCTTTCCCTCTCTGTATTTCCCTACCTGTATCTGTTTTGACTCTAGTTCGCCCTATTTCTGTTTGCATCTTTCCTTGTGAAGTTTTGTGGTGTCCAAGTGTCCAGTTGCGGAGAGATGGCACACTTTATCACTATTTTAAAATTAGGATCCTAGAGTCATCGGGCTAGGTTTTTGTGGAGTTAGGCCAGCTCTGGTGGAATTTAAAAATGGCAGGAGGGAGCCAGATGCAGGCGCCCCACCCACAATCCCAGCAGATCCCATTTTTGCTGGCAGGGGGAAGGGATCAGGTCATGAATCACATAAAAGGGAAACCCAAACTAAGAAGGACCATTTGAAATTAGTGCTGAGTTCAAACAGGCCCCACTTTGGCTGTTCCAAGAGTCTTAACCCGCAGTGTGGGAGTCACCAATTTATGGAGGAGGCATAAATGCTCTTGAAGAGTAGATATGTTCTGTTTAAGTATCATGATCTGAAGTGGCTTAAATTCCGAGGCCTTTACACATTAAAAAAAACAGGCTACAGCTGTCAGTTAAAGCAAAAAAAAACAGACACCACTTCTGGAGCGCATTGATTGGTAGGCCATCTGATGTAGCATGGAAAATAATTAGCCAACTGTTCATGCAGATTCAATAGACTTTATTGTTGACATTTCCAAACTTCTGAGCCCATTGTCAATGCTTGGCTGAGTTTCAAAAGCTCAAAAAGCACTTACTTCAACAGGGGGGCTGTTTTGATTGACAGTTTAAGAGCATTAGCTGTCTTTAATCTGGTTATTGAATAGAAGTTTGTTTGTTTTTACAAAAGATTGACCATTTGAGGGAATTTAAAATTTTTGAATGGGTTTCATGAATGAGAGATTTTCTGTATCAATTGTGTATGAGTGAGAGCTCTCTTAGATTGTTAGAACTTTAATTTATTTTCATCTCCACATGGCTGCTGAGGTCTTCCCATAGTGGATACTGGGTGAGTGGCTAATGGCATGGGGAATATGAGGGGACATGAAGGTAGCATTGGGTTTTGAGGCAGCATGAGCAAACATGGGAGGCTATGAGGTGATAATGAGATGGCACGCAGAATGAGGCAACATGGAAGTGCTGTAGGGGTGTGAGTGGGCATGGGCGTATGAGGATTTTCCAGCCCTGTCCACTGCTGGGATCGCCCGGCCTCACCGAGAGTCAATGGACATTTGGCTGTGCCGCCAAGTTTCCAGCAGTGCACACTGCCATGATGGAGCCTGAAAATCCTGGCCAAAGTCAGAGAATTAAGGATGGCCTTCTAAGCTGCCCGCCTTAGCACTCGCCCATGCCCTTGGAGGCAGCAGGCTTGACTAATCACACCCCCACTACTCTGGAGCGAAAGTCATGCATGAGGGGGCCATTTCCATTTCCATACAGGTCTGCCAGGTCAAGAGATTTCCTGATTCGAGCATGGAAGGAGGCTATTCATCCCACTGAGCTGACTGGAATACAGTGTGGAGGTTTCCCAGGACTCAGGATGTGAGGGTTTCCTAGGACTCTGTAGAGGTACAGGCAGCAATTGTGAGCTCTGGAAGGTAAATGCCTTTTCCAGCACTTCTCATTGACTGAAAGAGCAGCAGTGTTTCCCTTGTCCCCTCAGGCATATGTTTTGTTTTCCTTCTGCCAATTGCAACCTCTCTCTCTCCCAGTGCCATATTCACCAACTCCCCCTCCTCTAGCCACAATCTCCAGTCCTCTCCTCTCTCCATTTCCTCTCTCCTCTGCTCACCAAAGGCTATTTCCTTTCAGTGATGGCCTGCCTCTCCTTTCCCAAGGGCTGATTGCTTGCTCTTTGTCCCTTCCCTTCCAATAAAAGAGTGAGAAATAGAGTAAAGAAAGTTAAAATGAAGTCCTGCCATTAAGCTTGGAAGAATTTTCATGCCTGCAGCATTGCTGTTTACCTTGTGCTCCCCACTGTTATGACTACAGCCACTGTTAATTGCTCTGCAAACCAAATCTCAGAGGGAAACTCGGCTTATGGGCCATACTCTTTTTTTTTATATTTTGAAAATGAGAAAGGGCTGTACTGATCTCAAGAAGTCCAGTAACACTTTTGGGATTTTACAAATAAAAAGGTAAAGTTTTATTAACAAAATTAAAAAAAACTTAAGCACACAGGATTACAGTTGCACAGTTAAACTTAGCCTAATAAAACATTCCCCAAAAAAGACTCTCTACTTGTTCAGACCCTCAAGTGAACACCATCCTGGCAACACTCCCTTATTGGTGTTTAACTATAAAAACCCAGTAATAATACCCAAGGCAAACTGCTGTAGCTTCAATAAAGGCGTACCACATGATCTATAACTCTCTTCCACTCTGCTGTGAAAATCCAAACTTCAGAATAAAACTGCTTTTTGCAGCCAAAGACTATGGCTTGACTGGATGGTCAATTCAAAGTGCATCTTTTTCAGCTACAGCTCCAGCTGCTACACCTCACAGTTCCAGCTGAACTATCTATAGCCCACCTAAGCTCTCCACAATAATTCTAAAATACATTTTGCTCCTTTCATCTCAGGTTACATTGTTTTCACACCTCTTTGAAAGTCAAATCTTTCCAAATATAAGATCTTTCATCTTTCCATCTTGCCTTTGCTTTTGGATCAATGAAATATAATAACCTCCCTTCTATTTACCTATTGGACTCCTGCAAGATGCAAACGTGTCTCCTGGCACCTCTAGCTCTCCTTTGATGTTCAAACAAACTCTCCATTTATCTAAAAATGCAAATGTTAGACCTAATCTATTTACTTCTACCTCAAACCTAAACCCTCTATCCTTTTTATGATTTACATCCACTAGACAACTTGTCTCCTATTAATCTCTACCCAGCTTAATTAAATCATATACAGAGACACACACACACAAACACACACAGCCTTTTCACAGAACAACACAATATTCTCCAAAAATATAAATAAAAACACCCATTTCTCATACCACACACTCCCCAAAACCCCTTAAATATCAGGGCCAACATTACAGGTCAATGATCAAAGAAACTCATCCATATTGCTTTTTATATCTCCCTATGTGGATCTCATGTAAATTAATAAGAAAAGACATTTTGAGAAACACACAGGTGGACTCAGAGTCTACATCAGAACTGTACACTCAAAATAGGTCAAAAATTAAAATTTTAGAATGTTTGAGCCATCGCTAGCTGAGTGGTTGAGTGTGTGAGCTGGTGTTCAATTACCCTGACTGAAAAATGAAACATTTAGAAGAATTTGCATTTATATAGTGCCTTTCTTGACATCAGGATGTCCCAAAGTGCTCAATATGTACACAGGAAGGTCCATCAAAAAGAAACTAGGTAATGACTGGATAATCTGTTTCAGTGACATTGTTTGAAGGATAGTTATTAGCCAAACTACCTTGGAAAACCCCTGCTCTTTGAAATAGTGCCACAAGACCTTTTACATCCCCCTGAAAGGGCAGACAAGGCCTTTTTTTACCATCTCATCAGAGTCAGCAACTCTGGCAGTGCAGCATTCCCTCAGTGCTGCACCAAAGAGTCAGCCTGGAGGAGACTTGAACCTAGGAGAATCTTCTGACTCAGAGGTAAGTGTGCTACCCACTGAGTCGCTGTTAAAAGGATTTAGTTTTATGTATATATTATGCTTTTTGTTCACAAATGTTACTGTAACCTTCAAAGGGCTAAACACGTGATAAGTGATTTGGTGTTAAAGTTTTGGGATAATCCACATTGATACATAAATCACTGCATTTGCACAATTTGCACTCAGTCCATAGGAATATGTATAAAAGTGCCTCTTGTCTTACCACTAATGCTGTGCACAGAATCATTATATGTCTCATTAATATTATAATGATATGTAAATTTTCCAAAAGGGCAAATGAACACATCTTTCCTGTCATTTCTTCTACCTCCAACAGATTATGGTAATTTATGCAAGCTGCACTTTTTCAAATTGAGGATTTAAACAAAAATACACGTATAATAATTTCTCCTGAGCAAGCCTTGATCTGGAGCATTGTGTAGCGAACAGGCTTACTGGTGAGGCCTACTGGAGCATTTATTGCAACCAGCCTCAATGCAGAATATTGAGCAACTGCATTCAGCGATTTCTCTGCAAGGCCAACGGCTGCATGCTTCACTGCTGTGTCTCGACAAGATTTCGTTGGATTCTTTGCTAAATGTTTGGAAAGATAATAAGGGGGAGAGAAATTCTTTTCTTCAGTCAGAATGTGCCAAGCAATTTGACAAAACAGACATTTTGTTATCTACTGGCAAGCTACCAGAGTTTCAAAATAAGCCAAAAACAACCACTGAAAAATGAGGTAACAGTAAAATATCCATTTTAAAATGATTAATAAAGTGGTGTTTAACCAGACATTATAAATCCAAGTACATTCATTAACCACACTTCATCTATCTTCATTCTCATTTCCACTGACAATAAAAGTAATTTCAAACAGTTGTAATAAGACTTATTTTGGAAAGAATTCAAATATACTTTACCAGTGCTAGAATTATTAGTGCAATTTATAACGTTTTCATCTGAGATGTTCTTCAGCAGTCAACTTCTACATCATTATAAATAACATGATGATAGAAGCTATGACTTACCAGCCATACATAGGCCCCTATCCTTATTGCAGAAGGATTTCCAAGCTGAACGTTGTGGAGTTTTTGTTTCAACAGGTTCTGCACCTGGAAGTCAGCCTGGCTGACAGGCTTAGCTTCTTAGATAAAAGCAAAGTACTGTAATGCTGGAAATCTGAAATAAAAGCAGAAAATGATGTAAAAACTCTCCAGGTCTGACAGCGTCTGTGGAGAGAAAAACAGTTAACGTTTCGAGTGCGTATGACTCTTCTTCAGCGTGATTCCACTTTCAGAGATCCACACTCATTACACAAACACTCAGTTCCTAGCTCATTTTAATAATTTCATGGTAAACTCCCCCATTGCCATTTCTACACACTAAACCTCTCTCTCTTGCAAAACCGACTCACCCTATCTCAAAGCTGTCCTTGTCCCTAGTTTAATTTTATTCTTCGTCTCATCCGACACCTTCATAAGAAACTTTTCCTCTTGCTTTCAGGTGTTAGGGCATAGCTGCTTGTTGGATGTGAAAGCTGCAAAAGAGGCTGCAGCCCAGGAATGGGTGTGTTTCCTGCTGCAGTGGACGAGACTGTGGGGATGTGGGTTGTTGGTGGGTGCAGCTTGGCTTGGAGGTTCAGGCAGTAATCACAGGAGGTTGGAGAGAGATCGGGAACTGAGGTAGGAGTACGAGGGGATCCAATCCTGGAGGGGACGTTGGTGATCATGGAATGGTTGCATTATTGGGTAGGTGGGGAGGAGGAGGAGGCAGGCCAACTTGGGCTCTGAGGGCAATTTACTCCCGTTCCTCCTGGCCCACAAGCAGTTTGGGAAAGGCACTTATCTATTCCAATCAGCAGTGTTTATCATCCTTTAGCTGTCATGTTTCAAGAAACTGAAAAAGAGATCAAATATGAGGCACACAGCCTCAATAAATATTTAAAATAGCAACCCACCTCTGGAGAGTGGGTGAGTTTCCTTCCTTTCACCTCAACTTCACTAAAATCAGAAACAGGGAGGTTCAAGGTGGGCTAGGTTAGGGCTTGAGATTTTATAAATTTAAAAAATGTAACATCCCAATTGACCCAAACATATTCATTTTGGGGGAGTTTACCATGAAATTATTAAAGTGAGCTGGGAAGTGAGTGTGTGTGTAATGATACAAAGTTTTTTTACCATTTCAAAGTTAGTCAACGTTGTACAACAAAATAACACCAATTCAGGGAAAACCATGTTGCTGAAGGAAGAGAGATGAAGCTGTGGAAAAGGAGCCAAAAACCCAAAACAAATTGGGGTCAAGGTCAGGGAATGTGACTGATTCAAGAGATGGGCGGAGCACGCTCCCTAACCTCTCCTCATATTCAAATGTGGAGCTCTAGTAACATTCTGGTGAATCTGTGTGGCGCTCTTTCCAAAGTCATTATATCCTATTTAAGGTGCAATGCCCAGATTGCACACAATACTCCAGATGTGGTCCTACAAGGACTTTGTAGAGCTTTACCAAAACGTTCTCCCTTTCATATTATAGCCCTCTGGTTAGAAAGGCTGACATTCCATTTGTGTTTTGAATTATTTTTTGTGCTTGTACATTTTGTGTACATCATCTACCACCGAATCATACTCCAAAATGAGGTCTCTAATTTGCCTCCAATTCCAACACCTTTGACGTTAACTTATGATCTCTTATATGGAACTTTATTGAATGCCTTCTGGAAGTCTATTTATCTGACAACCGAGATCGGGTGCAATGTGGACTGGTGAAATGTATAAAGTTCCAGGAGAATGAATCTGATTAGAAAGATGGCCAAGGTCCAGGAGATAACTCTGACTGAATGATGAGGCAAGGTAAAGGAGCTAAATTCTGACTGTAGCATTGAGCCAGTATTAAGTAAGTTGACTTTGAACAGAGAGATGGACCAAGACGAGGGTATGTGATACCGGTTTAAGGGCTGTCAATGGCAAGGGAGAGTGACTTTGATTGAAGAGGCGTGCCAAAGCTATCTGATTCTGATTGGAGAGATGACAAAGATCAAGTAGAGTGAAACTGATTGGAGAGATGGACCAAGATCAGTCAGCGTGTGAATTCTGATTGGACAGATGTTCCATGGACGTAGATTTTAATTGGAGAATGGGGCCAGATTTAGGAAGTGTGACTCTAATTGGACAGATGAACCAATGTCAGATTGTATGATACTAATAGAGGATTATAGGACATACTGACCAGAGATATGTGTTAAGGTCAAGGAGTATGATCCCGATTGGAGATGTGGTATGGTCAGGAAATGGGGTCCTGAGTGTACAGATGGTCAAAGAACTATGACTCTGATTGGAGAGATGGGCAAAGGTCAGAGATGTTGACTTTGATTGGGGTGATGGGTCAAGGTCAGGGTGATTGATACTGAATGAAGAGATGTGTCAAGGTGACTCTCATTAGAGCCAACCATTGTGACTCTCATTAGAGAGATGGGTCAAGAACAGTGAGTGAAACTTTTGTTCCAGAACTGACCAAATTGAGGGAATGTGACTGTGATTAGAGAGTTTGGCCATAAACTGGGAGTACAAATCTTTTTCTCTTATTCATTCATGAGATGTGGAAGTTGCTGGCAAGGCCAAAATTGATTGTCCATTTCTAATTGTCCATGAGAAGATGTTGGTGAGCCTGCTTCATGAACCACTGCAGTCGGTCTGGTATAGATACACCCACAGAGCTGTTAGGGGAGGGAGTTCCAGGCTTTTGACTCAGTGACATTGAAGGGAACAGCAATATACTTCCAATTAAGGATAGTGTGTGACTTGGAGGGGAACTTGCAGTTGGTGGTGTTCCCATGTGTCTACTGCCCTTGTTCCTCTAGGCATTAGAGGTCACAGGTTTGGGAACTTCTGTTGAATGAGCCTTGGCAAGTTTGTGTAGTGCATTATGCAGATGGTACACACTGCAACCATTGTGCATTGGTGATGGAGGGAGTGCATATTTAAGGTGCCAGATGGGGTGCTAAATAAGCATCTGCTTTTCCCTAAATGGTGTTGTGCTTCCTTCTTTTATTTTTTCATGGGGTGTGGGCATCACTGGCAGGGCCTACATTTGTTGCCCATCCCTAATTGCCCTTGAACTGAGTGGCTTGTTAGGCTATTTCAGAGAGCAGTTCAGAGTCAACCACATTGCTGTAGATCTGGAGTCACATGTAGGCCAGACCACGTAAGGGTGGCAGATTTCCTTCCCTAAAGGGCATTACAGAGTCATCGAGGTCTACAGGACAGAAAAAGGCCCTTCAGCCCATTGAATCTGCACCAGGCAAACAAGAACCTAACCATTCTAATCCCATTTTCTAGCACTAGGTCCTTCTATGCCATGGCATCGCAAGTACACCTCCAAATACTTCTTAAATGTTACGAGGGTTTCTGCCTCTACCATTCTTCCAGGCAGTGACCTCCAGATTCCCACTGCCCTCTGGGTGAAAAAATTCTTCCTCACATCCCCTCTAAACCTCCTGCCCCTTGTCTTAAGTCTATGTCCCCTGGTTATTGATCCCCCCACCAAGGGGAAAAGTTCCTTCCTGTCTACCCTATCTATGCCCCTCATAATTTTATACACCTCAATCATGTCCCCGCTCAATCTCCTCTGCTCCAGGGAAAATAACACCAGTCTATCCAATCTCTCCTGATAACTAAAACTCTCCAGCCCAGGCAACATCCTGGTAAATCTCCTCTGCACTCTCTCTAGTACAATCACATGCTTCCTATGATACGGATTCTAGAACTGCATGCAATACTCTAGCTGTGGCTTAACCAGCGTTTTATACAGTTCCAGCGTAGCCTCGCTGCTCTTATATTCTATGCCTCGGATAATAAAGGCAAGTATCCCATATGCCTTCTTAACCACCTTATCTACCTGTCCCGCTAACTTAAGGGACCGGTGGACATGTACACCTATGTCCCTCTGATCCAGGGTCTTACCATTCATCGTGTATTCCCGTGCCTTGTTTGTCCTGCCCAGGTGCATCACCTCACACTTTTCTGGATTAAATTCCATTTGCCACTGATCAGCCCATCTGACCAGCCCATCTATATCCTCCCGTAATCTAAGGCTATCCTCCTCAATATTTACCACCCCACCAATTTTCGTGTCATCCGCAAACTTAATGATCAGCCCTCCTACATTCAAGTCTAAATAGTTTATGTATACCACAAATAGCAAGGGACCCAATACCGATCCCTGTGGAACCCCACTGGACACAGGCATCCAGTCACAAAAAAACACCCCTGGACCATCACCCTCTGCTTCCTGCCACTTAGCCAATTCTGGATCCAAATTGCCTTGGATCCCATGGGCTCTTACCTTCGTTATCAGTCTCCCAAGTGGGACCCTATCAAAAGCTTTGCTGAAGTCCAAGTCGACTACGTCACATGCGTTGTCCTCATCTACATGCCTGGTCCCCTCAGAATTGCTTCCAATAGTTTCCCCACCACTGAGGTTAGACTGACTGGCCTGTAGTTCCCTGGTTCATCCCTTCCTCCCTTCTTGAATAACGGTACCACATTGGCTGTCCTCCAGTCCTCTGGCACCTCTCCTGTGGCCAGAGAGGTATTGAAAATTATTGGCAGCACCCCTGCTATCTCCTCCTTTGCCTCACTCAACTGCCTGGGATACATTTCATCCAGAGATTTATGTACTTTTAAGCCTGCCAGACTACTAAGAACCTCCTCCCTTTCTGCTAATTTCTTCAATTATATCACAGTCCTTCTGCCTGATTTCCATATCCACGTCATCTCTCTCACTTGTGAACACTGACACAAAGTACTCATTTAAAACCCTACCTACGTCTTCAGCTCCAGACACAAATTACCACTATGGTCCTTAATGGGCCCTATTTTTTCCCTAGTTATCCTCTTATTCTTAATGTAGTTGCAAAATAACTTTGGATTTTCCTTTATTTTACCTGCCAATGTTTTTTCATGCTCCCTTTTTGCTCTCCTAATTTCCTTTTTAAGATCCCCCCCTACACATTCTATCTTCCTCCAGGACGTTCACTATTTTGAGCCTTCGGTATCTGCCATAAGCCTCCCTTTTCCTCTTTATCCAATCCTGTCTATCTCTCGACATCCAGGGTTCCATGGATTTGTCGTTCCCACCCTTTGTCTTTACAGGAATATGTTGGCCCTGTACTCTCCCATATTTCCTTCTTGAATGAGTCCCACTGCTCTGATGCAGATTTACCTAAAAGTAGCTGCTCCCAGTCCACGCTGGCCAAATCATATCTGATCTTATTAAAATCAGCCTTCCCCCAGTTTAGAACTCTGATTTCAGGCCCATCCTTGCCCTTTTCCATAACAACCTTGAATCTAACATCAGTGAACCAGATGGGTTTACGACAATCAGTGATAGCTGCATGGTCACCGTTACTGAGACTAGCTCTTCAATTACAGATTTGATAAATAGAATTTAACCTTCACCAGCTGCCATGGTGGAGATTTAAACCCATGTCATCCGAACATCAGCATGGACCACTGGATTACTAGCATATTGACATTACCATTACAGCACCATCTCTCCATCTTGAGTCTTGTTGGAGCTGCACTCATCCAGACAAGTGGGGAGTATTCCATCACACTCCTGATTTGTGCCTAGTATATGGTGGACAGCCTTTGGGGAGTCAGGAGGTGAGTTGCTCAGACAGGATTCCTAGCCTCTGAAACAAAAACAGAATTACCTGGAAAAACTCAGCAGGTCTGGCAGCATCGGCGGAGAAGAAAAGAGTTGACGTTTCGAGTCCTCATGACCCTTCGACAGAACTTGAGTTCGAGTCCAGGAAAGAGCTGAAATATAAGCTGGTTTAAGGTGTGTGTGTGGGGGGCGGAGAGATAGAGAGACAGAGAGGTGGAGGGGGTTGGTGTGGTTGTAGCGACAAACAAGCAGTGATAGAAGCAGATCATCAAAAGATGTCAACAACAATAGTACAATAGAACACATAGGTGTTAAAGTTAAAGTTGGTGATATTATCTAAACGAATGTGCTAATTAAGAATGGATGGTAGGGCACTCAAGGTATAGCTCTAGTGGGTTTTTTTTTATTTTATATAATGGAAATAGGTGGGAAAAGGAAAATCTTTATAATTTATTGGGAAAAAAAAAAGGGGGGGAAACAGAAAGGGGGTGGGGATGGGGGAGGGGACTCACGACCTAAAGTTGTTGAATTCAATATTCAGTCCGGAAGGCTGTAAAGTCCCTAGTCGGAAGATGAGGTGTTGTTCCTCCAGTTTGCATTGGGCTTCACTGGAACAATGCAGCAAGCCAAGGACAGACATGTGGGCAAGAGAGCAGGGTGGAGTGTTAAAATGGCAAGCGACAGGGAGGTTTGGGTCATTCTTGCGGACAGACCGCAGGTGTTCTGCAAAGCGGTCGCCCAGTTTACGTTTGGTCTCTCCAATGTAGAGGAGACCACATTGGGAGCAACGAATGCAGTAGACTAAGTTGGGGGAAATGCAAGTGAAATGCTGCTTCACTTGAAAGGAGTGTTTGGGTCCTTGGACGGTGAGGAGAGAGGAAGTGAAGGGGCAGGTGTTGCATCTTTTGCGTGGGCAAGGGGTTGTGCCATAGGAGGGGGTTGAGGAGTAGGGGGTGATGGAGGAGTGGACCAGGGTGTCCCGGAGGGAGCGATCCCTACGGAATGCCGATAAGGGGGGTGAAGGGAAGATGTGTTTGGTAGTGGCATCATGCTGGAGTTGGCGGAAATGGCGGAGGATGATCCTTTGAATGCGGAGGCTGGTGGGGTGATAAGTGAGGACAAGGGGGACCCTATCATGTTTCTGGGAGGGAGGAGAAGGAGTGAGGGCGGATGCGCGGGAGATGGGCCGGACACGGTTGAGGGCCCTGTCAACGACCGTGGGTGGAAAACCTCGGTTAAGGAAGAAGGAGGACATGTCAGAGGAACTGTTTTTGAATGTAGCATCATCGGAACAGATGCGACGGAGGCGAAGGAACTGAGAGAATGGGATGGAGTCCTTACAGGAAGTGGGGTGTGAGGAGCTGTAGTCGAGATAGCTGTGGGTGTCGGTGGGTTTGTAATGGATATTGGTGGACAGTCTATCACCAGAGATTGAGACAGAGAGGTCAAGGAAGGGAAGGGAAGTGTCAGAGATGGACCACGTGAAAATGATGGAGGGGTGGAGATTGGAAGCAAAATTAATAAATTTTTCCAAGTCCTGACGAGAGCATGAAGCAGCACCAAAGTAATCATCGATGTACCGGAGAAAGAGTTGTGGAAGGGGGCCGGAGTAGGACTGCAACAAGGAATGTTCCACATACCCCATAAAGAGACAGGCATAGCTGGGGCCCCTTCCACAACTCTTTCTCCGGTACATCGATGATTACTTTGGTGCTGCTTCATGCTCTCGTCAGGACTTGGAAAAATTTATTAATTTTGCTTCCAATCTCCACCCCTCCATCATTTTCACGTGGTCCATCTCTGACACTTCCCTTCCCTTCCTTGACCTCTCTGTCTCAATCTCTGGTGATAGACTGTCCACCAATATCCATTACAAACCCACCGACACCCACAGCTATCTCGACTACAGCTCCTCACACCCCACTTCCTGTAAGGACTCCATCCCATTCTCTCAGTTCCTTCTCCTCCGTCGCATCTGTTCCGATGATGCTACATTCAAAAACAGTTCCTCTGACATGTCCTCCTTCTTCCTTAACCGAGGTTTTCCACCCACGGTCGTTGACAGGGCCCTCAACCGTGTCCGGCCCATCTCCTGCGCATCCGCCCTCACTCCTTCTCCTCCCTCCCAGAAACATGATAGGGTCCCCCTTGTCCTCACTTATCACCCCACCAGCCTCCGCATTCAAAGGATCATCCTCCGCCATTTCCGCCAACTCCAGCATGATGCCACTACCAAACACATCTTCCCTTCACCCCCCTTATCGGCATTCCGTAGGGATCGCTCCCTCCGGGACACCCTGGTCCACTCCTCCATCACCCCCTACTCCTCAACCCCCTCCTATGGCACAACCCCTTGCCCACGCAAAAGATGCAACACCTGCCCCTTCACTTCCTCTCTCCTCACCGTCCAAGGACCCAAACACTCCTTTCAAGTGAAGCAGCATTTCACTTGCATTTCCCCCAACTTAGTCTACTGCATTCGTTGCTCCCAATGTGGTCTCCTCTACATTGGAGAGACCAAACGTAAACTGGGCGACCGCTTTGCAGAACACCTGCGGTCTGTCCGCAAGAATGACCCAAACCTCCCTGTCGCTTGCCATTTTAACACTCCACCCTGCTCTCTTGCCCACATGTCTGTCCTTGGCTTGCTGCATTGTTCCAGTGAAGCCCAACGCAAACTGGAGGAACAACACCTCATCTTCCGACTAGGGACTTTACAGCCTTCCGGACTGAATATTGAATTCAACAACTTTAGGTCGTGAGTCCCCTCCCCCATCCCCACCCCCTTTCTGTTCCCCCCCCTTTTTTTTTTCCCAATAAATTATAAAGATTTTCCTTTTCCCACCTATTTCCATTATATAAAATAAAAAAAAACCCACTAGAGCTATACCTTGAGTGCCCTACCATCCATTCTTAATTAGCACATTCGTTTAGATAATATCACCAACTTTAACTTTAACACCTATGTGTTCTATTGTACTATTGTTGTTGACATCTTTTGATGATCTGCTTCTATCACTGCTTGTTTGTCGCTACAACCACACCAACCCCCTCCACCTCTCTGTCTCTCTATCTCTCCGCCCCCCACACACACACCTTAAACCAGCTTATATTTCAGCTCAAAAACAGAATTACCTGGAAAAACTCAGCAGGTCTGGCAGCATCGGCGGAGAAGAAAAGAGTTGACGTTTCGAGTCCTCATGACCCTTCGACAGAACACTCTTTCCTGGACTCGAACTCAAGTTCTGTCGAAGGGTCATGAGGACTCGAAACGTCAACTCTTTTCTTCTCCGCCGATGCTGCCAGACCTGCTGAGTTTTTCCAGGTAATTCTGTTTTTGTTTTGGATTTCCAGCATCCGCAGTTTTTTTGTTTTTTTTTGGTTTTTTCCTAGCCTCTGACCTGCTCTTGTAGTCACAATATTTATAGGGCTGGTCCAGTTCAGTTTCTGGTGAATGCTAACTCCCAGGATGTTGATGGTTGGGGATTCAGCGATGATAATACCATTGAATGTCAAGGGATGATGGTTAGACTCTCTCTTGTTTTAGAAGATCATTGCTTGGCACTTGTGTGATGTGGCTGGAATTTCTATTTATCAACCCAAGCTTGAATGTTGTTCATATCTTCGTAGAATCATAGAAAGGTTATGGTACAGTAGGAGGCCATTTGGCAAATTGTGTCTGTGCTAGCTGGAAAAAACAAACCATATAGCCTATCCCACTGCATACACTCGTATGCAGGTACAGCAAGTGATTAGGAAGGCAAATTGAATGTTGTCATTTATTGTAAGGGGAATGGAATATAAAAGTAGGGACGTTTTTCTACAGTTGTACAGGATGTTGGTGAGAGCACATCTGGAAACTGTACACAGTCTTGGTCTCCTTATTTAAGAAAGGATATAAATGCATGAGAAGCAGTTCAGAGAAGGTTCACTTGCCTGATTCCTGGGATGGGGGGGGTTATCTTATGAGGAAAGGTTGGACAGGCTGGGCCTGTGTCTATTGGAGTTTAGAAGAATGAGAGATGATCTTATTGAAACATATAAGATCCTGAGGGCACTTGACAGGGTGAATGCTGAAAGGATGCTTCCCCTTGTGGGAGAGGCTAGAACTAGGGGACACAGTTTAAAAAAACTCATTTAAGATGAAGATGAGGAAATTTTTTTTCTCTCAGAGGGTCGTGAATTTTTGGAACTCTTTTCTCCAGAGAGTGGTAGAGGCAGGGTCAATTAATATTTTTAAGGTAGCGCTAGATAGATGGTTGACGAACAAGGGAGTCAAAGGTTATCGGGGTAGGTGGAATATGGAGTTGAGGCCAGAATCAGATCAGTCATGATCTGATTGAATGCTGGAGCAGGCTTGAGGGGCTGAATGGCCTACTTCTGCTCCTAATTTGTATGTTTGTATGTTTCCAGCATTTGGTTTGTAGCCTTGCAGGTAACGGCACTTGAGGTGCATATCCAGACCCCTTTTAAATGAGTTGAGGTTTCTGTCTCTACTACCCTTTGAGGCAGTGAGTTCCAGACCCCTACAACCCACTGGGTGAAAAAGGTTTTCCTCATCTCCCCTCTAGTCCTTCTACCAATCAATTTAAATCTCTACCCAGTAGTCACTGACCTTTCTGCTAAGTAAATAGGCCCTTCCCATCCACTCTATCTAGGCCCTTCACAATTCTGTACATCTCAATCAAATCTCCCCTCAGTCTCCTCTGTTCCAAGGAGAACAACCCCAGCCTATCCAATCTACCCTCACAGCTGCAATTTTCCAGTCCTGGCAACATCCTTGTTAATCTCCTCTATAGGAGGTATGGTCAGTAAGTTTGCAGATGACATGAAAATTGGTGGTGTTGTAAATAGTGAGGAGGAAAGCCTCAGATTACAAGATGATATAGATGGGTGGGTAAGACGGACAGAGCAGTGGCAAATGGAATTTAATCCTGAGAAATGTGAAGTGATGCACTTTGGGAGGACTAACACAGCGAGGGAATACACAATGAATGGTAGGACCCTAGGATGTACAGAGGATCAGAGGGACCTTGATGTACATGTCCACAGATCCCTGAAGGCAGCAGCACAGGTGGATAAGGTGGTCAAGAAGGCACATGGGATGCTTGCCTTTATGAGCCGCGGCATAGACTATAAGTGCAGGGGGTTAAGGTAGAGCTGTATAAAACGTTAGTTAGGCCACAGCTGTTGTACTGTGTGCAGTCTGGTCGCCACACTATAGGAAGGATGTGATTGCAGAGGAGATTCACCAGGATGTTGCCTGGGCTGCAGCATTACAGCTATGAAGAGAGACTGGATAGGCTAGGGTTATTTTCCTTAGAGCAGAGAAGGCTGAGAGGGGAACTGATAGAGGTATACAAAATTAAGAGGGTAGATAGGAAGAAACTTTTCCCCTCAGTGGAGATGTCAATAATCAGGGGCATAGATTTAAGGTAAGGGACAGGAGGCTTAGGTGGGATTTGAGGAAAAATGTTTTCACCCAGAGGGTGTTTGGAATCTGGAACACTGCCTGAGGGGGTGGTAGAGGCAGAAATCCTCATAATATTTAAGAAATGTTTGGATGAACACTTGAAATGTCATAGCATTCAGGGCTATGAGTCAACTGCTGGAAAATGGGATTAGAATAAAGAGGTGATTGATGGCCAGCATGGACATGATGGGCCTGTTTCAGTGCTGTATAACTCTATGACTCTATGTGATCCAATTTAACAATTACACGCAGCAAACCTGTGCTATGATTAACTCAGAAGCTTAGTTTTATTTCACATTCAAAACCAGCTTGTGCAGCGGGGAGTGTTCACAACCTCACACACATAGACACACACACACACATACACACACACATACACAGAGACACACATACACACACACAGACACACACACACACATAGACACATGCACCCACACAAATACAGAAACAGATAAATATAGGGGGAGAAGAAAAGAGTAAGATTTACAACTATGATTTACAACAAAGAAAAGGATATTAATACACGTGATGTCTAGAGTCGGAGAAGTCAAAGTTGAGGAAGTGTTTCCATTGTGGTGGAGTTCAGTCTAGGTGAGCTTCAGGTTGGAGAAAACAACACTAGAAACCATAAAATGAATGATGCTGGAGCGATACAGGCATTCTGTGATTAGACTGCTTGGCAGGCACTGATCAGAAACAATTAAAATCAAACAGACTTTGAAGAATTAAAAGACTCTAATTGGCTGTTTGGTCAACTGAGAGCTGCTGGAATCCTTTCCACTCAGTGTTAAAACAGACAACTGAGGGGTTTTTACTTCAGTCTGTTCCTCTCAGTGTTAAAAGAGTAGAATGAGAGTTAAGACAGGAGTTCTTTCCCCTCAGTGTTAAAACTGCTGACTGAGCGTTTTTATTGGAGTCCTTTCCTCTCGGTGTTAAAACAGCAGACTGAGGGTTTTTACTGGAGTTCTTAACAATTGATGTTAAAACAGCAGACTGAGGGTTCTGACTGGAGCCCTTTCCTCTCAGTGTTAAAAAAGCAGACTGACGATTGTTCCTGTATTCTCCTCCTCTTGGTGTTAAAACAGAACACTAAGGGTTTTGCTGGCGTTCATTCCTCTCAAAGATACAACAGCACAATGAGAGTTTTTACTGGAAACCATTCCTCTCGGTGCTAAAACAGCAGACTGAGGGATTTGGCTGCAGTCCTTTCCACTGGGTGTTAAAACATCAGACTGATGGATTTTGCGGGAGTCCTTTCCACTCGGAGTTAAAACCGCAGATTGAGGGTTTTCACTGGATTCCTTTCCACTCAGTGTGCAAACAGCAGACTGAGGGTTTTTACTGGAGTCATTTCTACTCGGGGATAAGACAGCAGACTGAGGGCTTTTACAGGAGCCCTTTCTTCTAAGTGTTAAAGCAGCAGACTGAGGGTTTTTTACTTGAGCCCTTTCCTCTCGGTGTTAAAAAGGCCGACTGGGGGTTTCTGGTAGAGTCCATTCCTCTTGGTGTAAGACAGCAGACAAGGGACTTTGTGGGAGTCCTGTCATCTCTGTTTCAAAAAAGGAGACCGAGGGTATTTACTGGAGCCCTTTCCTCTCGGTATTAAAACAGCAGACTGAGGGTTTTTGCTGGAGTCCTTTCCTCTCAGTGTTAATACAGCAGACTGGGGGTTTTTGCTGGAGTCCTTTCCTCTCGGTGTTAAAACAGCAGACTGAGGGTTTTTGCTGCACTTCTTTCCACCAGCTGATATATCAGCAGCTTGAGGGTTTTTACTGGATTCCTTTCCACTCAGTGTTAAAACAGCAGATTGAGGGCTTTTACTGACGTCCTTTCCTCTCGGTGTTAAAACAGCAGACTGAGAGTTTTAAGTGGAATCCTTTCCACTCAGTCTGAAAACAGCAGACTGAGGGCTTTATGGGAGTCCTTTCCTCTCAGTGTTAAAACAGGAGACTAAGGGTTTTGCTGGCGTTCATTCATCTCAAAGTTAAAACAGAAGAATGAGAGTTTTTACTGGAATCCGTTCCTCTCGAAGTTAAAACAGCAGACTGAGGGATTTTGCTAGAGTGCTTTCCGCTCAGTATTAAAACAGCAGACTGAGGGTTTTTACTGGAGAGCTTTCCACTCGGAGTTAAAACGGCAAACTGGGGGTTTTTACTGGAGTCCTTTCCACTCAGTGTTAAAACAGCAGACTGAGGGTTTTTACGGGAGTCCTTTCCTCTCAGTGTTAAAACAGGAGACTAAGGGTTTTGCTGGCGTTCATTCGTCTCAAAGTTAAAACAGAAGAATGAGAGTTTTTACTGGATTCCATTCCTCTCAAAGTTAAAAAATGAGACTGAGGGATTTTCCTGGAGTGCTTTCCTCTCAGTATTAAAACAGCAGACTGATGATTTTTTACTGGATTTCTTTCCATTCAGTTTGAAAACTGCAGACTGAGGGTTTTTTACTGGAGTCCTTTCCTCTGTGTTAAATTGCCGACTGAGGGTTTCTGCTAGAGTCCATTCCTCTTGGTGTTAAAACAGCAGACTAGGGATTTTGCTGGAGTCCTGTCATCTCTGTTTCAAAAAAGGAGACTGAGGGTATTTACTGAAGCCCTTTCCCCTCAGTTTTAAAACAGCAGACTGATGTTTTTTACTGGATTTCTTTCCATTCAGTTTGAAAACAGCAGACTGAGGGTTTTTTTGCTGGAGCCCTTTCCTCTGTGTTAAATTGCCGACTGAGGGTTTCTGCTAATGTCCATTTCTCTTGGTGTAAAACAGCAGACAAGGGACTTTGCGGGAGTCCTGTCATCTCTGTTTCAAAAAAGGAGACTGAGGGTATTTACTGAAGCCCTTTCCTCTCAGTGTTAAAACAGCAGACTGAGGGCTTCTGCCGATGTCCTTTCCTCTTGATGTTAAAACAGCACACTGAGGGTTTTTGCTGGTCTCCTTTCCACCAGGTGATATATCAGCAGACTGAGGGTTTTTACTGGAGTCCTTATCTCTTAGTGTTAAAACAGCAGAATAAGGGTTTTTATGGGAGTCCATTCCTCTTGGTGTTTAAACAGCAGACTGAGGGATTTTACAGGATCCCTTTCAATTGAGTGTTAAAACAGCCGACTGAAGATTTTTACTTCAGTGCTTTCCCTACAGGGTTAAAACAGCAGATTGAGCATTTTTACTTGAGTCCTTTCCTCTCACTGTTAAAACAGCAGACTGTGGGTTTTTACTGGAGACCATTCCTCTCAGTGTTAAAACAGCAGACTGGAGGATTTTACTGGACTTCTTTCCTCTCAGTATTAAAACAGCAGACTGAGGTTTTAGGTTGCATTCGTTTTCTCTCAGTGTTAAAATAGCAGACTGAGGGTATTGAATGAAGTCCTTTACAATGAGTGTTAAAACAGCAGACCGAGGGTTTTTACTGGAGAGCTTTCCACTCGGAGTTAAAACGGCAAACTGAGGGTTTTTACTGGAGTCCTTTCCACTCAGTGTTAAAATAGCAGACTGAGGGTTTTTACTGGAGTCAATTCCTCTCGGTGTTAAAACAGCAGATTGAGGGTTTTCACTGGATTCCTTTCCACTCAGTGTGCAAACAGCAGACTGAGGGTTTTTACTGGAGTCATTCCTACTCGGGGATAAGACAGCAGACTGAGGGCTTTTACAGGAGCCCTTTCTTCTAAGTGTTAAAGCAGCAGACTGAGGGTTTTTTACTTGAGCCCCTTCCTCTCGGTGTTAAAAAGGCCGACTGGGGGTTTCTGGTAGAGTCCATTCCACTTGGTGTAAGACAGCAGACAAGGGACTTTGCGGGAGTCCTGTCATCTCTGTTTCAAAAAAGGAGACCGAGGGTATTTACTGGAGCCCTTTCCTCTTGGTGTTAAAACAGCAGACCGTAGGTTTTTACTGGAGTCCTTTCCTCTCAGTATTAAAACAGAAGAATGAGGGTTTTTGCTAGAGTACTTTCCTCTCAGTATTAAAACAGCAGACTGAGGTTTTAGGTTGCATTCGTTTTCTCTCAGTGTTAAAATAGCAGACTGAGGGTATTGAATGGAGTCCTTTACAATGAGTGTTAAAACAGCAGACTGAGTGTTTTTACTGGAGTCTCTTCCTCTCAGTATTAAAACAGCAGACTGATGGTTTTAACTGGAGAACTTTCTCCTCAGTGTTAAAACAGCAGACTGAGAGCTTTTTCTGGAGTCTCTTGCTCTCAGTATTAAAACAGCAGACTGAGGGCTTTTGCTGGAGTCCTTTCCTCTAATTAAAACAGCAGACTGAGGGTTTTTACTGGACTCCTTTGCGCTCAGTATTAAAACAGCAGACTGAGGGTTTTTACTGGATGCATTTCCATTCAGTATTATTACAGCAGACTGAGGGTTTTTACTGGAGTCGTTTCCAGTCAGTGTTAATACAGCAGACTGAGGGTTTTTGTTGGATTCATTTCCTCTCCTTGTTAAAATAGCAGACTGAGGGTATTGACTGGAGTCCTTTCCAATCGGAGTTAAAACAGCAGACTCAAGTTTGTGCGTGTGTCTATTCCTCCCAGTGTTAAAACAGCGGACTGAGGGTTTAATCTGGAGTCCTTTCCATTTGATGCTAAAACAGCAGACTGAGAGTTTTTACTGGAATCCTTTCCTTTCGGTGTTAAAAGAGCAGGCTTAAGTTTTTTACTGGAGTCTTTTCCAATCGATGTTAATACAACAGACTGAGGGTTTTTACTGGAGTGCTTTCCAATCAATGATAAAACAGCAGATCGAGGGTTTTTGCTGGTGTCTCTTCCACTCGGTGTTAAAACAGCAGACTGAGGGTTTTTACTGGAGTCCTTTCTTCTCAGTATTAAAACAGCAGACTGAGGGTTTTTACTGGAGTCCTTTCCTCTCAGTGTTAAAACAGCAGACTGAGGGTTTTTACTGGAGTCCTTTCCTCTCAGTATTAAAACAGCAGACTGAGGGTTTTTACTGGAGTCCTTTCCTCTCAGTGTTAAAACAGCAGACTGAGGGCTTTTACTGGAGTCCTTTCCTCTCGGTGTTAAAACAGCAGACTGAGGGTTTTTACTCCAGTGCTTCCCTCTGATTATTAAAATAGCAGACTGAGGGCTTTTGCTGGAGGGCTTTCCTCTCAGTGTTAAAACAGCAGTCTGAGGGTTTTTTACTGGAGCCCTTTCCTCTCAGTGTTAAAATAGATGACTGAAGGTTTCTGCTACAGTCCATTCCTCTTCGTGTTAAAAAAGCAAACTAGGGATTTTGCGAGAGTCCTGTCATCTCTGTTTCAAAAAAGGAGACCTAGGGTTTATACTGGAGTCATTTCTACTCATGGTTAAAACAGCAGACTGAGGGTTTTTACTGGAGTCCTTTCCTCTCTTTGTTAAAATAGCAGACTGATGGCATCTGCTGATGTACTTTCCTCTCGGTATTAAAACAGCAGATTGAGGGTTTTTGCTGGACTCCTTTACACCAGGTGATATATCAGCAGACTAAGGGATTTTACTGCAGCCCTTATCTTTTGGTGTTAAAACAACGGACTGAGGTTTTTTGCTATCATCCTTTCCTCTCGGTTTTAAAAAGAACGCTGAGGGTTTTTGCTGGAGCCCTTTCCTCTCAGTGTTAAAACTGAACACTGAGGGCCTTTACTGGAGTCCATTCCTCCCTAAGTTAAATCAGTAGATGGAGGGTCTACCCTGGAATTCATTCTTCTCAGTGTTACAACAGCAGACTGATGGTTTTTAACTGGAGAACTTTCCACTCCGTGTTAAAACAGCAGACCGAGAGTTTTTAACTGGACAACTATCCACTCAGTGTTAAAAGAGCAGACTGAGGGTTTTTACTAGAGTCGTTTCCACTCGCTGTTAAATCAGCAGAATGAGGGTTTTTACTGGTGTCCTTTCCTCTCACTGTTAAAACAGCAGACTGAGGGTTTTTACTAGAGCCGTTTCCAAAAGGTGTTATAAAGGCAGACTGTGGGTTTTTACTGGAGTCCTTTCCTCTCATTGTTAAAACAGCAGACTGAGGGGTTTTGCTGGAGTCGTTTCCACTCGCTGTTAAATCAGCAGAACGAGGGTTTTTACTGGCGCCCTTTCCTCTCACTGTTAAAACAGCAGACTGAGTTTTTTTGCTGGAGTCCTTTCCTCTCGGTGTGAAAAAGCAGACTGAGGGTTTTTACTTGGGTCCCTTCCTCTCGGTGTTAAAACAGCAGACTAAGGGTTTTTTCTAGAGTTATTTCCGCTCGGTATTAAAACAGCAGACTGAGGGTTTTTAACGGAGCGCTTTCCTCTCAGTGCTAAAAAAACAGACTGAGGGTTTTTAAAGCAGGCATTTACAATCGACGTAAAAACAGCAGACTGAGATTTTGTGAGGAGTCCTTTCCTCTCAGTGTTAAAACAGCAGACTGATTGTTTTTAACTTGGGAAATTTCCACTCAGTATTAAAACAGCAAATTGAGGGTTTTTGCTGGATTGCTTTCCTCTCGGTGTTAAAACAGCAGACAGATGGTTTTGAACTGGAGAACTTTCCACTCTGTGTTAAAATAGCAGACTGAGGGTTTTTACTAGAGTCATTTCCACTCGGTGTTAAAACAGCAGACTGCAGGTTTTTTGTGAAGTCCTTTCCGCTCAGTGTTAAAGCAGCAGACTGAGCGTTTTTACTAAAGTCCTTTCAACTTGTAGTTAAAACAGCAGGCTGAGGGTTTTTGCTGGAGTCCGTTCCCCTCGGTGATAAAACAACAGACTGAGGGTTTTTAAATGGAGAACTTTTCACTCAGTGTTAAAACAGCAGACTGAGGGTTTTTACTAGAGTCGTTTCCACTCGCTGTTAAATCAGCAGAACAAGGGTTTTTACGGGCGCCCTTTCCTCTCAGTGTTAAAACAGCAGACTGAGGGTTTTACTAGAGCAGTTTCCACTCGGTGTTAAACCAGCAGACTGAGGGTTTTTACTGGAGTCCATTCCTCCCTAAGTTAAATCAGCAGATGGATGGTCTACCCTGGAATTCATTCTTCTCAGTGTTAAAACAGCAGACTGATTGTTTTTAACTGGAGAACTTTCCACTCAGTATTAAAACAGCAGACGTAGGGTTTTTAAAGGAGGCATTTCCGCTCGGTGTTAAAACAGCAGACAGAGGGTTTTTAACTGGAGAACTTTCCACTCAGTATTAAAACAGCAGACGTAGGGTTTTTGCTGGAGTCGTTTCCACTCAGTATTAAAACAGCAGACTGAGGGTTTTCATTGGAGTCGTTTCCACTCGGTGTTAAAACAGCTGACTGAGGGTTTACTATAATACTTTCCTCTCAGTGTTAAAATAGCAGCCTGAGGCTTTTTACTAGAGTCGTTTCCACTCGGTGTTAAATCAGCAGACTGCAGGTTTTTTGTGAAGTCCTTTCCTCTCAGTGTTAAAACAGCAGACTGAGCGTTTTTACTAGAGTTGTTTCAACTTGTAGTTAAAACAGCAGACTGAGGGTTTTTGCTGGAGTCGTTTCCACTCGGTGTTAAAACAGCAGACTGCAGTTTTAGTGAAGTCCTTTCCTCTCAGTGTTAAAACAGCAGACTGAGCGTTTTTACTAGAGTTGATTCAAATTGTAGTTAAAACAGCAGGTTGAGGGTTTTGCTGGAGTCCTTTCCCCTCGATGATAAAACAGCAGACTGAGGGTTTTTAACTGGAGAACTTTACACTCAGTGTTAAAACAGCAGATTGAGGGTTTTTACTAGAGTCGTTTCCACTCGCTATTAAATCAGCAGAACAAGGATTTTTACTGGAGCCCTTTCCTCTCAGTTTTAAAACAGCAGACCGATGGTTTTTACTGTACTCCTTTCCTCTCGTTGCTCAGACAGCCGACTGAGGGCATTTACTAGAGTCGTTTCCACTTGGTGTAAAAGCAGCAGACTGAGGGTTTTACTAGAGTCGTTTCCACTTGGTGTCATACCAGCAGACTGAGGGTTTTTACTGGAAACCTTTCCTCTCAGTGTTAAAACAGCAGACTGAGGGATTTAACTAGAGTCGTTTCCACTCGGTCTTAAAACAGCAGACTGAGGGTTTTTACTGGAGCACATTCCTCTCAGTGTTAACACAGCAGACTGAGGTTTTTTGCTGGAGTCATTTCCACTTGGTGTTAAAACAGCAGACTGAAGGTTTTTGCTGGAGTCGTAACCTCTCGGTGTTAACACAGCAGACTGAGGGTTTTTGCTGGAGTCCAATCCTTCCTAAGTTAAATCAGCAGACGGAGGGTCTATCATGGAATTCTTTCCTCTCAGTGTTAAAACAGCAGACTGATGGTTTTATCTGGAGTCCATTCCTCCCTACGTTAAATCAGCAGACGGAGGGTCTTCCCTGGAATTCTTTCCTCTCAGTGCTAACACAGCAGACTGATTGTTTTTAACTTGGGAAATTTCCACTCAGTATTAAAACAGCAAACTGAGGGTTTTTATTGGGGCCCTTTCCTCTCACTATTAAACAGCAGACTGAGGGTTTTTACTCGAGTCCATTCCTCCCTAAGTTAAATCAGTAGATGGCGGGTCTACCCTGGAATTCATTCTTCTCAATGTTACAACAGCAGACTGATGATTTTTAACTGGAGAACTTTCCACTCCGTGTTAAAACAGCTGACGTAGGGGTTTACTATAGTACTTTCCTCTTAGTGTTAAAATAGCAGTCTGATGGTTTTTACTAGAGTCGTTTCCACTCAGTGTTAAAATAGCAGACTCAGGGTTTTTACTAGAGTCATTTCCACTCGATGTTAAAAAAGCAGACTGATGGTCTTTAACTGGAGTCATTTCCCCTCAGTGTTAAAACAGCAGACTGATAGTTTTTAACTGGAGAACTTTCCACTCAGTGTTAAAACAGCAGACTAAGTGTTTTTGCTGGAGTCCTTTCTTCTCGGTGTGAAAACAGCTGACTGAGGGTTTTTACTTGGGTCCCTTCCTCTCGGTGTTAAAAAAGCAGACTAAGGGTTTTTTCTAGAGTTATTTCCACTCTGTATTAAAACAGCAGACTGAGGGTTTCTAATGGAGCCCTTTCCTCTCGGTGCTATAAAAACAGACTGAGGGTATTTAAAGTAGGCATTTACAATCGTTGTAAAAACAGCAGACTGAGATTTTGTCAAGAGTCTTTTCCTCTCAGTGTTAAAACAGCAGACTGATTATTGTTAACTTGGGAAATTTCCACTCAGTATTAAAACAGCAAACTGAGGGTTTTTGCTGGATTCCTGTACTCTCGGTGTTAAAACAGCAGACAGATGATTTTTAACTGGAGAACTTTCCACTCGGTGTTAAAACAGCAGACTGCAGGTTTTTTGTGAAGTCCTTTCCGCTCAGTGTTAAAACAGCAGACTGAGCGTTTTACTAGAGTCGTTTCAAATTGTAGATAAAACAGCAGGCTGAAGGTTTTTGCTGGATCCCTTTCCCCTCGGCGGTAAAACAGCAGACTGAGGGTTTTTAACTGGAGAACTTTTCACTCAGTGTTAAAACAGCAGACTGAGGGTTTTTACTAGAGTCGTTTCCACTTGCTGTTAAATCAGCAGAACGAGGGTTTTTACTGGGGCCCTTTCCTCTCAGTGTTAAAACAGCAGACTGAGGGTTTTACTAGAGCCGTTTCCACTCGGTGTTAAAACAGCAGACTGAGGGTTTTTACTGGAGTCCATTACTCCCTAAGTTAAATCAGCAGATGGAGGGTCTACCCTGGAATTCTTTCTTCTCAGTGTTAAAAGAGCAGACTGAGGGTTTTTGCTGGAGTCGTTTCCACTCGCCGTTAAAACAGCTGACTGAGGGTTTACTATAGTACATTCCTCTCAGTGTTAAAAGAGCAGTCTGAGGGTTTTTACTACAGTCGTTTCCACTCGGTGTTAAAACAGCAGGCTGAGGGTTTTTGCTGGAGTCCTTTCCCCTCGGTGGTAAAACAGCAGACTGAGGGTTTTTGCTGGAGTCGTTTCCACTCGGTGTTAAAACAGTAGACTGCAGGTTTTTTGTGAAGTCCTTTCTTCTCAGTGTTAAAACAGCAGACTGAGCGTTTTTACTAGAGTTGATTCAAATTCTAGCTAAAACAGCAGGCTGAGGATTTTTGCTGGAGTCCTTTCCCCTCGGTGGTAAAACAGCAGACTGAGGGTTTTTAACTGGAGAACTTTTCACTCAGTGTTAAAACAGCAGACTGAGGGTTTTTACTAGAGTCGTTTCCACTTGCTGTTAAATCATCAGAACGAGGGTTTTTACTGGGGCCCTTTCCTCTCACTGTTAAAACAGCAGACTGAGGGTTTTTAATGGAGTCCATTCCTCCCGAAGTTAAATCAGCAGATGGAGGGTCTACCCTGGAATTCATTCTTCTCAGTGTTAAAACAGCAGACTGATGGTTTTTAACTGGAGAACTTTCCACTCGGTATTAAAACAGCAGACGTAGGGTTTTTGCTGGAGTCGTTTCCACTCGGCGTTAAAACAGCTGACTGAGGGTTTACTATAGTACTTTCCTCTCAGTGTTAAAATAGCAGTCTGAGGGTTTTTACTAGAGTCGTTTCCACTCAGTGTTAAAACAGCAGACTGAGGGTTTTTACTGGAGTCCATTCCTCCCTAAGTTAAATCAGTAGATGCAGGGTCTACCCTGGAATTCATTCTTCTCAGTGTTACAACAGCAGACTGATGATTTTTAACTGGAGAACTTTACACTCCGTGTTAAAACAGCTGACGTAGTGTTTACGATAGTACTTTCCTCTCAGTGTTAAAACAGCAGACTGAGGGTTTTTACTAGACTCATTTCCACTCGTTGTTAAAACAGCAGACTGAGTGTTTTTGCTGGAGTCCTTTCCTCTCGGTGTGAAAACAGCAGACTGAGGATTTTTACTTGGGTCCCTTCCTCTTGGTGTTAAAAAAGCAGACTAAGGGATTTTTCTAGAGTTATTTCCACTGTGTATTAAAACAGCAGACTGAGGGTTTCTAATGGAGCCCTTTCCTCTCGGTGGTACAAAAAGAGACTGAGGGTGTTTAAAGGAGGCATTTACAATCGTTGTATAAACAGCAGACTGAGATTTTGTCAGGAGTCCTTTCCTCTCAGTGTTAAAACAGCAGAGTGATTGTTGGTAACTTGGGAAATTTCCACTCAGTATTAAAACAGCAAACTGAGGGTTTTTGCTGGATTCGTGTACTCTCAGTGTTAAAACAGCAGACAGATGGTTTTTAACTGGAGAACTTTCCACTCGGTGTTAAAAAAGCAGACTAAGGGTTTTTTCTAGAGTTATTTCCACTCTGTATTAAAACAGTAGACTGAGGCTTTCTAATGGAGCCCTTTCCTCTCGGTGCTATAAAAACAGACTGAGGGTATTTAAAGGAGGCATTTACAATCATTGTAAAAACAGCAGACTGAGGGTTTCTAAAGGAGCCCTTTCCTCTCGGTGCTATAAAAACAGACTGAGGGTATTTAAAGGAGGCATTTACAATCGTTGTAAAAACAGCAGACTGAGATTTTGTCAGGAGTCCATTCCTCTCAGTGTTAAAACAGCAGAGTGATTGTTGTTAACTTGGGAAATTTCCACTCAGTATTAAAACAGCAAACTGAGGGTTATTGCTGGATTCCTTTCCTCTCGGTGTTAAAACAACAGACAGATGGTTTTTAACTGGAGAACTTTCCACTCGGTGTTAAAACAGCAGACTGCAGTTGTTTGTGAAGTCCTTTCCGCTCAGTGTTAAAACAGCAGACAGAGCGTTTTACTAGAGTCGTTTCAACTTGTAGTTAAAACAGCAGGCTGAAGGTTTTTGCTGGAGTCCTTTCCCCTCGGTGGTAAAACAGCAGACTGAGGGTTTTTAACTGGAGAACTTTTCACTCAGTGTTAAAACAGCAGACTGAGGGTTTTTACTAGAGTCGTTTCCACTTGCTGTTAAATCAGCAGAACGAGGGTTTTTACTGGGGCCCTTTCCTCTCAGTGTTAAAACAGCAGACTGAGGGTTTTACTAGAGCCGTTTCCACTCGGTGTTAAAACAGCAGACTGAGGGTTTTTACTGGAGTCCATTACTCCCTAAGTTAAATCAGCAGATGGAGGGTCTACCCTGGAATTCATTCTTCTCAGTGTTAAAAGAGCAGACTGAGGGTTTTTGCTGGAGTCGTTTCCACTCGCCGTTAAAACAGCTGACTGAGGGTTTACTATAGTACATTCCTCTCAGTGTTAAAAGAGCAGTCTGAGGGTTTTTACTACAGTCGTTTCCACTCGGTGTTAAAACAGCAGGCTGAGGGTTTTTGCTGGAGTCCTTTCCCCTCGGTGGTAAAACAGCAGACTGAAGGTTTTTGCTGGAGTCGTTTCCACTCGGTGTTAAAACAGCAGACTGCAGGTTTTTTGTGAAGTCCTTTCTTCTCAGTGTTAAAACAGCAGACTGAGCGTTTTTACTAGAGTTGATTCAACTTCTAGCTAAAACAGCAGGCTGAGGGTTTTTGCTGGAGTCCTTTCCCCTCGGTGGTAAAACAGCAGACTGAGGGTTTTTAACTGGAGAACTTTTCACTCAGTGTTAAAACAGCAGACTGAGGGTTTTTACTAGAGTCGTTTCCACTTGCTGTTAAATCAGCAGAACGAGGGTTTTTACTGGGGCCCTTTCCTCTCAGTGTTAAAACAGCAGACTGAGGGTTTTTAATGGAGTCCATTCCTCCCTAAGTTAAATCAGCAGATGGAGGGTCTACCTTGGAATTCATTCTTCTCAGTGTTAAAACAGCAGACTGATGGTTTTTAACTGGAGAACTTTCCACTCGGTATTAAAACAGCAGGCTGAGGGTTTTTGCTGGAGTCCTTTCCCCTCGGTGGTAAAACAGCAGACTGAGGGTTTTTGCTGGATTCGTGTACTCTCAGTGTTAAAACAGCAGACAGATGGTTTTTAACTGGAGAACTTTCCACTCGGTGTTAAAAAAGCAGACTAAGGGTTTTTTCTAGAGTTATTTCCACTCTGTATTAAAACAGTAGACTGAGGCTTTCTAATGGAGCCCTTTCCTCTCGGTGCTATAAAAACAGACTGAGGGTATTTAAAGGAGGCATTTACAATCATTGTAAAAACAGCAGACTGAGGGTTTCTAAAGGAGCCCTTTCCTCTCGGTGCTATAAAAACAGACTGAGGGTATTTAAAGGAGGCATTTACAATCGTTGTAAAAACAGCAGACTGAGATTTTGTCAGGAGTCCATTCCTCTCAGTGTTAAAACAGCAGAGTGATTGTTGTTAACTTGGGAAATTTCCACTCAGTATTAAAACAGCAAACTGAGGGTTATTGCTGGATTCCTTTCCTCTCGGTGTTAAAACAACAGACAGATGGTTTTTAACTGGAGAACTTTCCACTCGGTGTTAAAACAGCAGACTGCAGTTGTTTGTGAAGTCCTTTCCGCTCAGTGTTAAAACAGCAGACAGAGCGTTTTACTAGAGTCGTTTCAACTTGTAGTTAAAACAGCAGGCTGAAGGTTTTTGCTGGAGTCCTTTCCCCTCGGTGGTAAAACAGCAGACTGAGGGTTTTTAACTGGAGAACTTTTCACTCAGTGTTAAAACAGCAGACTGAGGGTTTTTACTAGAGTCGTTTCCACTTGCTGTTAAATCAGCAGAACGAGGGTTTTTACTGGGGCCCTTTCCTCTCAGTGTTAAAACAGCAGACTGAGGGTTTTACTAGAGCCGTTTCCACTCGGTGTTAAAACAGCAGACTGAGGGTTTTTACTGGAGTCCATTACTCCCTAAGTTAAATCAGCAGATGGAGGGTCTACCCTGGAATTCATTCTTCTCAGTGTTAAAAGAGCAGACTGAGGGTTTTTGCTGGAGTCGTTTCCACTCGCCGTTAAAACAGCTGACTGAGGGTTTACTATAGTACATTCCTCTCAGTGTTAAAAGAGCAGTCTGAGGGTTTTTACTACAGTCGTTTCCACTCGGTGTTAAAACAGCAGGCTGAGGGTTTTTGCTGGAGTCCTTTCCCCTCGGTGGTAAAACAGCAGACTGAGGGTTTTTGCTGGAGTCGTTTCCACTCGGTGTTAAAACAGCAGACTGCAGGTTTTTTGTGAAGTCCTTTCTTCTCAGTGTTAAAACAGCAGACTGAGCGTTTTTACTAGAGTTGATTCAACTTCTAGCTAAAACAGCAGGCTGAGGGTTTTTGCTGGAGTCCTTTCCCCTCGGTGGTAAAACAGCAGACTGAGGGTTTTTAACTGGAGAACTTTTCACTCAGTGTTAAAACAGCAGACTGAGGGTTTTTACTAGAGTCGTTTCCACTTGCTGTTAAATCAGCAGAACGAGGGTTTTTACTGGGGCCCTTTCCTCTCACTGTTAAAACAGCAGACTGAGGGTTTTTAATGGAGTCCATTCCTCCCTAAGTTAAATCAGCAGATGGAGGGTCTACCCTGGAATTCATTCTTCTCAGTGTTAAAACAGCAGACTGATGGTTTTTAACTGGAGAACTTTCCACTCGGTATTAAAACAGCAGGCTGAGGGTTTTTGCTGGAGTCCTTTCCCCTCGGTGGTAAAACAGCAGACTGAGGGTTTTTGCTGGAGTCGTTTCCACTCAGTGTTAAAACAGCAGACTGCAGGTTTTTACTAGAGTTGATTCAACTTCTAGCTAAAACAGCAGGCTGAAGGTTTTTGCTGGAGTCCTTTCCCCTCGGTGGTAAAACAGCAGACTGAGGGTTTTTAACTGGAGAACTTTTCACTCAGTGTTAAAACAGCAGACTGAGGGTTTTTACTAGAGTCGTTTCCACTTGCTGTTAAATCAGCAGAACGAGGGTTTTTACTGGGGCCCTTTCCTCTCAGTGTTAAAACAGCAGACTGAGGGTTTTACTAGAGCCGTTTCCACTCGGTGTTAAAACAGCAGACTGAGGGTTTTTACTGGAGTCCATTACTCCCTAAGTTAAATCAGCAGATGGAGGGTCTACCCTGGAATTCATTCTTCTCAGTGTTAAAAGAGCAGACTGAGGGTTTTTGCTGGAGTCGTTTCCACTCGCCGTTAAAACAGCTGACTGAGGGTTTACTATAGTACATTCCTCTCAGTGTTAAAAGAGCAGTCTGAGGGTTTTTACTACAGTCGTTTCCACTCGGTGTTAAAACAGCAGGCTGAGGGTTTTTGCTGGAGTCCTTTCCCCTCGGTGGTAAAACAGCAGACTGAGGGTTTTTGCTGGAGTCGTTTCCACTCGGTGTTAAAACAGCAGACTGCAGGTTTTTTGTGAAGTCCTTTCTTCTCAGTGTTAAAACAGCAGACTGAGCGTTTTTACTAGAGTTGATTCAACTTCTAGCTAAAACAGCAGGCTGAGGGTTTTTGCTGGAGTCCTTTCCCCTCGGTGGTAAAACAGCAGACTGAGGGTTTTTAACTGGAGAACTTTTCACTCAGTGTTAAAACAGCAGACTGAGGGTTTTTACTAGAGTCGTTTCCACTTGCTGTTAAATCAGCAGAACGAGGGTTTTTACTGGGGCCCTTTCCTCTCAGTGTTAAAACAGCAGACTGAGGGTTTTTAATGGAGTCCATTCCTCCCTAAGTTAAATCAGCAGATGGAGGGTCTACCCTGGAATTCATTCTTCTCAGTGTTAAAACAGCAGACTGATGGTTTTTAACTGGAGAACTTTCCACTCGGTATTAAAACAGCAGGCTGAGGGTTTTTGCTGGAGTCCTTTCCCCTCGGTGGTAAAACAGCAGACTGAGGGTTTTTGCTGGAGTCGTTTCCACTCAGTGTTAAAACAGCAGACTGCAGGTTTTTACTAGAGTTGATTCAACTTCTAGCTAAAACAGCAGGCTGAAGGTTTTTGCTGGAGTCCTTTCCCCTCGGTGGTAAAACAGCAGACTGAGGGTTTTTAACTGGAGAACTTTTCACTCAGTGTTAAAACAGCAGACTGAGGGTTTTTACTAGAGTCGTTTCCACTTGCTGTTAAATCAGCAGAACGAGGGTTTTTACTGGGGCCCTTTCCTCTCAGTGTTAAAACAGCAGACTGAGGGTTTTTACAAGAGCCGTTTCCACTCGGTGTTAAAACAGCAGACTTAGGGTTTTTACTGGAGTCCATTCCTCCCTAAGTTAAATCAGCAGATGGAGGGTCTACCCTGGAATTCATTCTTCTCAGTGTTAAAACAGCAGACTGAGGGTTTTTAACTGAAGAACTTTCCACTCAGTATTAAACAGCAGACTTAGGGTTTTTGCTGGAGTCGTTTCCACTCGGTGTTAAAACAGCTGACTGAGGGTTTACTATAGTACTTTCCTCTCAGTGTTAAAATAGTAGCCTGAGGCTTTTTACTAGAGTCGTTTCCACTCGGTGTTAAATCAGCAGACTGCAGGTTTTTTGTGAAGTCCTTTCCTCTCAGTGTTAAAATAGCAGACTGCGTGTTTTTACTAGAGTCATTTCAACTTGTAGTTAACACAGCAGGCTGAGGGTTTTTGCTGGAGTTCTTTCCCCTAGGTGGTAAAACAGCAGACTGAGGGTTTTTGCTGGAGTCGTTTCCACTCAGTGTTAAAACAGCAGACTGAGGGTTTTTACTAGAGTCGTTTCCACTTGCTGTTAAATCAGCAGAACGAGGGTTTTTACTGGGGCCCTTTCCTCTCAGTGTTAAAACAGCAGACTGAGGGTTTTACTAGAGCCGTTTCCACTCGGTGTTAAAACAGCAGACTGAGGGTTTTTACTGGAGTCCATTACTCCCTAAGTTAAATCAGCAGATGGAGGGTCTACCCTGGAATTCATTCTTCTCAGTGTTAAAAGAGCAGACTGAGGGTTTTTGCTGGAGTCGTTTCCACTCGCCGTTAAAACAGCTGACTGAGGGTTTACTATAGTACATTCCTCTCAGTGTTAAAAGAGCAGTCTGAGGGTTTTTACTACAGTCGTTTCCACTCGGTGTTAAAACAGCAGGCTGAGGGTTTTTGCTGGAGTCCTTTCCCCTCGGTGGTAAAACAGCAGACTGAGGGTTTTTGCTGGAGTCGTTTCCACTCGGTGTTAAAACAGCAGACTGCAGGTTTTTTGTGAAGTCCTTTCTTCTCAGTGTTAAAACAGCAGACTGAGCGTTTTTACTAGAGTTGATTCAAATTCTAGCTAAAACAGCAGGCTGAGGATTTTTGCTGGAGTCCTTTCCCCTCGGTGGTAAAACAGCAGACTGAGGGTTTTTGCTGGAGTCGTTTCCACTCGCCGTTAAAACAGCTGACTGAGGGTTTACTATAGTACATTCCTCTCAGTGTTAAAAGAGCAGTCTGAGGGTTTTTACTACAGTCGTTTCCACTCGGTGTTAAAACAGCAGGCTGAGGGTTTTTGCTGGAGTCCTTTCCCCTCGGTGTTAAAACAGCAGACTGCAGGTTTTTTGTGAAGTCCTTTCTTCTCAGTGTTAAAACAGCAGACTGAGCGTTTTTACTAGAGTTGATTCAACTTCTAGCTAAAACAGCAGGCTGAGGGTTTTTGCTGGAGTCCTTTCCCCTCGGTGGTAAAACAGCAGACTGAGGGTTTTTAACTGGAGAACTTTTCACTCAGTGTTAAAACAGCAGACTGAGGGTTTTTACTAGAGTCGTTTCCACTTGCTGTTAAATCATCAGAACGAAGGTTTTTACTGGGGCCCTTTCCTCTCACTGTTAAAACAGCAGACTGAGGGTTTTTAATGGAGTCCATTCCTCCCTAAGTTAAATCAGCAGATGGAGGGTCTACCCTGGAATTCATTCTTCTCAGTGTTAAAACAGCAGACTGATGGTTTTTAACTGGAGAACTTTCCACTCGGTATTAAAACAGCAGGCTGAGGGTTTTTGCTGGAGTCCTTTCCCCTCGGTGGTAAAACAGCAGACTGAGGGTTTTTGCTGGAGTCGTTTCCACTCAGTGTTAAAACAGCAGACTGCAGGTTTTTACTAGAGTTGATTCAACTTCTAGCTAAAACAGCAGGCTGAAGGTTTTTGCTGGAGTCCTTTCCCCTCGGTGGTAAAACAGCAGACTGAGGGTTTTTAACTGGAGAACTTTTCACTCAGTGTTAAAACAGCAGACTGAGGGTTTTTACTAGAGTCGTTTCCACTTGCTGTTAAATCAGCAGAACGAGGGTTTTTACTGGGGCCCTTTCCTCTCAGTGTTAAAACAGCAGACTGAGGGTTTTACTAGAGCCGTTTCCACTCGGTGTTAAAACAACAGACTGAGGGTTTTTACTGGAGTCCATTACTCCCTAAGTTAAATCAGCAGATGGAGGGTCTACCCTGGAATTCATTCTTCTCAGTGTTAAAAGAGCAGACTGAGGGTTTTTGCTGGAGTCGTTTCCACTCGCCGTTAAAACAGCTGACTGAGGGTTTACTATAGTACATTCCTCTCAGTGTTAAAAGAGCAGTCTGAGGGTTTTTACTACAGTCGTTTCCACTCGGTGTTAAAACAGCAGGCTGAGGGTTTTTGCTGGAGTCCTTTCCCCTCGGTGGTAAAACAGCAGACTGAGGGTTTTTGCTGGAGTCGTTTCCACTCGGTGTTAAAACAGCAGACTGCAGGTTTTTTGTGAAGTCCTTTCTTCTCAGTGTTAAAACAGCAGACTGAGCGTTTTTACTAGAGTTGATTCAACTTCTAGCTAAAACAGCAGGCTGAGGGTTTTTGCTGGAGTCCTTTCCCCTCGGTGGTAAAACAGCAGACTGAGGGTTTTTAACTGGAGAACTTTTCACTCAGTGTTAAAACAGCAGACTGAGGGTTTTTACTAGAGTCGTTTCCACTTGCTGTTAAATCAGCAGAACGAGGGTTTTTACTGGGGCCCTTTCCTCTCAGTGTTAAAACAGCAGACTGAGGGTTTTTAATGGAGTCCATTCCTCCCTAAGTTAAATCAGCAGATGGAGGGTCTACCCTGGAATTCATTCTTCTCAGTGTTAAAACAGCAGACTGATGGTTTTTAACTGGAGAACTTTCCACTCGGTATTAAAACAGCAGGCTGAGGGTTTTTGCTGGAGTCCTTTCCCCTCGGTGGTAAAACAGCAGACTGAGGGTTTTTGCTGGAGTCGTTTCCACTCAGTGTTAAAACAGCAGACTGCAGGTTTTTACTAGAGTTGATTCAACTTCTAGCTAAAACAGCAGGCTGAAGGTTTTTGCTGGAGTCCTTTCCCCTCGGTGGTAAAACAGCAGACTGAGGGTTTTTAACTGGAGAACTTTTCACTCAGTGTTAAAACAGCAGACTGAGGGTTTTTACTAGAGTCGTTTCCACTTGCTGTTAAATCAGCAGAACGAGGGTTTTTACTGGGGCCCTTTCCTCTCAGTGTTAAAACAGCAGACTGAGGGTTTTTACAAGAGCCGTTTCCACTCGGTGTTAAAACAGCAGACTTAGGGTTTTTACTGGAGTCCATTCCTCCCTAAGTTAAATCAGCAGATGGAGGGTCTACCCTGGAATTCATTCTTCTCAGTGTTAAAACAGCAGACTGAGGGTTTTTAACTGAAGAACTTTCCACTCAGTATTAAACAGCAGACTTAGGGTTTTTGCTGGAGTCGTTTCCACTCGGTGTTAAAACAGCTGACTGAGGGTTTACTATAGTACTTTCCTCTCAGTGTTAAAATAGTAGCCTGAGGCTTTTTACTAGAGTCGTTTCCACTCGGTGTTAAATCAGCAGACTGCAGGTTTTTTGTGAAGTCCTTTCCTCTCAGTGTTAAAATAGCAGACTGCGTGTTTTTACTAGAGTCATTTCAACTTGTAGTTAACACAGCAGGCTGAGGGTTTTTGCTGGAGTTCTTTCCCCTAGGTGGTAAAACAGCAGACTGAGGGTTTTTGCTGGAGTCGTTTCCACTCAGTGTTAAAACAGCAGACTGAGGGTTTTTACTAGAGTCGTTTCCACTTGCTGTTAAATCAGCAGAACGAGGGTTTTTACTGGGGCCCTTTCCTCTCAGTGTTAAAACAGCAGACTGAGGGTTTTACTAGAGCCGTTTCCACTCGGTGTTAAAACAGCAGACTGAGGGTTTTTACTGGAGTCCATTACTCCCTAAGTTAAATCAGCAGATGGAGGGTCTACCCTGGAATTCATTCTTCTCAGTGTTAAAAGAGCAGACTGAGGGTTTTTGCTGGAGTCGTTTCCACTCGCCGTTAAAACAGCTGACTGAGGGTTTACTATAGTACATTCCTCTCAGTGTTAAAAGAGCAGTCTGAGGGTTTTTACTACAGTCGTTTCCACTCGGTGTTAAAACAGCAGGCTGAGGGTTTTTGCTGGAGTCCTTTCCCCTCGGTGGTAAAACAGCAGACTGAGGGTTTTTGCTGGAGTCGTTTCCACTCGGTGTTAAAACAGCAGACTGCAGGTTTTTTGTGAAGTCCTTTCTTCTCAGTGTTAAAACAGCAGACTGAGCGTTTTTACTAGAGTTGATTCAATTTCTAGCTAAAACAGCAGGCTGAGGGTTTTTGCTGGAGTCCTTTCCCCTCGGTGGTAAAACAGCAGACTGAGGGTTTTTAACTGGAGAACTTTTCACTCAGTGTTAAAACAGCAGACTGAGGGTTTTTACTAGAGTCGTTTCCACTTGCTGTTAAATCAGCAGAACGAGGGTTTTTACTGGAGCCCTTTCCTCTCAGTTTTAAAACAGCAGACCGATGGTTTTTACTGTACTCCTTTCCTCTCGTTGCTCAGACAGCCGACTGAGGGCATTTATTAGAATCGTTTCCACTTGGTGTAAAAGCAGCAGACTGAGGGTTTTACTAGAGTCGTTTCCACTTGGTGTCATACCAGCAGACTGAGGGTTTTTACTGGAAACCTTTCCTCTCAGTGTTAAAACAGCAGACTGAGGGATTTAACTAGAGTCGTTTCCACTCGGTCTTAAAACAGCAGACTGAGGGTTTTTACTGGAGCACATTCCTCTCAGTGTTAACACAGCAGACTGAGGTTTTTTGCTGGAGTCATTTCCACTTGGTGTTAAAACAGCAGACTGAAGGTTTTTGCTGGAGTCGTAACCTCTCGGTGTTAACACATCAGACTAAGGGTTTTTGCTGGAGTCCAATCCTTCCTAAGTTAAATCAGCAGACGGAGGGTCTATCATGGAATTCTTTCCTCTCAGTGTTAAAACAGCAGACTGATGGTTTTATCTGGAGTCCATTCCTCCCTACGTTAAATCAGCAGACGGAGGGTCTTCCCTGGAATTCTTTCCTCTCAGTGCTAACACAGCAGACTGATTGTTTTTAACTTGGGAAATTTCCACTCAGTATTAAAACAGCAAACTGAGGGTTTTTACTGGGGCCCTTTCTTCTCACTATTAAACAGCAGACTGAGGGTTTTTACTCGAGTCCATTCCTCCCTAAGTTAAATCAGTAGATGGCGGGTCTACCCTGGAATTCATTCTTCTCAATGTTACAACAGCAGACTGATGATTTTTAACTGGAGAACTTTCCACTCCGTGTTAAAACAGCTGACGTAGGGGTTTACTATAGTACTTTCCTCTTAGTGTTAAAATAGCAGTCTGATGGTTTTTACTAGAGTCGTTTCCACTCAGTGTTAAAATAGCAGACTCAGGGTTTTTACTAGAGTCATTTCCACTCGATGTTAAAAAAGCAGACTGATGGTCTTTAACTGGAGTCATTTCCCCTCAGTGTTAAAACAGCAGACTGATGGTTTTTAACTGGAGAACTTTCCACTCAGTGTTAAAACAGCAGACTAAGAGTTTTTGCTGGAGTCCTTTCCTCTCGGTGTGAAAGCAGCTGACTGAGGGTTTTTACTTGGGTCCCTTCCTCTCGGTGTTAAAAAAGCAGACTAAGGGTTTTTTCTAGAGTTATTTCCACTCTGTATTAAAACAGCAGACTGAGGGTTTCTAATGGAGCCCTTTCCTCTCGGTGCTATAAAAACAGACTGAGGGTATTTAAAGTAGGCATTTACAATCGTTGTAAAAACAGCAGACTGAGATTTTGTCAAGAGTCTTTTCCTCTCAGTGTTAAAACAGCAGACTGATTATTGTTAACTTGGGAAATTTCCACTCAGTATTAAAACAGCAAACTGAGGGTTTTTGCTGGATTCCTGTACTCTCGGTGTTAAAACAGCAGACTGCAGGTTTTTTGTGAAGTCCTTTCCGCTCAGTGTTAAAACAGCAGACTGAGCGTTTTACTAGAGTCGTTTCAAATTGTAGATAAAACAGCAGGCTGAAGGTTTTTGCTGGAGTCCTTTCCCCTCGGTGGTAAAACAGCAGACTGAGGGTTTTTAACTGGAGAACTTTTCACTCAGTGTTAAAACAGCAGACTGAGGGTTTTTACTAGAGTCGTTTCCACTTGCTGTTAAATCAGCAGAACGAGGGTTTTTACTGGGGCCCTTTCCTCTCAGTGTTAAAACAGCAGACTGAGGGTTTTACTAGAGCCGTTTCCACTCGGTGTTAAAACAGCAGACTGAGGGTTTTTACTGGAGTCCATTACTCCCTAAGTTAAATCAGCAGATGGAGGGTCTACCCTGGAATTCATTCTTCTCAGTGTTAAAAGAGCAGACTGAGGGTTTTTGCTGGAGTCGTTTCCACTCGCCGTTAAAACAGCTGACTGAGGGTTTACTATAGTACATTCCTCTCAGTGTTAAAAGAGCAGTCTGAGGGTTTTTACTACAGTCGTTTCCACTCGGTGTTAAAACAGCAGGCTGAGGGTTTTTGCTGGAGTCCTTTCCCCTCGGTGGTAAAACAGCAGACTGAGGGTTTTTGCTGGAGTCGTTTCCACTCGGTGTTAAAACAGCAGACTGCAGGTTTTTTGTGAAGTCCTTTCTTCTCAGTGTTAAAACAGCAGACTGAGTGTTTTTACTAGAGTTGATTCAAATTCTAGCCAAAACAGCAGGCTGAGGATTTTTGCTGGAGTCCTTTCCCCTCGGTGGTAAAACAGCAGACTGAGGGTTTTTAACTGGAGAACTTTTCACTCAGTGTTAAAACAGCAGACTGAGGGTTCTTACTAGAGTCGTTTCCACTTGCTGTTAAATCATCAGAACGAGGGTTTTTACTGGGGCCCTTTCCTCTCACTGTTAAAACAGCAGACTGAGGGTTTTTAAAGGAGTCCATTCCTCCTTAAGTTAAATCAGCAGATGGAGGGTCTACCTTGGAATTCATTCTTCTCAGTGTTAAAACAGCAGACTGATGGTTTTTAACTGGAGAACTTTCCACTCAGTATTAAAACAGCAGACGTAGGGTTTTTGCTGGAGTCGTTTCCACTCGGCGTTAAAACAGCTGACTGAAGGTTTACTATAGTACTTTCCTCTCAGTGTTAAAATAGCAGTCTGAGGGTTTTTACTAGAGTCGTTTCCACTCAGTGTTAAAATAGCACACTCAGGGTTTTTACTAGAGTCATTTCCACTCTGTGTTAAAACAGCCGATTGATGGTTTTTAACTGGAGTCATTTCCCCTCAGTGTTAAAACAGCAGACTGATGGTTTTTAACTGGAGAACTTTCCACTCAGTGTTAAAACAGCAGACTGAGTGTTTTTGCTGGAGTCCTTTCCTCTCGGTGTGAAAACAGCTGACTGAGGGTTTTTACTTGGGTCCCTTCCTCTCGGTGTTAAAAAAGCAGACTAAGGGTTTTTTCTAGAGTTATTTCCACTCTGTATTAAAACAGCAGACTGAGGGTTTCTAATGGAGCCCTTTCCTCTCGGTGCTATAAAAACAGACTGAGGGTATTTAAAGGAGGCATTTACAATCGTTGTAAAAACAACAGACTGAGATTTTGTCAAGAGTCTTTTCCTCTCAGTGTTAAAACAGCAGACAGATTATTGTTAACTTGGGAAATATCCACTCAGTACTAAAACAGCAAACTGAGGGTTTTTGCTGGATTCCTTTCCTCTCAGTGTTAAAACAGCAGACAGATGATTTTTAACTGGAGAACTTTCCACTCGGTTTTAAAACAGCAGACTGCAGGTTTTTTGTGAAGTCCTTTCCGTTCAGTGTTAAAACAGCAGACAGAGCGTTTTAGTAGAGTCGTTTCAATTGTAGATAAAACAGCAGGCTGAAGGTTTTTGCTGGATCCCTTTCCCCTCGGCGGTAAAACAGCAGACTGAGGGTTTTTAACTGGAGAACTTTTCACTCAGTGTTAAAACAGCAGACTGAGGGTTTTTACTAGAGTCGTTTCCACTTGCTGTTAAATCAGCAGAACGAGGGTTTTTACTGGGGCCCTTTCCTCTCAATGTTAAAACAGCAGACTGAGAGTTTTACTAGAGCCGTTTCCACTCGGTGTTAAAACAGCAGACTGAGGGTTTTTATTGGAGTCCATTACTCCCTAAGTTACATCAGCAGATGGAGGGTCTACCCTGGAATTCATTCTTCTCAGTGTTAAAAGAGCAGACTGAGGGTTTTTGCTAGAGTCGTTTCCACTCGGTGTTAAAACAGCTGACTGAGGGTTTACTATAGTACATTCCTCTCCGTGTTAAAAGAGCAGTCTGAGGGTTTTTACTACAGTCGTTTCCACTCGGTGTTAAAACAGCATGCTGAGGGTTTTTGCTGGAGTCCTTTCCCCTCGGTGGTAAAACAGCAGACTGAGTGTTTTTGCTGGAGTCCTTTCCTCTCGGTGTGAAAACAGCTGACTGAGGGTTTTTACTTGGGTCCCTTCCTCTCGGTGTTAAAAAAGCAGACTAAGGGTTTTTTCTAGAGGTATTTCCACTCTGTATTTAAACAGCAGACTGAGGGTTTCTAATGGAGCCCTTTCCTCTCGGTGCTATAAAAACAGACTGAGGGTATTTAAAGGAGGCATTTACAATCGTTGTAAAAACAGCAGACTGAGATTTTGTCAAGAGTCTTTTCCTCTCAGTGTTAAAACAGCAGACAGATTATTGTTAACTTGGGAAATTTCCACTCAGTACTAAAACAGCAAACTGAGGGTTTTTGCTGGATTCCTTTCCTCTCAGTGTTAAAACAGCAGACAGATGGTTTTTAACTGGAGAACTTTCCACTCGGTGTTAAAACAGCAGACTGCAGGTTTTTTGTGAAGTCCTTTCCGTTCAGTGTTAAAACAGCAGACTGAGCGTTTTAGTAGAGTCGTTTCAAATTGTAGATAAAACAGCAGGCTGAAGGTTTTTGCTGGATCCCTTTCCCCTCGGCGGTAAAACAGCAGACTGAGGGTTTTTAACTGGAGAACTTTTCACTCAGTGTTAAAACAGCAGACTGAGGGTTTTTACTAGAGTCATTTCCACTTGCTGTTAAATCAGCAGAACGAGGGTTTTTACTGGGGCCCTTTCCTCTCAGTGTTAAAACAGCAGACTGAGGGTTTTTACTGGAGTCCATTACTCCCTAAGTTACATCAGCAGATGGAGGGTCTACCCTGGAATTCATTCTTCTCAGTGTTAAAAGAGCAGACTGAGGGTTTTTGCTAGAGTCGTTTCCACTCGGTGATAATACAGCTGACTGAGGGTTTACTATAGTACATTCCTCTCCGTGTTAAAAGAGCAGTCTGAGGGTTTTTACTACAGTCGTTTCCACTCGGTGTTAAAACAGCAGGCTGAGGGTTTTTGCTGGAGTCCTTTCCCCTCGGTGGTAAAACAGCAGACTGAGGGTTTTTGCTGGAGTCGTTTCCACTCGCCGTTAAAACAGCTGACTGAGGGTTTACTATAGTACATTCCTCTCCGTGTTAAAAGAGCAGTCTGAGGGTTTTTACTACAGTCGTTTCCACTCGGTGTTAAAACAGCAGGCTGAGGGTTTTTGCTGGAGTCCTTTCCCCTCGGTGGTAAAACAGCAGACTGAGGGTTTTTGCTGGAGTCGTTTCCACTCGGTGTTAAAACAGCAGACTGCAGGTTTATTGTGAAGTCCTTTCCTCTCAGTGTTAAAACAGCAGACTGAGCATTTTTACTAGAGTTGATTCAACTTGTAGTTAAAACAGCAGGCTGAGGGTTTTTGCTGGAGTCCTTTCCCCTCGGTGGTAAAACAGCAGACTGAGGGTTTTTAACTGGAGAACTTTTCACTCAGTGTTAAAACAGCAGACTGAGGGTTTTTACTAGAGTCATTTCCACTTGCTGTTAAATCATCAGAACGAGTGGTTTTACTGGGGCCCTTTCCTCTCAGTGTTAAAACAGCAGACTGAGGGTTTTACTAGAGCCGTTTCCACTCGGTGTTAAAACAGCAGACTGAGGGGTTTTACTAGAGTCCATTCCTCCCTAAGTTAAATCAGCAGATGGAGGGTCTACCCTGGAATTCATTCTTCTCAGTGTTAAAACAGCAGACTGAGGGTTTTTAACTGAAGAACTTTCCACTCCGTGTTAAAAGAGCAGACTGAGAGTTTTTGCTGAAGTCGTTACCAATCGGTGTTAAAACAGCAGACAGAGGGTTTTTAACTGGAGAACTTTCCACTCTGTATTAAAACAGCAGACTGATGGTTTTTAACTGGAGTCATTTCCCCTCAGTGTTAAAACAGCAGACTGATGGTTTTTTGCTGGAGTGCTTTCCTCTCCGTATTTAAACAGCCGACTGAGGGTTTTTGCTGGAGTTGTTTCCTCTCAGTATTAAAACAGCAGACTGAGGTTTTTTGCTGGAGTCCTTTCCTCTCTCTATTTAAATGGCCGACCAAGGTATTTTGCTGGAGTCGTTTTCTCACGGTGTTAAAACTGCAGACAGAGGGTTTTTACTAGAGTCGTTACCCACTCGGTATAAAAGCAGCAGACTGAGGGCTTTTACTAGAGTCGTTTCCACTTGGTGTTTTACCAGCAGACTGAGGGTTTTTACTGGAGTCCTTTCCACTCAGTGTTAAAAAAACAGACAGAGGGTTTTTGCTGGAGTCCTTTCCTCTCGTTGTTAAAACAGCAGACAGAGGGTTTTTACTAGAGTCGTTACCCACTCGGTGTAAAAGCAGCAGACTGAGGGCTTTTACTAGAGTCGTTTCCACTTGGTGTTTTACCAGCAGACTGAGGGTTTTTACTGGAGTCCTTTCCACTCAGTGTTAAAAAAACAGACAGAGGGTTTTTGCTGGAGTCCTTTCCTCTCATTGTTAAAACAGCAGACAGAGGGTTTTTACTAGAGTCGTTACCCACTCGGTGTAAAAGCAGCAGACTGAGGGTTTTAGGAAAGTCATTTCCACTTGCTGTTATACAAGCAGACTGAGGGTTTTTACTGGAGACATTTCCTCTCAGTGTTAAAACAGCAGACTGATAGATTTTACTGGAGCACATTCCTCTCAGTGTTAACACAGCAGACTGAGGTTTTTTGCTGGAGTCGTTTCCACTTGGTTTTAAAACAGCAGACTGAGGGTTTTTAACTGGGGAACTTTCCACTCGGTGTTAAAACAGCAGATTGAGGTTTTTTACTAGCGTCGCTTCCACTCGGTGTTAAATCAGCAGAACAAGGATTTTTACTGGAGCCGTTTCCTCTCAGTGTTAAAACATGATGGTTTTAACTGTAGTCCATTCCTCCCTCAGTTAAATCAGCAGACAGAGGGTCTACCCTGGAATTCTTTCCACTCAATGTTAAAAGAGCAGACTGACGGTTTTTGCTGAAATCCTTTCCTCTCATTGTTAAAAAAGCAGACTGATGATTTTGACTAGACTCGTTTCCACTCGGTGTTATAAAAACAGACTGAGGGTTTTTGCTGGAGTCGTTTCCTCTCAGTATTAAAACAGCAGACTGAGTGTTTTTACTACAGTCATTTCCTCTCGGTGTTAAAAAAGCAGACTAAGGGTTTTTTCTAGAGTTATTTCCACTCTATTAAAACAGCAGACTGAGGGTTTCTAATGGAGCCCTTTCCTCTCGGTGCTATAAAAACAGACTGAGGGTATTTAAAGGAGGCACTTACAATCGTTGTAAAAACAGCAGACTGAGATTTTGTCAGGAGTCCTTTCCTCTCAGTGTTAAAACAGCAGAGTGATTGTTGGTAACTTGGGAAATTTCCACTCAGTATTAAAACAGCAAACTGAGGGTTTTTGCTGGATTCCTGTACTCTCGGTGTTAAAACAGCAGACAGATGGTTTTTAACTGGAGAACTTTCGACTCGGTGTTAAAACAGCAGACTGCAGGTTTTTTGTGAAGTCCTTTCCTCTCAGTGTTAAAACTGCAGACTGAGCGTCTTTACTAGAGTCGTTTCAACTTGTAGTTAAAACAGCAGGCTGAGGGTTTTTGCTGAAGTCCTTTCCCCTCGGTGGTAAAAAAGCAGACTGAGGGTGTTTGCTGGAGTACTTTCCCCTCGGTGGTAAAACAGCAGACTGAGGGTTTTTGCTGGAGTCATTTCCACTCGGTGTTAAAACAGCAGACTGAGGGTTTTTGCTGGAGTCGTTTCCACTCGGTGTTAAAACAGCAGACTGCGGTTTTTTGTGAAGTCCTTTCCTCTCAGTGTTAAAACAGCAGACTGAGCGTTTTTACTAGAGTTGATTCAACTTGTAGTTAAAACAGCAGGCTGAGGGTTTTGCTGGAGTCCTTTCCCCTCGGTGATAAAGCATCAGACTGAGGGTTTTTAACTGGAGATCTTTACACTCAGTGTTAAAACAGCAGATTGAGGGTTTTTACTAGAGTCGTTTCCACTCACTATTAAATCAGCAGATCAAGGATTTTTACTGGAGCCCTTTCCCCTCTGTTAAAACAGCAGACCGAGGGTTTTTACTGTACTCCTTTCCTCTCGCTGTTCAGACAGCCAACTGAGGGTATTTACTAGAGTCATTTCCACTTGGTGTAAAAGCAGCAGACTGAGGGTTTTACTAGAGTCGTTTCCACTTGGTGTTATACCAGCAGACTGAGGGTTTTTACTGGAGACCTTTCCTCTCAGTGTTAAAACAGCAGACTGAAGGTTTTTGCTGTAGTCGTTACCTCTTGGTGTTAAAACAGCAGACTGAGGGTTTTTGCTGGAGTCCAATCCTTCCTAAGTTAAATCAGCAGACGGAGGGTCTATCATGGAATTCTTTCCTCTCAGTGTTAAAACAGCAGCCTGAGGGTTTTTACTGGAGTCCATTCCTCCCTAAGTTAAATCAGTAGATGGAGGGTCTACCCTGGAATTCATTCTTCTCAGTGTTACAACAGCAGACTGATGATATTTAACTGGAGAAATTTCCACTCCGTGTTAAAACAGCTGACATAGGGTTTACTATAGTACTTTCCTCTCAGTGTTAAAACAGCAGACTGAGGGTTTTTACTAGACTCATTTCCACTCGGTGTTAAAACAGCAGACTGATGGTTTTTATTTGGAGAACTTTCCACTCAGTGTTAAAACAGCAGACTATGTGTTTTTGCTGGAGTCCTTTCCTCTCGGTGTGAAAACAGCAGACTGAGGATTTTTACTTGGGTCCCTTCCTCTCGGTGTTAAAAAAGCAGACTAAGGGTTTTTTCTAGAGTTATTTCCACTCTGTATTAAAACAGCAGACTGAGGGTTTCTAATGGAGCCCTTTCCTCTCGGTGCTTTAAAAACAGACTGAGGGTATTTAAAGGAGGCATTTACAATCGTTGTAAAAACAGCAGACTGAAATTTTATCGGGAGTCCATTCCTCTCAGTGTTAAAACAGCAGACTGATTGTTTTTAACTTGCAAAGGTTCCACTCAGTATTAAAACAGCAAACTGAGGGTTTTTGCTGGAGTCCTTTCCTCTCGATTTTAAAACAACAGACAGATGGTTTTTAACGGGAGAACTTTCCACTCGGTGTTAAAACAGCATACTGCAGGTTTTTTGCGAAGTCCTTTCCGCTCAGTGTTAAAACAGCAGACTGAGCATTTTACTAGAGTCGTTTCAACTTGTAGTTAAAACAGCAGGCTGAAGGTTTTTGCTGGAGTCCTTTCCCCTCGGTGGTAAAACAGCAGACTGAGGGTTTTTAACTGGAGAACTTTTCACTCAGTGTTAAAACAGCAGACTGAGGGTTTTTACTAGAGTCGTTTCCAATTGCTGTTAAATCAGCAGAACGAGGGTTTTTACTGGGGCCCTTTCCTCTCAGTGTTAAAACAGCAGACTGAGGGTTTTACGAGAGCCGTTTCCACTCGGTGTTAAAACAGCAGACTGAGGGTTTTTACTGGAGTCCATTCCTCCCTAAGTTAAATCAAAAGATGGAGGGTCTACCCTGAAATTCATTCTTCTCAGTGTTAAAACAGCAGACTGAGGGTTTTTAACTAAAGAACTTTCCACTCAGTATTAAACAGCAGACTGAGGGTTTTTGCTGGAGTCGTTTCCACTCGGTGTTAAAACAGCTGACTGAGGGTTTACTATAGTACTTTCCTCTCAGTGTTAAAATAGTAGCCTGAGGCTTTTTACTAGAGTCGTTTCCACTCGGTGTTAAATCAGCAGACTGCAGGTTTTTTGTGAAGTCCTTTCTCTCAGTGTTAAAACAGCAGACCGAGCGTTTTTACTAGAGTCGTTTCAACTTGTAGTTAAAACAGCAGACTGAGGGTTTTTGCTGGAGTCATTTCCACTCGGTGTTAAAACAGCAGACTGAGGGTTTTTGCTGGAGTCGTTTCCACTCGGTGTTAAAACAGCAGACTGCAGGTTTTTTGTGAAGTCCTTTCCTCTCAGTGTTAAAACAGCAGACTGAGCGTTTTTACTAGAGTTGATTCAACTTGTAGTTAAAACAGCAGGCTGAGGGGTTTGCTGGAGTCCTTTCCCCTCGGTGATAAAGCATCAGACTGAGGGTTTTTAACTGGAGAACTTTACACTCAGTGTTAAAACAGCAGATTGAGGGTTTTTACTAGAGTCGTTTCCACTTGCTATTAAATCAGCAAAGCAAGGATTTTTACTGGAGCCCTTTCCTCTCAGTGTTAAAACAGCAGACCGAGGGTTTTTACTGTACTCCTTTCATCTCGCTGTTCAGACAGCCAACTGAGGGTATTTACTAGAGTCGTTTCCACTTGGTGTTATACCAGCAGACTGAGGGTTTTTATTGGAGAACTTTCCTCTCAGTGTTAAAACAGCAGACTGAGGGATTTAACTAGAGTCGTTTCCACTCTGTGTTAAAACAGCAGACAGAGGGTTTTTACTGCAGCACATTCCTCTCAGTGTTAACACAGCTGACTGAGGTTTTTTGCTGGAGTCATTTCCACTTGGTGTTAAAACAGCAGACTGAGGGTTTTTGCTGGAGTCCAATCCTTCCTAAGTTAAATCAGCAGACGGAGGGTCTATCATGGAATTCTTTCCTCTCAGTGTTAAAACAGCAGACTGATGGTTTTATCTGGAGTCCATTCCTCCCTAAGTTAAATCAGTAGACGGAGGGTCTACCCTGGAATTCTTTCATCTCAGTGCTAACACAGCAGACTGATTGTTTTTAACTTGGGAAATTTCCACTCAGAATTAAAATAGCAAACTGAGGGTTTTTACTGGGGCCCTTTCCTCTCACTATTAAAATAGCAGACTGAGGGTTTTTACTAGAGCCATTTCCACTCAGTGTTAAAACAGCAGACTGAGGGTTTTTACTGGAGTCCATTCCTCCCTAAGTTAAATCAGTAGATGCAGGGTCTACCCTGGAATTCATTCTTCTCAGTGTTACAACAGCGGACTGATGATTTTTAACTGGAGAACTTTACACTCCGTGTTAAAACAGCTGACGTAGTGTTTACGATAGTACTTTCCTCTCAGTGTTAAAACAGCAGACTGAGGGTTTTTACTAGACTCATTTCCACTCGTTGTTAAAACAGCAGACTGAGTGTTTTTGCTGGAGTCCTTTCCTCTCGGTGTGAAAACAGCAGACTGAGGATTTTTACTTGGGTCCCTTCCTCTCGGTGTTAAAAAAGCAGACTAAGGGATTTTTCTAGAGTTATTTCCACTGTGTATTAAAACAGCAGACTGAGGGTTTCTAATGGAGCCCTTTCCTCTCGGTGGTACAAAAAGAGACTGAGGGTATTTAAAGGAGGCATTTACAATCGTTGTAAAAACAGCAGACGGAGGGTTTCTAAAGGAGCCCTTTCCTCTCGGTGCTATAAAAACAGACTGAGGGTATTTAAAGGAGGCATTTACAATCGTTGTAAAAACAGCAGACTGAGATTTTGTCAGGAGTCCATTCCTCTCAGTGTTAAAACAGCAGACAGAGCGTTTTACTAGAGTCGTTTCAACTTGTAGTTAAAACAGCAGGCTGAAGGTTTTTGCTGGAGTCCTTTCCCCTCGGTGGTAAAACAGCAGACTGAGGGTTTTTAACTGGAGAACTTTTCACTCAGTGTTAAAACAGCAGAATGAGGGTTTTTACTAGAGTCGTTTCCACTTGCTATTAAATCATCAGAACGAGGGTTTTTACTGGGGCCCTTTCCTCTCAGTGTTAAAACAGCAGACTGAGGGTTTTTACAAGAGCCGTTTCCACTCGGTGTTAAAACAGCAGACTGAGGGTTTTTACTGGAGTCCATTCCTCCCTAAGTTAAATCAGCAGATGGAGGGTCTACCCTGGAATTCATTCTTCTCAGTGTTAAAACAGCAGACTGAGGGTTTTTAACTGAAGAACTTTCCACTCAGTATTAAACAGCAGACTTAGGGTTTTTGCTGGAGTCGTTTCCACTCGGTGTTAAAACAGCTGACTGAGGGTTTACTATAGTACTTTCCTCTCAGTGTTAAAATAGTAGCCTGAGGCTTTTTACTAGAGTCGTTTCCACTCGGTGTTAAATCAGCAGACTGCAGGTTTTTTGTGAAGTCATTTCCTCTTAGTGTTAAAATAGCAGACTGCCGTTTTTACTAGAGTCATTTCAACTTGTAGTAAACACAGCAGGCTGAGGGTTTTTGCTGGAGTTCTTTCCCCTAGGTGGTAAAACAGCAGACTGAGGGTTTTTGCTGGAGTCGTTTCCACTCGGTGTTAAAACAGCAGACTGCAGGTTTAGTGAAGTCCTTTCCTCTCAGTGTTAAAACAGCAGACTGAGCGTTTTTACTAGAGTTGATTCAACTTGTAGTTAAAACAGCAGGCTGAGGGTTTTGCTGGAGTCCTTTCCCCTCGGTGATAAAACAGCAGACTGAGGGTTTTTAACTGGAGAACTTTACACTCAGTGTTAAAACAGCAGATTGAGGGTTTTTACTAGAGTCGTTTCCACTCGCTATTAAATCAGCAGAACAAGGATTTTTACTGGAGCCCTTTCCTCTCAGTTTTAAGACAGCAGACCGATGGTTTTTACTGTACTCCTTTCCTCTCGTTGCTCAGACAGCCGACTGAGGGCATTTACTAGAGTCGTTTCCACTTGGTGTAAAAGCAGCAGACTGAGGGTTTTACTAGAGTCGTTTCCACTTGGTGTCATACCAGCAGACTGAGGGTTTTTACTGGAAACCTTTCCTCTCAGTGTTAAAACAGCAGACTGAGGGATTTAACTAGAGTCGTTTCCACTCGGTCTTAAAACAGCAGACTGAGGGTTTTTACTGGAGCACATTCCTCTCAGTGTTAACACAGCAGACTGAGGTTTTTTGCTGGAGTCATTTCCACTTGGTGTTAAAACAGCAGACTGAAGGTTTTTGCTGGAGTCGTAACCTCTCGGTGTTAAAACAGCAGACTGATGGTTTTTACTGGAGCCCTTTATACTCAGTATTAAAACATCAGACTGAGGGTTTTTACTGGAGCCCTTTCCTGTCAGTATTAAAACAGCAGACTGAGGGTTTTTACTGGAGCCCTTTGCTCTCAGTGTTACAAGAGCGGACTGAGGTTTTTTGCTGGAGTCCATTCCTCCATTAGTTTAATCAGCAGACGTAGGTTCTATCGTGGTATTTTTTCCTCTCAGTATTAAAATAGTAGACTGATGGTTTTTAACTGAAGAACTTTCCACACAATGTTAAAAAAGCAGACTGAGGGTTTTTGCTGCAGTCCTTTCCTCTCAGTGTTAAAACAGCAGACAGAATGTTTTTACTAGAGTCGTTCCCCACTCGGTGTAAAAGCAGCAGACTGAGGGTTTTTACTAGAGTCGTTTCCACACGTTGTTAAAACAGCAGACTGAGGGTTTTTGCTGCAGTCCTTTCCTTTCGGTGTTAAAACAGCAGACAGAGTGTTTTTACTAGAGTCGTTACCCACTTGGTGTAAAAGCAGCAGACTGAGGGTTTTTACTAGAGTCGTTTCCACACGTTATTAAAACTGCAGACTGAGGGTTTTTACTGGAGTCCATTCCTCTCAGTGTTAAAACAGCAGTCTGAGGGTTTCTCCTGGAGTCCTTTCCTCTCAGTGTTAAAACAGCAGACTGAGGGTTTTTACTGAAGTCCTTTCCTCTCATTGTTAAAACAGCAGACTGAAGGACTTTGCTAGAGTCGTTTCCACTCGGTGTTAAAACAGCAGTCTGAGGGTTTCTCCTGGAGTCCTTTCCTCTCAGTGTTAAAACAGCAGACTGAGGGTTTTTACTGGAGTCGTTTCCACACGTTGTTAAAACAGCAGACTGAGGGTTTTTAACTGGAGTCGTTACCCACTCGGTGTTAAAACAGCAGACTGAAGGATTTTACTGGAGTCCTTTCCACTCGGTGTTAAAACAGCAGTCTGAGGGTTTCTCCTGGAGTCCTTTACTCTCCGTGTTACAACAGCAGACTGAGGGTTTTTACTGGAGCCCTTTCCTCTCGGTGTTAAAACAGCAGATTGGGGGTTTTTACTGGAGTCACTTCAAATCGATGTTACAATAGCAGACAGATTTTTTCTGCAGTCCTTTCCAATCGGTGTTAAAGCAGCAGACTGAGGGTTTTTACCAGAGTCGTTTCCATTCGGTGTTATAACAGCAGCTTGAGGGTTTTTACTGGAGTCCCTTCCTCTCAGTGTTAAAACGGCTGATTAAGGGTTTTTGCTAGAGTCATTTCCACTCTGTGTTAAAACAACCGTCTGAGGATACCTGAGGGAGTCCATTCCCCCCTAAGTTAAATCAGCAGACGGAGGGTCTATCCTGGAATTCTTTCCTCTCAGTGTTAAAACAGCAGACTGATGGTATTTAACTGGAGAACTGTCCACTCAGTATTAAAACAGCAGGCTGAGGGTTTTTGCTCGAACCTTTCCTCTCAGTGTTAAAACAGCAGACAGAGGGTTTTTAGCTGGAGAAATTTCCACTCTATTAAAACAGCAGACTGAGGGTTTTTACTGGAGCCCTTAGCTCTCAGTGTTACAAGAGCAGAATGAGTGTTTTTACCAGAGTCGTTTCCACTCGGTGTCAAAACGGCTGACTGTGGGTGTTACCTTATTACTTTCCTCTCAGTGTTAAAAAACAGTCTGAGGGTTTTTGCTAGAGTCGTTTCCACTCGGTGTTAAAACAACCGTCTGAGGGTACTTGACGGAGTCCATTCTTCCCTAAGTTAAATCAGCAGACGGAGGGTCTATCCTGGAATTCTTCCTCTCAGTGTTAAAACAGCAGACTGAGAGTTTTTGCTGGAGTCCTTTCCTCTCGCTGTTTAAACAGCAGACAGAATGTTTTTACTAGAGTCGTTACCCACTCGGTGTAAAAGCAGCAGACTGAGGGCTTCAACTAGAGTCGTTTCCACTTGGTGTTATACTAGCAGACTGAGGGTTTTTACTCGAGTCCTTTCCTCTCAGTGTTAAAACAGCAGATTGAAGGATTTTGCTAGAGTCGTTTCCACTCGGTGTTAAAACAGCAGTCTGAGGGTTTATCCTGGAGTCCTTTCCTCTCAGTGTTAAAACAGCAGACTGAGGGTTTTTACTGGAGCCCTTTCCTCTCGGTGTTAAAACAGCAGATTGAGGGTTTTTACTGGAGTCATTTCAAATCGATGTTACAATAGCAGACAGAGATTTTTTCTGCAGTCCTTTCCAATCGGTGTTAAAGCAGCAGACTGAGGGTTTTTACTAGAGTCGTTTCCACTCGGTGTTATAACAGCAGCTTGAGGGTTTTTACTGCAGTCCCTTCCTCTCAGTGTTAAAACTGCTGACTGAGGGTTTTACCTTAGTAGTTTCCTCTCAGTGTTAAAACAGCAGACTGAGGGTTTTTGCAAGAGTCATTTCCACTCTGTGTTAAAACAACCGTCTGAGGATACTTGAGGGAGTCCATTCCTCCCTAAGTTAAATCAGCAGACGGAGGGTCTATCCTGGAATTCTTTCCTCTCACTGTTAAAACAGCAGACTGATGGTTTTTAACTGGAGAATTGTCCACTCAGTATTAAAACAGCAGGCTGAGGGCTTTTGCTCGAGACCTTTCCTCTCAGTGTTAAAACAGCAGACTGAGGGTTTTTACCAGAGTCGTTTCCACTCGGTGTTAAAACGGCTGACTGTGGGTTTTACCTTATTACTTTCCTCTCAGTGTTAAAAAACAGTCTGAGGGTTTTTGCTAGAGTCGTTTCCACTCGGTGTTAAAACAACCGTCTGAGGGTACTTGAGGGAGTCCATTCCTCCCTAAGTTAAATCAGCAGACGGAGGGTCTATCCTGGAATTCTTTCCTCTCAGTGTTAAAACAGCAGACTGAGGGTTTTTGCTGGAGTCCTTTCCTCTCGCTGTTTAAACAGCAGACAGAATGTTTTTACTAGAGTCGTTACCCACTCAGTGTAAAAGCAGCAGACTGAGGGCTTTTACTAGAGTCGTTTCCACTTGGTGTTATACCAGCAGACTGAGGGTTTTTACTGGAGTCCTTTCCTCTCAGTGTTAAAACTCAGACTGAAGGATTTTACTAGAGTCGTATCCACTCGGTGTTAAAACAGCAATCTGAGGGTTTCTCCTGGAGTCCTTTCCTCTCAGTGTTATACCAGCAGACTGAGGGTTTTTACTGGAGTCGTTACCCAATCGGTGTAAAAGCAGCAGACTGAGGGTTTTTACTAGAGTCGTTTCCACACGTTGTTAAAACTGCAGACTGAGGATGTTTACTGGAGTCCTTTCCTCTCAGTGTTACAACAGCAGACTGAGGGTTTTTACTGGAGTCCTTTCCTCTCAGTATTAAAACAGCAGGCTGAGGGTTTTTGCTCGAGACCTTTCCTCTCAGTGTTAAAACAGCAGACTGAGGGGTTTTAGCTGGAGAAATTTCCACTCAGTATTAAAACAGCGGACTGAGGGTTTTTGCTGGAGTCCTTTCCTCTCGGTGTTAAAACAGCAGACTGAGGGTTTTTAGCTGGAGAAGTTTCCGCTCAGTATTAAAACAGCAGACTGAGGGTTTTTACTGGAGCCCTTTGCTCTCAGTGTTACAAGAGCAGACTGAGGGTTTTTACCAGAGTCGTTTCCACTCGGTGTTAAAACGGCTGACTGTGGGTTTTACCTTATTACTTTCCTCTCAGTGTTAAAAAACAGTCTGAGGGTTTTTGCTAGTGTCGTTTCCACTCGGTGTTAAAACAACCGTCTGAGGGTACTTGAGGGAGTCCATTCCTCCCTAAGTTAAATCAGCAGACGGAGGGTCTATCCTGGAATTCTTTCCTCTCAGTGTTAAAACAGCAGACTGAGGGTTTTTGCTGGAGTCCTTTCCTCTCGCTGTTTAAACAGCAGACAGAATGTTTTTACTAGAGTCGTTACCCACTCGGTGTAAAAGCAGCAGACTGAGGGCTTTTACTAGAGTCGTTTCCACTTGGTGTTATACCAGCAGACTGAGGGTTTTTACTGGAGTCCTTTCCTCTCAGTGTTAAAACAGCAGACTGAGGGTTTTTACTGGAGTTTTTTCCTCTCAGTGTTCAAACAGCCGACTGAGGGTTTTTACTAAAGTCATTTCCACTCACTGTTAAATCAGCAGACCAAGGGTTTTTACTGGAGCCTTTTCACTCAGTAATAAATCAGCAGACTCTTGGTTTTTACTGGCGTCCATTTCTCCCTAAGTTAAATCAGCAGACGAATGGTCTACCCTGGAATTCTTTCCACTCAGTGTTAAAACAGCAAACTGATTGTTTTAAACTTCAGTACTTTCCACGCAGTATTAAAAAAGCAAACTGAGGGTTTTTACTGGGGCCCTTTCCTATCAGTATTAAAACAGCAGACTGAGGGTTTTTACTGGAGCCCTTTCTACTCAGTATTAAAACAGCAGACTGAGGGTTTTCACTGGAGCCCTTTCTACTCAGGGTTAAAACAGCAGACTGAGGGTTTTTCCTGGAGCCCTTTCCTGTCAGTATTAAAACAGCAGACTGAGGGTTTTTACTGGAGCCCGTTGCTCTCAGTGTTACAAGAGCAGACTGAGGTTTTTTGCTGGAGTCCATTCCTCCCTTAATTTAATTAGCAGACGAGGGTCTATCGTGGTATTTTTTCCTCTCAGTTTTAAAATAGTAGACTGATGGTTTTTAACTGGAGAACTTTCCACTCAATGTTAAAAAAGCAGACTGAGGGTTTTTGCTGCAGTCCTTTCCTCTCGGTGTTAAAACAGCAGAGTGTTTTTACTAGAGTCGTTACCCACTCGATGTAAAAGCAGCAGACTGAGGGTTTTTACTAGAGTCGTTTCCACACGTTATTAAAACTGCAGACTGAGGGTTTTTACTGGAGTCCTTTCCTCTCAGTGTTAAAACTCAGACTGAAGGATTTTACTAGAGTCGTATCCAATCGGTGTTAAAACAGCAGTCTGAGGGTTTCTCCTGGAGTCCTTTCCTCTCAGTGTTATACCAGCAGACTGAGGGTTTTTACTGGAGTCGTTACCCACTCGGTGTAAAAGAAGCAGACTGAGGGTTTTTACTAGAGTCGTTTCCACACGTTGTTAAAACTGCAGACTGAGGATGTTTACTGGAGTCCTTTCCTCTCAGTGTTACAACAGCAGACTGAGGGTTTTTACTGGAGTCCTTTCCTCTCAGTGTTAAAACAGCAGACTGAGGGTTTCTCCTGGAGTCCTTTCCTCTCAGTGTTAAAACAGCAGTCTGAGGGTTTCTCCTGGAGTCCTTTCCTCTCAGTGTTAAAACAGCAGACTGAGGGTTTTTACTGGAGTCGTTACCCACTCGGTGTAAAAGCAGCAGACTGAGGGTTTTTCCTGGAATCGTTACCCACTCGGTGTAAAAGCAGCAGACTGAGGGTTTTTACTGGAGTCGTTACCCACTCGGTGTTAAAACAGCAGTCTGAGGGTTTCTCCTGGAGTCCTTTACTCTCCGTGTTACAACAGCAGATTGAGGGTTTTTACTGGAGTCATTTCAAATCGATGTTACAATAGCAGACAGAGATTTTTTCTGCTGTCCTTTCCAATCGGTGTTAAAGCAGCAGACTGAGGGTTTTTACCAGAGTCGTTTCCACTCGGTGTTATAACAGCAGCTTGAGGGTTTTTACTGCAGTCCCTTCCTCTCAGTGTTAAAACTGCTGACTGAGGGTTTTACCTTAGTACTTTCTTCTCAGTGTTAAAACAGCAGACTGAGGGTTTTTGCTAGAGTCGTTTCCACTCTGTGTTAAAACAACCGTCTGAGGATACTTGAGGGAGTCCATTCCTCCCTAAGTTAAATCAGCAGACGGAGGGTCTATCCTGGAATTCTTTCCTCTCACTGTTAAAACAGCAGACTGATGGTTTTTAACTGGAGAATTGTCCACTCAGTATTAAAACAGCAGGCTGAGGGTTTTTGCTCGAGACCTTTCCTCTCAGTGTTAAAACAGCAGACTGAGGGGTTTTAGCTGGAGAAATTTCCACTCAGTATTAAAACAGCAGACTGAGGGTTTTTGCTGGAGTCCTTTCCTCTCGGTGTTAAAACAGCAGACTGAGGGTTTTTAGCTGGAGAAATTTCCACTCAGTATTAAAACAGCAGACTGAGGGTTTTTACTGGAGCCCTTTGCTCTCATTGTTACAAGAGCAGACTGAGGGTTTTTACCAGAGTCGTTTCCACTCGGTGTTAAAACGGCTGACTGTGGGTTTTACCTTATTACTTTCCTCTCAGTGTTAAAAAACAGTCTGAGGGTTTTTGCTAGAGTCGTTTCCACTCGGTGTTAAAACAACCGTCTGAGGGTACTTGAGGGAGTCCATTCCTCCCTAAGTTAAATCAGCAGACGGAGGGTCTATCCTGGAATTCTTTCCTCTCAGTGTTAAAACAGCAGACTGAGGGTTTTTGCTGGAGTCCTTTCCTCTCGCTGTTTAAACAGCAGACAGAATGTTTTTACTAGAGTCGTTACCCACTCAGTGTAAAAGCAGCAGACTGAGGGCTTTTACTAGAGTCGTTTCCACTTGGTGTTATACCAGCAGACTGAGGGTTTTTACTGGAGTCCTTTCCTCTCAGTGTTAAAACTCAGACTGAAGGATTTTACTAGAGTCGTATCCACTCGGTGTTAAAACAGCAATCTGAGGGTTTCTCCTGGAGTCCTTTCCTCTCAGTGTTATACCAGCAGACTGAGGGTTTTTACTGGAGTCGTTACCCAATCGGTGTAAAAGCAGCAGACTGAGGGTTTTTACTAGAGTCGTTTCCACACGTTGTTAAAACTGCAGACTGAGGATGTTTACTGGAGTCCTTTCCTCTCAGTGTTACAACAGCAGGCTGAGGGTTTTTGCTCGAGACCTTTCCTCTCAGTGTTAAAACAGCAGACTGAGGGGTTTTAGCTGGAGAAATTTCCACTCAGTATTAAAACAGCGGACTGAGGGTTTTTGCTGGAGTCCTTTCCTCTCGGTGTTAAAACAGCAGACTGAGGGTTTTTAGCTGGAGAAGTTTCCGCTCAGTATTAAAACAGCAGACTGAGGGTTTTTACTGGAGCCCTTTGCTCTCAGTGTTACAAGAGCAGACTGAGGGTTTTTACCAGAGTCGTTTCCACTCGGTGTTAAAACGGCTGACTGTGGGTTTTACCTTATTACTTTCCTCTCAGTGTTAAAAAACAGTCTGAGGGTTTTTGCTAGTGTCGTTTCCACTCGGTGTTAAAACAACCGTCTGAGGGTACTTGAGGGAGTCCATTCCTCCCTAAGTTAAATCAGCAGACGGAGGGTCTATCCTGGAATTCTTTCCTCTCAGTGTTAAAACAGCAGACTGAGGGTTTTTGCTGGAGTCCTTTCCTCTCGCTGTTTAAACAGCAGACAGAATGTTTTTACTAGAGTCGTTACCCACTCGGTGTAAAAGCAGCAGACTGAGGGCTTTTACTAGAGTCGTTTCCACTTGGTGTTATACCAGCAGACTGAGGGTTTTTACTGGAGTCCTTTCCTCTCAGTGTTAAAACAGCAGACTGAGGGTTTTTACTGGAGTTTTTTCCTCTCAGTGTTCAAACAGCCGACTGAGGGTTTTTACTAAAGTCATTTCCACTCACTGTTAAATCAGCAGACCAAGGGTTTTTACTGGAGCCTTTTCACTCAGTAATAAATCAGCAGACTCTTGGTTTTTACTGGCGTCCATTTCTCCCTAAGTTAAATCAGCAGACGAATGGTCTACCCTGGAATTCTTTCCACTCAGTGTTAAAACAGCAAACTGATTGTTTTAAACTTCAGTACTTTCCACGCAGTATTAAAAAAGCAAACTGAGGGTTTTTACTGGGGCCCTTTCCTATCAGTATTAAAACAGCAGACTGAGGGTTTTTACTGGAGCCCTTTCTACTCAGTATTAAAACAGCAGACTGAGGGTTTTCACTGGAGCCCTTTCTACTCAGGGTTAAAACAGCAGACTGAGGGTTTTTCCTGGAGCCCTTTCCTGTCAGTATTAAAACAGCAGACTGAGGGTTTTTACTGGAGCCCGTTGCTCTCAGTGTTACAAGAGCAGACTGAGGTTTTTTGCTGGAGTCCATTCCTCCCTTAATTTAATTAGCAGACGAGGGTCTATCGTGGTATTTTTTCCTCTCAGTTTTAAAATAGTAGACTGATGGTTTTTAACTGGAGAACTTTCCACTCAATGTTAAAAAAGCAGACTGAGGGTTTTTGCTGCAGTCCTTTCCTCTCGGTGTTAAAACAGCAGAGTGTTTTTACTAGAGTCGTTACCCACTCGATGTAAAAGCAGCAGACTGAGGGTTTTTACTAGAGTCGTTTCCACACGTTATTAAAACTGCAGACTGAGGGTTTTTACTGGAGTCCTTTCCTCTCAGTGTTAAAACTCAGACTGAAGGATTTTACTAGAGTCGTATCCAATCGGTGTTAAAACAGCAGTCTGAGGGTTTCTCCTGGAGTCCTTTCCTCTCAGTGTTATACCAGCAGACTGAGGGTTTTTACTGGAGTCGTTACCCACTCGGTGTAAAAGAAGCAGACTGAGGGTTTTTACTAGAGTCGTTTCCACACGTTGTTAAAACTGCAGACTGAGGATGTTTACTGGAGTCCTTTCCTCTCAGTGTTACAACAGCAGACTGAGGGTTTTTACTGGAGTCCTTTCCTCTCAGTGTTAAAACAGCAGACTGAGGGTTTCTCCTGGAGTCCTTTCCTCTCAGTGTTAAAACAGCAGTCTGAGGGTTTCTCCTGGAGTCCTTTCCTCTCAGTGTTAAAACAGCAGACTGAGGGTTTTTACTGGAGTCGTTACCCACTCGGTGTAAAAGCAGCAGACTGAGGGTTTTTCCTGGAATCGTTACCCACTCGGTGTAAAAGCAGCAGACTGAGGGTTTTTACTGGAGTCGTTACCCACTCGGTGTTAAAACAGCAGTCTGAGGGTTTCTCCTGGAGTCCTTTACTCTCCGTGTTACAACAGCAGATTGAGGGTTTTTACTGGAGTCATTTCAAATCGATGTTACAATAGCAGACAGAGATTTTTTCTGCAGTCCTTTCCAATCGGTGTTAAAGCAGCAGACTGAGGGTTTTTACCAGAGTCGTTTCCACTCGGTGTTATAACAGCAGCTTGAGGGTTTTTACTGCAGTCCCTTCCTCTCAGTGTTAAAACTGCTGACTGAGGGTTTTACCTTAGTACTTTCCTCTCAGTGTTAAAACAGCAGACTGAGGGTTTTTGCTAGAGTCGTTTCCACTCTGTGTTAAAACAACCGTCTGAGGATACTTGAGGGAGTCCATTCCTCCCTAAGTTAAATCAGCAGACGGAGGGTCTATCCTGGAATTCTTTCCTCTCACTGTTAAAACAGCAGACTGATGGTTTTTAACTGGAGAATTGTCCACTCAGTATTAAAACAGCAGGCTGAGGGTTTTTGCTCGAGACCTTTCCTCTCAGTGTTAAAACAGCAGACTGAGGGGTTTTAGCTGGAGAAATTTCCACTCAGTATTAAAACAGCAGACTGAGGGTTTTTGCTGGAGTCCTTTCCTCTCGGTGTTAAAACAGCAGACTGAGGGTTTTTAGCTGGAGAAATTTCCACTCAGTATTAAAACAGCAGACTGAGGGTTTTTACTGGAGCCCTTTGCTCTCATTGTTACAAGAGCAGACTGAGGGTTTTTACCAGAGTCGTTTCCACTCGGTGTTAAAACGGCTGACTGTGGGTTTTACCTTATTACTTTCCTCTCAGTGTTAAAAAACAGTCTGAGGGTTTTTGCTAGAGTCGTTTCCACTCGGTGTTAAAACAACCGTCTGAGGGTACTTGAGGGAGTCCATTCCTCCCTAAGTTAAATCAGCAGACGGAGGGTCTATCCTGGAATTCTTTCCTCTCAGTGTTAAAACAGCAGACTGAGGGTTTTTGCTGGAGTCCTTTCCTCTCGCTGTTTAAACAGCAGACAGAATGTTTTTACTAGAGTCGTTACCCACTCAGTGTAAAAGCAGCAGACTGAGGGCTTTTACTAGAGTCGTTTCCACTTGGTGTTATACCAGCAGACTGAGGGTTTTTACTGGAGTCCTTTCCTCTCAGTGTTAAAACTCAGACTGAAGGATTTTACTAGAGTCGTATCCACTCGGTGTTAAAACAGCAATCTGAGGGTTTCTCCTGGAGTCCTTTCCTCTCAGTGTTATACCAGCAGACTGAGGGTTTTTACTGGAGTCGTTACCCAATCGGTGTAAAAGCAGCAGACTGAGGGTTTTTACTAGAGTCGTTTCCACACGTTGTTAAAACTGCAGACTGAGGATGTTTACTGGAGTCCTTTCCTCTCAGTGTTACAACAGCAGGCTGAGGGTTTTTGCTCGAGACCTTTCCTCTCAGTGTTAAAACAGCAGACTGAGGGGTTTTAGCTGGAGAAATTTCCACTCAGTATTAAAACAGCGGACTGAGGGTTTTTGCTGGAGTCCTTTCCTCTCGGTGTTAAAACAGCAGACTGAGGGTTTTTAGCTGGAGAAGTTTCCGCTCAGTATTAAAACAGCAGACTGAGGGTTTTTACTGGAGCCCTTTGCTCTCAGTGTTACAAGAGCAGACTGAGGGTTTTTACCAGAGTCGTTTCCACTCGGTGTTAAAACGGCTGACTGTGGGTTTTACCTTATTACTTTCCTCTCAGTGTTAAAAAACAGTCTGAGGGTTTTTGCTAGTGTCGTTTCCACTCGGTGTTAAAACAACCGTCTGAGGGTACTTGAGGGAGTCCATTCCTCCCTAAGTTAAATCAGCAGACGGAGGGTCTATCCTGGAATTCTTTCCTCTCAGTGTTAAAACAGCAGACTGAGGGTTTTTGCTGGAGTCCTTTCCTCTCGCTGTTTAAACAGCAGACAGAATGTTTTTACTAGAGTCGTTACCCACTCGGTGTAAAAGCAGCAGACTGAGGGCTTTTACTAGAGTCGTTTCCACTTGGTGTTATACCAGCAGACTGAGGGTTTTTACTGGAGTCCTTTCCTCTCAGTGTTAAAACAGCAGACTGAGGGTTTTTACTGGAGTTTTTTCCTCTCAGTGTTCAAACAGCCGACTGAGGGTTTTTACTAAAGTCATTTCCACTCACTGTTAAATCAGCAGACCAAGGGTTTTTACTGGAGCCTTTTCACTCAGTAATAAATCAGCAGACTCTTGGTTTTTACTGGCGTCCATTTCTCCCTAAGTTAAATCAGCAGACGAATGGTCTACCCTGGAATTCTTTCCACTCAGTGTTAAAACAGCAAACTGATTGTTTTAAACTTCAGTACTTTCCACGCAGTATTAAAAAAGCAAACTGAGGGTTTTTACTGGGGCCCTTTCCTATCAGTATTAAAACAGCAGACTGAGGGTTTTTACTGGAGCCCTTTCTACTCAGTATTAAAACAGCAGACTGAGGGTTTTCACTGGAGCCCTTTCTACTCAGGGTTAAAACAGCAGACTGAGGGTTTTTCCTGGAGCCCTTTCCTGTCAGTATTAAAACAGCAGACTGAGGGTTTTTACTGGAGCCCGTTGCTCTCAGTGTTACAAGAGCAGACTGAGGTTTTTTGCTGGAGTCCATTCCTCCCTTAATTTAATTAGCAGACGAGGGTCTATCGTGGTATTTTTTCCTCTCAGTTTTAAAATAGTAGACTGATGGTTTTTAACTGGAGAACTTTCCACTCAATGTTAAAAAAGCAGACTGAGGGTTTTTGCTGCAGTCCTTTCCTCTCGGTGTTAAAACAGCAGAGTGTTTTTACTAGAGTCGTTACCCACTCGATGTAAAAGCAGCAGACTGAGGGTTTTTACTAGAGTCGTTTCCACACGTTATTAAAACTGCAGACTGAGGGTTTTTACTGGAGTCCTTTCCTCTCAGTGTTAAAACTCAGACTGAAGGATTTTACTAGAGTCGTATCCAATCGGTGTTAAAACAGCAGTCTGAGGGTTTCTCCTGGAGTCCTTTCCTCTCAGTGTTATACCAGCAGACTGAGGGTTTTTACTGGAGTCGTTACCCACTCGGTGTAAAAGAAGCAGACTGAGGGTTTTTACTAGAGTCGTTTCCACACGTTGTTAAAACTGCAGACTGAGGATGTTTACTGGAGTCCTTTCCTCTCAGTGTTACAACAGCAGACTGAGGGTTTTTACTGGAGTCCTTTCCTCTCAGTGTTAAAACAGCAGACTGAGGGTTTCTCCTGGAGTCCTTTCCTCTCAGTGTTAAAACAGCAGTCTGAGGGTTTCTCCTGGAGTCCTTTCCTCTCAGTGTTAAAACAGCAGACTGAGGGTTTTTACTGGAGTCGTTACCCACTCGGTGTAAAAGCAGCAGACTGAGGGTTTTTCCTGGAATCGTTACCCACTCGGTGTAAAAGCAGCAGACTGAGGGTTTTTACTGGAGTCGTTACCCACTCGGTGTTAAAACAGCAGTCTGAGGGTTTCTCCTGGAGTCCTTTACTCTCCGTGTTACAACAGCAGATTGAGGGTTTTTACTGGAGTCATTTCAAATCGATGTTACAATAGCAGACAGAGATTTTTTCTGCAGTCCTTTCCAATCGGTGTTAAAGCAGCAGACTGAGGGTTTTTACCAGAGTCGTTTCCACTCGGTGTTATAACAGCAGCTTGAGGGTTTTTACTGCAGTCCCTTCCTCTCAGTGTTAAAACTGCTGACTGAGGGTTTTACCTTAGTACTTTCCTCTCAGTGTTAAAACAGCAGACTGAGGGTTTTTGCTAGAGTCGTTTCCACTCTGTGTTAAAACAACCGTCTGAGGATACTTGAGGGAGTCCATTCCTCCCTAAGTTAAATCAGCAGACGGAGGGTCTATCCTGGAATTCTTTCCTCTCACTGTTAAAACAGCAGACTGATGGTTTTTAACTGGAGAATTGTCCACTCAGTATTAAAACAGCAGGCTGAGGGTTTTTGCTCGAGACCTTTCCTCTCAGTGTTAAAACAGCAGACTGAGGGGTTTTAGCTGGAGAAATTTCCACTCAGTATTAAAACAGCAGACTGAGGGTTTTTGCTGGAGTCCTTTCCTCTCGGTGTTAAAACAGCAGACTGAGGGTTTTTAGCTGGAGAAATTTCCACTCAGTATTAAAACAGCAGACTGAGGGTTTTTACTGGAGCCCTTTGCTCTCATTGTTACAAGAGCAGACTGAGGGTTTTTACCAGAGTCGTTTCCACTCGGTGTTAAAACGGCTGACTGTGGGTTTTACCTTATTACTTTCCTCTCAGTGTTAAAAAACAGTCTGAGGGTTTTTGCTAGAGTCGTTTCCACTCGGTGTTAAAACAACCGTCTGAGGGTACTTGAGGGAGTCCATTCCTCCCTAAGTTAAATCAGCAGACGGAGGGTCTATCCTGGAATTCTTTCCTCTCAGTGTTAAAACAGCAGACTGAGGGTTTTTGCTGGAGTCCTTTCCTCTCGCTGTTTAAACAGCAGACAGAATGTTTTTACTAGAGTCGTTACCCACTCAGTGTAAAAGCAGCAGACTGAGGGCTTTTACTAGAGTCGTTTCCACTTGGTGTTATACCAGCAGACTGAGGGTTTTTACTGGAGTCCTTTCCTCTCAGTGTTAAAACTCAGACTGAAGGATTTTACTAGAGTCGTATCCACTCGGTGTTAAAACAGCAATCTGAGGGTTTCTCCTGGAGTCCTTTCCTCTCAGTGTTATACCAGCAGACTGAGGGTTTTTACTGGAGTCGTTACCCAATCGGTGTAAAAGCAGCAGACTGAGGGTTTTTACTAGAGTCGTTTCCACACGTTGTTAAAACTGCAGACTGAGGATGTTTACTGGAGTCCTTTCCTCTCAGTGTTACAACAGCAGACTGAGGGTTTTTACTGGAGTCCTTTCCTCTCAGTATTAAAACAGCAGGCTGAGGGTTTTTGCTCGAGACCTTTCCTCTCAGTGTTAAAACAGCAGACTGAGGGGTTTTAGCTGGAGAAATTTCCACTCAGTATTAAAACAGCGGACTGAGGGTTTTTGCTGGAGTCCTTTCCTCTCGGTGTTAAAACAGCAGACTGAGGGTTTTTAGCTGGAGAAGTTTCCGCTCAGTATTAAAACAGCAGACTGAGGGTTTTTACTCGAGCCCTTTGCTCTCAGTGTTACAAGAGCAGACTGAGGGTTTTTACCAGAGTCGTTTCCACTCGGTGTTAAAACGGCTGACTGTGGGTTTTACCTTATTACTTTCCTCTCAGTGTTAAAAAACAGTCTGAGGGTTTTTGCTAGTGTCGTTTCCACTCGGTGTTAAAACAACCGTCTGAGGGTACTTGAGGGAGTCCATTCCTCCCTAAGTTAAATCAGCAGACGGAGGGTCTATCCTGGAATTCTTTCCTCTCAGTGTTAAAACAGCAGACTGAGGGTTTTTGCTGGAGTCCTTTCCTCTCGCTGTTTAAACAGCAGACAGAATGTTTTTACTAGAGTCGTTACCCACTCGGTGTAAAAGCAGCAGACTGAGGGCTTTTACTAGAGTCGTTTCCACTTGGTGTTATACCAGCAGACTGAGGGTTTTTACTGGAGTCCTTTCCTCTCAGTGTTAAAACAGCAGACTGAGGGTTTTTACTGGAGTTTTTTCCTCTCAGTGTTCAAACAGCCGACTGAGGGTTTTTACTAAAGTCATTTCCACTCACTGTTAAATCAGCAGACCAAGGGTTTTTACTGGAGCCTTTTCACTCAGTAATAAATCAGCAGACTCTTGGTTTTTACTGGCGTCCATTTCTCCCTAAGTTAAATCAGCAGACGAATGGTCTACCCTGGAATTCTTTCCACTCAGTGTTAAAACAGCAAACTGATTGTTTTAAACTTCAGTACTTTCCACGCAGTATTAAAAAAGCAAACTGAGGGTTTTTACTGGGGCCCTTTCCTATCAGTATTAAAACAGCAGACTGAGGGTTTTTACTGGAGCCCTTTCTACTCAGTATTAAAACAGCAGACTGAGGGTTTTCACTGGAGCCCTTTCTACTCAGGGTTAAAACAGCAGACTGAGGGTTTTTCCTGGAGCCCTTTCCTGTCAGTATTAAAACAGCAGACTGAGGGTTTTTACTGGAGCCCGTTGCTCTCAGTGTTACAAGAGCAGACTGAGGTTTTTTGCTGGAGTCCATTCCTCCCTTAATTTAATTAGCAGACGAGGGTCTATCGTGGTATTTTTTCCTCTCAGTTTTAAAATAGTAGACTGATGGTTTTTAACTGGAGAACTTTCCACTCAATGTTAAAAAAGCAGACTGAGGGTTTTTGCTGCAGTCCTTTCCTCTCGGTGTTAAAACAGCAGAGTGTTTTTACTAGAGTCGTTACCCACTCGATGTAAAAGCAGCAGACTGAGGGTTTTTACTAGAGTCGTTTCCACACGTTATTAAAACTGCAGACTGAGGGTTTTTACTGGAGTCCTTTCCTCTCAGTGTTAAAACTCAGACTGAAGGATTTTACTAGAGTCGTATCCAATCGGTGTTAAAACAGCAGTCTGAGGGTTTCTCCTGGAATCCTTTCCTCTCAGTGTTATACCAGCAGACTGAGGGTTTTTACTGGAGTCGTTACCCACTCGGTGTAAAAGAAGCAGACTGAGGGTTTTTACTAGAGTCGTTTCCACACGTTGTTAAAACTGCAGACTGAGGATGTTTACTGGAGTCCTTTCCTCTCAGTGTTACAACAGCAGACTGAGGGTTTTTACTGGAGTCCTTTCCTCTCAGTGTTAAAACAGCAGACTGAGGGTTTCTCCTGGAGTCCTTTCCTCTCAGTGTTAAAACAGCAGTCTGAGGGTTTCTCCTGGAGTCCTTTCCTCTCAGTGTTAAAACAGCAGACTGAGGGTTTTTACTGGAGTCGTTACCCACTCGGTGTAAAAGCAGCAGACTGAGGGTTTTTCCTGGAATCGTTACCCACTCGGTGTAAAAGCAGCAGACTGAGGGTTTTTACTGGAGTCGTTACCCACTCGGTGTTAAAACAGCAGTCTGAGGGTTTCTCCTGGAGTCCTTTACTCTCCGTTTTACAACAGCAGATTGAGGGTTTTTACTGGAGTCATTTCAAATCGATGTTACAATAGCAGACAGAGATTTTTTCTGCAGTCCTTTCCAATCGGTGTTAAAGCAGCAGACTGAGGGTTTTTACCAGAGTCGTTTCCACTCGGTGTTATAACAGCAGCTTGAGGGTTTTTACTGCAGTCCCTTCCTCTCAGTGTTAAAACTGCTGACTGAGGGTTTTACCTTAGTACTTTCCTCTCAGTGTTAAAACAGCAGACTGAGGGTTTTTGCTAGAGTCGTTTCCACTCTGTGTTAAAACAACCGTCTGAGGATACTTGAGGGAGTCCATTCCTCCCTAAGTTAAATCAGCAGACGGAGGGTCTATCCTGGAATTCTTTCCTCTCACTGTTAAAACAGCAGACTGATGGTTTTTAACTGGAGAATTGTCCACTCAGTATTAAAACAGCAGGCTGAGGGTTTTTGCTCGAGACCTTTCCTCTCAGTGTTAAAACAGCAGACTGAGGGGTTTTAGCTGGAGAAATTTCCACTCAGTATTAAAACAGCAGACTGAGGGTTTTTGCTGGAGTCCTTTCCTCTCGGTGTTAAAACAGCAGACTGAGGGTTTTTAGCTGGAGAAATTTCCACTCAGTATTAAAACAGCAGACTGAGGGTTTTTACTGGAGCCCTTTGCTCTCATTGTTACAAGAGCAGACTGAGGGTTTTTACCAGAGTCGTTTCCACTCGGTGTTAAAACGGCTGACTGTGGGTTTTACCTTATTACTTTCCTCTCAGTGTTAAAAAACAGTCTGAGGGTTTTTGCTAGAGTCGTTTCCACTCGGTGTTAAAACAACCGTCTGAGGGTACTTGAGGGAGTCCATTCCTCCCTAAGTTAAATCAGCAGACGGAGGGTCTATCCTGGAATTCTTTCCTCTCAGTGTTAAAAAAGCAGACTGAGGGTTTTTGCTGGAGTCCTTTCCTCTCGCTGTTTAAACAGCAGACAGAATGTTTTTACTAGAGTCGTTACCCACTCAGTGTAAAAGCAGCAGACTGAGGGCTTTTACTAGAGTCGTTTCCACTTGGTGTTATACCAGCAGACTGAGGGTTTTTACTGGAGTCCTTTCCTCTCAGTGTTAAAACTCAGACTGAAGGATTTTACTAGAGTCGTATCCACTCGGTGTTAAAACAGCAATCTGAGGGTTTCTCCTGGAGTCCTTTCCTCTCAGTGTTATACCAGCAGACTGAGGGTTTTTACTGGAGTCGTTACCCAATCGGTGTAAAAGCAGCAGACTGAGGGTTTTTACTAGAGTCGTTTCCACACGTTGTTAAAACTGCAGACTGAGGATGTTTACTGGAGTCCTTTCCTCTCAGTGTTACAACAGCAGACTGAGGGTTTTTACTGGAGTCCTTTCCTCTCAGTATTAAAACAGCAGGCTGAGGGTTTTTGCTCGAGACCTTTCCTCTCAGTGTTAAAACAGCAGACTGAGGGGTTTTAGCTGGAGAAATTTCCACTCAGTATTAAAACAGCGGACTGAGGGTTTTTGCTGGAGTCCTTTCCTCTCGGTGTTAAAACAGCAGACTGAGGGTTTTTAGCTGGAGAAGTTTCCGCTCAGTATTAAAACAGCAGACTGAGGGTTTTTACTCGAGCCCTTTGCTCTCAGTGTTACAAGAGCAGACTGAGGGTTTTTACCAGAGTCGTTTCCACTCGGTGTTAAAACGGCTGACTGTGGGTTTTACCTTATTACTTTCCTCTCAGTGTTAAAAAACAGTCTGAGGGTTTTTGCTAGTGTCGTTTCCACTCGGTGTTAAAACAACCGTCTGAGGGTACTTGAGGGAGTCCATTCCTCCCTAAGTTAAATCAGCAGACGGAGGGTCTATCCTGGAATTCTTTCCTCTCAGTGTTAAAACAGCAGACTGAGGGTTTTTGCTGGAGTCCTTTCCTCTCGCTGTTTAAACAGCAGACAGAATGTTTTTACTAGAGTCGTTACCCACTCGGTGTAAAAGCAGCAGACTGAGGGCTTTTACTAGAGTCGTTTCCACTTGGTGTTATACCAGCAGACTGAGGGTTTTTACTGGAGTCCTTTCCTCTCAGTGTTAAAACAGCAGACTGAGGGTTTTTACTGGAGTTTTTTCCTCTCAGTGTTCAAACAGCCGACTGAGGGTTTTTACTAAAGTCATTTCCACTCACTGTTAAATCAGCAGACCAAGGGTTTTTACTGGAGCCTTTTCACTCAGTAATAAATCAGCAGACTCTTGGTTTTTACTGGCGTCCATTTCTCCCTAAGTTAAATCAGCAGACGAATGGTCTACCCTGGAATTCTTTCCACTCAGTGTTAAAACAGCAAACTGATTGTTTTAAACTTCAGTACTTTCCACGCAGTATTAAAAAAGCAAACTGAGGGTTTTTACTGGGGCCCTTTCCTATCAGTATTAAAACAGCAGACTGAGGGTTTTTACTGGAGCCCTTTCTACTCAGTATTAAAACAGCAGACTGAGGGTTTTCACTGGAGCCCTTTCTACTCAGGGTTAAAACAGCAGACTGAGGGTTTTTCCTGGAGCCCTTTCCTGTCAGTATTAAAACAGCAGACTGAGGGTTTTTACTGGAGCCCGTTGCTCTCAGTGTTACAAGAGCAGACTGAGGTTTTTTGCTGGAGTCCATTCCTCCCTTAATTTAATTAGCAGACGAGGGTCTATCGTGGTAGTTTTTCCTCTCAGTTTTAAAATAGTAGACTGATGGTTTTTAACTGGAGAACTTTCCACTCAATGTTAAAAAAGCAGACTGAGGGTTTTTGCTGCAGTCCTTTCCTCTCGGTGTTAAAACAGCAGAGTGTTTTTACTAGAGTCGTTACCCACTCGATGTAAAAGCAGCAGACTGAGGGTTTTTACTAGAGTCGTTTCCACACGTTATTAAAACTGCAGACTGAGGGTTTTTACTGGAGTCCTTTCCTCTCAGTGTTAAAACTCAGACTGAAGGATTTTACTAGAGTCGTATCCAATCGGTGTTAAAACAGCAGTCTGAGGGTTTCTCCTGGAGTCCTTTCCTCTCAGTGTTATACCAGCAGACTGAGGGTTTTTACTGGAGTCGTTACCCACTCGGTGTAAAAGAAGCAGACTGAGGGTTTTTACTAGAGTCGTTACCCACTCAGTGTAAAAGCAGCAGACTGAGGGCTTTTACTAGAGTCGTTTCCACTTGGTGTTATACCAGCAGACTGAGGGTTTTTACTGGAGTCCTTTCCTCTCAGTGTTAAAACTCAGACTGAAGGATTTTACTAGAGTCGTATCCACTCGGTGTTAAAACAGCAATCTGAGGGTTTCTCCTGGAGTCCTTTCCTCTCAGTGTTATACCAGCAGACTGAGGGTTTTTACTGGAGTCGTTACCCAATCGGTGTAAAAGCAGCAGACTGAGGGTTTTTACTAGAGTCGTTTCCACACGTTGTTAAAACTGCAGACTGAGGATGTTTACTGGAGTCCTTTCCTCTCAGTGTTACAACAGCAGACTGAGGGTTTTTACTGGAGTCCTTTCCTCTCAGTATTAAAACAGCAGGCTGAGGGTTTTTGCTCGAGACCTTTCCTCTCAGTGTTAAAACAGCAGACTGAGGGGTTTTAGCTGGAGAAATTTCCACTCAGTATTAAAACAGCGGACTGAGGGTTTTTGCTGGAGTCCTTTCCTCTCGGTGTTAAAACAGCAGACTGAGGGTTTTTAGCTGGAGAAGTTTCCGCTCAGTATTAAAACAGCAGACTGAGGGTTTTTACTGGAGCCCTTTGCTCTCAGTGTTACAAGAGCAGACTGAGGGTTTTTACCAGAGTCGTTTCCACTCGGTGTTAAAACGGCTGACTGTGGGTTTTACCTTATTACTTTCCTCTCAGTGTTAAAAAACAGTCTGAGGGTTTTTGCTAGTGTCGTTTCCACTCGGTGTTAAAACAACCGTCTGAGGGTACTTGAGGGAGTCCATTCCTCCCTAAGTTAAATCAGCAGACGGAGGGTCTATCCTGGAATTCTTTCCTCTCAGTGTTAAAACAGCAGACTGAGGGTTTTTGCTGGAGTCCTTTCCTCTCGCTGTTTAAACAGCAGACAGAATGTTTTTACTAGAGTCGTTACCCACTCGGTGTAAAAGCAGCAGACTGAGGGCTTTTACTAGAGTCGTTTCCACTTGGTGTTATACCAGCAGACTGAGGGTTTTTACTGGAGTCCTTTCCTCTCAGTGTTAAAACAGCAGACTGAGGGTTTTTACTGGAGTTTTTTCCTCTCAGTGTTCAAACAGCCGACTGAGGGTTTTTACTAAAGTCATTTCCACTCACTGTTAAATCAGCAGACCAAGGGTTTTTACTGGAGCCTTTTCACTCAGTAATAAATCAGCAGACTCTTGGTTTTTACTGGCGTCCATTTCTCCCTAAGTTAAATCAGCAGACGAATGGTCTACCCTGGAATTCTTTCCACTCAGTGTTAAAACAGCAAACTGATTGTTTTAAACTTCAGTACTTTCCACGCAGTATTAAAAAAGCAAACTGAGGGTTTTTACTGGGGCCCTTTCCTATCAGTATTAAAACAGCAGACTGAGGGTTTTTACTGGAGCCCTTTCTACTCAGTATTAAAACAGCAGACTGAGGGTTTTCACTGGAGCCCTTTCTACTCAGGGTTAAAACAGCAGACTGAGGGTTTTTCCTGGAGCCCTTTCCTGTCAGTATTAAAACAGCAGACTGAGGGTTTTTACTGGAGCCCGTTGCTCTCAGTGTTACAAGAGCAGACTGAGGTTTTTTGCTGGAGTCCATTCCTCCCTTAATTTAATTAGCAGACGAGGGTCTATCGTGGTATTTTTTCCTCTCAGTTTTAAAATAGTAGACTGATGGTTTTTAACTGGAGAACTTTCCACTCAATGTTAAAAAAGCAGACTGAGGGTTTTTGCTGCAGTCCTTTCCTCTCGGTGTTAAAACAGCAGAGTGTTTTTACTAGAGTCGTTACCCACTCGATGTAAAAGCAGCAGACTGAGGGTTTTTACTAGAGTCGTTTCCACACGTTATTAAAACTGCAGACTGAGGGTTTTTACTGGAGTCCTTTCCTCTCAGTGTTAAAACTCAGACTGAAGGATTTTACTAGAGTCGTATCCAATCGGTGTTAAAACAGCAGTCTGAGGGTTTCTCCTGGAGTCCTTTCCTCTCAGTGTTATACCAGCAGACTGAGGGTTTTTACTGGAGTCGTTACCCACTCGGTGTAAAAGAAGCAGACTGAGGGTTTTTACTAGAGTCGTTTCCACAAGGTGTTAAAACTGCAGACTGAGGATGTTTACTGGAGTCCTTTCCTCTCAGTGTTACAACAGCAGACTGAGGGTTTTTACTGGAGTCCTTTCCTCTCAGTGTTAAAACAGCAGACTGAGGGTTTCTCCTGGAGTCCTTTCCTCTCAGTGTTAAAACAGCAGTCTGAGGGTTTCTCCTGGAGTCCTTTCCTCTCAGTGTTAAAACAGCAGACTGAGGGTTTTTACTGGAGTCGTTACCCACTCGGTGTAAAAGCAGCAGACTGAGGGTTTTTCCTGGAATCGTTACCCACTTGGTGTAAAAGCAGCAGACTGAGGGTTTTTACTGGAGTCGTTACCCACTCGGTGTTAAAACAGCAGTCTGAGGGTTTCTCCTGGAGTCCTTTACTCTCCGTGTTACAACAGCAGATTGAGGGTTTTTACTGGAGTCATTTCAAATCGATGTTACAATAGCAGACAGAGATTTTTTCTGCAGTCCTTTCCAATCGGTGTTAAAGCAGCAGACTGAGGGTTTTTACCAGAGTCGTTTCCACTCGGTGTTATAACAGCAGCTTGAGGGTTTTTACTGCAGTCCCTTCCTCTCAGTGTTAAAACTGCTGACTGAGGGTTTTACCTTAGTACTTTCCTCTCAGTGTTAAAACAGCAGACTGAGGGTTTTTGCTAGAGTCGTTTCCACTCTGTGTTAAAACAACCGTCTGAGGATACTTGAGGGAGTCCATTCCTCCCTAAGTTAAATCAGCAGACGGAGGGTCTATCCTGGAATTCTTTCCTCTCACTGTTAAAACAGCAGACTGATGGTTTTTAACTGGAGAATTGTCCACTCAGTATTAAAACAGCAGGCTGAGGGTTTTTGCTCGAGACCTTTCCTCTCAGTGTTAAAACAGCAGACTGAGGGGTTTTAGCTGGAGAAATTTCCACTCAGTATTAAAACAGCAGACTGAGGGTTTTTGCTGGAGTCCTTTCCTCTCGGTGTTAAAACAGCAGACTGAGGGTTTTTAGCTGGAGAAATTTCCACTCAGTATTAAAACAGCAGACTGAGGGTTTTTACTGGAGCCCTTTGCTCTCATTGTTACAAGAGCAGACTGAGGGTTTTTACCAGAGTCGTTTCCACTCGGTGTTAAAACGGCTGACTGTGGGTTTTACCTTATTACTTTCCTCTCAGTGTTAAAAAACAGTCTGAGGGTTTTTGCTAGAGTCGTTTCCACTCGGTGTTAAAACAACCGTCTGAGGGTACTTGAGGGAGTCCATTCCTCCCTAAGTTAAATCAGCAGACGGAGGGTCTATCCTGGAATTCTTTCCTCTCAGTGTTAAAACAGCAGACTGAGGGTTTTTGCTGGAGTCCTTTCCTCTCGCTGTTTAAACAGCAGACAGAATGTTTTTACTAGAGTCGTTACCCACTCAGTGTAAAAGCAGCAGACTGAGGGCTTTTACTAGAGTCGTTTCCACTTGGTGTTATACCAGCAGACTGAGGGTTTTTACTGGAGTCCTTTCCTCTCAGTGTTAAAACTCAGACTGAAGGATTTTACTAGAGTCGTATCCACTCGGTGTTAAAACAGCAATCTGAGGGTTTCTCCTGGAGTCCTTTCCTCTCAGTGTTATACCAGCAGACTGAGGGTTTTTACTGGAGTCGTTACCCAATCGGTGTAAAAGCAGCAGACTGAGGGTTTTTACTAGAGTCGTTTCCACACTTTGTTAAAACTGCAGACTGAGGATGTTTACTGGAGTCCTTTCCTCTCAGTGTTACAACAGCAGACTGAGGGTTTTTACTGGAGTCCTTTCCTCTCAGTATTAAAACAGCAGGCTGAGGGTTTTTGCTCGAGACCTTTCCTCTCAGTGTTAAAACAGCAGACTGAGGGGTTTTAGCTGGAGAAATTTCCACTCAGTATTAAAACAGCGGACTGAGGGTTTTTGCTGGAGTCCTTTCCTCTCGGTGTTAAAACAGCAGACTGAGGGTTTTTAGCTGGAGAAGTTTCCGCTCAGTATTAAAACAGCAGACTGAGGGTTTTTACTGGAGCCCTTTGCTCTCAGTGTTACAAGAGCAGACTGAGGGTTTTTACCAGAGTCGTTTCCACTCGGTGTTAAAACGGCTGACTGTGGGTTTTACCTTATTACTTTCCTCTCAGTGTTAAAAAACAGTCTGAGGGTTTTTGCTAGTGTCGTTTCCACTCGGTGTTAAAACAACCGTCTGAGGGTACTTGAGGGAGTCCATTCCTCCCTAAGTTAAATCAGCAGACGGAGGGTCTATCCTGGAATTCTTTCCTCTCAGTGTTAAAACAGCAGACTGAGGGTTTTTGCTGGAGTCCTTTCCTCTCGCTGTTTAAACAGCAGACAGAATGTTTTTACTAGAGTCGTTACCCACTCGGTGTAAAAGCAGCAGACTGAGGGCTTTTACTAGAGTCGTTTCCACTTGGTGTTATACCAGCAGACTGAGGGTTTTTACTGGAGTCCTTTCCTCTCAGTGTTAAAACAGCAGACTGAGGGTTTTTACTGGAGTTTTTTCCTCTCAGTGTTCAAACAGCCGACTGAGGGTTTTTACTAAAGTCATTTCCACTCACTGTTAAATCAGCAGACCAAGGGTTTTTACTGGAGCCTTTTCACTCAGTAATAAATCAGCAGACTCTTGGTTTTTACTGGCGTCCATTTCTCCCTAAGTTAAATCAGCAGACGAATGGTCTACCCTGGAATTCTTTCCACTCAGTGTTAAAACAGCAAACTGATTGTTTTAAACTTCAGTACTTTCCACGCAGTATTAAAAAAGCAAACTGAGGGTTTTTACTGGGGCCCTTTCCTATCAGTATTAAAACAGCAGACTGAGGGTTTTTACTGGAGCCCTTTCTACTCAGTATTAAAACAGCAGACTGAGGGTTTTCACTGGAGCCCTTTCTACTCAGGGTTAAAACAGCAGACTGAGGGTTTTTCCTGGAGCCCTTTCCTGTCAGTATTAAAACAGCAGACTGAGGGTTTTTACTGGAGCCCGTTGCTCTCAGTGTTACAAGAGCAGACTGAGGTTTTTTGCTGGAGTCCATTCCTCCCTTAATTTAATTAGCAGACGAGGGTCTATCGTGGTATTTTTTCCTCTCAGTTTTAAAATAGTAGACTGATGGTTTTTAACTGGAGAACTTTCCACTCAATGTTAAAAAAGCAGACTGAGGGTTTTTGCTGCAGTCCTTTCCTCTCGGTGTTAAAACAGCAGAGTGTTTTTACTAGAGTCGTTACCCACTCGATGTAAAAGCAGCAGACTGAGGGTTTTTACTAGAGTCGTTTCCACACGTTATTAAAACTGCAGACTGAGGGTTTTTACTGGAGTCCTTTCCTCTCAGTGTTAAAACTCAGACTGAAGGATTTTACTAGAGTCGTATCCAATCGGTGTTAAAACAGCAGTCTGAGGGTTTCTCCTGGAGTCCTTTCCTCTCAGTGTTATACCAGCAGACTGAGGGTTTTTACTGGAGTCGTTACCCACTCGGTGTAAAAGAAGCAGACTGAGGGTTTTTACTAGAGTCGTTTCCACACGTTGTTAAAACTGCAGACTGAGGATGTTTACTGGAGTCCTTTCCTCTCAGTGTTACAACAGCAGACTGAGGGTTTTTACTGGAGTCCTTTCCTCTCAGTGTTAAAACAGCAGACTGAGGGTTTCTCCTGGAGTCCTTTCCTCTCAGTGTTAAAACAGCAGTCTGAGGGTTTCTCCTGGAGTCCTTTCCTCTCAGTGTTAAAACAGCAGACTGAGGGTTTTTACTGGAGTCGTTACCCACTCGGTGTAAAAGCAGCAGACTGAGGGTTTTTCCTGGAATCGTTACCCACTCGGTGTAAAAGCAGCAGACTGAGGGTTTTTACTGGAGTCGTTACCCACTCGGTGTTAAAACAGCAGTCTGAGGGTTTCTCCTGGAGTCCTTTACTCTCCGTGTTACAACAGCAGATTGAGGGTTTTTACTGGAGTCATTTCAAATCGATGTTACAATAGCAGACAGAGATTTTTTCTGCAGTCCTTTCCAATCGGTGTTAAAGCAGCAGACTGAGGGTTTTTACCAGAGTCGTTTCCACTCGGTGTTATAACAGCAGCTTGAGGGTTTTTACTGCAGTCCCTTCCTCTCAGTGTTAAAACTGCTGACTGAGGGTTTTACCTTAGTACTTTCCTCTCAGTGTTAAAACAGCAGACTGAGGGTTTTTGCTAGAGTCGTTTCCACTCTGTGTTAAAACAACCGTCTGAGGATACTTGAGGGAGTCCATTCCTCCCTAAGTTAAATCAGCAGACGGAGGGTCTATCCTGGAATTCTTTCCTCTCACTGTTAAAACAGCAGACTGATGGTTTTTAACTGGAGAATTGTCCACTCAGTATTAAAACAGCAGGCTGAGGGTTTTTGCTCGAGACCTTTCCTCTCAGTGTTAAAACAGCAGACTGAGGGGTTTTAGCTGGAGAAATTTCCACTCAGTATTAAAACAGCAGACTGAGGGTTTTTGCTGGAGTCCTTTCCTCTCGGTGTTAAAACAGCAGACTGAGGGTTTTTAGCTGGAGAAATTTCCACTCAGTATTAAAACAGCAGACTGAGGGTTTTTACTGGAGCCCTTTGCTCTCATTGTTACAAGAGCAGACTGAGGGTTTTTACCAGAGTCGTTTCCACTCGGTGTTAAAACGGCTGACTGTGGGTTTTACCTTATTACTTTCCTCTCAGTGTTAAAAAACAGTCTGAGGGTTTTTGCTAGAGTCGTTTCCACTCGGTGTTAAAACAACCGTCTGAGGGTACTTGAGGGAGTCCATTCCTCCCTAAGTTAAATCAGCAGACGGAGGGTCTATCCTGGAATTCTTTCCTCTCAGTGTTAAAAAAGCAGACTGAGGGTTTTTGCTGGAGTCCTTTCCTCTCGCTGTTTAAACAGCAGACAGAATGTTTTTACTAGAGTCGTTACCCACTCGGTGTAAAAGTAGCAGACTGAGGGCTTTTACTAGAGTCGTTTCCACTTGGTGTTATACCAGCAGACTGAGGGTTTTTACTGGAGTCCTTTCCTCTCAGTGTTAAAACAGCAGACTGAGGGTTTTTACTGGAGTTTTTTCCTCTCAGTGTTCAAACAGCCTGCTGAGGGTTTTTACTAAAGTCGTTTCCACTCACTGTTAAATCAGCAGACCAAGGGTTTTTACTGGAGCCTTTTCACTCAGTAATAAATCAGCAGACTCTTGGTTTTTACTGGCGTCCATTTCTCCCTAAGTTAAATCAGCAGACGAATGGTCTACCCTGGAATTCTTTCCACTCAGTGTTAAAACAGCAAACTGATTGTTTTAAACTTCAGTACTTTCCACGCAGTATTAAAAAAGCAAACTGAGGGTTTTTACTGGGGCCCTTTCCTATCAGTATTAAAACAGCAGACTGAGGGTTTTTACTGGAGCCCTTTCTACTCAGTATTAAAACAGCAGACTGAGGGTTTTCACTGGAGCCCTTTCTACTCAGGGTTAAAACAGCAGACTGAGGGTTTTTCCTGGAGCCCTTTCCTGTCAGTATTAAAACAGCAGACTGAGGGTTTTTACTGGAGCCCGTTGCTCTCAGTGTTACAAGAGCAGACTGAGGTTTTTTGCTGGAGTCCATTCCTCCCTTAATTTAATTAGCAGACGAGGGTCTATCGTGGTATTTTTTCCTCTCAGTTTTAAAATAGTAGACTGATGGTTTTTAACTGGAGAACTTTCCACTCAATGTTAAAAAAGCAGACTGAGGGTTTTTGCTGCAGTCCTTTCCTCTCGGTGTTAAAACAGCAGAGTGTTTTTACTAGAGTCGTTACCCACTCGATGTAAAAGCAGCAGACTGAGGGTTTTTACTAGAGTCGTTTCCACACGTTATTAAAACTGCAGACTGAGGGTTTTTACTGGAGTCCTTTCCTCTCAGTGTTAAAACTCAGACTGAAGGATTTTACTAGAGTCGTATCCACTCGGTGTTAAAACAGCAGTCTGAGGGTTTCTCTTGGAGTCCTTTCCTCTCAGTGTTATACCAGCAGACTGAGGGTTTTTACTGGAGTCGTTACCCACTCGGTGTAAAAGAAGCAGACTGAGGGTTTTTACTAGAGTCGTTTCCACAAGTTGTTAAAACTGCAGACTGAGGATGTTTACTGGAGTCCTTTCCTCTCAGTGTTACAACAGCAGACTGAGGGTTTTTACTGGAGTCCTTTCCTCTCAGTGTTAAAACAGCAGACTGAGGGTTTCTCCTGGAGTCCTTTCCTCTCAGTGTTAAAACAGCAGTCTGAGGGTTTCTCCTGGAGTCCTTTCCTCTCAGTGTTAAAACAGCAGACTGAGGGTTTTTACTGGAGTCGTTACCCAATCGGTGTAAAAGCAGCAGACTGAGGGTTTTTCCTGGAATCGTTACCCACTCGGTGTAAAAGCAGCAGACTGAGGGTTTTTACTGGAGTCGTTACCCACTCGGTGTTAAAACAGCAGTCTGAGGGTTTCTCCTGGAGTCCTTTACTCTCCGTGTTACAACAGCAGACTGAGGGTTTTTATTGGAGCCCTTTCCTCTCGGTGTTAAAACAGCAGATTGAGGGTTTTTACTGGAGTCATTTCAAATCGATGTTACAATAGCAGACAGAGATTTTTTCTGCAGTCCTTTCCAATCGGTGTTAAAGCAGCAGACTGAGGGTTTTTACCAGAGTCGTTTCCACTCGGTGTTATAACAGCAGCTTGAGGGTTTTTACTGCAGTCCCTTCCTCTCAGTGTTAAAACTGCTGACTGAGGGTTTTACCTTAGTACTTTCCTCTCAGTGTTAAAACAGCAGACTGAGGGTTTTTGCTATAGTCGTTTCCACTCTGTGTTAAAACAACCGTCTGAGGATACTTGAGGGAGTCCATTCCTCCCTAAGTTAAATCAGCAGACGGAGGGTCTATCCTGGAATTCTTTCCTCTCACTGTTAAAACAGCAGACTGATGGTTTTTAACTGGAGAATTGTCCACTCAGTATTAAAACAGCAGGCTGAGGGTTTTTGCTCGAGACCTTTCCTCTCAGTGTTAAAACAGCAGACTGAGGGGTTTTAGCTGGAGAAATTTACACTCAGTATTAAAACAGCAGACTGAGGGTTTTTGCTGGAGTCCTTTCCTCTCGGTGTTAAAACAGCAGACTGAGGGTTTTTAGCTGGAGAAATTTCCACTCAGTATTAAAACAGCAGACTGAGGGTTTTTACTGGAGCCTTTTGCTCTCATTGTTACAAGAGCAGACTGAAGGTTTTTACCAGAGTCGTTTCCACTCGGTGTTAAAACGGCTGACTGTGGGTTTTACCTTATTACTTTCCTCTCAGTGTTAAAAAACAGTCTGAGGGTTTTTGCTAGAGTCGTTTCCACTCGGTGTTAAAACAACCGTCTGAGGGTACTTGAGGGAGTCCATTCCTCCCTAAGTTAAATCAGCAGACGGAGGGTCTATCCTGGAATTCTTTCCTCTCAGTGTTAAAAAAGCAGACTGAGGGTTTTTGCTGGAGTCCTTTCCTCTCGCTGTTTAAACAGCAGACAGAATGTTTTTACTAGAGTCGTTACCCACTCGGTGTAAAAGTAGCAGACTGAGGGCTTTTACTAGAGTCGTTTCCACTTGGTGTTATACCAGCAGACTGAGGGTTTTTACTGGAGTCCTTTCCTCTCAGTGTTAAAACAGCAGACTGAGGGTTTTTACTGGAGTTTTTTCCTCTCAGTGTTCAAACAGCCTACTGAGGGTTTTTACTAAAGTCGTTTCCACTCACTGTTAAATCAGCAGACCAAGGGTTTTTACTGGAGCCTTTTCACTCAGTAATAAATCAGCAGACTCTTGGTTTTTACTGGCGTCCATTTCTCCCTAAGTTAAATCAGCAGACGAATGGTCTACCCTGGAATTCTTTCCACTCAGTGTTAAAACAGCAAACTGATTGTTTTAAACTTCAGTACTTTCCACGCAGTATTAAAAAAGCAAACTGAGGGTTTTTACTGGGGCCCTTTCCTATCAGTATTAAAACAGCAGACTGAGGGTTTTTACTGGAGCCCTTTCTACTCAGTATTAAAACAGCAGACTGAGGGTTTTCACTGGAGCCCTTTCTACTCAGGGTTAAAACAGCAGACTGAGGGTTTTTCCTGGAGCCCTTTCCTGTCAGTATTAAAACAGCAGACTGAGGGTTTTTACTGGAGCCCGTTGCTCTCAGTGTTACAAGAGCAGACTGAGGTTTTTTGCTGGAGTCCATTCCTCCCTTAATTTAATTAGCAAACGAGGGTCTATCGTGGTATTTTTTCCTCTCAGTTTTAAAATAGTAGACTGATGGTTTTTAACTGGAGAACTTTCCACTCAATGTTAAAAAAGCATACTGAGGGTTTTTGCTGCAGTCCTTTCCTCTCGGTGTTAAAACAGCAGACAGAGTGTTTTTACTAGAGTCGTTACCCAGTCGATGTAAAAGCAGCAGACTGAGGGTTTTTACTAGAGTCGTCTCCACACGTTATTAAAACTGCAGACTGAGGATTTTTACTGGAGTCCTTTCCTCTCAGTGTTAAAACTCAGACTGAAGGATTTTACTAGAGTCGTATCCACTCGGTGTTAAAACAGCAATCTGAGGGTTTCTCCTGGAGTCCTTTCCTCTCAGTGTTATACCAGCAGACTGAGGGTTTTTACTGGAGTCGTTACCCAATCGGTGTAAAAGCAGCAGACTGAGGGTTTTTACTAGAGTCGTTTCCACACGCTGTTAAAACTGCAGACTGAGGATGTTTACTGGAGTCCTTTCCTCTCATTGTTACAACAGCAGACTGAGGGTTTTTACTGGAGTCCTTTCCTCTCAGTGTTAAAACAGCAGTCTGAGGGTTTCTCCTGGAGTCCTTTCCTCTCAGTGTTAAAACAGCAGACTGAGGGTTTTTACTGGAGTCGTTACCCACTCGGTGTAAAAGCAGCAGACTGAGGGTTTTTCCTGGAATCGTTACCCACTCGGTGTAAAAGCAGCAGACTGAGGGTTTTTACTGGAGTCGTTACCCACTCGGTGTTAAAACAGCAGTCTGAGGGTTTCTCCTGGAGTCCTTTACTCTCCGTGTTACAACAGCAGACTGAGGGTTTTTATTGGAGCCCTTTCCTCTCGGTGTTAAAACAGCAGATTGAGGGTTTTTACTGGAGTCATTTCAAATCGATGTTACAATAGCAGACAGAGATTTTTTCTGCAGTCCTTTCCAATCGGTGTTAAAGCAGCAGACTGAGGGTTTTTACCAGAGTCGTTTCCACTCGGTGTTATAACAGCAGCTTGAGGGTTTTTACTGCAGTCCCTTCCTCTCAGTGTTAAAACTGCTGACTGAGGGTTTTACCTTAGTACTTTCCTCTCAGTGTTAAAACAGCAGACTGAGGGTTTTTGCTAGAGTCATTTCCACTCTGTGTTAAAACAACCGTCTGAGGATACTTGAGGGAGTCCATTCCTCCCTAAGTTAAATCAGCAGACGGAGGGTCTATCCTGGAATTCTTTCCTCTCACTGTTAAAACAGCAGACTGATGGTTTTTAACTGGAGAATTGTCCACTCAGTATTAAAACAGCAGGCTGAGGGTTTTTGCTCGAGACCTTTCCTCTCAGTGTTAAAACAGCAGACTGAGGGGTTTTAGCTGGAGAAATTTCCACTCAGTATTAAAACAGCAGACTGAGGGTTTTTACTGGAGCCCTTTGCTCTCAGTGTTACACGAGCAGACTGAGGGTTTTTACCAGAGTCGTTTCCACTCGGTGTTAAAACGGCTGACTGTGGGTTTTACCTTATTACTTTCCTCTCAGTGTTAAAAAACAGTCTGAGGGTTTTTGCTAGAGTCGTTTCCACTCGGTGTTAAAACAACCGTCTGAGGGTACTTGAGAGAGTCCATTCCTCCCTAAGTTAAATCAGCAGACGGAGGGTCTATCCTGGAATTCTTTCCTCTCAGTGTTAAAACAGCAGACTGAGGGTTTTTGCTGGAGTCCTTTCCTCTCGCTGTTTAAACAGCAGACAGAATGTTTTTACTAGAGTCGTTACCCACTCAGTGTAAAAGCAGCAGACTGAGGGCTTTTACTAGAGTCGTTTCCACTTGGTGTTATACCAGCAGACTGAGGGTTTTTACTGGAGTCCTTTCCTCTCAGTGTTAAAACTCAGACTGAAGGATTTTACTAGAGTCATATCCACTCGGTGTTAAAACAGCAATCTGAGGGTTTCTCCTGGAGTCCTTTCCTCTCAGTGTTATACCAGCAGACTGAGGGTTTTTACTGGAGTCGTTACCCACTCGGTGTAAAAGCAGCAGACTGAGGGTTTTTACTAGAGTCGTTTCCACACGTTGTTAAAACTGCAGTCTGAGGATGTTTACTGGAGTCCTTTCCTCTCAGTGTTACAACAGCAGACTGAGGGTTTTTACTGGAGTCCTTTCCTCTCAGTATTAAAACAGCAGGCTGAGGGTTTTTGCTCGAGACCTTTCCTCTCAGTGTTAAAACAGCAGACTGAGGGGTTTTAGCTGGAGAAATTTCCACTCAGTATTAAAACAGCGGACTGGGTTTTTGCTGGAGTCCTTTCCTCTCGGTGTTAAAACAGCAGACTGAGGGTTTTTAGCTGGAGAAGTTTCCGCTCAGTATTAAAACAGCAGACTGAGGGTTTTTACTCGAGCCCTTTGCTCTCAGTGTTACAAGAGCAGACTGAGGGTTTTTACCAGAGTCGTTTCCACTCGGTGTTAAAACGGCTGACTGTGGGTTTTACCTTATTACTTTCCTCTCAGTGTTAAAAAACAGTCTGAGGGTTTTTGCTAGTGTCGTTTCCACTCGGTGTTAAAACAACCGTCTGAGGGTACTTGAGGGAGTCCATTCCTCCCTAAGTTAAATCAGCAGACGGAGGGTCTATCCTGGAATTCTTTCCTCTCAGTGTTAAAACAGCAGACTGAGGGTTTTTGCTGGAGTCCTTTCCTCTCGCTGTTTAAACAGCAGACAGAATGTTTTTACTAGAGTCGTTACCCACTCGGTGTAAAAGCAGCAGACTGAGGGCTTTTACTAGAGTCGTTTCCACTTGGTGTTATACCAGCAGACTGAGGGTTTTTACTGGAGTCCTTTCCTCTCAGTGTTAAAACAGCAGACTGAGGGTTTTTACTGGAGTTTTTTCCTCTCAGTGTTCAAACAGCCGACTGAGGGTTTTTACTAAAGTCATTTCCACTCACTGTTAAATCAGCAGACCAAGGGTTTTTACTGGAGCCTTTTCACTCAGTAATAAATCAGCAGACTCTTGGTTTTTACTGGCGTCCATTTCTCCCTAAGTTAAATCAGCAGACGAATGGTCTACCCTGGAATTCTTTCCACTCAGTGTTAAAACAGCAAACTGATTGTTTTAAACTTCAGTACTTTCCACGCAGTATTAAAAAAGCAAACTGAGGGTTTTTACTGGGGCCCTTTCCTATCAGTATTAAAACAGCAGACTGAGGGTTTTTACTGGAGCCCTTTCTACTCAGTATTAAAACAGCAGACTGAGGGTTTTCACTGGAGCCCTTTCTACTCAGGGTTAAAACAGCAGACTGAGGGTTTTTCCTGGAGCCCTTTCCTGTCAGTATTAAAACAGCAGACTGAGGGTTTTTACTGGAGCCCGTTGCTCTCAGTGTTACAAGAGCAGACTGAGGTTTTTTGCTGGAGTCCATTCCTCCCTTAATTTAATTAGCAGACGAGGGTCTATCGTGGTATTTTTTCCTCTCAGTTTTAAAATAGTAGACTGATGGTTTTTAACTGGAGAACTTTCCACTCAATGTTAAAAAAGCAGACTGAGGGTTTTTGCTGCAGTCCTTTCCTCTCGGTGTTAAAACAGCAGAGTGTTTTTACTAGAGTCGTTACCCACTCGATGTAAAAGCAGCAGACTGAGGGTTTTTACTAGAGTCGTTTCCACACGTTATTAAAACTGCAGACTGAGGGTTTTTACTGGAGTCCTTTCCTCTCAGTGTTAAAACTCAGACTGAAGGATTTTACTAGAGTCGTATCCACTCGGTGTTAAAACAGCAGTCTGAGGGTTTCTCCTGGAGTCCTTTCCTCTCAGTGTTATACCAGCAGACTGAGGGTTTTTACTGGAGTCGTTACCCACTCGGTGTAAAAGAAGCAGACTGAGGGTTTTTACTAGAGTCGTTTCCACACGTTGTTAAAACTGCAGACTGAGGATGTTTACTGGAGTCCTTTCCTCTCAGTGTTACAACAGCAGACTGAGGGTTTTTACTGGAGTCCTTTCCTCTCAGTGTTAAAACAGCAGACTGAGGGTTTCTCCTGGAGTCCTTTCCTCTCAGTGTTAAAACAGCAGTCTGAGGGTTTCTCCTGGAGTCCTTTCCTCTCAGTGTTAAAACAGCAGACTGAGGGTTTTTACTGGAGTCGTTACCCACTCGGTGTAAAAGCAGCAGACTGAGGGTTTTTCCTGGAATCGTTACCCACTCGGTGTAAAAGCAGCAGACTGAGGGTTTTTACTGGAGTCGTTACCCACTCGGTGTTAAAACAGCAGTCTGAGGGTTTCTCCTGGAGTCCTTTACTCTCCGTGTTACAACAGCAGACTGAGGGTTTTTATTGGAGCCCTTTCCTCTCGGTGTTAAAACAGCAGATTGAGGGTTTTTACTGGAGTCATTTCAAATCGATGTTACAATAGCAGACAGAGATTTTTTCTGCAGTCCTTTCCAATCGGTGTTAAAGCAGCAGACTGAGGGTTTTTACCAGAGTCGTTTCCACTCGGTGTTATAACAGCAGCTTGAGGGTTTTTACTGCAGTCCCTTCCTCTCAGTGTTAAAACTGCTGACTGAGGGTTTTACCTTAGTACTTTCCTCTCAGTGTTAAAACAGCAGACTGAGGGTTTTTGCTAGAGTCATTTCCACTCTGTGTTAAAACAACCGTCTGAGGATACTTGAGGGAGTCCATTCCTCCCTAAGTTAAATCAGCAGACGGAGGGTCTATCCTGGAATTCTTTCCTCTCACTGTTAAAACAGCAGACTGATGGTTTTTAACTGGAGAATTGTCCACTCAGTATTAAAACAGCAGGCTGAGGGTTTTTGCTCGAGACCTTTCCTCTCAGTGTTAAAACAGCAGACTGAGGGGTTTTAGCTGGAGAAATTTCCACTCAGTATTAAAACAGCAGACTGAGGGTTTTTACTGGAGCCCTTTGCTCTCAGTGTTACACGAGCAGACTGAGGGTTTTTACCAGAGTCGTTTCCACTCGGTGTTAAAACGGCTGACTGTGGGTTTTACCTTATTACTTTCCTCTCAGTGTTAAAAAACAGTCTGAGGGTTTTTGCTAGAGTCGTTTCCACTCGGTGTTAAAACAACCGTCTGAGGGTACTTGAGAGAGTCCATTCCTCCCTAAGTTAAATCAGCAGACGGAGGGTCTATCCTGGAATTCTTTCCTCTCAGTGTTAAAACAGCAGACTGAGGGTTTTTGCTGGAGTCCTTTCCTCTCGCTGTTTAAACAGCAGACAGAATGTTTTTACTAGAGTCGTTACCCACTCAGTGTAAAAGCAGCAGACTGAGGGCTTTTACTAGAGTCGTTTCCACTTGGTGTTATACCAGCAGACTGAGGGTTTTTACTGGAGTCCTTTCCTCTCAGTGTTAAAACTCAGACTGAAGGATTTTACTAGAGTCATATCCACTCGGTGTTAAAACAGCAATCTGAGGGTTTCTCCTGGAGTCCTTTCCTCTCAGTGTTATACCAGCAGACTGAGGGTTTTTACTGGAGTCGTTACCCACTCGGTGTAAAAGCAGCAGACTGAGGGTTTTTACTAGAGTCGTTTCCACACGTTGTTAAAACTGCAGTCTGAGGATGTTTACTGGAGTCCTTTCCTCTCAGTGTTACAACAGCAGACTGAGGGTTTTTACTGGAGTCCTTTCCTCTCAGTATTAAAACAGCAGGCTGAGGGTTTTTGCTCGAGACCTTTCCTCTCAGTGTTAAAACAGCAGACTGAGGGGTTTTAGCTGGAGAAATTTCCACTCAGTATTAAAACAGCGGACTGGGTTTTTGCTGGAGTCCTTTCCTCTCGGTGTTAAAACAGCAGACTGAGGGTTTTTAGCTGGAGAAGTTTCCGCTCAGTATTAAAACAGCAGACTGAGGGTTTTTACTCGAGCCCTTTGCTCTCAGTGTTACAAGAGCAGACTGAGGGTTTTTACCAGAGTCGTTTCCACTCGGTGTTAAAACGGCTGACTGTGGGTTTTACCTTATTACTTTCCTCTCAGTGTTAAAAAACAGTCTGAGGGTTTTTGCTAGTGTCGTTTCCACTCGGTGTTAAAACAACCGTCTGAGGGTACTTGAGGGAGTCCATTCCTCCCTAAGTTAAATCAGCAGACGGAGGGTCTATCCTGGAATTCTTTCCTCTCAGTGTTAAAACAGCAGACTGAGGGTTTTTGCTGGAGTCCTTTCCTCTCGCTGTTTAAACAGCAGACAGAATGTTTTTACTAGAGTCGTTACCCACTCGGTGTAAAAGCAGCAGACTGAGGGCTTTTACTAGAGTCGTTTCCACTTGGTGTTATACCAGCAGACTGAGGGTTTTTACTGGAGTCCTTTCCTCTCAGTGTTAAAACAGCAGACTGAGGGTTTTTACTGGAGTTTTTTCCTCTCAGTGTTCAAACAGCCGACTGAGGGTTTTTACTAAAGTCATTTCCACTCACTGTTAAATCAGCAGACCAAGGGTTTTTACTGGAGCCTTTTCACTCAGTAATAAATCAGCAGACTCTTGGTTTTTACTGGCGTCCATTTCTCCCTAAGTTAAATCAGCAGACGAATGGTCTACCCTGGAATTCTTTCCACTCAGTGTTAAAACAGCAAACTGATTGTTTTAAACTTCAGTACTTTCCACGCAGTATTAAAAAAGCAAACTGAGGGTTTTTACTGGGGCCCTTTCCTATCAGTATTAAAACAGCAGACTGAGGGTTTTTACTGGAGCCCTTTCTACTCAGTATTAAAACAGCAGACTGAGGGTTTTCACTGGAGCCCTTTCTACTCAGGGTTAAAACAGCAGACTGAGGGTTTTTCCTGGAGCCCTTTCCTGTCAGTATTAAAACAGCAGACTGAGGGTTTTTACTGGAGCCCGTTGCTCTCAGTGTTACAAGAGCAGACTGAGGTTTTTTGCTGGAGTCCATTCCTCCCTTAATTTAATTAGCAAATGAGGGTCTATCGTGGTATTTTTTCCTCTCAGTTTTAAAATAGTAGACTGATGGTTTTTAACTGGAGAACTTTCCACTCAATGTTAAAAAAGCAGACTGAGGGTTTTTTCTGCAGTCCTTTCCTCTCGGTGTTAAAACAGCAGAGTGTTTTTACTAGAGTCGTTACCCACTCGATGTAAAAGCAGCAGACGGAGGGTTTTTACTAGAGTCGTTTCCACACGTTATTAAAACTGCAGACTGAGGGTTTTTACTGGAGTCCTTTCCTCTCAGTGTTAAAACTCAGACTGAAGGATTTTACTAGAGTCGTATCCACTCGGTGTTAAAACAGCAGTCTGAGGGTTTCTCCTGGAGTCCTTTCCTCTCAGTGTTATACCAGCAGACTGAGGGTTTTTACTGGAGTCGTTACCCACTCGGTGTAAAAGAAGCAGACTGAGGGTTTTTACTAGAGTCGTTTCCACACGTTGTTAAAACTGCAGACTGAGGATGTTTACTGGAGTCCTTTCCTCTCAGTGTTACAACAGCAGACTGAGGGTTTTTACTGGAGTCCTTTCCTCTCAGTGTTAAAACAGCAGACTGAGGGTTTCTCCTGGAGTCCTTTCCTCTCAGTGTTAAAACAGCAGTCTGAGGGTTTCTCCTGGAGTCCTTTCCTCTCAGTGTTAAAACAGCAGACTGAGGGTTTTTACTGGAGTCGTTACCCACTCGGTGTAAAAGCAGCAGACTGAGGGTTTTTCCTGGAATCGTTACCCACTCGGTGTAAAAGCAGCAGACTGAGGGTTTTTACTGGAGTCGTTACCCACTCGGTGTTAAAACAGCAGTCTGAGGGTTTCTCCTGGAGTCCTTTACTCTCCGTGTTACAACAGCAGACTGAGGGTTTTTATTGGAGCCCTTTCCTCTCGGTGTTAAAACAGCAGATTGAGGGTTTTTACTGGAGTCATTTCAAATCGATGTTACAATAGCAGACAGAGATTTTTTCTGCAGTCCTTTCCAATCGGTGTTAAAGCAGCAGACTGAGGGTTTTTACCAGAGTCGTTTCCACTCGGTGTTATAACAGCAGCTTGAGGGTTTTTACTGCAGTCCCTTCCTCTCAGTGTTAAAACTGCTGACTGAGGGTTTTACCTTAGTACTTTCCTCTCAGTGTTAAAACAGCAGACTGAGGGTTTTTGCTAGAGTCGTTTCCACTCTGTGTTAAAACAACCGTCTGAGGATACTTGAGGGAGTCCATTCCTCCCTAAGTTAAATCAGCAGACGGAGGGTCTATCCTGGAATTCTTTCCTCTCACTGTTAAAACAGCAGACTGATGGTTTTTAACAGGAGAATTGTCCACTCAGTATTAAAACAGCAGGCTGAGGGTTTTTGCTCGAGACCTTTCCTCTCAGTGTTAAAACAGCAGACTGAGGGGTTTTAGCTGGAGAAATTTCCACTCAGTATTAAAACAGCAGACTGAGGGTTTTTGCTGGAGTCCTTTCCTCTCGGTGTTAAAACAGCAGACTGAGGGTTTTTAGCTGGAGAAATTTCCACTCAGTATTAAAACAGCAGACTGAGGGTTTTTACTGGAGTTTTTTCCTCTCAGTGTTCAAACAGCCTACTGAGGGTTTTTACTAAAGTCGTTTCCACTCACTGTTAAATCAGCAGACCAAGGGTTTTTACTGGAGCCTTTTCACTCAGTAATAAATCAGCAGACTCTTGGTTTTTACTGGCGTCCATTTCTCCCTAAGTTAAATCAGCAGACGAATGGTCTACCCTGGAATTCTTTCCACTCAGTGTTAAAACAGCAAACTGATTGTTTTAAACTTCAGTACTTTCCACGCAGTATTAAAAAAGCAAACTGAGGGTTTTTACTGGGGCCCTTTCCTATCAGTAATAAAACAGCAGACTGAGGGTTTTTACTGGAGCCCTTTCTACTCAGTATTAAAACAGCAGACTGAGGGTTTTCACTGGAGCCCTTTCTACTCAGGGTTAAAACAGCAGACTGAGGGTTTTTCCTGGAGCCCTTTCCTGTCAGTATTAAAACAGCAGACTGAGGGTTTTTACTGGAGCCCGTTGCTCTCAGTGTTACAAGAGCAGACTGAGGTTTTATGCTGGAGTCCATTCCTGCCTTAATTTAATTAGCAAACGAGGGTCTATCGTGGTATTTTTTCCTCTCAGTTTTAAAATAGTAGACTGATGGTTTTTAACTGGAGAACTTTCCACTCAATGTTAAAAAAGCAGACTGAGGGTTTTTGCTGCAGTCCTTTCCTCTCGGTGTTAAAACAGCAGACAGAGTGTTTTTACTAGAGTCGTTACCCACTCGATGTAAAAGCAGCAGACTGAGGGTTTTTACTAGAGTCGTCTCCACACGTTATTAAAACTGCAGACTGAGGATTTTTACTGGAGTCCTTTCCTCTCAGTGTTAAAACTCAGACTGAAGGATTTTACTAGAGTCGTATCCACTCGGTGTTAAAACAGCAATCTGAGGGTTTCTCCTGGAGTCCATTCCTCTCAATGTTATACCAGCAGACTGAGGGTTTTTACTGGAGTCGTTACCCACTCGGTGTAAAAGCAGCAGACTGAGGGTTTTTACTAGAGTCGTTTCCACACGTTGTTAAAACTGCAGACTGAGGATGTTTACTGGAGTCCTTTCCTCTCAGTGTTACAACAGCAGACTGAGGGTTTTTACTGGAGTCCTTTCCTCTCAGTGTTAAAACAGCAGTCTGAGGGTTTCTCCTGGAGTCCTTTCCTCTCAGTGTTAAAACAGCAGACTGAGGGTTTTTACTGGAGTCGTTACCCACTCGGTGTAAAAGCAGCAGACTGAGGGTTTTTCCTGGAATCGTTACCCACTCTGTGTAAAAGCAGCAGACTGAGGATTTTTACTGGAGTCGTTACCCACTCGGTGTAAAAGCAGCAGACTGAGGGTTTTTACTGGAGTCGTTACCCACTCGGTGTTAAAACAGCAGTCTGAGGGTTTCTCCTGGAGTCCTTTACTCTCCGTGTTACAACAGCAGACTGAGGGTTTTTACCAGAGTCGTTTCCACTCGGTGTTATAACAGCAGATTGAGGGTTTTTACTGCAGTCCCTTCCTCTCAGTTTTAAAACTGCTGACTGAGGGTTTTACCTTAGTACTTTCCTCTCAGTGTTAAAACAGCAGACTGAGGGTTTTTGCTAGAGTCATTTCCACTCTGTGTTAAAACAACCGTCTGAGGATACTTGAGGGAGTCCATTCCTCCCTAAGTTAAATCAGCAGACGGAGGGTCTATCCTGGAATTCTTTCCTCTCACTGTTAAAACAGCAGACTGATGGTTTTTAACTGGAGAATTGTCCACTCAGTATTAAAACAGCAGGCTGAGGGTTTTTGCTCGAGACCTTTCCTCTCAGTGTTAAAACAGCAGACTGAGGGGTTTTAGCTGGAGAAATTTCCACTCAGTATTAAAACAGCAGACTGAGGGTTTTTACTGGAGCCCTTTGCTCTCAGTGTTACAAGAGCAGACTGAGGGTTTTTACCAGAGTCGTTTCCACTCGGTGTTAAAACGGCTGACTGTGGGTTTTACCTTATTACTTTCCTCTCAGGGTTAAAAAACAGTCTGAGGGTTTTTGCTAGAGTCGTTTCCACTCGGTGTTAAAACAACCGTCTGAGGGTACTTGAGGGAGTCCATTCCTCCCTAAGTTAAATCAGCAGACGGAGGGTCTATCCTGGAATTCTTTCCTCTCAGTGTTAAAACAGCAGACTGAGGGTTTTTGCTGGAGTCCTTTCCTCTCGCTGTTTAAACAGCAGACAGAATGTTTTTACTAGAGTCGTTACCCACTCAGTGTAAAAGCAGCAGACTGAGGGCTTTTACTAGAGTCATTTCCACTTGGTGTTATACCAGCAGACTGAGGGTTTTTACTGGAGTCCTTTCCTCTCAGTGTTAAAACTCAGACTGAAGGATTTTACTAGAGTCGTATCCACTCGGTGTTAAAACAGCAATCTGAGGGTTTCTCCTGGAGTCCTTTCCTCTCAGTGTTATACCAGCAGACTGAGGGTTTTTACTGGAGTCGTTACCCACTCGGTGTAAAAGCAGCAGACTGAGGGTTTTTACTAAAGTCATTTCCACTCACTGTTAAATCAGCAGACCAAGGGTTTTTACTGGAGCCTTTTCACTCAGTAATAAATCAGCAGACTCTTGGTTTTTACTGGCGTCCATTTCTCCCTAAGTTAAATCAGCAGACGAATGGTCTACCCTGGAATTCTTTCCACTCAGTGTTAAAACAGCAAACTGATTGTTTTAAACTTCAGTACTTTCCACGCAGTATTAAAAAAGCAAACTGAGGGTTTTTACTGGGGCCCTTTCCTATCAGTATTAAAACAGCAGACTGAGGGTTTTTACTGGAGCCCTTTCTACTCAGTATTAAAACAGCAGACTGAGGGTTTTCACTGGAGCCCTTTCTACTCAGGGTTAAAACAGCAGACTGAGGGTTTTTCCTGGAGCCCTTTCCTGTCAGTATTAAAACAGCAGACTGAGGGTTTTTACTGGAGCCCGTTGCTCTCAGTGTTACAAGAGCAGACTGAGGTTTTTTGCTGGAGTCCATTCCTCCCTTAATTTAATTAGCAGACGAGGGTCTATCGTGGTATTTTTTCCTCTCAGTTTTAAAATAGTAGACTGATGGTTTTTAACTGGAGAACTTTCCACTCAATGTTAAAAAAGCAGACTGAGGGTTTTTGCTGCAGTCCTTTCCTCTCGGTGTTAAAACAGCAGACAGAGTGTTTTTACTAGAGTCGTTACCCACTCGATGTAAAAGCAGCAGACTGAGGGTTTTTACTAGAGTCGTCTCCACACGTTATTAAAACTGCAGACTGAGGATTTTTACTGGAGTCCTTTCCTCTCAGTGTTAAAACTCAGACTGAAGGATTTTACTAGAGTCGTATCCACTCGGTGTTAAAACAGCAATCTGAGGGTTTCTCCTGGAGTCCTTTCCTCTCAGTGTTATACCAGCAGACTGAGGGTTTTTACTGGAGTCGTTACCCACTCGGTGTAAAAGCAGCAGACTGAAAGTTTTTACTAGAGTCGTTTCCACACGTTGTTAAAACTGCAGACTGAGGATGTTTACTGGAGTCCTTTCCTCTCAGTGTTACAACAGCAGACTGAGGGTTTTTACTGGAGTCCTTTCCTCTCAGTGTTAAAACAGCAGTCTGAGGGTTTCTCCTGGAGTCCTTTCCTCTCAGTGTTAAAACAGCAGACTGAGGGTTTTTACTGGAGTCGTTACCCACTCGGTGTAAAAGCAGCAGACTGAGGGTTTTTCCTGGAATCGTTACCCACTCGGTGTAAAAGCAGCAGACTGAGGGTTTTTACTGGAGTTGTTACCAACTCGGTGAAAAAGCAGCAGACTGAGGGTTTTTCCTGGAATCGTTACCCACTCGGTGTAAAAGCAGCAGACTGAGGGTTTTTACTGGAGTCCTTTACTCTCCGTGTTACAACAGCAGACTGAGGGTTTTTATTGGAGCCCTTTCCTCTCGGTGTTAAAACAGCAGATTGAGGGTTTTACTGGAGTCATTTCAAATCGATGTTACAATAGCAGACAGAGATTTTTTCTGCAGTCCTTTCCAATCGGTGTTAAAGCAGCAGACTGAGGGTTTTTACCAGAGTCGTTTCCACTCGGTGTTATAACTGCAGCTTGAGGGTTTTTACTGCAGTCCCTTCCTCTCAGTGTTAAAACTGCTGACTGAGTGTTTTACCTTAGTAGTTTCCTCTCAGTGTTAAAACAGCAGACTGAGGGTTTTTGCTAGAGTCATTTCCACTCTGTGTTAAAACAACCGTCTGAGGATACTTGAGGGAGTCCATTCCTCCCTAAGTTAAATCAGCAGACGGAGGGTCTATCCTGGAATTCTTTCCTCTCACTGTTAAAACAGCAGACTGATGGTTTTTAACTGGAGAATTGTCCACTCAGTATTAAAACAGCAGGCTGAGGGTTTTTGCTCGAGACCTTTCCTCTCAGTGTTAAAACAGCAGACTGAGGGGTTTTAGCTGGAGAAATTTCCACTCAGTATTAAAACAGCAGACTGGGGGTTTTTGCTGGATTCCTTTCCTCTCGGTGTTAAAACAGCAGACTGAGGGTTTTTAGCTGGAGAAATTTCCACTCAGTATTAAAACAGCAGACTGAGGGTTTTTACTGGAGCCCTTTGCTCTCAGTGTTACAAGAGCAGACTGAGGGTTTTTACCAGAGTCGTTTCCACTCGGTGTTAAAACAACCGTCTGAGGGTACTTGAGGGAGTCCATTCCTCCCTAAGTTAAATCAGCAGACGGAGGGTCTATCCTGGAATTCTTTCCTCTCAGTGTTAAAACAGCAGACTGAGGGTTTTTGCTGGAGTCCTTTCCTCTCGCTGTTTAAACAGCAGACAGAATGTTTTTACTAGCGTCGTTACCCACTCGGTGTAAAAGCAGCAGACTGAGGGCTTTTACTAGAGTCGTTTCCACTTGGTGTTATACCAGCAGACTGAGGGTTTTTACTGGAGTCCTTTCCTCTCAGTGTTAAAACAGCAGACTGAGGGTTTTTACTGGAGTTTTTTCCTCTCAGTGTTCAAACAGCTGACTGAGGGTTTTTACTAAAGTCATTTCCACTCACTGTTAAATCAGCAGACCAAGGGTTTTTATTGGAGCCTTTTCACTCAGTAATAAATCAGCAGACTCTTGGTTTTTACTGGCGTCCATTTCTCCCTAAGTTAAATCAGCAGACGAATGGTCTACCCTGGAATTCTTTCCACTCAGTGTTAAAACAGCAAACTGATTGTTTTAAACTTCAGTACTTTCCACGCAGTATTAAAAAAGCAAACTGAGGGTTTTTACTGGGGCCCTTTCCTATCAGTATTAAAACAGCAGACTGAGGGTTTTTACTGGAGCCCTTTCTACTCAGTATTAAAACAGCAGACTGAGGGTTTTCACTGGAGCCCTTTCTACTCAGGGTTAAAACAGCAGACTGAGGGTTTTTCCTGGAGCCCTTTCCTGTCAGTATTAAAACAGCAGACTGAGGGTTTTTACTGGAGCCCGTTGCTCTCAGTGTTACAAGAGCAGACTGAGGTTTTTTGCTGGAGTCCATTCCTCCCTTAATTTAATTAGCAAACGAGGGTCTATCGTGGTATTTTTTCCTCTCAGTTTTAAAATAGTAGACTGATGGTTTTTAACTGGAGAACTTTCCACTCAATGTTAAAAAAGCAGACTGAGGGTTTTTGCTGCAGTCCTTTCCTCTCGGTGTTAAAACAGCAGACAGAGTGTTTTTACTAGAGTCGTTACCCACTCGATGTAAAAGCAGCAGACTGAGGGTTTTTACTAGAGTCGTCTCCACACGTTATTAAAACTGCAGACTGAGGGTTTTTACTGGAGTCCTTTCCTCTCAGTGTTAAAACTCAGACTGAAGGATTTTACTAGAGTCGTATCCACTCGGTGTTAAAACAGAAATCTGAGGGTTTCTCCTGGAGTCCTTTCCTCTCAGTGTTATACCAGCAGACTGAGGGTTTTTACTGGAGTCGTTACCCACTCGGTGTAAAAGCAGCAGACTGAGGGTTTTTACTAGAGTCGTTTCCACACATTGTTAAAACTGCAGACTGAGGATGTTTACTGGAGTCCTTTCCTCTCAGTGTTACAACAGCAGACTGAGGGTTTTTACTGGAGTCCTTTCCTCTCAGTGTTAAAACAGCAGTCTGAGGGTTTCTCCTGGAGTCCTTTCCTCTCAGTGTTAAAACAGCAGACTGAGGGTTTTTACTGGAGTCGTTACCCACTCGGTGTAAAAGCAGCAGACTGAGGGTTTTTCCTGGAATCGTTACCCACTCGGTGTAAAAGCAGCAGACTGAGGGTTTTTACTGGAGTCGTTACCCACTCGGTGAAAAAGCAGCAGACTGAGGGTTTTTCCTGGAATCCTTACCCACTCGGTGTTAAAGCAGCAGACTGAGGGCTTTTACTAGAGTCATTTCCACTCGGTGTTATAACAGCAGCTTGAGGGTTTTTACTGGAGTCCCTTCCTCTCAGTGTTAAAACGGCTGACTGAGGGTTTTACCTTAGTACTTTCCTCTCAGTGCTAAAACAGCAGACTGAGGGTTTTTAACTGGAGAACTGTCCACTCAGTATTAAAACAGCAGACCGAGGTTTTTTGCTCGAGTCCTTTCCTCTCAGTGTTAAAACAGCAGACTGATTGTTTTAAACTTCGGTACTTTCCACTCAGTATTAAAACAGCAAACTGAGGGTTTTTACTGGGGCCCTTTCCTATCAGTATTAAAACAGCAGACTGAGGGTTTTTGCTGGAGATGTTTCCTATCAGTATTAAAACAGCAGTCTGAGTGTTTTTACTGGAGCCCTTTCTACTCAGTATTAAAACAGCAGACTGAGGGTTTTTACTGGAGCCCTTTCCTGTCAGTATTAAAACAGCAGACTGAGTGTTTTTACTGGAGCCCTTTGTTCTCAGTGTTACAAGAGCAGACTGAGGTTTTTTGCTGGAGTCCATTCCTCCCTTAGTTTAATCAGCAGACGGAGGGTCTATCGTGGTATTTTTTCCTCTCAGTGTTAAAATAGTAGACTGATGGTTTTTAACTGGAGAACTTTCCACACAATGTTAAAAAAGCAGACTGAGGGTTTTTGCTGCAGTCCTTTCCTCTCGGTGTTAAAACAGCAGAGTGTTTTTACTAGAGTCGTTCCCCACTCGGTGTAAAAGCAGCAGACTGAGGGTATTTACTAGAGTCGTTTCCACACGTTATTAAAACAGCAGACTGAGGGTTTTTACTGGAGTCCTTTCCTCTCAGTGTTAAAACAGCAGACTGAAGGATTTTACTAGAGTCGTTTCCACTCGGTGTTAAAACAGCAGTCTGAGGGTTTCTCCTGGAGTCCTTTCCTCTCAGTGTTATACCAGCAGACTGAGGGTTTTTACTGGAGTCCTTTCCTCTCAGTGTTAAAACAGCAGACTGAAGGATTTTACGAGAGTCATTTCCTCTCAGTGTTAAAACAGCAGACTGAGGATTTTTACTAGAGTCGTTTCCACGCGGTGTTAAAACAGCAGACTGAGGTTTTTTCTGCAGTCCTTTCCAATCGGTTTTAACACAGCAGACTGAGGGTTTTTACTAGAGTCGTTTCCTCGCGGTGTTAAAACTGCAGACTGTGGTTTTTTCTGCAGTCCTTTCCAATCGGTTTTAAAACAGCAGACTGAGGGTTTTTACTAGAGTCGTTTCCACGCGGTGTTAAAATAGCAGACTGAGGGTTTTTACTAGAGCTGTTTTCACTCGGTGTTAAAACAGCAGACTGAGATTTTTTCTGCAGTCCTTTCCACTCAGTGTTAAAACAGCAGACAGGTTTTTTGCTGGATTCGTTTCCTCTCAGTATTAAAACAACAGACTGAGGGTTTTTACTGGTGCCTTTTCCTCTCAGTGCTAAAACAGCAGACTGAGGGTTTTTCCTGGAGCCCTTTCCTGTCAGTATTAAAAAAGCAGACTGAGGGTTTTTACTGGAGCCCTTTGTTTTCAGTGTTTCAAGAGCAGACTGAGGTTTTTTGCTGGAGTCCATTCCTCCCTTAGTTTAATTAGCAGACGGAGGGTCTATCGTGGTATTTTTTCCTCTCAGTGTTAAAATAGTAGACTGATGGTTTTTAACAGGAGAATTTTCCACTCAGTATTAAAACAGTAGACTGAGGGATTTTGCTGGAGTCCTTTCCTCTCGGTGTTAAAACAGCAGTGTGAGGGTTTTCAACTGGATAACTTTCCATTCAGTGTTTAAACAGCAGACTGAGGGTATTTACTGGAGTCATTTGTAATTGATGTAAAAACAGCAGACTGAGATTTTTTCTGCAGTCCTTTCCACTCGGTGTTAAAACAGCAGACAGAGGTTTTTTGCTGGAGTCGTTTCCTCTCAGTATCAAAACAACAGACTGAGGGTTTTTACTGGTGCCCTTTCCTCTCAGTGCTAAAACAGCAGACTGAGGGTTTTTCCTGGAGCCCTTTCCTGTCAGTATTAAAAAAGCAGACTGAGGGTTTTTACTGGAGCCCTTTGTTCTCAGTGTTACAAGAGCAGACTGAGGTTTTTTGCTGGAGTCCATTCCTCCCTTAGTTTAATCAGCAGACGGAGGGTCTACCGTGGTATTTTTTCCTCTCAGTGCTAAAATAGTAGACTGATGGTTTTTAACAGGAGAATTTTCCACTCAGCATTAAAAAAGTAGACTGAGGGATTTTGCTGGAGTCCTTTCCTCTCGGTGTTAAAACAGCAGTGTGAGGGTTTTTAACTGGAGAACTTTCCATTCAGTGTTTAAACAGCAGACTGAGGGTATTTACTGGAGTCATTTGTAATCGATGTAAAAACAGCAGAATGAGATTTTTTCTGCAGTCCTTTCCAATCGGTGTTAAAGCAGCAGACTGAGGATTTTTACTAGATTCGTATCGACTCGGAGTTAAAACAGCAGGCTGAGTGCCTTTACTGGAGTCATTTACACTCGGTGTTAATACAGCAGACTGAGGGTTTTTACTGGAGCCCTCTCCTCTCAGTGTTAAAACAACAGACTGAGGGTGTTTGCTGGAGTGCTTTCCTCTCCGTATTTAAACAGCCGACTGAGGGTTTTTGCTGGAGTCGTTTCCTCTCGGTGTTAAAACGGCAGACTGAGGTTTTAACTTGGAGACCTTCCACTCGATGTTAAAACAACAGACTGAGGGTGCTTGAGGGAGTCCTTTCCACTCTCTGTTAAAACAGCAGTCTGAGCGTTTTTACTCCAGTTCTTTCCACTTATTGTTTAAACAGTAGACTGAGGGTTTTTACTAGAGTCGTTTCCACTCGCTGTTAAATCAGCAGACCAAGGGTTTTTACTGGAGAACTTTCCACTCAGTGTTAAAGCAGCAGACTGAGGGTTTTTACTTGAGTCGTTTCTCACTCGGTGTAAAAGCAGCAGACTGAGGGTTTTTACTGGAGTCCTTTCCTCTCAGAATTAAAACAGCAGACTCTTGGTTTTTACTGGCATCCATTTCTCCCTAAGTTAAATCAGCAGATGGAGGGTCTACCCTGGAATTCTGTCCTCTCAGTGTTAAAACAGCAGAGTGATTGTTTTTAACGTGGGAACTTTCCACTCAGTATTAAAACAGCAGACTGAGGATTGTTGCTGGAGTCCTTTCCTCTTGATGTTAAAACAGCAGACTGATGGTTTTTAACTGGAGATCTTTCCACTCAGTGTTACAACAGCATACTGAGGGTTTTTACTAGAGTCGTTTCCACTCGGTGTTAAAACAGCAGACTGAGGGTTTTTGCTGGAATCCTTTCCTCTCGGTGTTAAAACAGCAGACTGATGGTTTTTGCTGGAGTCGTTTCCTCTCAGCATTAAAACAGCAGACTGAGGGTTTTTACTGGAGCTCTTGGCTCTCAGTGTCACAAGAGCAGACTGAGGTTTTTGCTGGAGTCTATTACTCCCTTAGTTTAATCAGCAGACGGAGGGTCTATCATGGAACTCTTTCCTCTCAGTGTTAAAACAGCAGACTGATGGTTTTTAACAGGAGAACTTTCCACTCAGTATTAAAACAGCAGACTGAGGGTTTTTGCAGGAGTCGTTTCCAGTCGGTGTTAAAACAGCAGACTGAGGCTTTTTGCTGGAATCGTTTCCACTCGTTGTAAATGCAGCAGACTGATGGGTTTTACTAGAGTCATTTCCACTTGGTGTTAAAGCAGCAGAATAAGGGTTTTACTGGTTACTTTCCTCTCAGTATTAGAACAGCAGGCTGTGTGTTTTTCCAGAGTCGTTTCCACTCAATGCTAATATAACGTACTGAGTGTTTTTGCTGGAGTCCTTTCCTCTCGGTGTTAAAATAGCAGACTGAGGGCTTTTACTGGAGTCATTTCCTCTCAGTGTAAAAACAGCAGAATGAGGGTTTTTACTGGAGTCCTTTCCTCTCAGTGTTAAAACAGCAGACTGAGGGTTTTTACTAGAGTTGTTTCTACTCGGTGTTAAAACAGCAGACTGAGGTTTATTGCTGGAGTGCTTTCCTCTCCGTATTTAGACAGCAGACTGAGGGTTTTTACTAGAGTCGTTTCCTCGCGGTGTTAAAACAGTAGACTGAGGGTTTTTAGTAGCGTTGTTTCCACTCGGTGTTAAAACAGAAGACTGAGGGTTTTTAGTAGCGTTGTTTCCACTCGGTGTTAAAACAACAGACTGATGGTTTTTTTGCTGGAGTGCTTTCCTCTCCGTATTTAAACAGCCGACTGAGGGTTTTTCCTGGAGCCCTTTCCTCTCAGTGTTAAAACAGCAGACTGAGGGTTTTTGCTGGAGTTGTTTACTCTCTGTGTTAAAACAGCAGACTGAGGGTTTAACTTGGAGACCTTCCACTCAATGTTAAACAACAGACCGAGGGTGCTTGAGGGAGTTCTTTCCACTCCCTGTTAAAACAGCAGTCTGAGCGTTTTTACTGGAGTTCTTTCCTCTCATAGTTTAAACAGCAGACTGAAGGTTTTTACTAGAGTTCTTTCCTCTCAGTATTAAAACAGCAGACCGAGGGTTTTTACTAGAGTCGTTTCCACTCACTGTTAAATCAGCAGACCAAGGGTTTTTGCAGGAGCCCTTTCCTCTCAGCATTAAAACAGCAGACTGATGCTTTTAACTGGAGTCCATTCCTCCCTAAGTTAAATCAGCAGATGGAGGGTCTACCCTGAAATTCTTTCATCTCAGTGTTACAACAGCAGACTGAGGGTTTTTGCTGGAGTCCTTTCCTCTCGATGTTAAAGCAGCAGACTGAGGGTTTTTACTAGAGTCGTTTCCACTCGGTGTGAAAACAGCAGACTGAGGGTTTTTACTAGAGTTGTTTCCACTCGGTGTTAAAACAGCAGTCTGATGGTTTTTTGCTGGAGTGCTTTCCTCTCCGTATTTAAATAGTCGACTGAGGGTTTTCACTGGAGTCCTTTCCACTCGTTGTTAAAACAGCAGAATAAGGGTTTTACTGTTTACTCTCCTCTCAGTATTAGAACAGCAGGATGAGTGTTTTTACCAGAGTCGCTTCCACTCGATGTTAATACAGCAGACTAAGGGTTTTACTGGAATTTCCTCTCAGTATGAGAACAGCAGACTGAGGGTTTTTACTAGAGTCGTTTCCTCTCAGTATTAAAACAGCAGACTGAGGGTTTTTACTGGAGCCCTTCCTCTCAGTGTTAAAACAGCAGATTGAGGGTTTTTACTGGAGTCCTTTCCAATCGGTATTAAAGCAGCAAATTGAGGGTTTTTACTGGAGTCTTTTGCTCTCAGGGTTAAAACAGCAAACTTAGGGTTTTTAGTAGATAAAAACAAAAAAACTGCGGATGCTGGAAATCCAAAACAAAAACAGAATTACCTGGAAAAACTCAGCAGGTCTGGCAGCATCAGCGGAGAAGAAAAGAGTTGACGTTTCGAGTCCTCATGACCCTTCGACAGAACTGTCGAAGGGTCATGAGGACTCGAAACGTCAACTCTTTTCTTCTCCGCCGATGCTGCCAGACCTGCTGAGTTTTTCCAGGTAATTCTGTTTTTGTTTTTAGTAGAGTTGTTTCCATGCTGTGTTAAAACAACAGACTGAGGGTGTTTGCTGGAGTGCTTTCCTCTCCGTATTTAAACAGCAGACTGAGGGTTTTTGCTGGAGACGTTTCCTATCAGTATTAAAACAGCAGACTGAGGGTTTTTACTGGAGCCCTCTCCTCTCAGTGTTAAAACAACAGACCGAGGGTACTTGAGGGAGTCCTTTCCTCTCTCTGTTAAAACAGCAGTCTGAGCGTTTTTACTGGAGTTCTTTCCTCTCATTGTTTAAACAGAAGGCTGAGGCTTCATACTAAAGTCATTTCCACTCGGTGTTAAAACAGCTGACTGAGGGTTTTACTAAAGTACTTTCCTTTCAGTGTTAAAATAGCAGACTGAGGGTTTTTCCTAGAGCAGTTTCCACTCGGGGTTAAAACAGCAGACTGAAGGTTTTTGCTGGAGTGCTTTCCTCTCGGTGTTAAAACAGCAGACTGAGGGTTTTACTAAAGTACTTTCCTCTCAGTGTTAAAATAGCAGACTGAGGGTTTTCACTGCAGTCTTTTCCACTCGGTGTAAAAACAGCAGACTGAGATTTTTTTTCTGCAGTCCTTTCCAAACGGTGTTAAAGCAGCAGACTGAGTGTTTTTACTGGAGCCCTTTCCTCTCAGTGTTAAAACAGCAGCCTGAAGGGTTTTAGTAGAGTTGTTTCCACTCGGTGTTAAAACAGCAGACTGAGGGTTTTGCTGGAGTGTTTTCCTCTCCGTATTTAAACAGCCGACTGAGGGTTTCTGCTGCAGTCGTTTCCTCTCGGTGTTAAAACAGCAGACTGCGGGTTTAACTTGGAGATCTTCCACTCGATGTTAAAAAAACAGACCCAGGGTACTTGAGGGAGTCTTTTCCACTCTCTGTTAAAACAGCAGTCTGAGCGTTTTTACTGGAGTACTTTCATCTCTTCGTTTAAACAGCAGACTGAGGGTTATTGCTGGAGTCCTTTCCTCTAGATGTTAAAAGAGCAGACAGAGGGTTTTTCCTGGAGAACCTCCCATTGCTTTTAGCTGGAGTCCTTTCCACTCAGTACTAAAACAGCAGACTGAGGGTTTTTACTAGAGTCCTTTCCACTCATTGTTAAAACAGCAGACTATGTGTTTTACTGGAGTACTTTCCTCTCAGTATTAGAACAGCAGACTGAGGGTTTTTACTAGAGTCGTTTCCACTCGATGTTAATACAGCAGACTGAGGGTTTTTGCTGGAGTCATTTCCTCTCGGTGTTAAAATTGCAGATTGAGGATTTTGACTGGAGTTCTTTCCAATCAGAGTTAAAACAGCAGACTGAGGGAATTTGCTGGAATCCTTCCCCTCGATGTTAAAACAGGAGACCGAGGGTATTTGAAGGAGTCCTTTCCACTCCCTTTAAAACCGCAGACAGAGGGTTTTACTGGTGTCCTTTAGTCCCAGTGTTAAAACAGCAGACTGATGGTTTTTACTAGAGTCGTTTCCACTCGGTGTTAAAAGAGCAGACTGAGGTTTTTTGCTGGAGTGCTTTCCTCTCTGTATTTAGATAGCCGACTGAGGGTTTAAACCAGAGTCGTTTCCACTCGGTATTAAAACAGCAGACTGAGGTTTTTTGCTGAAGTCATTTCCTCAGTGCTAAAACAGCAGACTGAGGGTTTTTCCTGGAGTCCATTCCTCCCTAAGTTAGATCAGCAGACGGACGGTCTGCCCTGGAATTCTTTCCACTCAGTGTTAAAATAGCAGACTGAGTGTTTTTACTAGAGTCGTTTCCACTCGGTGTTAAAACAGCTAACTGAGGGTTTTACTAAAGTACTTTCCTCTCAGTGTTAAAATAGCAGACTGAGGGTTTTTACTAGAGCTGTTTCCACTCGGTGTAAAAACAGCAGACTGAGATTTTTTCTGCAGTCCTTTCCAATCGGTGTTAAAGCAGTAGACTGAGGGTTTTTGCTGGAGCCCTTTCCTCTCAGTGTTAAAACAACAGACTGAGGGTGTTTGCTGGAGTGCTTTCCTCTCCATATTTAAACAGCCGACTGAGGTTTTTTGCTGAAGTCATTTCCTCAGTGCTAAAACAGCAGACTGAGGGTTTTTCCTGGAGTCCATTCCTCCCTAAGTTAGATCAGCAGACGGACGGTCTGCCCTGGAATTCTTTCCACTCAGTGTTAAAATAGCAGACTGAGTGTTTTTACTAGAGTCGTTTCCACTCGGTGTTAAAACAGCTAACTGAGGGTTTTACTAAAGTACTTTCCTCTCAGTGTTAAAATAGCAGACTGAGGGTTTTTACTAGAGCTGTTTCCACTCGGTGTAAAAACAGCAGACTGAGATTTTTTCTGCAGTCCTTTCCAATCGGTGTTAAAGCAGTAGACTGAGGGTTTTTGCTGGAGCCCTTTCCTCTCAGTGTTAAAACAACAGACTGAGGGTGTTTGCTGGAGTGCTTTCCTCTCCATATTTAAACAGCCGACTGAGGGTTTTTGCTGGAGTCGTTTCCTCTCGGTGTTAAAACAGCAGACTGAGGGTTTAACTCGGAGACCTTCCACTCAATGTTAAAACAACAGACCGAGGGTGCTTGAGGGAGTCCTTTCCAATCCCTGTTAAAATAACAGTCTGAGCGTTTTTACTGGAGTTCTTTCGTCTCATTGTTTAAACAGCAGACTGAGTGTTTTTAACTAGAGTCGTTTCGACTCGGTGTTAAAACAGCAGACTGAGGGTTTTACTAAAGTACTTTCCTCTCAGTGTTAAAATAGCAGATTGAGGGTTTTTACTGCAGTCCTTTCCAATTGGTGTTAAAGCAGCAGACTGAGGATTTTTACTGGAGTCCTTTCCTCTTAGTGTTAAAACAGCAGACTGAGGGGTTTTAGTAGAGTTGTTTCCACTCGGTGTTAGAACAGCAGACTGAGGTTTTTTTGCTGGAGTGCTTTCCTCTCCGTATTTAAACAGCTGACTGAGCGATTTTGCTGGAGTCTTTTCCTCTCAGTATTAAAACAGCAGACTGAGAGTTTTTGCTGGAGTCGTTCCCTCTCAGTATTAAAACAGCAGACTGATGGTTTTTACTGGAGTCCTTTCCTCTCAGTGTTAAAACAGCAGACTGAGGGTTTTTACTGGAGTCCTTTCCTCTCAGTGTTAAAACAGCAGACTGAGGATTTTTACTAGAGTCGTTTCCACGCGGTGTTAAAACAGCAGACTGCGGGTTTAACTTGGAGATCTTGCACTCGATGTTAAAAAAACAGACCCAGGGTACTTGAGGGTGTCCTTTCCACTCTCTGTTAAAACAGCAGTCTGAGCGTTTTTACTGGAGTCCTTTCATCTCTTTGTTTAAACAGCAGACTGAGGGTTATTGCTGGAGTCCTTTCCTCTAGATGTTAAAACAGCAGACTGCGGGTTTATCTTGGAGATCTTCCACTCAAAGTTGAAACAACCGACCCAGGGTACTTGAGGGAGTCCTTTCCACTCTCTGTTAAAACAGCAGTCTGAGCGTTTTTACTGGAGTCCTTTCATCTCTTTGTTTAAACAGCAGACTGAGGGTTATTGCTGGAGTCCTTTCCTCTAGATGTTAAAAGAGCAGACAAAGGGTTTTTCCTCGAGAACCTCCCAGTGCTTTTAGCTGGAGTCCTTTACACTCAGTACTAAACCAGCAGACTGAGGGTTTTTACTAGAGTCCTTTCCACTCATTGTTAAAACAGCAGACTATGTGTTTTACTGGAGTACTTTCCTCTCAGTATTAGAACAGCAGACTGAGTGTTTTTACTGGAGTCCTTTCCTCTCAGTATTAGAACAGCAGACTAAGGGTTTTTACTAGAGTCGTTTCCACTCGATGTTAATACAGCAGACTGAGGGTTTTTGCTGGAGTTGTTTCCTCTTGGTGTTAAAATTGCAGATTGAGGTTTTTGACTGGAGTCCTTTCCAATCAGAGTTAAAACAGCGGACTGAGGGAATTTGAAGGAGTCCTTTCCACTCCCTTTAAAACCGCAGACTGAGGGTTTTACTGGTGTCCTTTCCTCCCAGTGTTAAAACAGCAGACTGAGGGTTTTTACTGGAGTTCTTTCTTCTCAGCGTTAAAACAGCAGACTGAGGATTTTTACTAGAGTCGTTTCCACGCGGTGTTAAAACAGCAGACTGAGTTTTTTTCTGCAGTCCTTTCCAATCGGTTTTAATACAGCAGACTGACAGTTTTTACTGGAGTCCTTTCCTCTCAGTGTTAAAACAGCAGACTGAGGATTTTTCTGCTGTCCTTTCCAATCGGTTTTAAAACAGCAGACTGAGGGTTTTTACTAGAGTTGTTTCCACGCGGTGTTAAAATAGCAGACAGAGGTTTTTTGCTGGCGTCGTTTCCTCTCAGTATTAAAACAACAGACTGAGGGTTTTTACTGGTGCCCTTTCCTCTCAGTGCTAAAACAGCAGACTGAGGGTTTTTACTGGAGCCCTTTCCTGTCAATAGTAAAACAGCAGACTGAGGGTTTTTCCTGGAGTCCATTCCTCCTTAAGTTAAATCAGCAGACGGATGGTCTACCATTGAATTCTTTCCTCTCAGTGTTAAAACAGCAGACTGATGGTTTTAAACTGGAGAACTTTCCACTCAGTGTTAAAATAGCAGACTGAGAGTTTTTACTCGGGACCTTTCCTCTGGGTGTTCAAACAGAGTTGTTACTAGAGTCGTTTCCACTCGGTGTTAAAACAGCTGACTGCGGGTTTTATTAAAGTACTTTCCTCTCAGTGTTAAAATAGCAGACTGAGGGTTTTTACTAGACCTGTTTCCACTCAGTGTAAAAACAGCAGACTGAAATTTTTTTCTGCAGTCCTTTCCACTCAGTATTAAAACAGCAGACTGAGGTTTTTTGCTGGAGTGCTTTCCTCTCCGTATTTAGACAGCAGACTGAGGGTTTTTGCTGGAGTCGTTTCCTCTCAGTGTTAAAACAGCAGACTGCAGGTTTAACTTGGAGATCTTCCACTCAAAGTTGAAACAACCGACCCAGGGTACTTGAGGGAGTCCTTTCCACTCTCTGTTAAAACAGCAGTCTGAGCGTTTTTACTGGAATCCTTTCCTCTCAGTGTTAAAACAGCAGACAGAGGGTTTTTAGTAGAGTTGTTTCCACTCGGTGTTAAAACAGCTGACTGAAGGTTTTACTAAAGTACTTTCCTCTCAGTGTTAAAATAGCAGACTGAGGGTTTTTACTGCAGTCCTTTCCACTCAGTGTAAAAACAGCAGACTGAGATTTTTTTCTTCTGTCCTTTCCAATCGGTGTTAAAACAGCTGACTGAGCGATTTTGCTGGAGTATTTTCCTCTCAGTATTAAAACAGCCGATTGAGAATTTTTGCTGGAGTCATTTCCTCTCAGTATTAAAACAGCAGGCTGAGGGTTTTTGCTGGAGTCGTTTCCTCTTGGTGTTAAAACAGCAGACTGAGGGTTTAACTCGGAGACCTTCCACTCAATGTTAAAACAACAGACCGAGGGTACTTGAGGGAGTCCTTTCCTCTCTCTGTTAAAACAGCAGTCTGAGCGTTTTTACTGGAGTTCTTTCCTCTCATTGTTTAAACAGCAGACTGAGGCTTCATACTAAAGTCATTTCCACTCGGTGTTAAAACAGCTGACTGAGGGTTTTACTAAAGTACTTTCCTTTCAGTGTTAAAATAGCAGACTGAGGGTTTTTCCTAGAGCAGTTTCCACTCGGGGTTAAAACAGCAGACTGAAGGTTTTTGCTGGAGTGCTTTCCTCTCGGTGTTAAAACAGCAGACTGAGGGTTTTTACTAGAGTCGTTTCCACTCGGTGTTAAAACAGCTGAATGAGAGTTTTACTAAAGTACTTTCCTCTCAGTGTTAAAATAGCAGACTGAGGGTTTTTACTGCAGTCTTTTCCACTCGGTGTAAAAACAGCAGACTGAGATTTTTTTTCTGCAGTCCTTTCCAAACGGTGTTAAAGCAGCAGACTGAGTGTTTTTACTGGAGTCCTTTCCTCTCAGTGTTAAAACAGCAGCCTGAAGGGTTTTAGTAGAGTTGTTTCCACTCGGTGTTAAAACAGCAGACTGAGGGTTTTGCTGGAGTGCTTTCCTCTCCGTATTTAAACAGCCAACTGAGGGTTTTTGTTGCAGTCATTTCCTCTCGGTGTTAAAACAGCAGACTGCGGGTTTAACTTGGAGATCTTCCACTCGATGTTAAAAAAACAGACCCAGGGTATTTGAGGGAGTCCTTTCCACTCTCTGTTAAAACAGCAGTCTGAGCGTTTTTACTGGAGTACTTTCATCTCTTCGTTTAAACAGCAGACTGAGTGTTATTGCTGGAGTCCTATCCTCTAGATGTTAAAAGAGCAGACAGAGGGTTTTTCCTGGAGAACCTCCCATTGCTTTTTGCTGGAGTCCTTTCCACTAAGTACTAAAACAGCAGACTGAGGGTTTTTACTCGAGTCGTTTCCACTCGATGTTAATAGAACAGACTGAGGGTTTTTGCTGGACTCATTTCCTCTCGGCGTTAAAATAGCAGATGGAGGATTTTGACTGGAGCCCTTTCCAATCAAACGTAAAACAGCAGACTGAGGGTTTAAATTGGAGACCTATCCATTTGATGTTAAATCAGCAGACTATGGGTTTTTACTGGAATCCTTTCCTTACGCTGTTAAAACAGCAGACTGAGGATTTTTACTGGATTCCTTTCCTCTCAGTGTTATTTCAGCAGACTGAGGGTTTTTAGGGAAGGCTTTCCTCTCAGAATTAAAACAGTAGACTGAGGGTTTTACTGGAATACTTTCCGCTCAGTCTTACAGCAGCAGACTGAATGTTTTGACTGGAGTACTTTCCAATCTGAGTTAAAATAGCTGACTGATGGTTTAAATTGAAGACCTTTCTACTCTCTGTTAAAACCGCAGACTGTGCAATTTTGCTACAGCCCTTTTCTCTCGGTGTTGAAACAGCAGACTGAGGGTTTTACTGGAATCCTTTCCTCTCAGTGTTAAAACAGCAGACAGAGAGATTTTACTGTAGTCCTTTCCTCTTGGTGTTAAAACAGCAGACTGAGGTTTTTTGCTAGAGTCCATTCCACTCGGTGTTAAAACAACAAACTGAGAGTTTTTACTGGATTCCTTTCCATTGGGTATTAAAACAGCAGACTGAGGGTTTTACTGGAGTCGTTTCCTCTCAGTGTTAAAACAGCAGACTGAGGGTTTTACTGGAGTCGTTTCCTCTCAGTGTTAAAACAGTAGACTGAGGGTTTTTGCCGGATTGCTTTCCTCTCCATATTTAAACAGCCGACTGAGGGTTTTTGCTGGAGTCGTTTCCTCTCGGTGTTATAAACAGCAGACTGAGGGTTTAACTTGGAGATCTTCCACTCGATGTTAAAACAACAGACCGAGGGCACTTGAGGGAGTCCTTTCCACTCTCTGTTAAAACAGCAATCTGAGCGTTTTTACTGGAGTTCTTTGCACTCTTTGTTTAAACAGCAGACTGAGGGTTATTGCTGGAGTCCTTTCCTCTAGATGTTAAAAGAGCAGACAGAGGGTTTTTACTGGAGAACCTCCCATTGCTTTTTGCTGGAGTCCTTTCCACTCTATTAAAATGGCAGACTGACGGTTTTTACTGGAGTCCTTTCCACTCGTTGTTAAAACAGCAGACTAAGGGTTTTACTGGTTACTTTCCTCTCAGTATTAGAACAGCAGACCTAGTGTTTTTACTAGAGTCGTTTCCACTCGATGTTAATACAGCAGACTGAGGGTTTTTGCTGGAGTCGTTTCCTCTCGGTGTTAAAATAGCAGACTGAGGGTTTTGATTGGAGTCCTTTCCAATCAGAGTTAAAACAGCAGACTGAGGGTATTTGCTGGAATCCTTCCCCTCGATGTTAAAACAGGAGACTGAGCGTATTTGAAGGAGTCCTTTCCACTCCCTTTAAAACAGCAGACTGAGGGTTTTACTGGAGTACTTTCCTCTCAGTATTATAACAGCAGACTGAGAGTTTTTAGGGAGGTCTTTCCTCTCAGAATTAAAACAGTAGACTGAGGGTTTTACTGGAATACTTTCCGCTTAGTATTACAGCAGCAGACTGAGTGTTTTGACTGGAGTCCTTTCCAATCAGAGTTAAAACAGCAGCTGAGGGTTTAAATTGAAGACCTTTCCACTTTCTGTTAAAACCGCAGACTGAGCAATTTTGCTAGCACCCTTTTCTCTCGGTGTTAAAACAGCAGACTATGGGTTTTTACTGGAATCCTTTCCTCTCGGTGTTAAAACAGCAGACGGAGGTTTTTTGCTGGAGTCCTATCCACCAGTTGTTAAAACAGCAGACTGAGGGTCTTTGCTGGTGTGCTCTGCTCTGTTTTTGGAAATCGCAGACTGAGGGATTTACAGGTGCGCTTTAATCTCAGTATTAAAACAGCACATTGAGAGTTTTTGCAGGAGTCCTTTCCTATCTGCGTTAAAGCAGCAGAATGAGGGTTTTTATTGGAGTCATTTCCATTGTGTGTTAAAACAGTAGGCTGAGGGTTTTACTGGAGTGTTTTCTGCTCAGTATTTGGAGAGCAGACTGAGGGTTTTTACTGGATTCCTTTCCTCTCAGTGTTAAAACAGCAGACTGAGGGTAGTTCCTGGAGTCCGTTCCTCTTGGTGTTAAAACAGCAGACTGAGGGTTTTTGCCGGTGTCTTTTCCACTTGGTGCTAAAACAACAGACTGAAGGTTTTTACTGGAGTCCTTTCCACACGTTGTTAAAACAGCAGACTGAGTGTTTTACTGGAGTCTATTCCTACCTAAGTTAAATCAGCAGACCGAGGGTTTGTATTGGCGTCCTTTCCTCTCAGTGTTGAAATAGCAGACTGAGGATTTTTGCTGTAGTCCTTTCCAATCGATGTTAAAATAGCAGACTGAGGGTTTTTAACTGGAGTCGTTTCCTCTCAGTATTAAAACAGCAGACTGAGGGTTTTTGCTGGAGTCCATTCCTCCCTAAGTTAAATCAGCAGACAGAGAGTCTACCCTGGAATTCTTTCCTCTCAGTGTTAAAACAGCAGACTGATTGTTTTTAACTGGAGAACTTTCCACTCAGTATTAAAACAGCAGACTGAGGGATTTACGATACTACTTTCCTCTCAGTGTTAAAATTGCAGACTGAGGGTTTTTACTAGAGTTGTTTCCACTCGATGTTAAAACAGCAGACTCTGGATTTTTACTGGAGCCCTTTCCAATCGATGTTAAAACAGCAGACTGAGGGTTTTTGCTGTTATTCTCGTCCTCTCGGTGTTAAAACAGCAGACTGAGTGCTTTCACTGGAGTCCTTTCCAATTGGAGTTAAAACAGCAGACTGAGGGTTTTTATTGGAGTCATTTCCATTGTGTGTTAAAACAGTAGGCTAAGGCTTTTACTGGAGTGTTTTCTGCTCAGTATTTAAAGAGCAGACTGAGGGTTTTTACTGGACTCCTTTCCTCTCAGTGTTAAAATAGCAGACTGAGGGTAGCTCCTGGAGTCCTTTCCTCTTGGTGTTAAAACAACAGACTGAAGGTTTTTACTGGAGTCCTTTCCACACGTTGTTAAAACAGCAGACTGAGGGTTTTACTGGAGTCCATTCCTACCTAAGTTAAATCAGCAGACCGAGGGTTTGTATTGGCGTCCTTTCCTCTCGGTGTTGAAATAGCAGACTGAGGATTTTTGCTGGAGTCCTTTCCAATCGATGTTAAAACAGCAGACTGAGGGTTTTTGCTGTTATTCTCATCCTCTCGGTGTTAAAACAGCAGACTGAGTGCTTTGACTGGAGTCCTTTCCAATCAGAGTTAAAACAGCAGTCTGGACATTTTTGTGGGAGTCCATTCCTCTCAACTACCGTGGGAGGAAAACCTCTGTTAAGGAAAAAGGAGTGACCTCTCTATCTCAATTTCCCGGGATAGACTGTCCACCAATATCCATTACAAGCCCACCGACTCCCACAGCTACCTCGACTACAGCTCCTCACACCCCGCTTCCTGTAAGGACTCCATCCCATTCTCTCAGTTCCTTCACCTCCGTCGCATCTGTTCTGATGATGCTACCTTCAAAAACAGTTCCTCTGACATGTCCTCCTTCTTCCTTAACCGAGGTTTTCCACCCACGGTCGTTGACAGGGCCCTCAACCGTGTCCGGCCCATCTCCCGCGCATCCGCCCTCACGCCTTCTCCTCCCTCCCAGAAACATGATAGGGTCCCCCTTGTCCTCACTTATCACCCCACCAGCCTGGGCATTCAAAGGATCATCCTCTGCCATTTCATCCAACTCCAGCATGATGCCACCACCAAACACAGCTTCCCTTCACCCCCCAGCGGCATTCCGTAGGGATCGTTCCCTCCGTGACACCCTGGTCCACTCCTCCATCACCCCCTACTCCTCAACCCCCTCCCATGGCACCTCCCCATGCGAACGCAATATATGCAACACCTGCCCCTTCACTTCCTCTCTCCTTACCATCCACGGGCCCAAACATTCCTTTCAAGTGAAGCAGCATTTCACTTGCACTTCCCTCAATTTAGTCTACTGCATTCGTTGCTCTCAATGCGGTTTCCTTTACATTGGAGAGACCAAACGCAGACTGGGTGAGTGCGTTGCAGAACACATTCGGTCTGTCCACAAGCATCACCCAGACCTCCCTGTCACTTGCCATTTTAACACTCCACCCTGCTCTCTTGCCCACATGTCTATCCATGGCTTGCTGCATTGTTCCAGTGAAGCTCAATGCAAACTGGGGGAACAGCACCTCATCTTCCGACTGGGCACTTTACAGCCTTCCGGACTGAATATTGAGTTCAACAATTTTAGATCTTGAGCTCCATCCTCCAACCCCACCCCTTTTCCGTTTCTTCCCCCTCCTTTTTGTTCTTTCCAATAATTTATAGAGATTTTTCTTTTCCCACCTATTTCCATTATTTTTAAATGTATTCCACCGATCATTTATCTATACCTTTTATGCCCTTTTAGTCTTAGATCACCCCGCCCCCACTAGAGCTATCTGTACTTTGCAAAACAAAAAATCAAACATAAAAAATACCTGGAAAAACTCAGCAGGTCTGGCAGCATCGGCGGAGAAGAGTACAGTTGATGTTTCGAGTCCTCATGACCCTTCAGCAGAACTCAGGAAAAATAGGAGAGGGAAAAAATATAAACTGGTTTCAGGTTGGGGGATGTGGAGTGCAGAGAGAAGGGAGGGTGTTGGTTGTTGGGACATCTCCTCCTATCACTGCTTGCTTGTCCAAACAAACAACCCCGCCACTTCTCTCTCCACCACACCCCCACCCCCCCTTTAAACCAGCTTATATTTCACCCTCTCTTATTTTTACTTAGTTCTGTTGAAGGGTCATGAGGACTCGAAATGTCAACTGTGCGCATGTTCACTGATGCTGCCAGACCTGCTGAGTTTTTCCAGGTATTTTTGTTAATGTTTTTGTTGTAGACTGAGTGTTATTGCTGGAGTCCTTCCTCTCGATGTTAAAACAGCAGACCGAGGGTATTTGAGGGACTCCTTTCAACTCTCTGTTAAGACAGCAGACTGAGCATTTTTGCTGGAGACCTTTCCTCTCAGTGTTAAAACAGCAGACTGAGGGTTTTTAACTGGAGAACTTTCCTCTCAGTGTTAAAACAGCAGACTGAGGGTTTTTAACTGGAGAACTTTCCTCTCAGTGTTAAAACAGCAGACTGAGGGTTTTTACTGGTGTACTTTCCACTCAGTATAAAAACAGCAGACAGGGCTTTTGCTGGAGTCTCTTCCTCTCAGTATAAAAACAGCAGACTGAGGTTTTTTGCTGGAGTCCTTTCCTCTCAATGTTAAAACAGCAGACCAAAGTTTTTTGCTGGAGTCCTTTCCTCTCGGTGTTAAAACAGCAGATTGAGGGTTTAACTTGGAGACCTTCCACTCGATGTTAAAACAAAAGACAGAGGGTATTTGAGGGAGTAATTTCAACTCTCTGTTAAAACAGCTGTCTGAGTGTTTTTCCTGGGGTCCTTTCCTCTCAGTGTTTAAACAGCAGACTGAGGGATTTTAACTGGAGAACTTTCCTCTTGGTGTTAAAACAGCAGACTGAGGGTTTTTACTGGTGTACTTTCCACTCAGTATAAAAACAGCAGACAGGGCTTTTGCTGGAGTCTCTTCCTCTCAGTATAAAAACAGCAGACTGAGGGCTTTTGCTGGAGTTTCTTCCTCTCAGTATTAAAGCAGCAGACTGAGGGTTTTTACTGGAGGGCTTTCCAATCGATGATTAAACAGCAGATTGAGCGATTTTGCTGGGGTACTTTCCTCACAGTGTTAAAACAGCAGACTGAGGGCTTTTGCTGGAGTCTCTTCCTCTCAGTATTAAAACAGCAGACTGAGTGTTTTTACTGGAGTCCTTTCCTCTCAGTATTAAAACAGCAGACTGAGTGTTTTTAGGTAGGTCTTTCCTCTCAGAATTAAAACAGTAGACTGAGGGTTTTACAGGAATACTTTCCACTCAGTATTACAGCAGCTGACTGAGGGATTTTACTGGAATAGTTTCCACTCAGTGTTAATATAGCAGACTGGGGGTTTTAACTGGAGTCCTTTCCAATCAAAGTTAAAATAGCAGACTGGGGGTTAACTTGGAGACCTTTCCACTCTCTGTTCAAACAACAGACTGAGAAATTTTACTGGAGTCCTTTTCTCTCCGTGTAAAATCAGCAGACTACGGGTTTTTATTGGAATCCTTTCCTTATGCTGTTAAAACAGCAGACTGAGGTTTTCTACTGGACTCCTTTCCCCTCTGTGTTAAAACAGCAGACTGAGGGATTTTACTGGAGTCTCTTCCTCTCAGTATTAAAACAGCAGACTGATGGTTTTACTGGAGTGCTTTCTCTCAGTATTAAAACAGCCGACTTAGGGATTTTACTGGAAGGCTTTCCTCTCAGAGTTAAAACAGCAGACTGAGGGTTTTTAGGGAGGCCTTTCCTCTCTGAATTAAAACAGTAGACTGAGGGTTTTACTGGAATAGTTTCCACTCGCTGTTAATATAGCAGAATGAGGATTTTTAAATGGAGTCCTTTCCAATCAGAGATAAAACAGCAGACTGAGGGTTTAATTGGAAAACTTTCTACTCTCTGCTAAAACAGCAGACTGAGCAATTTTACTGGAGTCCTTTTCTCTCGGTGTTAAATCAGCAGACTATGGGTTTTTACTGGAATGCTTTCCTTACGCTGTTAAAACAGCAGACTGAGGGTTTTTACTGGAGTGCTTTCCTCTCAGAGTTAAAACAGCAGACTGATGATTTTTATCTGGATAACTTCCCACTCAGTATTAAAATAGCAGACTGAGGGCATTTACTAGAGTCATTTCCACTCCGTGTTAAAACAGGAGACCGAGGGTATTTGAAGGAGTCCTTTCAACTCTCTTTAAAAGAGCAGACTAAGGATTTTACGGGAGAGGTTTCCACTCAGTGTTAAAACAGCAGACCGAGGGTTTTTTGCTGGATTGCTTTCCTCTCAGAATTAAAAAAATAGACTGAGGGTTTTACGAGAATACTTTCCACTCAGTATTACAGCAGCAGACTGAGAGATTTTACTGGAATAATTTCCACTCAGTGTTAATATAGCAGATTGAGGGTTTTGACTATCGTCCTTTCCTCTCGGTGTTATAACAGCAGACTGAGGGCTTTTACTGGAGAACTTTCCCCGCAGTGTTAAAACAGCAGACTGAGGGTTTTTACTGGAGTGCTTTCCAGTCAATGATAAAACAGCAGATTGAGGGCTTTTGCTGGAGTGTTTTTCACTCGATGATAAAACAGCAGGTTGAGGGCTTTTGCTGGAGTGCTTTCCTCTCAGTGTTAAAAGAGCAGATTGAGCGCTTTTGCTGGGGTACTTTCCTCTCAGTGATAAAACAGCAGACTGAGGGTTTTCAAAGGAGTGCTATCCTCTCAGTGTTAAAACAGCAGACTGAGTGTTTTTACTGGAGTGCTTTCCTCTCAGTATTACAGCAACAGACTGAAGGATTTTAGTGGAATAGTTTCCACTCGGTGTTAATATAGCAGATTGAGGGTTTTGACTATCGTCCTTTCCTCTCGGTGTTATAACAGCAGACTGAGGGCTTTTACTGGAGAACTTTCCCCGCAGTGTTAAAACAGCAGACTGAGGGTTTTTACTGGAGTGCTTTCCAGTCAATGATAAAACAGCAGATTGAGGGCTTTTGCTGGAGTGCTTTCCTCTCAGTGTTAAAAGAGCAGATTGAGCGCTTTTGCTGGGGTACTTTCCTCTCAGTGATAAAACAGCAGACTGAGGGTTTTCAAAGGAGTGCTATCCTCTCAGTGTTAAAACAGCAGACTGAGTGTTTTTACTGGAGTGCTTTCCTCTCAGTATTACAGCAACAGACTGAAGGATTTTAGTGGAATAGTTTCCACTCGGTGTTAATATAGCAGACAGAGAGTTTTGACTGGAGTCCTTTCCAATCAGAGTTAAAACAGCAGACTGGGGGCTTAACTTAGAGACCTGTCCACTCTGATAAAACAGAGGACTGAGCAATTTTACTGGAGTCCTTTTCTCTCGGTGTTAAATCAGCAGACTATGGTTTTTAGTGGAATCCTTTCCTTACGCTGTTAAAAAAGCAGACTGAGGTTTTTTACTGCCGTCCTTTCCTCTCGGTGTTAAAAGAGCAGACTGAGGGCTTGGGCTGGAGTGCTTTCTCTCAGTATTAAAACAACAGACTGAAGGTTTTTACTGGAGTCCTTTCCTCTCAGTGTTAAAACAGCAGACTGAGGGTTTTTACTGGAGAACTTTCCCCTCAGTGTTAAAACACCAGACTGAGGGATTTTACTGGAATAGATTCCACTCGGTGTTAATATAGCAGAATGAGGGTTTTGACTGGAGTCCTTTCCAATCAGAGTTAAGAAAAAAAGACTGAGGGTTTAACTTGGAGACCTTTCTAACCCTTGTTAAAACAGCAGACTGAGCAATTTTACTGGAGTCTTTTTCTCACTGTGTTAAATCAGCAGACTATGGGTTTTTTACTGGAATCCTTTTGTAACGCTGTTAAAACAGCAGACTGAGGGTTTTTACTGAAGTCACTTCCTCTCAGTGTTAAAACAGCAGACTGAGGAATTTTACTGGAGTGCTTTCCTCTCAGTATTAAAATAGCAGATAGATGTTTTTTTTACTGGAGTACTTTCCACTCAGTATTAAAACAGCAGACGACTGTTTTTTATGGAGCACTTTCCTCACTATTAAAACAGCAGACTGAGGGTTTTTACTGAAGTCTCTTCCTCTCAGTGTTAAAACAGGAGACTGAGGGTTTTTACTGGAGTGCTATCCTCTCAGTATTAAAACAGCAGACGAATGTTTTTTACTGGAATACTTTCCGCTCGTTATTAAAACAGCAGACTGAGGGTTTATACTGGAGAACATTCCCCTCAGTGTTAAAACAGCAGGCAGAAGACTTTTGCTGGAGTCTCTTCCTCTCAGTATTAAAACAGAGGACTGAGGGTTGTAACTGGAGTGCTTTCCAATCGATGATAAAACAACAGACGGATGTTTTTTACGGAGGAACTTCCCTTTCAGAATTTAAACAGTAGTCTGAGGGTTTTACTGGAATACTTTCCGCTCAGTATTACCACAGCTGACTGAGGGATTTTGCTGGAGTGATTTCCTATTAGTGTTAAAACAGCAGACTGAGGTTTTTTACTGGATTCCTTTCCCTTCTGTTTTATAACAGCAGAGTGAGGGTTTTTACTGTCGTCCTTCCCTCTCAGTATTAAAACAGCAGGCTGACGGTTTTTACTGGAGTGCTTTCTCTCAGTATTAAAACAGCAGACTCAGGGATTTTACTGGAGGGCTTTCCTCTCAGAGTTAAAACGCCAGACTGAGGGATTTTACTGGAATATTTTCCACTCGGTGTTAATATAGCAGACTGAGGGTTTTGACTGGAGTCCTTTCCAATCAGAGTTAAGAAGAAAAGTCCGAGGGATTAACTTGGAGACCTTTCTACCCCCTGTTAAAACAGCAGACTGAGCAATTTTACTGGAGTCTTTTTCTTTCTGTGTTAAATAAGCAGACTGGACTCCTTTCCTCTCAGTTTTAAAACAACAGACTGAGAGTTTTTACTGAAGTCTCATCCTCTCCGTGTTAAAACAGCAGACTGAGGGTTTTTACTGGAGTGCTTTCCTCTCAGTATTAAAACAGCAGACGACTGTTTTTTATGGACTACTTTCCTCACTATTAAAACAGCAGACTGAGGGATTTTACTGAAGTCTCTTACTCTCAGTGTTAAAACAGGAGACTGAGGGTTTTTACTGGAGTGCTATCCTCTCAGTATTAAAACAGCAGATGAATGTTTTTTACTGGAATACTTTCCGCTCAGTATTACAGCAGCAGACTGATTGATTTTATTGGAATAGTTACCACTCGGTGTTAATATAGCAGACTGAAAGTTTTTACTGGAGTCCTTTCCAACGAGAGTTAAAACAGCAGACTGGGGGTTTAACTTAGAGACCTGTCCACTCTGTTCAAAGAGCAAATTGAGCAATTTTACTGGAGTCCTTCTCTCTCGGTGTTAAATCAGCAGACTATGGTTTTTACTGGAATTCTTTCCTTACGCTGTTAAAACAGCAGACTGAGGTTTTTTACAGTCGTCCTTTCCTCTCGGTGTTAAAAGAGCATACTGAGGGCTTTTGGTGGAGGACTTTCTCTCGTTATTAAAACAGCAGACTGAGGGATTTTACTGGAGAGCTTTCTCTCAGAGTTAAAACAGCAGACTGAGGGTTTTACTGGAGTCCTTTCCTCTCGGTCTTAAAACAGCAGACGGATGTTTTTTACAGAGGAACTTCCCTCTCAGAATTTAAACAGTAGACAGAGGGTTTTACTGGAATACTTTCCGCTCAGTATTACAGCAGCTGACTGAGGGATTTTACTGGAATAGTTTCCACTCGGTGTTAATATAGCAGACAGAGAGTTTTGACTGGAGTCCTTTCCAATCAGAGTTAAAACAGCAGACACAGTGCTTAACTTAGAGACCTGTCCACTCTGTTCAAACAGCGGACTGAGCAACTTTACTGGAGTCCTTTTCTCTCGGTGTTAAATCAGCAGACTATGGTTTTTACTGGAATCCTTTCCTTACGCTGTTAAAACAGCAGACTGAGGTTTTTTACTGCCGTCCCTTCTTCTCGGTGTTCAAAGATCAGACTGAGGGCTTGTGCTGGAGAGCTTTCTCTCAGTATTAAAACAACAGACTGAAGGATTTTACTGGAGTCCTTTCCTCTCGGTGTTAAAACAGCAGAATGAGGGTTTTTACTGGAGAACTTTCCCTTCGGTGTTAAATCAGCAGAGTGAAGGCTTTTGCTGAAGTGCTTTCTCTCAGTATTAAAACAACAGAATGAGGGATTTTACTGAAGTGCTTTCCCCTCAGAGTTAAAACAGCAGACTCAGGGTTTTACTGAAGTCCTTTCCTCTCGTTGTTAAAACAGCAGACTGAGGGCTTTTACTGGAGTCCCTTCCTCTCAGTGTTAAAACAGCACACTGAGGGTTTTTACTGGAGAACTTTCCCCGCAGTGTTAAAACAGCAGACTGAGGGTTTTTACTGGAGTGTTTTTCACTTGATGATAAAACAGCAGATTGAGGGCTTTTGCTGGAGTGCTTTCCTCTCAGTGTTAAAAGAGTAGACTGATCGCTTTAGCTGGGATAATTTCCTCTCAGTATTAAAACAGCAGACGGATGTTTTTTACGGAGGAACTTTCCTCTCAGAATTAAAACAGTAGACTGAGGGTTTTACTGGAATACTTTCCGCTCAGTATTACCACAGCTGACTGAGGGATTTTACTGGAATAGTTTCCACTTGATGTTAATATAGGAGACTGAGAGTTTTGACTGGAGACCTTTCCAATCCGAGTTAAAACAGCAGACTGAGGGTTTAACTTAGAGACCTGTCCACTCTGTTCAAACAGCGGACTGAGCGATTTTACTGGAGTCCTTTTCTCTCGGCGTTAAATCAGCAGACTATGGTTCTTACTGGAGAACTTTCCCCTCAGAGTTAAAACAGCAGACTGAGGGCTTTTGCTGGAGTGCTTTCCTATTAGTGTTAAAACAGCAGACTGAGGTTTTTTACTGGACTCCTTTCCCCTCTGTTTTATAACAGCTGACTGAGGGTTTTTACTGTCGTCCTTCCCTCTCAGTATTAAAACAGCAGGCTGACGGTTTTTACTGGAGTGCTTTCTCTCAGTATTAAAACAGCAGACTCAGGGATTTTACTGGAGGGCTTTCCTCTCAGAGTTTAAACAGCAGACTGCGGGTTTTAGTGGAGTCCTTTCCTCTCGGTGTTAAAACGCCAGACTGAGGGATTTTACTGGAATATTTTCCACTCGGTGTTAATATAGCAGACTGAGGGTTTTGACTGGAGTCCTTTCCAATCAGAGTTAAGAAGAAAAGACTGAGCGATTAACTTGGTGACCTTTCTACCCCCTGTTAAAACAGCAGACTGAGCAATTTTACTGGAGTCTTTTACTTTCTGTGTTAAATCAGCAGACTGGACTCCTTTCCTCTCAGTTTCAAAACAGCAGACTGAGGGTTTTTACTGAAGTCTCATCCTCTCCGTGTTAAAACAGGAGACTGAGGGTTTTTACTGGAGTGCTTTCCTCTCAGTATTAAAACAGCAGACAACTGTTTTTTATGAAGTACTTTCCTCACTATTAAAACAGCAGACTGAGGGTTTAGCTTAGAGACCTGTCCACTCTGTTCAAACAGCAAATTGAGCAATTTTACCGGAGTCCTTCTCTCTCGGTGTTAAATCAGCAGACTATGGTTTTTACTGGAATCCTTTAATTACACTGTTAAAACAGCAGACTGAGGTTTTTTACAGTCATCCTTTCCTCTCGGTGTTAAAAGAGCATACTGAGGGCTTTTGGTGGAGCACTTTCTCTCGTTATTAAAACAGCAGACTGAGGGATTTTACTGGAGTGCTTTCTCTCAGAGTTAAAACAGCAGACTGAGGGTTTTAACTGGAGAACTTTCCCCTCAGTGTTAAAACAGCAGGCTGAAGGCTTTTGCTGGAGTCTCTTCCTCTCAGTATTAAAACAGCAGACAGAGGGTTGTAACTGGAGTGCTTTCCAATCGATGATAAAACAACAGATCGAGGACTTTTGCTGGAGTGCTTTCCTCTCAGTGTTAAAAGAGCAGACTGAGAGTTTTTGCTGGAGGACTTTCCTCTCAGTGTTAAAAGAGCAGAATGAGGGCTTTTGCTGGAGTAATTTCCTCTCAGTGTTAAAAGAGCAGACTGAGTGATTTTGCTGGGGAACTTTCCTCTTAGTATTAAAAGAGCAGACTGAGAGTTTTTACTGGTGTGCTTTCTTCTCAGTATTAAAACAGCAGACTGAGGGTTTTTACTGGTGTAATTTCCTCTCAGTATTAAAAGAGCAGACGGATGTTTTTTACGGAGGAACTTTCCTCTCAGAATTTAAACAGTAGACTGAGTGTTTTACTGGAATACTTTCCACTCAGTATTACCACAGCTGACTGAGGGATTTTACTGGAATAGTTTCCACTCGGTGTTAAATCAGCAGACTATGGTTTTTACTGGAACCCATTCCTTACGCTGTTAAAACAGCAGACTGAGGTTTTTTACAGTCGTCCTTTCCTCTCGGTGTTAAAAGAGCATACTGAGGGCTTTTGGTGGAGGACTTTCTCTCGTTATTAAAACAGCAGACTGAGGGTTTTTACTGGAGAACTTTCCCCTCAGTGTTTAAACAGCAGGCTGAATGCTTTTGCTGGAGTCTCTTCCTCTCAATATTAAAACAGCAGACTAAGGGTTGTAACTGGAGTGCTTTCCAATCGATGATAAAACAAAAGATCGAGGACTTTGCTGGACTGCTTTCCTCTCGGTGTTAAAAGAGCAGAACGAGGGCTTTTGCTGGAGTAATTTCCTCTCAGTGTTAAAAGAGCAGACTGAGCGCTTTTGCTGGCGTACTTTCCTCTTAGTATTAAAACAGCAGACTGAGGGTTTTTACTGGAGTGCTTTCCTCTCAGTATTAAAACAGCAGACGACTGTTTTTTACGGGAATACTTTCCGCTCATTATTACAGCAGCAGACTGATTGATTTTATTGGAATAGTTAAAACTCGGTGTTAATATAGCAGACTGAGAGTTTTGACTGGAGTCCTTTCCAACCAGAGTTAAAACAGCAGACTGAGGGTTTAACTTAGAGACCTGTCCACACTGTTCAAACAGCAAATCGAGCAATTTTACTGGAGTACTTCTCTCTCGGTGTTAAATCAGCAGACTATGGTTTTTACTGGAATCCCTTCCTTACGCTGTTAACAAAGCAGACTGAGGTTTTTTACTGTCGTCCTTTCCTCTCGGCGTTAAAACAGCAGACTGAGTGCTTATGCTGGAGTGCTTTCTCTCAGTATTAAAACAACGGACTGAAGGATTTTACTGGAGTCATTTCCTCTCGGTGTTAAAACAGCAGACTGAGGGTTTTTACTGGAGTGTTTGTCACTCGATGATGAAACAGCAGACTGAGGGTTTAACTTAGAGACCTGTCCACTCTGTTCAAACAGCAAATCGAGCAATTTTACTGGAGTACTTCTCTCTCGGTGTTAAATCAGCAGACTATGGTTTTTACTGGAATCCCTTCCTTACGCTGTTAACAAAGCAGACTGAGGTTTTTTACTGCCGTCCTTTCCTCTCGGCGTTAAAACAGCAGACTGAGTGCTTATGCTGGAGTGCTTTCTCTCAGTATTAAAACAACGGACTGAAGGATTTTACTGGAGTCATTTCCTCTCGGTGTTAAAACAGCAGACTGAGGGTTTTTACTGGAGTGTTTGTCACTCGATGATGAAACAGCAGATTGAGGGCTTTTGCTGGAATGCTTTCCTCTCAGTGTTAAAAGAGCAGACTGAGCGCTTTTGCTGGGGTACTTTCCTCTCAGTATTAAAACAGCAGACTGAGTGTTGTAACTGGAGTGCTTTCCAATCGATGATAAAACAAATGATCGAGGACTTTTGCTGGAGTGCTTTCCTCTCAGTGTTAAAAGGGCAGACTGATGGTTTTTGCTGGAGGACTTTCCTCTCAGTGTTAAAAGTGCAGACTGAGCGCTTTTGCTGGTGTACTTTCCTCTCAGTATTAAAACAGCAGACTGAGGGTTTTTAATGGAGTGCTTTCCTCTCAGTATTAAAACAGCAAACGGACGTTTTTTACGGAGCAACTTTCCTCTCAGAATTTAAACAGTAGACTGAGGGTTTTACTGGAATACTTTCCGCTCAGTATTACCACAGCTGACTGAGGGATTTTACTGGAATAGTTTCCACTCGGTATTAATATAGCAGACTGAGAGTTTTGACTGGAGTCCTTTCCAACCAGAGTTAAAAAAGCAGACTGAGCGTTTAACTTAGAGACCTGTCCACTCTGTTCAAACAGCAAATTGAGCAATTTTACTGGAGTCCTTCTCTCTCGGTGTTAAATCAGCAGACTATGGTTTTTACTGGAATCCGTTCCTTACGCTGTTAAAACAGCAGACTGTGGTTTTTTTCAGTCGTCCTTTCCTCTCGGTGTTAAAAGAGCATACTGAGGGCTTTTGGTGGAGGACTTTCTCTCGTTATTAAAACAGCAGACTGAGGGTTTTACTGGAGTCCTTTCCTCTCGGTCTTAAAACAGCAGACTGAGGGTTTTAACTGGAGAACTTTCCCCTCAGTGTTAAAACAGCAGGCTGAATGCTTTTGCTGGAGTCTCTTCCTCTCAATATTAAAACAGCAGACTGAGGGTTGTAACTGGAGTGCTTTCCAATCGATGATAAAACAAAAGATCGAGGACTTTGCTGGACTGCTTTCCTCTCAGTGTTAAAAGAGCAGACTGAGGGTTTTTGCTGGAGGACTTTCCTCTCAGTATTAAAAGAGCAGAATGAGGGCTTTTGCTGGAGTAACTTCCTCTCAGTGTTAAAAGAGCAGACTGAGCGCTTTTGCTGGCGTACTTTCCTCTTAGTATTAAAACAGCAGATTGAGGGTTTTTACTGGAGTGCTTTCCTCTCAGTATTGAAACAGCAGACGACTGTTTTTTATGGAGCACTTTCCTCACTATTAAAACAGCAGACTGAGGGTTTTTACTGAAATCTCTTCGTCTCAGTGTTAAAACAGGAGACTGAGGTTTTTTACTGGAGTGCTATCCTCTCAGTATTAAAACAGCAGACGAATGTTTTTTACTGGAATACTTTGCGCTCATTATTACAGCAGCAGACTGATTGATTTTATTGGAATAGTTACCACTCGGTGTTAATATAGTAGACTGAGAGTTTTGACTGGAGTCCTTTCCAGCCAGAGTTAAAACAGCAGACTGAGGGTTTAACTTAGAGATCTGTCCACACTGTTCAAACAGCAAATTGAGCAATTTTACTGGAGTCCTTCTCTCTCGGTGTTAAATCAGCAGACTATGGTTTTTACTGGAATTCTTTCCTTACGCTGTTAAAACAGCAGACTGAGGTTTTTTACAGTCGTCCTTTCCTCTCGGTGTTAAAAGAGCATACTGAGGGCTTTTGGTGGAAGACTTTCTCTCGTTATTAAAACAGCAGACTGAGGGATTTTACTGGAGAGCTTTCTCTCAGAGTTAAAACAGCAGACTGAGGGTTTTGCTGGAGTCCTTTCCTCTCGGTCTTAAAACAGCAGACTGAGGGTTGTAACTGGAGTGCTTTCCAGTCGATGATAAAACAACAGATCGAGGACTTTTGCTGGAGTGCTTTCCTCTCAGTGTTCAAAGAGCAAACTGAGGGTATTTGCTGGAGTGCTTTCCTCTCAGTGTTAAAACAGCAGAATGAGGGCTTATGCTGGAGTAATTTCCTCTCAGTGTTAAAAGAGCAGACTGAGCGCTTTTGCTGGTGTACTTTCCTCTCAGTATTAAAACAGCAGACTGAGGGGTTTTCTGGTGTACTTTCCTCTCAATATTAAAACAGCAGACTGAGGGTTTTTGCTGGAGTGCTTTCCTCTCAGTATTAAAACAGCAGACGGATGTTTTTTTATGGAGGAACTTTCCTCTCAGAATTAAAACAGTAGACTGAGGATTTTACTGGAATACTTTCCGCTCAGTATTACAGCAGCTGACTGAGGGATTTTACTGGACTAGTTTCCACTCGGTGTTAATATAGCAGACTGAGAATTTTGACTGGAGTCCTTTCCAACCAGAGTTAAAACAGCAGACTGAGGGTTTAACTTAGAGACCTGTCCACTCTGTTCAAACAGCAAATCGAGCAATTTTACTGGAGTCCTTCTCTCTCGGTGTTAAATCAGCATACTATGGTTTTTACTGGAATCCCTTCCTTACGCTGTTAACAAAGCAGACTGAGGTTTTTTACTGCCGTCCTTTCCTCTCGGCGTTAAAACAGCAGACTGAGGGCTTATCCTGGAGTGCTTTCTTTCAGTATTAAAACAATGGACTGAAGGATTTTACTGGAGTCATTTCCTCTCGGTGTTAAAACAGCAGACTGAGGGTTTTTACTGGAGTTTTTGTCACTCGATGATGAAACAGCAGACTGAGGGCTTTTGCTGGAATGCTTTCCTCTCAGTGTTAAAAGAGCAGACTGAGCGCTTTTGCTGGGGTACTTTCCTCTCAGTATTAAAACAGCAGACTGAGTTTTGTAACTGGAGTGCTTTCCAATCGATGATAAAACAAATGATCGACGACTTTTGCTGGAGTGCTTTCCTCTCAGTGTTAAAAGGGCAGACTGCGGGTTTTTGCTGGTGTATTTTCCTCTCAGTATTAAAACAGCAGACTGAGGGTTTTTACTGGAGTGCTTTCCTCTCAGTATTAAAACAGCAGACAGATGTTTTTTTACGGAGGAACTTTCCTTTCAGAATTAAAACAGTAGACTGAGGGTTTTACTGGAAAACTTTCCGCTCAGTATTACAGCAGCTGACTGAGGGATTTTATTGGAATAGTTTCCACTCGGTTTTAATATAGCAGACTGAGAGTTTTGACTGGAGACCTTTCCAATCCGAGTTAAAACAGCAGACTGAGGGCTTAACTTAGAGACCTGTCCACTCTGTTAAAACAGCGGACTGAGCAATTTTACAGGAGTCCTTTCCTCTCGGTGTTAAAGCAGCAGACTGAGGGCTTTTACTGGAGAAGTTTCCCCGCAGTGTTAAAACAGCAGACTTAGGGTTTTTACTTGCATGCTTTCCAATCAATGATAAAACAGTAGATTGAGGTCTTTTGCTCTAGTGCTTTCCTCTCAGTGTTAAAAGAGCAGACTGAGCGCTTTTGCTCGGGTACTTTCTTCTCAGTGTTAAAACAGCAGACTGAGGGTTTTTACTGGAGCCCTTTCCTCTCTATTAAAACAGCAGACCGAGTGTTTTTACTGGAGTGCTTTCCTCTCAGTGTTAAAACAGCAGACTCATTGTTTTTACTGGAGCCTTTCGTCTCAGAATTAAAACAGCAGACTGAGGGTTTTTACTGGAGCCCTTTCCTCTCAGTATTAAAACAGCAGACCGAGTGTTTTTACTGGAGTGCTTTCCTCTCTGTTAAAACAGCAGACTGAGTGTTTTTACTGGAGCCCTTTCCTCTCAGAATTAAAACAGCAGACTGAGGGTTTTTACTGGAGCCCTTTCCTCTCAGTGTTAAAACAGCAGACTCAGGGTTTTTACTGGAGCCCTTTCCTCTCAGTCTTAAAACAGCAGACTTATGTTTTTTACTGGAGAACTTTCCCCACAGTGTTAAAACAGCAGACTGAGTGCCTTTGCTCGGGTACTTTCCTCTCAGTGTTAAAACAGCGGACTGAGGGTTTTTACTGGAGCCCTTTCCTCTCAGTATTAGAACAGCAGACTGAGTGTTTTTACTGGAGTGCTTTCCTCTCAGTGTTAAAACAGCAGACTGAGCGCTTTTGCTGGGATACTTTCCTCTCAGTATTAAAACAGCAGACGGATGTTTTTTTACAGAGGAACTTCCCTCTCAGAATTAAAACAGTAGACTGAGGGTTTTACTGGAATACTTTCCGCTCAGTATTACAGCAGCTGACTGAGGGATTTTACTGGAATAGTTTCCACTCGGTGTTAATACAGCAGACTGAGTGTTTTGACTGGAGTCCTTTCCAATCAGAGTTAAAACAGCAGACTGGGGGCTTAACTTAGAGACCTGTCCACTCTGTTCAAACAGAGGACTGAGCAATTTTACTGGAGTCCTTTTCTCTCAGTGTTAAATCAGCAGACTATGGTTTTTACTGGAATCCTTTCCTTATGCTGTTAACAAAGCAGACTGAGGTTTTTTACTGCCGTCCTTTCCTCTCGGTGTTAAAAGAGCAGACTGAGGCCTTATGCTGGAGTGCTTTCTCTCAGTATTAAAACAAGGGACTGAAGGATTTTACTGGAGTCATTTCCTCTCGGTGTTAAAACAGCAGACTGAGGGTTTTTACTGGAAGACTTTCCGCTCAGTATTACAGCAGCTGACTGAGGGCTTTTACTGGAATAGTTTCCACTCGGTGTTAATATAGAAGACTGAGAGTTTAGCCTGGAGTCCTTTCCAATCAGAGTTAAAACAGCAGACTGAGGGTTTAACTTAGAGACCTGTCCACTCTCTGTTAAAACAGCGGACTGAGGGTTTAACTTAGAGACCTGTCCACTCTCTGTTAAAACAGCGGACTGAGCAATTTTACTGGAGTCCTTTTCTCTCGGTGTTAAAAGAGCAGACTGAGGGCTTATGCTGGAGTGCTTTCGCTCAGTATTAAAACAACAGACTGAAGGATTTTACTGGAGTCCTTTCGTCTCGGTGTTAAAACAGCAGACTGAGGGTTTTTACTGGAGAACTTTCCCCTTATTGTTAAAACAGCAGACTGAGAGCTTTTGCTGCAGTCTCTTCCTCTCAGTATTAAAAGAGCAGACTGAGGGCTTTTGCTGGAGTGCTTTCCTCTCAGTATTAAAACAGCAAACGGATGTTTTTTACGGAGGAACTTCCCTCTCAGAATTAAAACAGCAGACTGAGGTTTTTACTGGAATACTTTCCGCTCAGTATTACAGCAGTTGACTGAGGGATTTTACTGGAATAGTTTCCACTCGCTGTTAATATAGCAGACTGAGAGTTTTGACTGGAGTCCTTTCCAATCAGAGTTAAAACAGCAGACTGGGGGCTTAACTTAGAGACCTGTCCACTCTATTAAAACAGCAGACTGAGCAATTTTACTGGAGTCCTTTCCTCTCGGTGTTAAAACAGCAGACTGAGGGTTTTTGCTGGAGAACTTTCCCCTCAGTGTTAAAATAGCAGACTGAGAGCTTTTGCTGGAGTCTCTTCCTCTCAGTATTAAAACAGCAGACTGAGGGCATTTGCTGGAGTAATTTCCTATTATTGTTAAAACAGCAGACTGAGGTTTTTACTGTCGTCCTTCCCTCTCAGTATTAAAACAGCAGACTGACGGTTTTTACTGGAGTGCTTTCTCTCAGTATTAAAACAGCAGACTTAGTGATTTTACAGGAGTCCTTTCCTCTCGGTTTTAAAACACCAGACTGAGGGATTTTACTGGAATAATTTCCACTCGTTGTTAATATAGCAGACTGAGGGTTTTGACTGGAGTCCTTCACAATCAGAGTTAAGAAAAAAAGACTGAGGGTTTAACTTGGAGACTTTTCTATCCCCTGTTAAAACAGCAGACTGAGCAATTTTACTGGAGTATTTTTCTCTCTGTGTTAAATCAGCAGACGATGGGTTTTTACTGGAATCGTTTCCTTACGCTGTTAAAACAGCAGACTGAGGGTTTTTACTGGAATCCTTTCCTCTCAGTGTTAAAACAGCAGACTGAGGGTTTTTATTGGAGTGCTTTCCTTTCAGTATTACAACAGCAGACGGAATTTTTTTTACTGGAGTACTTTCCACTCAGTATTAAAACAGCAGACGGCTGTTTTTTATGGAGTACTTTCCTCACTATTAAAACAGCAGACTGAGGGTTTCTACTGAAGTCTCTTCCTCTCAGTGTTAAAACAGAAGACTGAGGGTTTTTACTGGAGTGCTATCCTCTCAGTATTGAAACAGCAGACGAATATTTTTTACTGGAATACTTTCTGCTCAGTATTACAGCAGCAGACTGAGTGATTTTATTGGAATAGTTACCACTCGGTGTTAATATAGCAGACTGAGAGTTTTGACTGGAGTCCTTTTCAACCAGAGTTAAAACAGCAGACTGAGGGTTTAACTTAGAGACCTGTCCACTCTGTTCAAACAGCAAATTGAGCAATTTTACTGGAGTCCTTCTCTCTCGGTGTTAAATCAGCAGACTATGGTTTTTACTGGAATCCTTTCCTTACGCTGTTAAAACAGCAGACTGAGGTTTTTTACAGTCGTCCTTTCCTCTCAGTGTTAAAAGAGCATACTGAGGGCTTTTGGTGGAGGACTTTCTCTCGGTATTAAAACAGCAGACAGAGGGATTTAACTGGAGGGCTTTCTCTCAGTGTTAAAACAGCAGACTGAAGGTTTTACTGGAGTCCTTTCCTCTCGGTCTTAAAAAAGCAGACTGAGGGTTTTTACTGGAGAACTTTCCCCGCAGTGTTAAAACTGCAGTCTGAGGGTTTTTACTGGAGAACTTTGCCCTCAGTATTAAAACAGCAGGCTGAAGGCTTTTGCTGGAGTCTCCTCCTCTCAGTATTAAAACAGCAGACTGAGGGTTGTAACTGGAGTGCTCTCCAATCGATGATAAAACAACAGATCGAGGACTTTTGCTGGAGTGCTTTCCTCTCAGTGTTAAAAGAGGAGACTGAGGGTTTTTGCTGGAGGACTTTCCTCTCAGTGTTAAAAGAGCAGAATGAGGGCTTTTGCTGGAGTAATTTCCTCTCATTTTTAAAAGAGCAGACTGAGCGCTTTTGCTGGTGTACTTTCCTCTCAGTATTAAAACAGCAGACTGAGGGTTTTTGCTGGAGTGCTTTCCTCTCAGTATTAAAACAGCAGATGGATGTTTTTTTTACGGAGGAACTTTCCTCTCAGAATTTAAACAGTAGACTGAGGGTTTTACGGGAATACTTTCCGCTCAGTATTACAGCAGCTGACTGAGGGATTTTACTGGAATAGTTTCCACTCGGTGTTAATATAGCAGACAGAGAGTTTTGACTGGAGTCCTTCCCAATCAGAGTTAAAACAGCAGACTGGGGGCTTAACTTAGAGACCTGTCCACTCTGTTCAAACAGCGGACTGAGCAATTTTACTGGAGTCTTTTTCTCTCGGTGTTAAATCAGCAGACTATGATTCTTACTGGAATCCTTTCCTTACGCTGTTAAAAAAAGTAGACTGAGGTTTTTTACTGCCATCCTTTCCTCTCGATGTTAAAAGAGCAGACTGAGGGCTTATGCTGGAGTGCTTTCCTCTCGGTGTTAAAACAGCAGATTGAGGGTTTTACTGGACTCCTTTCCTCTTGGTGTCAAAACAGCAGACTGAGGGATTTTACTGGAGAACTTTCCCCGCAGTGTTAAAACAGCAGACTGAGGGTTTTTACTGGAGTGCTTTCCAATCAATGATAAAACAGCAGATTGAGGGCTTTTGCTGGAGTGCTTTCCTCTCAGTGTTAAAAGAGCAGACTGAGCGCTTTTGCTGGGTTACTTTCCTCTCAGTGTTAAAACAGCAGACTGAGAGTTTTGACTGGAATCCTTTTCAACCAGAATTAAAACAGCAGACTGAGGGTTTAACTTAGAGACCTGTCCACTCTGTTCAAACAACAAATTGAGCAATTTTACTGGAGTCCTTCTCTCTCGGTGTTAAATCAGCAGACTATGGTTTTTACTGGAATCCTTTCCTTACTCTGTTAAAACAGCAGACTGAGGTTTTTTACAGTTGTCCTTTCCTCTCGGTGTTAAAAGAGCATACTGAGGGCTTTTGGTGGAGGACTTTCTCTCGGTATTCAAACAGCAGACAGAGGGATTTTACTGGAGGGCTTTCTCTCAGTGTTAAAACAGCAGACTGAGGGTTTTACTGGAGTCCTTTCCTCTCGGTCTTAAAACAGCAGACTGAGGGTTTTTACTGGAGAACTTTCCCCGCAGTGTTAAAACTGCAGACTGAGGGTTTTTACTGGAGAACTTTGCCCTCAGTGTTAAAACAGCAGGCTGAAGGCTTTTGCTGGTGTCTCCTCCTCTCAGTATTAAAACAGCAGACTGATGGTTTTTACTGGAGTGCTTTCTCTCAATATTAAAACAGCAGACTTAGGGATTTTACTGGAGGGCTTTCCTCTCAGTGTTAAAACAGCAGACTGAGGGTTTTAGTGGAGTCCTTTCCCCTCAGTGTTAAAAAATCAGACTGAGAGCTTTTGCTGGAGACCTTTCCTCTCAGTATTAAAACAGTAGACTGAGGGTTTTTACTAGAGTCGTTCCCAATTGGTGTTAAAACAGGAGACCGAGGGAATTTGAAGGAGTCCTTTCCACTCTCTTTAAAAGATCAGACTAAGGGTCTTACTGGAGAGCTTTCCTCTCAGTATTAAAACAGCAGACTCAGGGTTTTTAGGGAGGCCTTTTCTCTTAGAACTAGAACAGTAGACTGAGGGTTTTACTGGAATATATTTCACTCGGTGTTAATATAGCAGACTGAGGGTTTTGACTGGAGTCCTTTCCAATCAGAGTAAAAACAGCAGACTGAGGGTCTAACTTGGAGACCTTTCTACTCTCTGTTAAAACATCAGACTGAGCAATTTTACTGGAGTCCTTGTCTCTCAGTGTTAATCAGTAGACTATGGGTTTTTAATGGAATCCTTTCCTTATGCTGTTAAAACAGCAGACTGAGGGTTTTTACTGGATTCCTTTCCTCTCAGTGTTAAAACAGCAGACTGAAGGTTTTTACTGGAATACTTTCCACTCGGTATTAAAACAGCAGACCGAGGGTTTACTTGGAGACCTTTCTACTCTCTGTTAAAACAGCAGACTGAGCAATTTTACTGGTGGCTTTGTCACTCAGTGTTAAATCAGCAGACTATGGGTTTTTAATGGAATCCTTTCCTTATGCTGTTAAAACAGCAGACTGAGGGTTTTTACTGGAGTCACTTCCTCTCACTGTTAAACCAGCAGACTGAGTGTTTTTACTGTCGTCCTTCGCTCTCTGTATTAAAACAGCAGACTGATGGTTTTACTGGAGTGCTTTCTCCCAGTATTAAAACAGCAGACTTAGGGATTTTACTGGAGGGCTTTCCTCTCAGTGTTAAAACAGCAGATTGAGTGTTTTAGTGGAGTCCTTTCCCCTCAGTGTTAAAAAAGCAGACTGAGGGCTTTTGCTGGAGACATTTCCTCTCAGTATTAAAACAGCAGACTGAGGGTTTTTACTAGAGTCATTTCCACTCGGTGTTAAAACAGCAGACTCGGTTTTTAGCGAGGTCCTTCCTCTCAGAATTAAATCAGTTGTCTGAGGGTTTTACTGGAATACTTTCCGCTCAGTATTACAGCAGCTGACTGAGGGATTTTACTGGAATAGTTTCCTCTCGGTGTTAACATAGCAGAATGAGGGTTTTGACTGGAGTCCTTTCCAATCAGAGTTAAAATAGCAGACAGAGGGTTTAACTTGGAGACCTTTCCACTCTCTGTTCAAACAGCAGACGGAGCAATTTTACTGGAGTCCTTTTCTCTCCGTGTAAAATCAGCAGACTACGGGTTTTTATTGGAATCCTTTCCTTATGCTGTTAAAACAGCAGACTGAGGTTTTTTACTGTCGTCCTTTCCTCTCGTTGTTAAAAGAGCAGACTGAGGGCTTTTGTGGAGTACTTTCTCTCAGTATTAAAACAGCAGACTGAGGGATTTTACTGGAGGGCTTTCCTCTCGGTGTTAAAACAGCAAACTGAGGTTTCTTACTGTCGTCCTTTCCTCTCGGTGTTAAAAGAGCAGACTGAGGGCTTTTGTGGAGTGCTTTCTCTCAGTATTAAAACAGCAGAGTGAGGGTTTTTACTGGAGAACTTTCCCCTCAGTGCTAAAACAGCAGACTGAGTGCTTTTGCTGGAGTCTCTTCCTCTCAGTATTAAAACAGCAGACTGAGGGTTTTTACTGGAGTGCTTTCCAATCAATGATAAAACAGCAGATCAAGGACTTTTGCTGGAATGCTTTCCTATCAGTGTTAAAAGAGCAGACTGAGGGCTTTTGCCGGAGCCCTTTCCTCTCAGTGTTAAAACAGCAGACTGAGGGTTTTTACTGGAGTGTTTTCCTCTCAGAATTAAAACAGCAGACTGAGGGTTTTTACTGGAATACTTTCCGCTCAGTATTACAGCATCAAACTGAGGGATTTTACTGGAATAGTTTCCACTCGGTGTTAATATAGCAGCCTGAGGGTTTTGACTGGAGTCCTTTCCAATCAGAGTTAAAACAGCAGACTGAGGGTTTAACTTGGAGACCTTTCTATTCTCTGTTAAAACAGCAGACTGAGCAATTTTACTGGTGTCCTTTTCTCTCTGTGTTAAAACAGCAGACTCTGGGTTTTTACTGGAATCCTTTCCTTACGCTGTTAAAACAGCAGACTGAGGTTTTTTACTGGACTCCTTTCCTCTCAGTGTTAAAACAGCAGACTGAGGGTTTTTACTGAAGTCTCTTCCTTTCAGTGTTAAAACAGCAGACTGAGGGTTTAAATTGGAGACCTTTCCATTTGATGTTAAAACAGCAGACTGAGAGTTTTTACTGCAATCCTTTCCACTCGGTGTTAAAAGAGTAGGCTTATATTTATACTGGAGTCTTTTCCAATCCATGTTAATACAACAGACTGAGGGTTTTTACTGGAGTGCTTTCCAATCGATGATAACATAGCAGATCGAGGGTTTTTGCTGGAGTCTCTTCCACTCAGTGTTAAAACAGCAGACTGAGGGTTTTTACTGGAGTCCTTTGCTCTCAGTGTTAAAACAGCAAGCTGAGGGTTTTTGCTGGAGTGCTTTCCTTTCAGTATTATAACAGCAGACTGAGGGTTTTTAGGGAGTTCTTTCCTCTCAGAATTAAAACAGTAGACTGAGGCATTTCCCGGAATACTACCACTTAGTATAATAGCAGCTGACTGAGGGATTTTACTGGAATAGTTTCCACTCAGTGTTAATATAGCAGAGTCAGGGTTTTGACTGGAGTCCTTTCCAATCAGAGTTAAAACAGCAGACTGAGGGTTTAACTTAGAGACCTTTCCACTCTCTGTTAAAACAGCAGACTGAGCAATTTTACTGGAGTCCTTTTCTCTTGGTATTAAAACAGCAGTCTGAGGGTTTTTACTGTAATCCTTTCCTCTCAGTATTAAAACAGCAGACTGAGGGTTTTTGATGGATTCATTTCCTCTCAGTGTTAAAATAGCAGACTGAGGGTATTGACAGGAGTCCTTTCCAATCGGAGTTTAAAGAGCAGACTCAGGGTTTTTGTGGGTGTCCATTCCTCTCAGTGTTAAATCAGCAGACTGAGGGTTTAAATTGGAAACTTTTCCATTCGATGTTAAAACAGCAGACTGAGAGTTTTTACTGGAATCCTTTCTCCTTGGTGTTAAAAGAGTAGGCTTAAGTTTTTTAGTGCAGTCTTTTCCAATCGATGTTAACACAAGAGACTGAGAGTTTTTATTGGAGTGCTTTCCAATCGAGGATAAAACAGCACATCGAGGGTTTTTGCTGGAGTCTCTTCCTCAAGGTGTAACAACAGCAGACTGAGGGTTTTTAAAGGTGCTCTGCCCTCTCAGTGTTAAAACAGCAGACTGAGGGTTTTTGCTGCAGTCTCTTCCACTCGGTGTTAAAACAGCAGATTGAGGGTTTTCCTGGATTCTGTTCCTCTCAGTGTTAAAACAGCAGGCTGAGGGTTTTTGCTGGAGTCCTTTCCTCTCGGTATGAAAACAGCAGACTAAGTGTTCTCACTGAAGTCCTTTCTTCTCGGTGTTATAAGAGTAGACTGAGTGTTTTTACTGGAGGGCTTCCTCTCAGTATGAAAACAGTAGACTGAGGGCTTTTGCTGAAGTCCTTTCCTGTCGGTGTTAAAACAGCAGACTGAGGGTTTTTACTGGAATGCTTTCCTCTCAGTATTAAAACAGCAGACTAAGGGCTTTTGCTGGAGTCCTTTCCTCTCGTTGTTTAAATAGAAGACTAAAGGTTTTTACTGGAGTCTCTTCCTCTCAGTGTTAAAACAGCAGACTGAGGGTTTTTAGTGGACTCCTTTGCTCTCAGTGTTAAAACAGCAGACTGAGGGTTTTTACTGGAGTCTCTTCCCCTCCGTGGTAAAATAGCAGACTCAGAGTTTTTACTGGGGTACTTTCACCTCAGTGCTAAAACAGTAGACTGATTGTATTTAATGGAATGCTTTCCTCTCAGTATTAAAACAGGAGACTGAGGGTTTTTGCTGGATTCATTTCCTCTTGGTGTTAAAATAGCAGACTGAGGGTATTGACTGGAGTCCTTTCCAATCGGAGTTAAAACAGCAGACTCAGAGTTTTTGTTGGTGTCCATTCCTCCCAGTGTTAAAACAGCAGCCTGATGTTTTAAATTGGAGACCTTTCCATTCGATGTTAAAACAGCAGATTGAGAGTTCTTACTGGAATCCTTTCCTCACAGTGTTAAAAGAGCAGGCTTAAGTTTTTTACCGGAGTCTTTTCCAATCGATCTTAATACAACAGACTGAGGGTTTTAACTGGAGTGCTTTCCAATCGATGATAAAACAGCAGATCGAGGGTTTATGCTGGAGTCTCTTGCTCAAGGTGTAAAAACAGCAGGCTGAGGGTTTTTAATGGAGCCCTGCCCTCTCACTGTTAAAACAGCAGACTGAGGGTTTTTGCTGCAGTCCTTTCCAGTCGGTGTTAGAACAGCAGGCTGAGGGTTTTTGTGGATTGCTTTCCTCTGATTATTAAAAAAAGCAGACTGAGGGTTCTTGCTGAGTGCTTTCCAGTCGGTGTTAAATCAACAGACTGAACGTTTTTACTGGACTCCTTTCCTCTCAGTGTTAAAACAGCAGACTGAGGGTTTTCACTAGAGTCCTTTCCTCTCGGTGTTAAAAGAGTAGACTGAGAGCTTTCACTGGAGTCCTTTCTTCTCGTTGCTTAAATAGCAGACTGAGGGTTTGTAGTGGAGTCTCTTCCTCTGGGTGTTAAAACAGCAGATCGAGGGTTTTTACTGGGGTCCTTTCCTCTCAGTGTTAAAACAGCAGACTGAGGGTTTTCACTGGAGATTCTTCCTCTCAGTGTTAAAACAGCAGACTGAGAGTTTTCACTGGAGATTCTTCCTCTCAGTGTAAAAAAAGCAGCAGACTGAGGGTTTTTACTGGAGATTCTTCCTCTCAGTGTTAAAACAGCAGACTGAGGGCTTTTGCTGGAGACTCTTCCTCTCGGTGTTAAAACAGCAGACTGAGGGCTTTTGCTGGAGTGCTTTCCTCTCAGTATTAAAACAGCAGACTGAGGGTGTTTGCTGGAGACCTTTCCTCTCGGTATGAAAACAGCAGACTGAGAGTTCTCACTGAAATCCTTTCCTCTCGGTGTTATAAGAGTAGACTGAGGGCTTTTGCTGGAGAGCTTTGCTCTCAGTATTAACACAGCAGACTGAGAGTTCTCACTGAAATCCTTTCCTCTCGGTGTTAAAACAGCAGCATGAGGGCTTTTACTAGAGAACTTTCCTCTCAGTATTAAAACAGCAGACTAAGGGTTTCTACGGGTGCCCTTTCCTCTCGGTGTTAAAACAGCAGACTGCGGGTTTCTACTGGTGCTCTTTCCTCTTGGTGTTACAACAGCAGACTGAGGTTTTTTTACTGGAGTCTCTTCCTCTCGGTATGTAAAAAGCAGACTGAGAGTTCTCACTGAAGTCCTTTCCTCTTGGTGTTATAAGAGTAGACTGAGGGCTTTTGCTGGAGTGACTTGCTCTCAGTATTAACACAGCAGACTGAGTGTTTTTACTGTAGTCCTTTCCTCTCATTTTTAAAACAGCAGACTGAGGATTTTTACTGGAGGGCTTTCCTCTCAGTATTAAAACAGCAGACTGAAAGGTTTACTGGGGTACTTTCATTTCAGTGTTAAAACAGCAGACTGAGGGTATTTAATGGACACCTTTATTCTCAGTATTAAAACAGCAGACTGTGGGTTTTTACTGGAATGCTTTCCTCTCAGCAACAAAACAGCAGACTGAGGGTTTTTGCTGGATTCATTTCCTCTCGGTGTTAAAATAGCAGACTGAGGGTATTGACTGGAGTCCTTTCCAATTGGAGTTTAAACAGCAGACTCAGGGTTTTTGTGGTTGTCCATTCCTCCCAGTGTTAAAACAGTAGATTGAGGGTTTAAATTGGAGTCCTTTCCATTTGATGTTAAAACGGCAGATTGAAAGTTCTTGCTGGAATCCTTTCCTCTTGGTGTGAAAAGAGCAGGCTTAAGTGTTTTTACTGGGGTGCTTTCCAATCAATGATAAAACAGCAGACTGAACGTTTTTACTGGACTCCTTTCATCTCAGTGTTAAAACGGCAGGCTGAGGGTTTTTGCAGCAGTCCATTCCAGTCGGTGTTAGAACAGCAGGCTGAGGGTTTTTGTGGATTGCTTTCCTCTGATTATTAAAAAAAGCAGACTGAGGGTTCTTGCTGGAGTGCTTTCCAGTCGATGTTAAAACAGCAGACTGAACGTTTTTACTGGACTCCTTTCCTCTCAGTGTTAAAACGGCAGGCTGAGGGTTTTCACTAGAGTCCTTTCCTCTCAGTGTTAAAAGAGTAGACAGAGGGCTTTCGCTGGAGTCCTTTCTTCTCGTTGCTTAAATAGCAGACTGAGTGTTTGTAGTGGAGTCTCTTCCTCTGGGTGTTAAAACAGCAGATCGAGGGTTTTTACTGGAGTCCTTTCCTCTCAGTGTTAAAACAGCAGACTGAGGGTTTTTACTGGGGTCATTTCCTCTCAGGGTTAAAACAGCAGACTGAGGGATTTTACTGGAGATTCTTCCTCTCAGTGTTAAAACAGCAGACTGAGAGTTTTTACTGGAGATTCTTCCTCTCAGTGTTAAAACAGCAGACTGAGGGATTTTACTGGAGATTCTTCCTCTCAGTGTTAAAACAGCAGACTGAGAGTTTTTACTGGAGATTCTTCCTCTCAGTGTTAAAACAGCAGACTGAGGGTTTTTACTGGAGATTCTTCCTCTCAGTGTTAAAACAGCAGACTGAGAGTTTTTACTGGAGATTCTTCCTCTCAGTGTTAAAACAGCAGACTGAGAGTTTTTACTGGAGATTCTTCCTCTCAGTGTTAAAACAGCAGACTGAGGGTTTCTACTGGTGCCCTTTCCTCTTGGTGTTAAAACAGCAGACTGAGGGTTTCTAATGGTGCCCTTTCCTCTTGGTGTTACAACAGCAGACTGAGGGTTTTTACTGGAGATTCTTCCTCTCAGTGTTAAAACCAGCAGACTGAGGGTTTCTACTGGTGCCCTTTCCTCTTGGTGTTACAACAGCAGACTGAGGTTTTTTACTGGAGTCTCTTCCTCTCGGTATGAAAACAGCAGACTGAGAGTTCTCACTGAAGTCCTTTCCTCTTGGTGTTATAAGAGTAGACTGAGGGCTTTTGCTGGAGTGATTTGCTCTCAGTATTAACACAGCAGACTGAGTGTTTTTACTGTAGTCCTTTCCTCTCACTTTTAAAACAGCAGACTGAGGGTTTTGACTGGAGTTCTTTCCTCTCAGTTTTAAAACAGCAGACTGAGGATTTTTACTGGAGGGCTTTCCTCTCAGTATTAAAACAGCAGACTGAGAGTTTTTACTGGGGCACTTTCATCTCAGTGTTAAAACAGCAGACTGAGGGTATTTAATGGACACCTTTATTCTCAGTATTAAAACAGCAGACTGTGGGTTTTTGCTGCAGTCTCTTCCACTCAGTGTTAAAACAGCAGATCGAGGATTTTTCCTGGATCCTGTTCCTCTCGGTGTTAAAAAAGCAGGCTGAGGGTTTTGCTGGAGGCCATTCCTCTCAAAGGTAAAACAGCAGAATGAGGGATTTTGCTGTTTCCTTTCCAGTCGGTTTTAAAACAGCAGACTGAGGGTTGTTAGTGGAGTGCTTTCCTCTGATTATTAAAAAAGCAGACTGAGGGTTCTTGCTGGAGTGCTTTCCTCTCGGTGTTAAACCAGCAGACTGAGGGTTTTTACTGGAATCCTTTTGTTTCAGTGTTAATACAGCAGACTGAGGGCTTTTACTGGAGGGCTTTCCTCACAGTGTTAAATAAGGAAACTGAGGGTTCTAACTGGAATCCTTTTATCTCAGTGTTAAAACAGCAGACTGAGGGTTTTGACTGGAGTTCCTTCCTCTCAGTATTAAAACAGCAGACTGAGGATTTTTACTGGAGGGCTTTCCTCTCAGTATTAAAACAGCAGACTGAGAGTTTTTACTGGGGCACTTTCATCTCAGTGTTAAAACAGCAGACTGAGGGTATTTAATGGACACCTTTATTCTCAGTATTAAAACAGCAGACTGTGGGTTTTTACTGGAATGCTTTCCTCTCAGCAATAAAACAGCAGACTGAGGGTTTTTGCTGGATTCATTTCCTCTCGGTGTTAAAATAGCAGACTGAGGGTATTGACTGGAGTCCTTTCCAATTGGAGTTTAAACAGCAGACTCAGGGTTTTTGTGGTTGTCCATTCCTCCCAGTGTTAAAACAGCAGATTGAGGGCTTAAATTGGAGTCCTTTCCATTTGATGTTAAAACGGCAGATTGAGAGTTCTTGCTGGAATCCTTTCTCTTGGTGTGAAAAGAGCAGGCTTAAGTTTTTTACTGGGGTGCTTTCCAATCAATGATAAAACAGCAGATCGAGGGTTTTTGCTGGAGTCTCTTCCACTTGGTGTTAAAACAGCAGATCGAGGATTTTTCCTGGATCCTGTTCCTCTTGGTGTTAAAAAAGCAGGCTGAGGGTTTTGCTGGAGGCCATTCCTCTCAAAGTTAAAACAGCAGAATGAGGGATTTTGCTGTTTCCTTTCCAGTCGGTTTTAAAACAGCAGACTGAGGGTGTTTACTGGAGTCTCTCACTCTCGGTGTTGAAAGAGCAGACTGAGGGCTTTTGCTGAAGTGCTTTCTCTCAGTATTAAGACAACAGACTGAGGGCTTTTACTGGAGGGCTTTCCTCTCGGTGTTAAAACAGCAGACTGAGAGTTTTACTGGAGTCCTTTCCTCTCGGTGTTAAAACAGCAGACTGAGGGCTTTTGCTGGAGTCTCATTCTCTCAGTGTTAAAAGAGCAGACTGAGGGTTTTTACTGGAATGCTTTCCAATCGATGAAAAAACAGCAGAACAAGGGCTTTTGCTGGAGTGCTTTCCCCTCAGTGTTAAAACAGCAGACTGAGGGTTTTTACTGGAGTCTCTTTCTCTCGGTGTTAAAACAGCAGACTGAGGGTTTTTACTGGATTCATTTCCTCTTGGTGTTAAAATAGCAGATTGAGGGTATTGACTGGAGTCCTTTCCAATCGGAGTTAAAACAGCAGACTCAGGGTTTTTGTGGGTGTCCATTCCTCTCAGTGTTAAAACAGTGGACTGAGGGTTTAAATTGGAGTCCTTTCCATTCGATGTTAAAACAGCAGATTGAGAGTTCTTACTGGAATCCTTTCCTCTCGGTGTGAAAAGAGCAGGCTTAAGTTTTTTACTGGAGTCTTTTCCAATCGATATGAATACAACAGACTGAGCGTTTTTACTGGAGTGCTTTCCAATCGATGATAAAACAGCAGATCAAGGGCTTTTACTGGAGTCCTTTCCTCTCGGTGTTAAAACAGCAGACTGAGGGTTTTTACTGGATCCCTTCACTCCCAGTGTTAAAACAGCAGACTGAGGGTTTTTGCTGCAATCTCTTCCACTCAGTGTTTAAACAGCAGACTGAGTGTTTAAATTAGAGATCTTTCCACTCTCTGTTCATACAGCAGACTGAGCAATTTTACTGGAGTCCTTTTCTCTCTATGTTAAATCAGCAGACTAGGGGTTTTTATTGGATTCCTTTCCTCTCGTTGTTAAAACGGCAGACTGAGGGGGTGTTTACTGGAGTCTCTCACTCTCGGTGTTAAAAGAGCAGACTGAGGGCTTTTGCTGAAGTGCTTTCTCTCAGTATTAAGACAACAGACTGAGAGCTTTTACTGGAGGGCTTTCCTCTCAGAGTTAAAACAGCAGACTGAGGGTTTTACTGGAGTCCTTTCCTCTCGGTGTTAAAACAGCAGAACAAGGGCTTTTGCTGGAGTCCTTTCCCCTCAGTGTTAAAAGAGCAGACTGAGGGTTTTTACTGGAGACTCCTCCTCTCGGTGTTAAAACAGCAGACTGAGGGTTTTTGCTGGATTCATTTCCTCTTGGTGTTAAAATAGCAGATTGAGGGTATTGACCGGAGTCCTTTCCACCTGGAGTTAAAACAGCAGACTCAGGGTTTTTGTGGGTGTCCATTCCTCTCAGTGTTAAAACAGTGGACTGAGGGTTTAAATTGGTATCTTTTACATTCGATGTTAAAGCAGCAGACTGAGAGTTTTTACTGGAATCCTTTCCTCTCGGTGTGAAAAGAGCAGGCTTAAGTTTTTTACTGGAGTCTTTTCCAATTGGTGTTAATACAACAGACTGAGCGTTTTTACTGGAGTGCTTTCCAATTGATGATAAAACAGCAGATCAAGGGCTTTTACTGGAGTCCTTTCCTCTCGGTGTTAAAACAGCAGACTGAGGGTTTTTACTGGATCCCTTCACTCCCAGTGTTAAAACAGCAGACTGAGGGTTTTTGCTGCAGTCTCTTCCACTCAGTGGTTAAACAGCAGACTGAGGTTTTAAATTAGAGAGCTTTCCACTCTCGGTTCAAACAGCAGACTGAGCAATTTTACTGGAGTCCTTTTCTCTCTATGTTAAATCAGCAGACTAGGGGTTTTTATTGGATTCCTTTCCTCTCGTTGTTAAAACAGCAGACTGACGGTGTTTACTGGAGTCTCTCACTCTCGGTGTTGAAAGAGCAGACTGAGGGCTTTTGCTGAAGTGCTTTCTCTCAGTATTAAGACAACAGACTGAGGGCTTTTACTGGAGGGCTTTCCTCTCGGTGTTAAAACAGCAGACTGAGGGTTTTACTGGAGTCCTTTCCTCTCGGTGTTAAAACAGCAGACTGAGGGCTTTTGCTGGAGTCTCATTCTCTCAGTGTTAAAAGAGCAGACTGAGGGTTTTTACTGGAATGCTTTCCAATCGATGAAAAAACAGCAGAACAAGGGCTTTTGCTGGAGTGCTTTCCTCTCAGTGTTAAAACAGCAGACTGAGGGTTTTTACTGGAGTCTCTTTCTCTCGGTGTTAAAACAGCAGACTGAGGGTTCATTTCCTCTTGGTGTTAAAATAGCAGATTGAGGGTATTGACCGGAGTCCTTTCCACCTGGAGTTAAAACAGCAGACTCAGGGTTTTTGTGGGTGTCCATTCCTCTCAGTGTTAAAACAGTGGACTGAGGTTTTAAATTGGAGTCTTTTCCATTCGATGTTAAAACAGCAGATTGAGAGTTCTTACTGGAATCCTTTCCTCTCGGTGTGAAAAGAGCAGGCTTAAGTTTTTTACTGGAGTCCTTTCCAATCGGAGTTAAAACAGCAGACTCAGGGTTTTTACTGGAGTGCTTTCCAATCGATGATAAAAACAGCAGACCGAGGGTTTTTACTGGAGTCCTTTCCTCTCGGTGTTAAAACAGCAGACTGAGGGTTTTTACTGCAGTCTATTCCACTCAGTGTTAAAACAGCACACTGAGGGTTTAAATTAGAGTCCTTTCCACTCTCTGTTCAAACAGCAGACTGAGCAATTTTACTGGAGTCCTTTTCTCTCCGTGTAAAATCAGCAGACTACGGGTTTTTACTGGACTCCTTTCTTCTCATTGTTAAAACAGCAGACTGAGGGTGTTTACTGGAGTCTCTCACTCTCGGTGTTAAAAGAGCAGACTGAGGGCTTTTGCTGGAGTGCTTTCTCTCAGTATTAAGACAACAGACTGAGGGATTTTACCGGAGGGCTTTCCTCTCGGTGTTAAAACAGGAGACTGAGGGTGTTTACTGGAGTGCTTTCCAATCGATGAAAAAACAGCAGAAGGAGGGCTTTTGCTGGAGTGCTTTCCTCTCAGTGTTAAAAGAGCAGACTGAGCGCTTTTGCTGGAGTACTTTCCTCTCAGTGTTAAAACAGCTGACTGAGGTTTTTTGCTGGATTGCTTTCCTCTCAGTATTAAAACAGCAGACTGAGGGGTTTTAGGGAGGTCTTTCCTCTCTGAATTAAAACAGTAGACTGAGGGATTTACTGGAATACTTTCCGCTCAGTATTACAGCAGCTGACTGAGGGATTTTACTGGAATAGTTTCCACTCGTTGTTAATATGACAGCCTGAGAGTTTTGACTGGAGTCCTTTCCAATCAGAGTTAAAACAGCAGACTGAGGGTTTAAATTAGAGACCTTTCCACTCTCTGTTCAAACAGCAGACTGAGCAATTTTACTGAAGTCCTTTTCTCTCTGTGTTAAATCAGCAGACTATGGGTTTTTACTGGACTCCTTTCCTCTCATTATTAAAACAGCAGACTGACGGTTTTTACTGGAGGGCTTTCCTCTCAGAGTTAAAACAGCAGACTGAGGATTTTACTGGAGTCCTTTCCTCTCGGTGTTAAAACAGCAGACTGAGGGCTTTTGCTGGAGTGCTTTCCAATCGATGAAAAAACAGCAGAACGAGAGCTATTGCTGGAGTGCTTTCCTCTCAGTGTTAAAAGAGCTGACTGAGCGCCTTTGCTGGAGTACTTTCCTCTCAGTGTTAAAACAGCAGACTCGGGGTTGTGTGGGTATCCATTCCTCTCAGTGTTAAAACAGCAGACTGAGGGCTTTTGCTGGAGCGCTTGCTTCTCAGTATTAAAACAGCAGACTGAGGGTTTACTGGAATGCTTTCCTCTCAGTATTAAGATAGCAGACTGAGGGTTTTTGTGGAGTCTTTTCCTCTCGGTATTAAAACAGCAGACTGAGGGCTTTTGTTGGAGTACTTTTTTCTAAGTATTAATACAGCAGACTGAGATTTTTGCTGGAGCACTTTCCTCTCAGTATTAAAACAGCAGACTGAGGGTTTACTGGAGCACTTTCCTCTAAGTATTAAAACAGCAGACTGAGGTTTTTGCTGGAGTACTTTCCTCTAAGTATTAATACAGCAGACTGAGGTTTTTGCTGGAGTGCTTTCCTCTAAGTATTAAAATAGTAGACTGAGGGCTTCTTCTAGAGTGCTTTCCCCTCAGTAATAAAACAGCAGACTGAGGGTATTATTGCAGTGCTTTCCTCTCAGTATTAAAACAGCAGACTGATGGTTCACTGGAGTGCTATCCTCTCAGTATTATGATAGACTGAGGGTTTTTGTGGAGTCTCTTCCTCTCGGTGTTAAAACAGCAGACTGAGGTTTTTGCTGGAGTACTTGCCTCTAAGTATTAATACAGCAGACTGAGATTTTTGCTGGATTCATTTCCTCTCCGTGTTAAAATAGCATACTGAGAGTATTGACTAGAGTGCTTTCCCCTCAGTATTAAAATTGCAGACTGAGGATTTTAATGGAGTACTTTCCTCTCAGTATTAAAACAGCAGACTGGGTGTTTTACTGGAGTACTTTCCTCTCAGTATTAAAACTCAGACTGAGTGATTTACTGGAGTACTTTCCTCTCGGTATTAAAACAGCAGACTGAGTGTTTTTACTGGAGTCGTTTCCACTCAGTCTTAATACGTCTGACTTAGGGTTTTTGCGGTTGTCCTTTCCTCTCAGTGTTGAAATAGCAGACTGAGGGTTTTTACTGGAGTCTCTTCCTCTCAGTGTTAAAACAGCAGACTGAGGGTATTGACTGGAGTCCTTTCCAATTGATGTTAAAACAGCAGACTGGGCATTTTTGCGGGAGTCCATTCCTCCCAGAGTTAAAACAGCAGATTGAAGGTTTAACTTGGAGACCTCCAACTCGATGTTGAAACAGCAGACTGAGGGTTTTTACTGGAGTCCTTTCCTCTCAGTGTTTATACAGCACACTGAGGGTTTTTGATGGAGTCCTTGTATCTCAGTGTTAAAACAGTAGACTGAGGGTTTTACTGGAGTGCTTTCCACTCGGTGTTAAAACAGCAGACTCAGGATTTTCACTGGAGTGCTTTGCACCAGCTGTTAAGTCAGCAAACTGAGGGCTGTTACTGGAGTCCTTTCCACTCTCTGTTAAAACAGCAGACTGAGTGTTTTTATTGGAGACCTTTCCATTGAGTGCTAAAACAGCAGTCTGAGGGTTTTTACTGGAGTCTCCTCCTCTCAGTGTTAAAATAGCAGACTGAGAGTTTTTACTGGAGTCCTTTCCAATCGATGTTAAAACAACAGACTGAGGGTTTTTGTGGATTCTCTTCCTCTCAGTATTAAAACAGCAGACTGAGGGCTTTTGCTGGAGGGCTTTCCTCTCAGTATTAAAACAGAAGACTGATGGTTTTACTGGAGTACTTGCCTCTCAGTATTAAAATCGCAGACTGAGGGTTTTTACTGGAGTTTTTTCCTCTCAGTGTTCAAACAGCCTACTGAGGGTTTTTACTAAAGTCGTTTCCACTCACTGTTAAATCAGCAGACCAAGGGTTTTTACTGGAGCCTTTTCACTCAGTAATAAATCAGCAGACTCTTGGTTTTTACTGGCGTCCATTTCTCCCTAAGTTAAATCAGCAGACGAATGGTCTACCCTGGAATTCTTTCCACTCAATGTTAAAACAGCAAACTGATTGTTTTAAACTTCAGTACTTTCCACGCAGTATTAAAAAAGCAAACTGAGGGTTTTTACTGGGGCCCTTTCCTATCAGTATTAAAACAGCAGACTGAGGGTTTTTACTGGAGCCCTTTCTACTCAGTATTAAAACAGCAGACTGAGGGTTTTCACTGGAGCCCTTTCTACTCAGGGTTAAAACAGCAGACTGAGGGTTTTTACTGGATTCATTTCCTCTCAGTGTTAAAACTTCAGACTGAGGGTTTTTCCTGGAGTCCTTTCCATTCGATGATAAAACAGCAGATCGAGGTTTTTGCTGGAGTCTCTTCCTCTCGGTCTAAAAACAGCAGACTGAGGGTTCTTGCTGGAGTGCTTTCCTCTCGGTGTTAAATCGGCAGACTGAGGGTTTTTACTGGAGTCCTATCCTCTCGCTGTTAAAACCTCAGACTGAGGGTTTTTACTGGTCTTCTTTCCTCTCAGTGTTAACACAGCAGACTGAGGGTTTTTACTGGTGTCCTTTCCTCTCAGTATTAAAACAGCAGACTGAGGGCTTTTACTGGAGACTTTTCCACTCAGTCTTAATACAACATACTTAAGGTTTTTCCGGGTGTCCCTTCCTCTCAGTGTTGAAATTGCAGACTGAGGGTTTTTACTGAAGTCCTTTCCAATCGATGTTAAAACAGCAGACTGAGGGTTTTTATTGGAGACCTTTCCATTGAGTGCTAAAACAGCAGACTGAGGGTTTTTATTGGAGTCCTTTCGTCTCGGTGTTAAAAGGACAGAGTGAGGGTTTTACAGGAGTGCTTTAAACTCAGTATTAAAACAGCGGTGTGAATGTTTTTGCTGGAGTCCTTTCCTATCTGCGTTAAAACAGCAGACTGAGGGTTTTAGCAGGAGTCCTTTGCTCTCAGTGTTTAAACTGTACACTGCGGTTATTTGTTGGAGTGCTTTCTACTCGGTGTTAAAACAGCAGACTGAGGGTTTTACTGGAGTCCTTTCCTCTCAGTGTTAAAACAGCAGACTCAGGTTTTTTACTGGAGTGCTTTGCACCAGTTGTTAAATCAGCAAACTGAGGGCTGTTACTGGTGTCCTTTCCACTCTCTGTTAAAACAGCAGACTAAGGGTTTTTCCTGGAGTCCTTTCATCTCGGTGTTAATACAGCAGACTGAGGGATTTACTGGACCCCATTCCTCTCAGTGTTAAAACAGCAGACTGATGTTTTTTGTGAAGTTTCTTCCACTCGGTGTTAAAACAGCAGACTGAGGGTTTTTACTGGAGTGCTTTTCTCTCAGTATTAAAACAGCAGACTGAGGTTTTTTGTGGAGTCTCTTTCTTTCAGTATTAAAACAGCAGACTGAAGATTTTTACTGGAGTGATTTCTCTCGGTGTTAAAACAGCAGACTGAGGGTTTTTACTGGACTCCTTTCCGCTTGGTGTGAAAACAGCAGACTGAGGGTTTTTACTGGAGTGCTTTCATCTCAGTGTTAAAACAGCAGACTGAGGGTTTTTGCTGGAGTGCTTTCCTCTCAGTGTTAAAACAGCAGACTGAAGATTTTTACTGGACTCCTTTCCTCTCAGTGTTAAAACAGCAAACTGAGGTTTTTTGTGGAGGCTCTTCCTTTCAGTATTAAAACAGCAGACTGAGGGTTTTTACTGGAGTGCTTTCCTCTCAGTGTTAAAATAGCAGACTGAGGGTTTTTACTGTAGTCCTTTCCAATCGATGATAACGTAGCAGACTGAGGTTTTTTGTGGAGTTTCTTCATCTCGGTGTTAAAACAGCAGACTGAGGGTTTTTGCTGGAGTCCTTTCCAATCAATGTTAGAACAGCAGAATGAGGATTTTTACTCAACTCCTTTGCTTTTGGTGTTAAAACAGCAGACTGAGGGCTTTTACTGGAGTCCTTTCCTCCCAAAGATAAAACAGCAGTGTGAGAGATTTTGCTGGAGTCCACTCCTCCTGAAGTAAAATCATCAGACTAAGGTATTTACTGGAGTGCTTTCATCTCAGTGTTAAAACAGCAGACTGAGGGTTTTTACTGGACTCCTTTTCGCTCGGTGTTAAAACAGCAGACTGAGGGTTTTTGCTGGAGCCCTTTCCGCTCGGTGTGAAAACAGCAGACTGATAGTTTTTGCTGGAGTTGTTTCCTCTCAGTGATAAAACAGCAGACTGAGGAATTTTGCTGGAGTCCTTTCCAATTGCAGTTAAAACAGTAGGTTTATCGTGCAGCCCTTTCCACTTTGTATTAAAACCACAGACTGAATGTTTTTACTGGAGTCCTTTTCTCTTGTTGTTAAAACAGCAGACTGAGGATTTCTTAATTTTCAGAGGAATATATAATTTCAAAATGTTATCTCGAGTCATGTGACCTTCTTTCTCTACACTGCTGTTTCGAGGGATTTTTATCCTGTGTCTCGATCTGGCTTTGCTTTCCGGACTGATAATTTCCCAACCATTAGCTGTTGAATAAATTATCTTCCATTTTGAGGTTCTCGCATCAGGGAGCTATTGTCTGGGCAGACACTCTGTCTCTGCTTGAGGGGTAAGCTTATCAAGATGGAAGTGATGTCCATTTTCCCCTCAATGGTCCCTTTTTGAAATGGATCTGGAAATTGCCAGGTGTATGATAGCCTATTAACTCAGCAGGAATGACAGTTTTCCATCTGCGAGTCTCCTGTTTCATGATTATAATGTCCTTATGATTGGGTGTGAGATTACACAATGATGAGAGAGCGATTCCTTTGGTCTTGTAACTCCTGTTGGTAGCTTCCAGATCAATGGGCAAATCTTCTGCTCATGTGGCTTGTTACAGCCATCTTGTTGGGTTCAGCAGAAAGTCCAATTTCGTAATAGCAATAAACAATTACATTTTGGTTCATACAGTTTTGAATTTCTTTTCCTCTCTTATTGGCATAACAGTTAATATATAGCACAAAAAGTAGGGGATCCCTTTGCAACCCCACAGGAAACATGGTCATCCATCAACAATTATCCTTTGTTTCCTGCCACTGAGCCAATTTTGTATCCAGCTTGCTACATCCCCCTGGATCCCATGGGCTTTTATTTTTTTTAATCAGTCTGCCATCTGGGACCCTATCAAAAGCCTTATTAAAATCCATTTAGACCTCATCAACTGTACAATCCTCATCAATCCTTCTTCTACTTCCTCAAAAAATTCAATCAAATTAATCCGACACAACCTTCCCTCAACAAAGCCATGCTGACTGTCTTTGATTAATCTGTACCTTTATAAGTGACAGTTTGTCCTTTGTCTCAGAATTGATTCCAATACCCACGATTGAGGTCAGATTGACTGACCTGTAATTATTCAGTCTATCCCTCACTCCCTTACTGAACAAAGGTACAACATTAGCAGACCTTCAATCCTCTGGCACCACACTGTATCCAGTGAGGATTTGAATGAAGGTCAGACCCTCCTCTGTTTCCTCCCTTGCTTCTTTTAATAGCCTGGGGTACATTTTATCAAACCATGGTGATTTATCCACTTTCAAGGATACCAATCTCCTTAATATTTCCTCTCTCTCAATGTTGATCACATCCAATACTTCACACTCCTCCTTACCTGCATTGTCTGCACTGTCCTCCTCTTCTGTGAAGACAGATACACAGTATTCATTAAGAGCCATACCCACATCCTCTGCCTCCATACATAGGTTACCTTTTTGTTTTTTTATGAGCCCTATTCTTTCCTTAGTTGCCCTCCTCTTACCCTTAATGTTTTGAGATGTATTGACGTCTTGTTACATGCAAGACATCAATACAAGGCTACTTTATTATTTGGGGAATTATGAATGGAACTGAACATTATGCAATTGTGAGCAAACATCCCAGCTTCTGACCTTATGATGGAAGGAAGGTCACTAATGAAGTAGCTGAAGATGGTTGGGCTCAGGACACTACCTTGAGGAACTCCTGCAGTGATGTCCTGGAGCTGAGATGACAGCCCTCCAACAATCACAAACCATCTTCCTTTGTGTTAGGTATGACTCCAACCAGCGGACTTCAATTTTTCTATGGCACCTTAATGCCACACTTGGGCAAAAGCTGCCTCAATGTCAAAGGCAGTAAGTCTTTCTGCATTTCTGATATTCAACTCTCTTGTCCATGCTGGGACCATGACCATAATGAGCTTTGAAGTTGAGTGACCCTGAGGGAACTCAAACTAACCATTGATGTGCAGATTATTGCTGAGTAAGTGCTACTTGACAGCACTGTTGATGACCCCTTCCATCATTTTGCTGATGATTGAAAGTAGACCGATGGGGTGGTAATTGGCCTGTTTGGGTTTGTCCTGATTTTGTGGATAGGACATACTTGGACAATGTTTCACATTGTCGGATAGATGCCAGAGTTGTAGCTGTACAGAAACAGTTTGCCAAGGGGCGCGTCAGGTTCTGGAGCACAAGCCTTCAGTACTACAGCCAGGATGTTGTCACGGTCACAACTGTAGTAATTATGGTTTTATTTAATGTGTAATGTACCTTTAAGAATAACATTTGTTAAGGAAGGTCACATGATCTGTGGTAACCAGTAGGAAAGTAGTGCGAGCTACCTCAGCAGTGTCGAGATAGAGTTGGAGTTGAAAGCACATGTGTCGTTGCTGCTGAGTATGTTGTAAATAAATTGAATGTTTCCACCCAAGAAGTGCCTGCAGATCAATCCTATCATTAATAGTACAACTCAGCCACCCTACAACAACAGCCTTTGCAGTATCCAGTGCCTTTTTGATATAATGTAGAGTGAATCGAATTGGCTGAAGACTGGCATCTGTGGTGCTGGGAACTTCAAGAGGAGACTGAGTTGGTTCATCCACCTGCACTTCTTGCCGAAGATGCTTGCAAATGCTTCAACCTTGTCTTATGTTGTTTAATTGTCCACCACCAAATTCATGACTGGATGTGACAGGTCTGCAGAACTTTGATCTGATCCACTGGTTGTTGAGCCACTTGGTTCAGTCTCTTTCATGCTGCTTTTGCTGTTTAGCATACATGAAGTTCTGTGTTGTGACTTCACCTGGTTGGCATGTCATTTTTAGGTATGCCTGGTGCTGCTCCTGGAATACTCTAACACTCTTCATTGAACAAGCGTTGAACACTCAGTTTGGTGGTAATGGTAGAGTGGAGAATATGCTGGGCCATGGGGTTACAGTTTGTGGTTGAATACAATTCTGGTGTTGCCGACGGCCCACAGCATCTCATGGATGCCCAGTTTTGAGCTGCTAGATATGTTCTGAATCTATCCCATTTAACACCAGTCATGCCACAAAACATGATGGAGGATGTGTTCAGTGTGAAGATGGAACTTTGTCTTCTCAAGAACTGTGCTGGTCAGTCTTGCCAAATACTGTCATGGATAGATGCATCTGTGTCAGGTAGATTGGTAAAGGTACCTCATATATCAAATCATAGGACTGACCTTCTAATTTACAGTACATCAGTGCAGTGCTGGGGGAGTTCTGCACTACTAGAGGCGCTGTCTTCAATTGAGACATAAGCCAAGGTTCTGTCTGCCCTCTCAGGTGGATGAAACAGATTCTATGACACTTGTATACAGAAAAATGAGAGTTCTCTCTGTGTCCTGTCCAATATTTATCTCTCAATCAGCAATATGAAACAGATTATTCAGTTATTGGCCGGGATTTTCTGGTCCCAGGAACCTTAAGGAAGCTGTCAAATTACGACTACACAACAGTGCCACTTACCAGGTGAGTGAGCTACTCAAATTTTGAAAGGTCTATCCTATCAGAGTCACACTCCCTGATGTTGGCCCATCTTTCTAATTAGAATTACACTTGCTGAGCTTGGCAGTACACTCCAGTCAGTGCCACACAACCTGACCCAGACCCATCTGTTCAATCAGAATCACTCTCTGAACCCTGGTGTATCCCCCTAATCAGAGTGATACTCCTGCCATTATCCCCACTCTCTAATTAGAACTTAAATTTATCATTGTGGATTATCTCTCGAATCAGAATCTTAACTGATGTCCAATTAGGGCACACTCCCTGATCTTTGCCAACTCACAGAAGTGGTGCGAGGCAGGGAGTTGCCCTGACAGTCTTCAATGTTGATCCTAGACCTCAGGAATTCTCATAACATCAGGTCAAATATGGGCAAGTAAACCTCTTACTGGTTACCACCTAGTGCCCTCCCTCAGCTGGTAAATCAGGGCACCTCCATGTTGAACATCACTTAGAAGAAGCACCGAGGGAGGCAAGGGCACAGAATATTCTCTGGGTGGGGGAAACAAAAAGAAAAACTCAGCAGGTCTGGCAACATCTGTGGAGAGAAAGACAGAGTTAACGTTTCAAGTCCATATGACTCTTCATCAGAACTAAAGAGAAGTAGAAATGTGGTGAAATATATACTGTATAGGGGTGGGGGGTGGCGGGGGTGTGGCGGTGGGACAGCTGAAGCTGGATAGAGGGGCAGTGATAGGTGGAGGCAAAGGAGAGATTGCAAATGATGTCATAAACACAAGGTTGAAGGGGGGTTGATGGTGGTAATACTGGCTAAAAGAGGTGCTAATGGTGACATTAAGAGCAGAAAGCAGAATGAGCCAGTGACAGATGGCCCTAGTGGGGATGAGGTAGGGGGAGGAGACGGTGTAGGGAAAAAGATCAAAATTGGCTAAAAGTTGTGGATAAAACAATGAATGGAAATAAATTTAAAAATATATAATAATAGAAATAGGTGGGGAAAAATATATATAAAAAAAGTTAAAAAATAAATATTGAAAAAAGATGATCAAAAAGGAGAGGATGGAGGAAAGAGTTCATGGTCTGAAGTTGTTGAACTCAATGTTAAGTCTGGAAGGTTGTAAAGTACCTAATCGGAAGATGAGGTGCTATTCCTCCAGATTGCGTTGAGCTTCACTGGAACATTGCAGCAGGCCAAGGACGGACAGGTGGGCATGAGAGCAGGGTGGAGTGTTGAAATGGCAAGCGACAGGGAGGTCTGGGTCATGCTTGCGGACAGACCAAAGGTGTTCCGCAAAGCGGTCACCCAGTCTGCGTTTGGTCTCTCCAATGTAGAGGAAACCACATTGGAAGCAGCAAATGCAGTAGACTAAATTGAAGGAAATGCAAATGAAATGCTGCTTCAGCTGAAAGGAGTGTTTGGGCCCTTGGACAGTGAGGAGGGGGGAAGTAAAGGAGCAGGTGTTGCACCTTCTGCGATTGCATGGGAAGGTGCCGTGGAAGGGGGTTGGGGTGTAGGGGGTGCTGGAGGAGTGGACCAGGGTGTCCCGGAGGGAACGATCCCTGTGGAATGCTGCCGGGGTGGTGAAGGGAAGATGTGTTTGATGGTGGCATCATGCTGGAGTTGGCGGAAATGGCGGAGGATGATCCTTTGAATGCAGAGGCTGGTGGGGTGATAAGTAATAACAAGGGGGACCCTATCATGGTTCTGGGAGGGAGAGGAAGATGTGAGGGTGGAGGTGATTGAGATGGGTTGGACACGGTTGAGGGCCCTGTCAACCATCATGTGTGGAAAATCTCAGTTAAGGAAGAAGGAAGACATTTCAGAGGCATCATCAAAACAGATGCGACGGAGGCGAAGAAACTGAGAGAATGAGATGGAGTCCTTACAGGAAGCGGGGTGTGAGGAGCTGTAGTCAAGGTAGCTGTGGGAGTTGGTGGGCTTATAATGAATATTGGTGGACAGCCTATCACCAGAAATTGAGACAGAGAGGTCAAGGAAGGGAAGGGAGGTGTCATTGATGGACCACGTGAAAGTGATGGAGGGGTGGAGATTGGAAACAAAATTTATAAATTTTTCCAGGTCCAGACGAGAGCATGAAGTGGCACTGAAACAGTCATTGATGTACCGGAGAAAGAGTTGTGGGACTGGGCCTGAGTAGGACTGGAGCAAGGAATTTTCCACATACCCCATAAAGAGACAGGCATAACTGGGACTCATGTGGGTACCCATAGCCACACCTTTTATTTGGAAGAAGTGAGACGAGTTTAAAGAGAAATTGTTCAGTGAGAGAATAAGTTCAGCCAGACAGAGGAGAGTGGTGTTGGATGGGGATTGTTCGGACCTCTGTTCAAGGAAGAAGCGGAGAACCCTCATACCATCCTGGTGGGGGATGGAGGTGTAAAGGGATTGGGCGTCCATGGTGAAGAGGAGGTAGTTGGGGCCAGGGAACTGGAAATTGTTGATATTGTATAGTGCATCAGAGGAATTGCGGATGTAGGTGGGAAGAGACTGGACAAGGGGAGAGAGACAGAGTTCCATGGGGCAGGAACAGGGTAACACGGTTGGTCTACCGAGACAGTCCTGCTTGTGGATTTTGGGGAGGGGGTAGAAGCGGGCTGTCCGAGGTTGAGAGACTATGAGGTTGGAAGCTATGGAGGAAATATCTCCAGAGGAGATGAGGTCAGCGACAATCCTGGAAATAATGGCTTGTTGTTCAGTGGTGGGGTCATGATCCAGGAGGAGGTAGGAGGAAGTTGGCGCTCAGCCACTGCAAAGTAGAGGTCAGTGCGCCAGCCAACAACAGCACCATCCTTGTTGGCAGGTTTGATAACAAAGTCAGGGTTGAACCTATGGGAACGGAGTGTGGTGAGTTCAGAAGGAGACAGGTTAGAGTGGGTGAGAGGAGCAAAGAAATTGAGATGGCCGATGTCACGTCGACAGTTCTCAATGAAATGTTCAAGGGCAAGTAAGAGGCCAGAGGGAGGGGTCCAGGTGGAGGGAGATTACTGGAGGTGGGTGAAAGGATCCGTTGCGTGGGGGAGGACTTCTTCCCACAGAAGTGAGCACAGAGACAAAGGCAGCGGAAGAACAGTTCAGCCCGGAATTCAATGCACCAAGAGCATCACGGTAGCACTATTAATCAAGTTGGCCGAATCCTAAAGAACAAATCTGCAACACTGGTCCTGCGGCAGGTGGTGAAAGAACCAACATGAAGGAAAAACCTATTTGACCTCACCCTCACCAAATTTTCCCATTCCACCCAGGATGATGCCCACCACTGGCGGGATTGGTAAATCTCAGTCATTACTTCATTGTTGTTTGTGGGAGCTTGTTGTACGCAAATTGGTTGCTGTGTTTCCTATAGTACAACAGTGGCTGCAGGAAACAAGCACTTCAGGAAATCCTGAGGATATAAAAGGCACTTATGAATACTAATCTTCCTTTCTTAACCGCAAATTATTTTTATGTTGTAGACACTATTTCATAGGGTATTATTGGAAACAAATAATGTTACTGGTAGAAAAATATAATTGAAGGATTGTATAAAGTAAATCTAAGGAATAACAGCTGAGAAGTGCCCAAGGTATTACCATAGCAACAGCGTCCTACTGAAGTTAGCTGCTGTGAGAATCAAGAATTTCCTAGCAGAGGTGGAAAGAATGTGGGCAGAGGTATAATGATGTGATGACTGAAGTGTTGATGACATTAAGTCTACTTTATTTAATATAAGGTGATGAAAGGCTTTAGCTAAAACTCCTGATGTTTAGCACTTTAAAAAATAAACAATAGAAATACTGAGAACCTGTCCTGTATCCATCTCCAGTGGGTAATCACAGTTCAGTCTACCACACTCCCTTTGGCACTACTTAATCTATGGCTCTCTCTGTAATCATACATCACTGCACTGGGTTCTTTTTTGCAAAGTAGTGATCATCACATAAATCTTACACTGAATTACATAGAACTACAGCACTCAAATAGGTCATCCGGCCCATTGGGCCTATGTCGCATTCATTTCATCTTATCCTTTTACCTTATCCATTTACTCCTTTCTCCTTCCCTCATGTATTTATCTAGTTTTCCCTTGAATACATCCAACTCATCACCTCAACCACTTCTTGTAACATTCAGTTCCACATTCTCACCACTCTCTGATGGTCTTCATTCATAAAAAGGGTTTGGAGACACAGGAGAGGTACAATACCTACTTGCATGGATGATACCAGAACTGCAAGCTTATACCTATCAGGAAAGGTTTGACAGGCTGGGTCTCCAACCTCTCGAGAAAAAGTAGGCTGAGTGAACTCATAGAGGTCTTTAAAATGATGGAAGGATTTGATAGTGTGGATATCAACTCTTCCCTTCTGAGAAAAATAGCCAGAGGCTATCAAATAGGATCATCACCAAGAAATCAATTGCAGAATTCAGGGGAAAGTTCTTTACCCAGACAGTGGTAAGAATGCAGACCTTGCTACCACAGGGAGTTGTTGAAGCAAACAGTATGGATACATCTAAGGGGGTGGGGGGGGGGGGTGCTAGATAAGCATTTGAGGGAGAAAAGAATAGAAGGCTACGCTGACAGAATTTGATGAGGTAGGATGGGAGGAGGACCATGTGGAGCAGAAATGCCAGCATGGACTTGTTGGGCTGAATGACCTGTTTCTGTGCCAGATGTGTTATGTAATTATCTGTAAAGTTGTTTCAACTCCTCATAGGACTTTTAGCGACTATCTTATATTTCTGGCCACAAGCTAAATACTGTAAATGTGGAAATCTGAAATAACAAAAAATGCTGGAAATACTCAGCAGGTCTGGCAGCATCTGCCAGAGGAGCAAGAAACAGAGTTAATGTTTTAGACCTTTTGTCAATGTTGAACAAAGGTCATTAACCTGAAAGGTCAACTTTGGGAGGAACTTAATGCAGGCACCAGGGCTCTCACTCTCCAGCTGGAGTGCTGGCGAGAGACCTGTGTTGCCTCCTTTCCTGAAGGGCTGCATATCAGGCACTTAACTGGGCAGTGGCAGCCATCTCCGGATCAAGGCCGCCTAGGGGTGAGACTCCCCTCACTCCCACCAGGAGCAGCCAGCCAATCAGAGGCCAGGGGCTGTGCATTGCTCGACAGCAGCGCCACCGGAGGAGTAGTGGCTGCTTCCTGCATTGCACCCATCCAAGACCAAAGATCACCAAAGGGCCCAGGCTGCTGGTGAATGATGGTGGGATGGGATTGTGGAGGAGTGGACCCAGAAGCAAGGCCAAGGGAATGGCTCTCAGCAGCAACCTCCACTACCGGTTCCAATGCTTAGTTTCTCAATCAGTGCCTGACAAGAAGAGATCTTGCTTTTGAGCTTCCCATATAGTGAGTCTTATGCCTGCCACTAGGTGAATGCCAGTGGAAATGCGATGAGGTCATAAGTGGGCCTTAATTACCTAATTAAGATCCTCAATTAGCACCAGGGTGGAAAGGTTGTCCACAAACCTTCCCACCTTGGACTTAAGTGGGGTGGAGGCGGGAAGACAGCAGGATCTCTACCCACTACCCTCCCATCCTATTAAATGCCCCCTGTTTCCAAACTCACCTCAGGGGAGGGTAGTGGATTCCGGCCTTTGTTTCTCTCACCAGCGATAGTGCCCTACTGGCAAGTGTTTCCAGCATTTTCTGTTTTTATTTTATATTTCTGGCCTGTGTGTTTTGGATGCCCTGTAAGTTAGTTATCTTCTTTATATCTACCCTATGGAACCGTTCCATAATTTTAAAGATCTCTATCGGGTCCTTCAGCGTACTTATTCCTAGTGGAGAGAGCCCAAGACCATTTATTCATCTCAGTTCCAGGACATCACTGCAGGAGTTTCTCAGGGTGGTGTCCTCAGCCCTTTAGTGGCTTCATCAATGACCTTCCTTCCATCATAATGTCAGAAGTGGGGATGTTCGCTGATGATTGCATAATGTTCATCACCATTCGTGACGCCTCAGATACTGAAGCAGTCCAGACCCAAATGCAGAAAGACCTGGACAATATCCAGGTTTGGGTTGACAAATGGCAAGTAACATTCGTGCCACAAAGTGTCAGGCAATGACCATCTCCAACAAGAGAGGATCTAATCATCACCCCTTGGCTTCAATGGTATTACCATCACTGAATCCCCCACAATCAACATCCTGGGGTTACCATTGACCAGAAACTGAACTGGACTAGCCATATAAATAATGTGGCTACAAGAGCAGGTCAGAGGCTAGGAATCTTGCAGCAGGTAATTCACCCCCTGACTCCCCAAAGCCTGTCCACCATCTACAAGGCACAAGCCAGGTGTACAATGGAATATTCCCTGCTTGCCTGGATGAGTGCAACTCCCACAATACTCAAGAAGTTCGGCACCATCCAGGACAAAGCAGCCCGCTTGATTGGCACCACATTCAGAAATATTCACTCCCTCCACCACACTGCTGCACAGTAGCAGCAGTGTGTACCATCTACAAGATGCTCTGCGGGGAATTCACCAAGGCTCCTTAGGCAGCACTTTCCAAACCCATGACCACTACCATCTTGAAGGGCAAGGGCAGCAGATAGATGGGAACACCACCACCTGGAGGTCCCCCTTCAAGTCACTCACCATCCTGACTTGGAAATATATCATCATTCCTTCACAGTTGCCGGGTCAAAATCCTGGAACTCCCTCCCTAATAGCACTGTGGGTGTACCTACACCACATGGACTGTAGCGGTTCAAGAAGGCAGCTCACCACCACCTTCTCAAGGGCAATTAGGAATGGGCAAAAAATGCTGGCCCAGCCAGCGAAGCCCACATCCCAGGAATGAATAAAAACAAAGTTCATATATTTCCTGATAGATGTAACCTCTACTTTCTAGACTTGTCCTTGTAAATCTTTATTCAACTTTGCCAGTGTCCCTATATTGTTTTATAATATGGAGGCCAGAACTATACAAAGTATTTCAAGTCTGGCAAAGTTCTATAGAAGTTTAATGTAACTTCACTGCTTTTGATTTCAAATCCACAAGAAAGAACCATCAGTGCTTTGTTTATAACTTTTATGACTACTACACTTTGTTAAATCTTGTCCTGTGGGCCACTGAGCAGGTGAAAACCACCAAGAAAGGGATAATCTGCACACAGTCCATGGGTACTCTCAGTTGTATTAGAGCAGAGACAGCAGATCAGATGCACTCTCAGTAAATAGAGTTCCACCCCAGAACTCCCCAGATCCAAACATATCTCAATTTGCTATTGCATCCAGCAATTAATAGGGTGGGGGAACATTTCAATTCCTGCTAGCTGTTTCTCTTCTGTAAAGCAGGTAGCCAGCAGGTGAGGGTCTGGCAGGAACCCTATGGGACAAACTGTCTCTCTGAATCAACCAATAGGCTGACCCTTAAATAAGTGTCCAACACTTCCACACACAAGGAGGTTTTGTAATTATACAAGTTGAGGCCTTATGTTTGCTGTAAGATGCCATTCATCACTTCAAAGGGAAATGGGCAGAGCGTGGACACTGCATCCAAGTCCCATATCCCCAGTTTCTAAAGAGATTGCTGGGGACTCCTCCCAAAAGCTATATATTGTGATTTTTTTTAGGATTCCTTTGGGGCTAAGAATAGTCCACAAATCTTCCATTGTCCATTGCTCTTAGTGACCTCCTAATGACACCCTCATCCCAGACATCTTATCCGACCATCCCCAGCAGGCCTTAACCTCTGCACAAGATTTTCTACTAGGGGGAACCGATGAGTTGCAGTGTAACAAGCCACTGAAGCCCAAGGCAGGTCAACGAAATGTCAGTGATGCCTGAACACAGAAGTAGTTCTGACTTCCTAACAGCCACATTGGGCAGGCGCAGGGTAGATTGCTGCTAACACAGTCAGCATTCCCAAAACAAAAGGTTTCCCCCCTTGTATGTTTCAATCATCTCATAGCTCGAAACTTCTCGCACTTCACTTCTATATCCTTGGATTGATATGATAGCCTGGGTGAGAGTCTGGAGGGAACCTTATGATTGAGAGGTTGGAGTGAGGTTGGAGTTGGGGGTGAGGGGAGGGAAGTGGTGGAAGACTAACAGGTTCACTCCAACTCAGTGATGTTAGGCACTGGGACATTTCCTGGGTTTTATTCCCATATCAGAATGTGGTGAGGCTGGTGGTTGAAAGAGGGGAGTGTGTGGCAGGAGGTTTACGAGATGAGTTTCCAATAAGGTAGGTAAAGGCAGATAGGGGAGGGGTCCCAGGTGAAACCTGTGTTGGGGGAACCAGGAGTCCAGTCTGGTCTATTAAATGAACCTGGCTCACGAATGGTCGAGGCCCCACTCTCATCCCACCATGCCAATAAACAGGGCTAAAGATTGTTCAGTTTTGAAGTCGTGAAAAGGAAAAAGCACATTTCCAATTCAGCTTTCTCCTGCCATTTAAGCTAAAGTTCTGTCACCTGTCACCTGTCCTCTGTATCACTACCTCTTCCTCCCGCCAACATGCCCCTTGGTCCTTTGCCCTATGACCCCTTCCCCGCCCCACCTCTTTCACCCCCACCACTGTTCACTCCATCTTGCCCCTGCTGCCTGCTCCTGCCCTCTTTCCCCTGCACTCCCTTACCCATACGAATGCCCTTCCAGAAGCCAGTATACCTCATCTCACTGTGTGTCCAAACCTTTCTGTCTTAAGCCAGGTCTCTGACAGATCAGACTCAAGGAAGGCACTAGTTGCCTCCAGTCTACAGCACCTCCCCTTCTCCTCCTCCTCCAACAACTTTTGGCATTAATGGCCTTGTAAAGGGTTGATGTAGGTTCCAACACCCACCTGACTCAAGGGATCCCAGACAACTGCAGGGCTCTCCTGTGTCAGAAAAGCTGTTGAATAATGGCTCCAGACTTTTTCTGACAGATTCACATCATACCAAATCAGCAATTCCTCCTCACAAAAACACATTCTTCTCCAATAAGGTGATTTATTTGACATAAAATTTAAAATAACCAGGAGGCTTTGAATATCTCTATGTTATTTCAGTCCCTGGAGAATGCTGTTTTATCTTTAATAATCTGTCTGTTAACCTTTGTTTATAATAGTGTGAACTGTTTTTCTCTGCTGAAAATGTTGCTGCATGAAACTGAAATATTCAGTTCGTATTCATTTTCATATGTGCTGGTTTGTTTCCCCAACAATTTAAACACTGCCAGACCCCTTGTCAGTCAGCCCCAGATTCCAGATAAAAGCCTTTTTATACAATTAATCAAAACAGCAGCAGCTGCTGACGACATATTGGAAGCAAGGAAATGGTTTCATCTGCTAAAAATCAAATATGCTTTTACAGCTTTACTACATATGTTATTGATAAGCTGTTGAAGAACAGCAGAATTCTAGGAAGCTATTCGCTAAGCTCTCAGTTTGATGTCTGTGAACAATTTCTCGAAGCATGCATTATTTCAGTGCTTTCAAATGCCGAAACTTATTTTGTACATGTGTGTATTTGTGTGTGTGTATCTGCGTGTGTGTGTGTGTGTATCTGTGTGTGTGTATATATCTGCGTGTGTTTATATGTGTGTGTGTGTGTGTCACTTTGTGTGCTTGTGTTTGTGTGTGTTTATGTGTGAGTGTGTATCAATATGTGCATATTTGTGATTCTGTAAATCCTCTTCCATGCCGTTGCTATGCTGAGGCCAGCCTCCCTTCTTCCACCCTATATAAACTTCAGATCAACCAAAATTCTGTATCCAACTTACACCAAGCCCTGCGCACCCATCAACCCGATGCTCGCTGACCTGCATTGGCTCCCGGTTCAGCAATGCCTCAGTGTTAAAATTTTTGTCCTTTTGTCTAATCTCTCCACAGCCTCACTCTATAATATCTTTGTAAACTCATTCATCCCTACAAATCTCCAAGATACCTACGCTCCTCCAATTCTGTCCTCTTGTACATCCTCCAATTTCTATTGTTCCACCATTGCTGATTATGCCTTCAGCTACCTATAGGTGCTAAGGTGCTGGAATTCCTTCCTTCAACCTTTATATCTCCTACCTCTCTTTAGTCCTTTAAGACAATCTTTAAAACCTCTCTTTGACTCATCTGACCTAACTGTGGCTCAGTGTCAAATCTTGTTTGATGCCATTCCTGTGAAGTGCCTTGGGGAAATTTTAGTATCTTAACAACACAATAGAAATCCAACTGTTGTATCTGTGTGTGGATGACACAAAGATTGGCTGGGTGGTTAACAGTGGGGTTGAGTGTCTTGGGCTACAGGAAGATACAGATGGGATGGTCAAATGGGCAGATAAGTGGCAAATGGAATTTAACACTGAAAAGTGTGAGATGATACACTTTGGAAGGAGTAATTTGACAAGGAAGTATTCAATGAACGGTATGACACTAGAAAGTTCTGAGGAACAAAGGGACCTTGGCAGTGTGTGATTCTGTGATTCTGTTTGTGTTTTTGTCTGTCTGTGGATAATTGTCTCTGTCTGTTTGAATGTCTGTGCGAGTGTCCATGTCTGTGGCTGTGTGTCTGTACCTTTGTATCCATCTGTGTTTGTGTGTGTGTGTGTTTCTGGATATCTGTGAGTGTACATCTAGGTTGAACTGTGGCCATGATAGGTACTCTATAATACAAGTCATTAATATTGAAACTAAAGAATCATGGATTGTCTTCCTTTGAGCACCTTAAGTGAAGATTTTTGACTGCAGTAAGTGCTTTACTTCACTGGTTTAATGAACTGATGTTTGATGTTTGAATTCTGTAATGTTCAGTGGTTCTTTGTTTGACTGTATGAGTCTGTTTATTACTGATGCTCACTGTTGGCTAAACATGGGTGTTGTTTCAGGGTAAAGTAAACAGACAGAAGAAGCTACAAGAAGCCACGAGCCAAAGCATGGAGTAGACATTTTAAAGCACTGTAAACAAAACCTGTTATACACATAGAAACTGGTGTCATCTCTGCATTTATCTAAGATATAAAATATCCAACAGAGTGGCAATGAGGATGATGGGGAACAGTTTAAATTTACCAACTACAGCTCCTTTCTTTCCTTTACTGGGAGATCCACCCAGGGCATAGGATCGATGGATTTTGGCGTTCAAGACTGCTTTTAAGAAGGTGATACTCATACATTGTCTCAGAGCAGAAGGTCAGTGAATATTCGAGCAGCTCACTGAAGACATGCCTATGTTTGATACGGCTGTAAGTGGCCTTGATAAAAACTTTGGGCCAACAAAGAGTGTGATGATTGAATGATATACATTCCACCAGAGATGCCAGGGAAATTGTGAGCCCATTAAGCAATACATGGTAGCTTTTGGTCAATTGGATTCTGCATGTAAATTTGGCACACGAACCAACAAACTCATTTGTTACCAATTAGTTGAAAATACTTAAATTCCACGAGTAAGGGAATGTCTCCCCATGGAGGATGATGATTTAACTTGGAAAAAGCCACAACCTTGGCAGTCCAAATCGAATCTGAAATGTTAGATTCAAAGACACTACAAAGAAATGAACCCTCAGACTCAGGGTTACAGACAAAGCTTGCCCAAGCAACACAAGTGCAAGGATTATGGACAAAGAGACTTTAGCAGTCTCAACAACACTTGCCCTATCATGTTCAGATAGCTTCAAAATCGTGCTTAAATTGTGGAACTGCTCATTGATTCACAACACCTCGAGGGAAAAACACAACTCATGCTTAAAGTGGAATCATTTTGCAAGGTTGTGCAGGTCGTTGAAGAAGAGAACTTCATTGGTTCAACACATGGAGGAGTCTCTCCCAGAGGGTAAGGTACAGCATATACCATCACAAAAGCTAAGATGCCATGTCATTTTAAATAATTCTCAGTTGAGATCACAGACATCACAGTGTCACTTCTCATCAATATTGGCACAGAAGTACCTATTTTGAGTGACAAGGTCCAGCATAAGCGTACTTTGAGAAACAAAGAGGCACAAGGGAACCACAATTTGAAGTTGGAGATTGGGTTCGCATCAATGGCCAAATCGTGACCACAAATTTGCATAATCTCTATCAGAACCAAAGCAGACCAAACCGTTGCTCGGCACCAATGCTTATCTGCTGGATGCCAACTCAAAATGGAACATGAGATGCTTAATAGCAAGCAGACCAGGATTTTTTGAGGACAGTGACTCTGAGGATACATTTCTTTTTCCCGTGAGTTTCTGTGATGTTGATCATTAAGTTAATGATGCAAAACCACAATGTCAAATTCATGGATCACAGCACCATCAACAGAGACCTTTGTTTTTCAAAGGCTATCTCCACATTTAGATAAAATGGATAAGCTGAAGCCTAAGAAATTATTTAGTGTGCATATGAACATACAAAATAGGAGCAGAAGAAGGTCATTTGGCCCCTTGAGCCTGCCTGTCATTCAATAATGTCATGGCTGATCTGTTTATGTTTCAAATTCCACATTCCCATCTACAACCAATAACGTTTGATTCCCTTGCCTAAAAAGTATCTATCTACCTTTGCCTTAAAATATTCAGTGGCCCCCGCCTCCACTGTCTTCTGAGGCAGAGTTCCAAAGTTCCACAACCTACTGAGAGAAAGAATTTCTCCTCATCTCTGACTTTAAAGGGTAACCCTTAATTTTAAGACAGTGCCCGCTAGTTCTGGACTTACCCACAAGAGGAAACATCCTTTCCATGTTCACCTTGTCATGACTGTTCAGTATCACATATACTTCAATCAAGTCAGCCCTCACTCTTTTATTCAAACAAGTCCAGTTTGTCCAACCTTTCCTCATGACACAACCCTCTCATTCCAGGTAGCAATCTAGTAAACCTACTTTGAACCACCTCCAATGCATTTACATCCTTCCTTAAATAAGGGGACCAAAACTGCACACCAATTCTCTCTAGAGTGAAGCATAACATATTTAATTTTATAAAAAAAAAACACCGGATGCTGGAAATCCAAAACAAAAACAGAAACAGAAATACCTGGAAAAACTCAGCAGGTCTGGCAGCATCGGCAGAGAAGGGTACAGTTGATGTTTCGAGCCCTCATGACCCTTCAACAGAACTAAGTAAAATAGGAAAGGGGTTAAATATAAGCTGGTTTGGCAGGGGTGGGGGGTAAGGTGAGTGGGGGGGGTGGTTGTTGGGACAAGCAGCCAGTGATAGGAGGAGATAACCAAAAGATGTCACAGACAAAAGAACAAAGAGGTGTTGAACGTGGTGATATTATCTAAAGGAATGTGCTAATTAAGACTAGAGAGCAGGACAAGCAAGGTACAGATAGCTCTAGTGGGGGGTGGGGTGAAATAATACTAAAAGGGCATAAAAGGTATAGATAAACAATGGGTGGAAATACATTTAAAAATAATGGAAATAGGCGGGAAAAGAAAAATCTATATAAATTATTGGAAAAAACAAAAAGGATGGGGAAGAAACGGAAAGGGGGTGGGGTTGGAGGAGAGAGTTCAAGATCTAAAGTTGTTGAATTCAATATTCAGTCCAGAAGGCTGTAAAGTGCCTAGTCGGAAGATGAGGTGCTGTTCCTCCAGTTTACGTTGAGCTTCACTGGAATAAGCAGCAGCCAAGGACAGACATGTGGGCATGATTTCTGTTTCACAAAACCATGCTGACTCTTCCTAATCACACTGAGCTTTTCTAAGTGCCAAGCTATAACCTCCTTGATGATTGATTCTAACACCTTCCCCTTTACAGACGTCAAGCTAACTGGCCTATAGGTATGTTTTTGTTTAGAATGGTTTAATTTAAGTTAAGGTCTTTAGTTTTACAAGGAAGAAAAGATGTAGTGTTCAATTATTCTGTGTTTGTTTATGTGAGTCTGTTTACTATTGATGCTCACTGTGCTTGATTGGTTAAGTCTGGGCATGGAATCAGAGAAAAATAGATACAGAGAAGCTACTAGAAGCTGAGACCTGAAGCATGGAGTAGACTTTTTAAAGCACTGTAAATAAAACCTGTTAGACACAGGAACTGGTGTCATCCCTGCATTGATCCAAGATATAAAAAACGCAACAAATTCCATGTTTGTTAAGTAAATATACATGTCTGTATTGTGTGGCAGTGTGTAAGCTCATTTTTAATCTAAAGCATGACTAGTCAGCAAGTTCTATTGGACAACACTGCTTTAGCCTTTCTGAGTGAGATTGCCAATTTAACGTCAATTTGCTCCATATGAGCTGGTGGAATTGTCCAGATTCATTCTACTAAGGACCCTTGTAGCCTGTTGAAAGAGGGATTATAATGCTACCAGATTGCATTGAATTCAAACCCATACCTCTTCAGTGAAAGGTTGACATTTAAATCCACCGCATCACCTGCTTTCTGACAATATATCATTGTCACACCAATTGATGACCTCTGTTTATTGATGCAGTGAAGTGCTCTTGTGCTAATAAAATCAGTTGACTTGGCAATTTTCTTCAGGAACTACTCTTTCCTGAAGATAGTTGTAAGCTGTTATTATTGAATGCGTTGAGACATACCAGGTGCAATCACACTGTGATTATTTCTTAGTCCACCGCCGCTCGTATTGAAGTAATGGAAGAAACGGTTGGTTTAACAGTTTGATTGCTGCACTGTTGGAAAAAAAGAAGCCAGTTAAATCCTTCGGAGATAATTATTTCATTGCTTGGTTTCGTTAACTTGAGCATCAACTGTATTTTACATATTTTGCAATGGATGAGAATTGTAAAGGAAAAGGTATTGGATTAGTAAATATTTTGAGGGATAAGTATAGGATCACTGATCCCTTACATGTGTTACTGGGTCATTGCTACACCATTGGGTTGGATCCCCCAATCTCCGGATCTTTGAAGACCAGAAGTACAACCCAAAATGCGCCACGGGACTCTGCGGAAACCCTGATGCAGTGACCTTCATGGGAATTTCCCAGGAATTTTGAACTTGTGACAGGTAATTCTCCTGCTCCCCAGAGTCCTCCACAAAAGTCTCCAACTCTGTGATAGAGTGGAAAACTTCAGACCATTCTGCGGTAATTAGCTGAATAGTTACTTGGGAAATGTTAGACAGAAAAATCCTAGTCAAATGACTGAATACCTAACAGAACTGACCCACCAATCACTCACACTGACCTCCCGAATCCACCCTCAACCCCCTGAATACAGCCCTGACCCTTTGATTAACCTGTGACCTGACCTGACCCACCTACCCACCCCATCCACCTTTCCAACTCACCTACCTGTCACTCCACCCACATAGCACCCTACCTACCAGCCACCCTACCCATCTGCCACCACACCCTCCTGCCACTTTACCCACCCACCTCATCCACCTACCCACCCTACAGTCCTGCCCATTCATCCACTCACCCATTCACTAACATTTATACTGGACATTTAAACTTACGTTACTGCAGCTAGTGCTGTAAAAAGAGCATGTGTCTTGTCTTCTCCCTGACATTACAGTGCTGTGATGTAGTTCTTTGTGGAAACGTACTATATTTCTGAATCTGCATTTCTGAAGAAGCCGGGCTCTGAAGACCTGGTCAGAAATGCGGACCTTCGTCGGGGAGTTTAAAAGTTCAAGTGGAGTAACAACCCAATGATGATTGTGCTTTGCACAGGATCTGAGCCTTTAATCCCATTGAGCGATTTCTCCGCTGCACTTTGTTTTTCAGATATTTGATATAATTCAATGCTTTGAAGTGGAGTTTTTAATTAACAGCAGCTTCACTAAAACTTGTATATAAAGAGATTTCCTCTTCGAATATGCAGTTGCTAGGCTTGATCCAATAGTAATGGTAAGAATGAATGCCTCTGACATCAAGGCAGCATTTGACTGAGAGTGGCATTTGGGAGCCCCGGTGAAACTAGAGTGAATAGCAACAGAAGTGCCAGGCAATGACCATCTACAAAAAGAGAGAATCCAACTATCTCCCCTTGATATTCAATGTCATTACCATTGTTGAATCCCAACCTTCAACATCCTGGGGATCACCATTGACCAGAAACTTAATTGGACCAACCACATAAATACTGTGGCTAAAAGAGCAGGCCAGAGGCTAGGAATCCTGCAATGAATAACTCACCTCTTGGCTCCCCAAAGCCTGTCCACTATCTATAAGGCACAAATCAGGAGTGTGATGGAATACTCTCCACTTGCCTGGATGAATACAGGTCCAACAACGCTCAAGAAGCTCAACATTTTCAAGAAAAAGTAGCTCTCTTGATTGATACCCCATCCACCATTGTACACATCACTCCCTTCACCACCAATGCAGAGTGGAAGCAGTGTGTACCATCTGCAAGATGCATTGCAGCAACTCACCAAGTCTCCTTCGATAGCACCTTCCAAACTCACAACTTTTACCACCTAGAAGGACAAAGGCAACAGAAGCATGGGAACATTATTATGTTACTGAAACATATAGTGCAGAATTTTTAGGGTGACGTGCAGGTCACGGGCCCCACAAATGACACGCGGTGACGTCGGGCGAGTGTCCCGACATCACTGCACGCCATCGCGATATTTCGTTGGGCGGGTGCACGATGAAGTGCGATTCGGGCCCATCATTAATTAACGGGCTAGTTAAGGCCCTTAACTCGGCAATCGACACTGATTTTCAGGCGCCCGTGCGATCTTCAGCTCGGTGCATGGGCTCAACGGGCAGTTGGGTAAGAGACTTTTTAATCAAACTCATCCACGGACTGGATAAGAGGGCTCAGTGGGGTTGTCAATCTGGTCTGTGAAGTATTTATTGCAGAAAGTGTTTTAAACTTGCCTGTGTGATCTGTAGCAGTTCAGAACGAATTCCAGCAGCTTTCTGTGGACTTTGAACCTTCAGCTCAGCAGTCTGCAGTCAGGAATCTTTATCGGGCCTGCAGCTTTCCAGAGGCCTCCCTTTCGCCTGGGTATGGGTTCTGACATCTCCACTGGAAGAAGCTCCTCTGAGGAGGAAGGGAGGGCGAGAAGGGGGAGGAGGCCAGGAGTGCACATTCAGCCTCCAGGGGAGTCACTCTTGGGTGTCCAGGCGCAGGCACAAGGGGCGCAGGGCCAAAAGGTTGTCCAAGGTGGAAGGGATCACAGAAGATGCCACTATCCTGCTGGCAGGGTTTACAGAAGGTGAAGCAGCTACCTCAATATGACTGAGGTGCAGTGCTGAAGGAGGCTCCATCTTTCAAAGAAGACAGTGAACTATATCTGTCAGATGATTAGCCCTGAGATCTTATGACAGCCCATCCCAGCGTTTCTGAAGGTCACAGCTGCCCTCAACTTCTATGCCTCTGGCTCCTTCCAGGGCCCGGTTGGTTATCTTTGCAGTGTCTCCCAATCAGCTGTCCACACTTGTATCAAGCAGGTTACAGACGTTCTGTTCAGGGGTGCATTGACCTTCATTCACTTCCTCCGCGACAGGCAAGTCAGGCACAGCGAGCCAGAGGCTTCACGGCCATTACTGGCTTCCCCCGTATCCAGGGTGCTATAGACTGTACACATGTGGCCATCAAGACGCCAGCAGGTGAGCCCGGTGCCTTCGTGAACAGGAAGGGCTTCCACTCCATGAACGTGCAGATAGTGTGTGACCACAGGATGCAGATTCTACAAGTCTGTGCAAGGTACCCAGGCAGCTTCCACGATGCCTACATCCTCAGACACTCCCAGGTGCTGAGGCTCTTCAGTGCTCCAGCCCGGCTGGATGGTTGGCTGCTGGGTGACAAGGGCTATCCTCTCAGAAGGTGGCTCATGACGCCTCTCTGCCGTCCAAGAGCAGAAGCCTGCTGACCCTGCTGTCCTGTTGGCCTCGATGGGCTTGGCGGTCGTACTCTGGCCCGTGGAGCCTGTGCTGGCCCCACCTGGGAGGGAGCAGACAGTTCCACAGCTGGAATCTCCCCAGTTGTCACAGCCTCACTGGATGTAATGGTCACTGGCAGAGGGGCGGAGGAGCTGCTGCCCTCATCTGGAGCGCCCTGAGAGGAGCCCGCGGAGACGACAGGCAGTTGCTGCACTGACGTGAGGTCGCTTCAGACTTCCCTGCTCACCGTAGATGGATGGGCACCGAGCTGGGAAACTTGGTGCCCAGACCATCTCTCACATTGGCAATAACCAGCTGTGGCCACTGACTCTGTGAGGGCTTGCAGGTCCGAGTGTATCCCCAGGAGAAGCCGCTTGTTCTCCTGGAAGACCCTCTCCAGGAGAGTCGCCACTCTCTCCATGGAGGAAGCATGAGGCTTATGGCATCACTCATGCTCCGTGTGGACTCCTCTACCACGGACACCAAGTGAAGCATGGTCTCATGCAACACTCCCAGATGCTCCCACACACCCGGCCACATTTCCTGCAGTTGTTGCATCACAGACAATTCCAGAGGCACATCATCACACCCCGACTCAGCATGTGCCTGGTTCCCTACAGTCCTCCAGCTGCTGGCGCCATCGGCACTCTCTGTCTCTGCCAGCTTCTCCAGCGATTGTGAAGTGCCCTCTTCACTGTGCCTGGGGCACTAGCCGATGTTACAATGCCCACCGATGTGCTAGTACCTGCGCTGGTACCTGCCTGGCAGAAATGGTGTGACACAGGTGACAGCTGAGGGCCCTCAAGAGAGAGACGGGCATCTGGAATTGCTCCTGGTTGCCAGCCTCTGATGATGCTGAAAATAACAACAAGGACAGTGGATCAGTTAGCATGCACACAGTGACACATTTCATCCCTTTCCCCCTGGATCATTATGTGCTCAACCTTCCAGAATCTAAGCAGACGAACGTTGGTGGGGTGGCAAATAGTCAGGAGGAAGCCCAAACATTACAGGCGGATACTGATGGGCTGGTCAGAAGGTCTAAAAAATGCCAAATGGAATGTTATGTGGATAAGTGTGACGTGATGCACTTGGGCAGGACAAACAAGGTACGGGAATATACGAGGAATGTCAGGACCGTGGAAAGTAAGGACGATTAGAAGGACCTTGTTGGGCATGTTGACAGGCCCGTTAAGGTAGCGGGACAGATACATAAGGCGCTTAAGAAGGTAAAAGCCATACTTGCCTTTATTAGCCGAGGAATAGAATGTAGGAACAGGGAGGTCATGTTACAAGTGCAGAAAATGTTGCCGAGGCCACAGCTATTGTTCTGCGTGCAGTTGTGATCAGCGCTTCATGGGAGGGATGTGATTGGAGTGGAGAGATTGCAGAGGTCGTTGACCAGGATGCTGGCTGGGCTGGAGAGTTGGAGTTATGGGGACACTGGGGATATTTCTCCTAGAGCACAGGAGATTGAGGAGTGACATTATTGAGCTTCATAACATTATGAGGGGCATAGGTAGGGTGGACAGAAAGCAACTTTTCCCCTTGGCAGAGGTTTGACTTACCAGGTGGCATTGATTTAAGATAAGGGGCTTGAGGTTGACAGGTGAGTTGATGAGGAACTCTTGCACACAGTAATGTGGAACGCACTGGCTGAAAGGGTGGTGGATGCAGAAACCCTCCTAACATGTAATAAGTATTTGGATGTGCAGTTGCAATGCCATGGCACATAAGGCCTTGGGGATAGAGGTGGGAAATAGGATAAGGCGACTTTGGAAGGTGGAACACGCATCTTCGAAGGGCCGAGGGATCTTTGTCTATGACGCACACCTCTGACTCTATCAGTCTGTGAATGAGCAATGTTGCTGCATTAATGATTCCGACAATCACCAGTGCTTTGGATGGTGGGAAGTCAGAGCTGATGTGACTGTGGACCTCAAATACCTGGCTGCTCCAGCGCAGCCTCACCGACACCTGAGGACCTGGGCGCATGTTGGGTTTCCAACTCTGGGGCCTTCTGCTCAAATCAGCTCAATACCACCAACTGGGCCTGGCTGCCTCCAGTGTGCAAACTCTCATAAGCATTGTGCGCATTTTTCTCCTACAAAACAGAGACCATTCATTGGGACTAATCGCACATGTACTCTGCACGCACACGCCACACCCTAACCACAGTGACTCATCTCAGGCCTCCAGTGCTTCTTCTCCACCCTACTGCTGATCAGTCACAAAAATATAGTACGGCTGCTCCCAACCCCCACCCCCACCCCCAACGGCCACCAGGGCCACACCCTGCAGCCTGCCCTGTTCCTAGGCCACACACTGCATCTTGGACACATTCTGCATCTATCACTTTCAGAAACACACGATCTTAGCTCCCATAGCAAGGAGGCGTAACTGGGTGCGGCGTTGAGGGCACCAGATGGCTCTTGGCCACGAGGCCTTGAGGCTCCCTTTCCACAATCTCATCACCGTGAATAGGACATGTGTTGGAGTTCTGAGTATGCGCCCAGCTGCATCTCCTGCAGGTTGCCCCCAGACTGCTCATGTGCTACTAAGAGCAATACATAGGGCAAAATTTTGCCACTGGCGAGCAGGGGGCGGGGCCTGCTCACCGACGCATAAAATGACGCGGGATGGCAGAACCCCCGACGTCATCCCTCCCCATTTAAATTTTCAGGAAGGCGGGGGCGCAACAAAATCAGCTGCGGGCCCGCCGACCTGGCAGTGGCCAATTGAGGCCATTGAAAGGATCATTTAAACAATTAAAGGACCTGCCCGTCCAACCTTAAGCTTGGCGGGCAGGCCAGGAGCCCTAGTGGCAAATAGAGAAAACGTGAAACCTCATCCACCGGCAGGATGAGGTTTCATGCAGGGTTTTAAAAAGTTTAATAAACTTATTATGTAAATTATGAACATGTCCCAACTCAAGTGACATTATCACATGAGGGAAACATGTTGGGGAATTTTTTTTTCTATTTTTCATATTTTTAAAAGTGTCAGTAATCTCCCTGAGATTGCACTTAGCCTCAGGGAGATGTGTGCTCTTTCGAGTGCACGTGTGAGGGAGCGCACTCTCGCTTTTGGAGAATCCTGCCCTGCCCGCACAGGGAGCATTTCCCACCGGATGCCACGCCTAGCGGGCCTTAATTGGCCTACCCGCGTAAAATGGCAGGATCCCCACCCGGCGGAGATTGGGCCGGGCCCGCCCGCCTGACAGGTAGAAAAATCTGCCCATGGTGTGGGGAGAACTTGTCTTCTCATGAACCAATCAGACTGATGTAAGCATGGTCACTATCTGTTTGCCCACCCAGCGTACGAGAAATGCCCAACATGATTCACTGCAGTCACAACTGTAAGACTTGGAGTGGGGGAGGCCTCAAAGGGTAAGGCTACCTGCTGGGTTAAATGCCCAGTGCCAACATGGTACTTACCCTTCCAGAGTGTAACAAATTGTTGAAGCGCTTATGGCACTGGATCCAGGTGTGCCTCACCACATTGCGGGAGCTCACCACCTCCGCCAGCTCCTCCCAGGCATGTTTTGTCATGTGGGGGGGGTCCTCCTCCTCCCATCCTGGGGTAATAGCACTTCCCGAAGTGCTACCACCTCCTAGAGCAGGACAGCAAGGCAATCATCAGAAAAACGGGGGGCACATTGGCCCCCCTGCTGGCCTACCCTGTAGCCTGCCCTGCTTCTGGGCCACACCCTGCAGCCTGCCCTGTTCCTGGCCCACACCCTGCAGACTGCCCTGTTCCTGGGCCACAGCCTGCCCTGTTCCTGGCCCACACCCTGCAACCTGCCCTCCTTCTCTGGCTTTCCCTCACCATTGACCTGCTGTGCAGACCCCCTGTGGTTGGATCTGCAGCTGGCCATAGTGATGAGCCTAAAGGACTTTTTTTAAACAGACTGCCCCATCGCCATTGGACCCGGTGGTCTGTACACACCCAGCACAAACTTTACACTCCCGCTCGCCACGGGAGTTGGAAATGCGCTGGGCAGGCCTTAATTGGCCCGCACAGGCAAAATGGCGGCACAGCCCCAATCGTGGACAGCGATCGGGCCTGCAGCTGCCCACATCAGCACCTGTTCCACCCGCCAAATGGAAAATTTTGGCCATAAGATTCTCAGGGGGCTTAACAGGGTAGATGCTGAGATTCTTCTCCTTGTGGGAGATTCTAGGACTAGAGGGCATAATCTCAGAGTAAGGGGTAGCCCATTTAAGACAGAGATGGGGAGGAGTCTGTGGAATTCTTTACCTCAGAGGGCTGTAAGCGCTGGGTCACTAAGTATATTCAAGGCTGAAATAGATTTTTAATTAGTAAGGGAATCAAGGATTATGGGGAAAAGGCGTGAAAGTGGAACTGAGGATTATCAGATCAGGTATGATCTCATTAAATGGCTGAGAAGACTCAATGGGCTGAATGGCCTACTTCTGTCCCTACGTCTTATGGTCTTATGGTCTAACACCACCGCCTGAAAGCTCCCCTCCAAGCCACACACCACCCTGACTTGGAACTTAATAAACGTCCCTTCACTGTCACTGGGTCAAAATCCTGGAACTCCCTTCCTAACAGCACTGTGGGTGTACCTACACCACATGGACAGCAGCGGCTCAAGGAGGCAGTTCACCGCCCCCTTCGCAAGGGCAATTAGGGATGGGCAATAAATGCTGGTCTTGTCAGAGAGGCAGTACTAATAATCTCTGCAAATTGTTTAGAAATTGTACTAATAAACAAGTGTTGAGCAAATACCAGAGTATGTCTACAGCCTGTCTACTAACTAAGTCCCATGAATCCAGTTTCTGGCAGTGTGTATGGGATGGATTGGTCAAAAAAAAAATAAAGATTTGTGTTTCTAGCGTACAATTCATACACCAGGACATCAGAAAGCACTTTACATCCAATGAAGTACTTCTGTAGTATATTCACTGTAATACTGTAGGAAACATAGCACAGCAAGTCCGAGAATCCAAGGTGGAAGAACACGCCACAGAACACGGTAGCAGCAGTGGAGACATTTGCGTAAAACACATATCAATGTTATCTCAGGATCCACAGAGTGACAGGAATTTTGAAAGCAGCTTGTAAAAAAATCGGCAGAAGGAGGAGGCACACTGGAGGGAGGTCTTGTCCCATGAAAGAATAAAAAAAAGGACAGATAGGATAGCCATTTTGCACACAGCACAATCCCAGAAATGGTAGTGAAGCAAACAGCTGGTTCATCTGTTTTGTTTGTCAGTGTTTGTTGAGGGAAGAGCATTGGCCTGGCCACCTGGAAAAGCCACTGCTCATCTTCAAGTAATTGCATGGAATACTTTACACACACCAGAACAAAGAGAAACTCTGTTTGATATATCATCAAAAGAATAATGCCTTGGACTGACACAGCAGCTCTCCTTCAGAACTATATTAAGCCTGGTCTGGGGTAGATTCAGAAGCAAGAGTGCGATGACCCATGTCAATACTTAGCTTTTGTGATTAAGGCAGGAACTAAGTCAATGTCCATCGCTGGGTTGGATAGGCAGAAAAAATGGAAAGGGATTGAAGTAATATGGGAACAGGAAGGGAACATTGGTTCAAGACTATTTGTTCACATGGGAGGGTAAATGCCAACACAGTGATTGACCGAATGGCCTGTTTCTGTGTTGTAACTGCTGTGTATTTCTATGTATTTACATATCGGCTGCTGTGAAACAATTTTTAAGCATCTTCATCCAGTTTCTGATGGTGTGTATGAGCTGGATTGGTCGAAAAAATTAAAGATTTGCATTTCTAGTGTACAATTCATACACCAGGACATCAGAAAGCGCTTTACATTCAATGAAGTACTTTTGTAGTATATTCACTGTAATACTGTAGGAAACATAGCACAGCAAGCTCCCACTAGCAGCAATGAGTTTTATATGTTGGTTGAGGGATAAATAGCACAACACGCTGACCTTCTTGATTAATTGGAAGTGAAATGGAACCTAGAGCTCACTCAATAGCTTGGGTGGGAAAATGTAAACCTATCAAAGTGATGGTTATGGGTGTTCTTCTGAGGTTAGGAGCTGAGACTTGATACAAGGGCGAATCGGAGGGTGATTGGAATTGAGCCTGACCTGATGTAGGGATGCTCAATTTAGGTCATGGGTGCCAGAGAGATTCCACAAAACTAAGAAAATTTGCCCAAATCATTGTTGAAATATCAGAACTAAAGCTTTGTGTTAACTCTTGTATCGAATGCAGTCAGGTGTCAGAGAAGCTGCGGGCTGACTGTGTAATGCTCCAAAACTCCAGGAGCTATAATGAATCATCTGAAATTTTTGTGTGGTTCAGAACAGATATCAGCGCTTAAAATAAATTAATATTACTTATTAACATCTTTGCAGCCATCCTAACTCCTGCTCCATAGTGAGACTGAATCCTGATGCTTGGGATCCCTTTAATAGATCATGTGCTCTCATTGCAAGCTTTTAATTGGAAAAAAAATATGAAATTCAAACAGAACCAAGTGGCTTTATAATCGTCCTAATCAGCTGAAAAGTAACCTGCTGCGAGAATGCAGCGCTTTTATTGAAAGGTTTGTGGAGCATGAACATGCAATTAATGCTCAGGTTTTAACACAGGATTTAGTGCTTTGTGCCTGGTGTTCTACCGATAAACCATCCAACTGAGCATTAGAAACAATCATACGAACCAGTCGGCCAAACAAGGAATATTCTGCTTTCGCAAGTCCTGCTTTATTTACACTGCTGGCAAAGACAGGGAAATAGCAGGTGGAATAGCAGCAATATCACACATTAGGAAGAATGATTTTGATGTTTCAATGACATTATTTATAATAACAGGAGAAGTAATTATAAAATTGAGAAACTATGGCCCATAACAATTGAGCATGGACAAACTCTCTAAACAATAATTAAGATCCTACAGATTAAGAGGAAAGCAAAGGATTACATGAAGTGATTTAATGTGCTGAAATTTTCTGGCGAAGGAGTATAGGGATTATTAGATGAGGAACATGTACAGTAGTCACATGATATAACAATAATTGAGTTGTTGATGAATCGTAGCAATCAACCTCTATCAATTAATCTACAATATGAGACAAAGAAAAATGCCGTCAATGGACAGCTTTGGAAACTATACGTTCAAAGTTACCTGTTTCACCTAAGCACTGTACAGTTAAGGAAAAGTAATTTATAAATAAAATACAGCAGAGCAAGGCTAACAGTGACATTTATGCCTGCAGAAAGTGCTACATCACTCCAAATAATGAACAGTAAGAGAGGATTTGAAGCTGTCAATTTGTTTTTTTTTCCATTAGTGTTTTAAAATAGCCCTTCTGAATTTATGTTGCAAAGAAAGACTTGCATTTATAATCAGCTTTCACAACCCCCGGACATCTCCAAGTGACTTACAGCCAATAAAGTGCTTTTGAAGTGTAGGTATTGTTGCAATGTAGAAAATGCAGCAGCCAAGTTGCACACTGCAAGCTCCCACATGCAGCAATGTGATGATGACCAGATAATATGTTTTTATGATGTTAATTGAGGAATAAATATCAGCCAGGGCACCAGGGATAACTCCCTGCTCCTCTTCAAAATTGTGCAACAGGATCTTTTACGTCCGCCTGAGATGGCAAACAGGGCCTCAGTTTAATCTCTCATTCAAAGGACAGCACCACTGACCATGCAGCAATGCAGCGATAACCTTGATTTTTGTGCTTAAGTCCTGGTGTGGGACTCAGGCCCACAACTGTCTGATCTGAGGTAAGAGCCACAGCTGACACATGAGAATATGGTACAAAATCAAAGCATATTTGCAAGAAAAAGAAACACATAAATAATAATATAAAAACAAAAAACTGCAGATGCTGGAAATCCAAAACAAAAACAGAATTACCTGGAAAAACTCAGCAGGTCTGGCAGCATCGGCGGAGAAGAAAAGAGTTGACATTCGAGTCCTAATGACCCTTCAACAGAACTGAATGAATGTTAGGAGTGGGGTGAAATATAAGCTGGTTTAAGGTGGGGTGGTGGGGGGAGAGAAGTGGGGGGGGGGTTGTTGTAGGGACAAGCACACAGTTTTAGGAGCAGATAATCAAAAGATGTCACAGACAAAAGAACAAAGAGGTGTTGAAGGTGGTGATATTATCTAAACGAATGTGCTAATTAAGAATGGATGGCAGGGCACTCAAGGTACAGCTCTGGTGGGGGTGGGTGGAAAGACTAGCAGGGCATAAAAGATTTAAAAATAATGGAAATAGGTGGGAAAAGAAAAATCTATATAAATTATTGGAAAAAACAAGAGGAAGGGGGAAGAAACAGAAAGGGGGTGGGGATGGAGGAGGGAGCTCAAGATCTAAAGTTGTTGAATTATAATATTCAGTCCGGAAGGCTGTAAAGTGCCTAGTTGGAAGATGAGGTGCTGTTCCTCCAGTTTGCGTTGGGCTTCACTGGAACAATGCAGCAAACCAAGGACAGACATGTGGGCAAGAGAGCAGGGTGCAGTGTTAAAATGGCAAGCGACAGGGAGGTTTGGGTCTTTCTTGCGGACAGACCGCAGGTGTTCTGCAAAGCGGTGGCCCAGTTTACGTTTGGTCTCTCCAATGTAGAGGAGACCGCATTGGGAGCAACGAATGCAGTAGACTAAGTTGGGGGAAATGCAAGTGAAATGCTGCTTCACTTGAAAGGAGTGTTTGGGCCCTTGGACGGTGAGGAGAGAGGAAGTGAAGGGGCACATGTTGCATCTTTTGTGTGGGCATAGGGAGGTGCCATAGGTAGGGGTTGAGGAGTGGGGGGTGATGAAGGAGTGGACCAGGGTGTCCCAGAGGGAACGATCCCTACGGAATGCCACTGGGGGGGGGTGAAGGGAACATGTGTTTGGTGGTGGCATCATGCTGGAGTTGGCGGAAATGGAGGAGGATGATCCTTTGAATGCGGATGCTGGTGGGGTGATAAGTGAGGACAAGGGGGACCCTATCATGTTTCTGGGAGGGAGGAGAAGGCATGAGGGCGGATGCGCAGGAGATGGGCCAGACACTGTTGACAATGACAGTGGATGGAAAACCTCAGTTAAGGAAGAAGGAGGACATGTCAGAGGAACTGTTTTTGAAGGTAGCATCATCAGAACACATAAATAATGTCCATTGTCCGTTTTTATTAATCTTCATAGTTTTATAAGCAAACGCATGATTTAATGCCTTTAGGCACTAATGGCAACTTGATCAAATTTCTCCTGATAATTTTGCTCATAAATTAAGTTTCAATTTCCATAGGAGAAATTCAGCCACACATAAAACTGTTCCTCATTCCCACAAACATGAAATCAATGATAGAGTTTAAAGGGTTAGCAGATGGGTTATGCTAAATATGACATAGGCGATGATGTACCATTGACATCAGTCAGTCATGTGCTAGACTCTCGAGGGAGGGGTTGGAATCGTGCCTAGGAGCAACATGCCTACTATGTAGATAAAAACAAAAAACCTGTGGATGCTGGAAATCCAAAACAAAAACAGAATTACCTGGAAAAACTCAGCAGGTCTGGTAGCATCAATGATGCTGCCAGACCTGCTGAGTTTTTCCAGGTAATTCTGTTTTTGTTATGCCTACTATGTAACCTGTTTAGGTGTATTATGAATAAGCAAGTGTTAAGCAGATACATGAGTATGTCTACAGTCTGTCTTTTAACCAAATACCATGCCTAGAGTGTGAGATAGAAGAACACATCTCCGAACACGGAGGCAGCAGTGGAGATATCAAAGTGAACCATACATTAGTGTTATTGAAGGAACTGCAGAGTGAAGAAACCTTTGAAAGCAGCTCATGAAAAATCAGAGGAAGACTGTAGTACGCTGGAGAGAGATAATGATGAATGTACCTGGTGAGCAGTCCCTGCCCTTGTCCTGCCCACTTGACTGCCTCGAGACCCCACAGAGAGGCCAGCAGTGGGAGTTAAAGAAATGCCATTTTCTCCGGCATTGAGCAGCGTCAGGTCTTCATGATGAGGAGCCAAAGCATCAAGTCAGTTCTTTTCTTTATGCAATAGGTCCAGTAGCAGATGATGTTCTCCTAAGGCAGGATGTGGAGGAGTCCACCACAGACGTTGAGTCCATTCTTAAAGCCTTTGACACTTAACCCAAATCAAAACTTAGTAATCGAATTAGCACATTTTAACCATCAGTAGCAATGACCTGGGAAATCAATTGAATTATTTCTCACCGCCTATATCGCTTAGCTAGTTCGTGTGGCTATGGGACCCTGAAGGATGAGCTAATCCGTGATCGCGTATTTGCGGGTGCCTGGGATGAAAAACTCTCCCGGTTTTCTGCAAATGAAAGATAACCTTTCTTTGGATGAAGCAATCCAGTATGTGAGGCAGGCCAAGCTTACAGCATTTAACTGGGCTATAATTCGTGGCAGCACTGAGGCTTTACGTGACTCCATTCACTGGGTATGCCCAAGGGCAATGGCCCCACCCACAAAAAAGCCCATACCAGGCAAAAAGATGGGAATCTCCACACTAGCAGCCATTTTCCAATGCTTGCATTGTGGCATGAAAACCAGCATGGACACAGAACTGCTCAGCAGGGGGCGCGGAATGCTTCCAGTGTGGCAACACTGAACATTTCAATGTCTCAGCAAATCAACCATTTTAACCAAAACTGACGGCAAGAAAATATTAATGAAACACACGCCATCTAGGAAATGCCACGTGAAGAAAAATACAAAATTACAGAGTGCCTCAGGGAAGTTGATTGTCTTAATCTGAGTTATTGGTCAGTTACAGTCCAGAAATTGCCCAGCTGTTAACGATGTTTACAGGGCATGTCCAGAGAACACCGAAGTGTCCATGAGGAAAGCAAAGACCGGAATAAATGGTTCAACATCATGTGAAGCCACAATCAGAGGCCAGACAGGTGTGGCATCTCCATCAACCAAGGGCATGGAACAGATATCATCCAAATAAGATCCATGAAATGTCCAGCCAAGCTACATGCTCAGGTGATGAAGATGACCAACCATTGATGCACAAAGTGAGCAGAAATTCCACAATGTCAACATCAAAGAATGTATTGGCACAATGCTATCAACAGAAGCTTTTGGCACCATCCAGGTACATGGTCAGCATAGTCCATATGAAAAACTGGATACTAGTGCAGGTGCAAACATCTTTCCACTTCACACACTGAAATGTATGTACCCACAGAATTGGCAAGTGATGGTTCAGCCAACCACTGCCAAACTCACCACGAATAATGGCTCAGAGATTCCATCCCTGGGATCCATTACACCCAAGCGTCACTGCAGCAACTTACTCTGATCATCCCAAATATTCTATGCTGTGGACACAATGCAGGGACCTGCGGCATGCAGGGACCTGTCCTGGGTCATCTTCCATGGTATTGTTAAGACATTGATGAAGACCATAGGCCACAAGCAGCACCATAAGAAACCCTGTGCTTACTCTGGGAAAAGAGCACCTAACTCCGCAATGCGGATCATCAGCTGATAGGCACTGAATATGTGTATTCTTGAACTTACAAACTTCGTCATACTGCGGAACCAACACAGAATTTACTATTCGGCAGACAATCGCGGACAAACTTCTCAGTTACCACTAGTTGATGCTCTAAAGAGTACAAAGTGTATTAATTAAAAATCAGGGGAAGATGAAAGATGCCCATGACCAGCATGTGAGTAATGAACTACTGGACCTGAACATTGGCAAAAAGTTTGAATAAACCACTCAACTAATGGCACATTGGCTCCAGCAAAAATTACCAGATTGTATCAAGTACGAACACCAAGTGGCATTACAGTGTGATGAAACAGATGCCAAATCAAAACAATACTACAACCAACAACACTGAGTAACCCTTTTGTGGATAGAACGTGATCGAAGATGTAATGCAAGTGAAGCATCCCTAACCAGCATTCGGAAAACATAGAGCAGCCTCCAATCAAGATCACTGTAACTAAGTCTGGATGCTAATACATTTTAGAGTCTTGTAAATTCATTGCTTTGTAAAAGGGTGTAGTCAGACATAATGGGCTGCATCTTCCGGTCGGCCAGTGGCGGGTAGGGCCCCCTCGCCGACGTGTAAAACGGCGCGGGGTGATGTCGGGCGGGCGTTCCGATGTCACCTCGCGTCATTTACATTCTCAGGTCGGTGGGCGCAGAGCCAAGTTGGCTGCGCGTCCAACAACCTGTCAATGGCCACTTAAGGCCAGTAATAAAGTAATTAAGCTAATTAATGGAGCTGCCCGTCCAACTGTAAGGGCAGGCCGGGAGCCCAGGCCGGCTTCAGAAAAAAAAACCATGAAACCTCAGCCACGGGTGGGATGCAGTTTCGTGAGGGATTTAAAATGTTTGTAAAATGTTGAAATAAAAGAAATTGACATGTCAACATTACATGGGGGAACATGTCAGGATTTATGTTTACACTTCCAAAAATATTTGCAACTTCCAGCGGTCTCCCTGAGGCAGCACTTTGCCTCAGGGAGATCTGTGTGCTCTTTTGCGCACACCCGGCTCAGGGAATTCCCACCCCCACCCACACAGGGAGCACACAGCACTTCCAAGCAGACATCACGTTGGGCAGGCCTTAATTGGCCCGCCCACGTAAAATGGCGATCGGGAACCCGCTCGCCCATGTCCGCCCCCCACACATCCCCACCCCCCCCATCCCCTGACAGGGGAAAACGTTGCCCAATGTTATTTCCTTTTGCTGTCATGTAAATAGTTTGATTCTTCGAACATATACCTCTAGTTTATGAAAAAGGGGGATGCTGTGATGTACATGTACCTTTAAGGGCATATATTTTATAAAAGCTGTCAATTATTGCTCACCTCTAGGCAGAATATGATGTGCAACCCCACGACTTTGTACTCAGCATACAGTATAAAACAGAAGCCTCCCAGTTAACACTGAATGTATACAGTCTTATCTTTAAGTAAAGAACCCACATTATTGTTTTGCCAATCTTGTTGAATGATAGATATGTTAATGTGAAATAGAAAAGCCTAACAGTAACATGCAGGCAGTGTGTAAAGTCAGCACCTATCAGTGTTTCATTCAATGGGTGCAGGTTAATTAATCATTGTGATCCCTGGGCCTGAGTTTAATTTAATTTAATCCCTCTGAGAGTTTGAAGTAATCGATGGGGAATGGGAGGCACAGAGTTTGGTAAAAGTAGATGGGGGGCAGGAATTGGTGAAGGTGGAATTTAGAAGGAGATCGGTGGGGGACAGGGATTGGTGACTTTGGGATTGACGGGGAGATTATGGAGGTGGTGGACGAGTGTACTTGATAGCTTGTTAGGCCAGCTGGAATCACTCCTGCTGTTCCTAGCCCTCAAGCAGTGCTGTAAAAGCAGTTGTCTGATTGAATCAGCCCTTTGCTCCTCCCTCTAACTGTAGGGTTTCTCAAGGCCAAGAAAACCTGGCCGAAATTGGTTAAAAAAATATAAATACTTTTGCAATGGAGATGCACAGTCTCCTTACATGTTTCAATGACTGATTGGTCTCCTGAGAGTGAATTGGTTGGCCAGGCCTCATTCTGATTCTGTTAAAACAGGAACTGGGTGGGTTTGAGCCAGCTTTGGTTCTGATTTTTAAATTGTTTAATATCTTTATTTCCTTTCCAACCCAAACCTACGCATTTTTGGGGTTAACATTAACCTCATACAGTACAAAGACTGGAAGTTAGGCTAAATCTTTACAGTGGTTGTGTTTCAGTAGGGAAGATTAGTAAACAGAAGGGAATAAAAGGAGATATTGATTAGAAAACTTTTCAAATTTAGCTGAAACATTTACAATCCGTTTTCATAGTTTTTAATAGTGGTGGCTTAACCCGGGTGTAACAAAGCAACCCTTGACCTCAGAGAAAGTTTATTAAGGTAATATTATGGTCTGTTTCAGAATTGCTTGGGTGCGAAGTTGATTGGGAGTGCTTCATATACAAACTCATGCCCCTGTCATACCACAATCCCTTGTGTTCTGCTTTTATTGGTTGTTAACCCATTTAAAATAAATTGGTTAATGACCAAGTACAAATTTATCATTTAGGACTATCTACCCTATGGGGAGAATTTTTCGGTCGGCAAGTGTGGGCGGGGCCCGCACACCGACACGTAAAATCATGGGGGGGTGGGGGGTGATGTCGGGCATGCGTCCCAATGTCACCACGCGTCATTTAGATTTTCAGATCAGCGGGTACACAGCCAAGTCTGCTGCACGCCCGCCGAACTGGCAAAGGCCACTTAAGGCCATTAATAAAGTAATTAAAACACTTAACTGTCCAACCTTATGATTTCCAGTCAGGCGATGAGTCCAGGTGGCCTTCAGAAAAAACATGAAACCTCATCAATGGGGGTGGGATGAGGTTCCATGAGGAATTTAAAATGTTCCAGAAATTTTTAAATAAAAGTTATGGACTTGTCCCGGCTCATGTGACAGTGTCACATGAGGGGACGTGTCAATAACTTTTATTCTCACCTTTATTCAATGTTTGAAACCTGAGCCGATCTCCCTGAGATAGCACTTTGCCTCAGGGAGATCTGTGTGCTTTTTCAAGCGCATGTGTGAAAGAGTGCACTCCCGGCTTAGGGAATCCACCTGCACAGGGAGTGCTATGTGCTCCCTGGCGCATGTCACGCTGGGTGGGCCTTGATTGGTATGCCCACGTAAAATGGCGGCATGCCCCTGGCCGGGGGCACCCACTCCCACACAACCCCCCCTGACATGGGGAAGATCCTGCCCTATAAGTGTGCACAGTAAAAGCTTTAAATCCTGACTGACCCAGAGAGCTTGGACTTGCTCTCTTTCGCTACTAGAATTAAACCTTAGCTTGAGTGAGTATTAATATAGTTGCCCCTCTAAAGAGTAATCTAAAATGATGATTGTGCTTAATGTGGTCATTCACAATGATATGTCATTGGTTCAGCCACTCATTTCCGACTCAGAGATTGCTGCTTAAAACATTCTAGTAATTTACGGTGTGAGGTGCAATTCATTGAAAATGTTCACTGAATTAAATTGTGCTGAATTTCAATTATTTTCCAAACCTCACACCCATCTATCTAATTAGCACAACATACTTTATTGTTGCATTCCTGAGCATTATTTTGCTCAATACAATGTCGAATAACATACAGTGACTTATTCCGGAAGTTCTGAGGGATCATTTTTGGGACAGATTATAAAACAATATAAACAGGGTGCTATAACATAAAAGAAAAACAATCAAGTCTCGTAAACGCAAGGAAGTAAAGTTTTTCTCTTACACCAAAGAGAGTAGCAAGTCCCTTATTTTATGTACGACCTCGGTGGCTAAGCAATATTTCTTTGAAATGCTGATCTACACAAAGCCAGGGAGCAGACAAGTGAAAGAAATTCATTATCTCTAACAGCTAACCCAATCAAATGGAAATAGTTGAGAAGGAGTGTAGTGAAAATTAGCTTATCATCTGAATCTTCTCAGTTATTACTTTGTTTGTTTAAATAATCTTCAGAATATGGACAGCAGCAATTAGAAATTGTAAAATAAAATCATAGAAAATGAATGTTAGATTTTGGGAAAACAAGTCATTTTGTTCAGTCCCTGTTGAGGATTCTGTATCTTTATCTCCTCACCAGCTGCTCGTTCAGACTAAGCCATATGGTTCAGCACTTCAGTGCCTTGTTTGACCCAGAGCTAGATTTCAAATCCCAGATTCAATCCATCATGAAGTCAGCAACTTTACCCACCTCTGACCTTATTTGATCTCCTGCACTACTTCCATTAACCTCCAGCTTCAACTTCTCATGTTGTCACCAGCTTCCCAAACCTCTCCTATACACACTCCTAATGATGAAACCCTCTGCTACCTACCTTCTGTCCTGCAACAACTCTCAACTCCCCTCATGCCTGATCTTGTTCACCTCCTCTGGAATCCTCATTTAGAAATCAATATCCAATCTCACTCCACCTTCCCTTCTTTTACACCTTTGACTCTGTGCACCAAACTATACCCTGTAGTCTTCCAAAGGCTGGATCTTTTACTATCTGTCTCTTCTCATCAAAGGTCTGAAGGCAGAAAACATGTGCCCAACATCTTCCCACCAGCTCCAGCCTACTGTAACATGGAAAAACTCAACCGATCTCAAATCTGGAGAATAGTAGATGCATAGTCAGAGGGGCTGCCATTCTCTAAAAGGATGAGAGCCTGGTTTGTTTTTGTGGAACCTAGAGGAGAAATCCTGATTCTCACAAACCTGCAACGATAAATTATCACTTATCTTCTGACACCTCTTGAGTTGGACCACTAACTGAAATTGGGGGAAGTGAACACAGTCCGTCCAACTGAGTGCAAAAACAGCAACTGGGTTCCTAGGTAAGTCATAGATGCTGCTTTGTATATTGAAAGGGCCTGACTGGGTGGGGTTGGGTGGGCAGCGAGGGGTGGGAGGGCTCCAGCTGCCCAGCAATAGGCCCATTGAAAAATAGTGTCAGTGAGAATGGGGCAGTAAGCCATCTTTCGAGGTGCTATCATCCTACACTTCTTATAATGGTTGTGGACACTACAACTTTCTTAGAGAAAACTCTGTAAGCACCTTCAGTAAGGCAGTCAGATGGCAAAGGAATATAAAAAGGATGGAATGCGGGAGGGGAGACTTAGAAACTTAACTAAGTCAAGCAAGACAACCACTAAAATGGGGCAGTATAAAGTGTCTATTAGTTTTATATAATTATGCAGAGGTTGTATTGTTGATAATAAGTGAAATAGAGTGTAAATATTGTTCTCTATCTTCACATTACTGTGAAATAAAGCAGCTTTTAAAACAGCTTTTAAAATTCTGCCCTATGTGTCTTACCGTTGCCTTAGTGGAGTCTGATTAATTAGAGGACTTAGAAATTATTATAGTAGCAATTTATAGACATGTGCTTGTGCTTAAAATCATTTCTCTTTTTTATAAATGTTTAATCTAATTTTGTAAAAACCTATAAGGCTTGGCGGTCTTATTATTAATGAATTCAAGCCCACATCTCAAAACATTCAAATTGTAAAAATAGTTGTGGCAGTTGTCTCAAGTTTCCCTCCGGGATCTGAACAACTCAGCATTTACCATTGGCTGTGCCACAACAGGACCCCTCTTCTTCTGTTCGTTACAGAAACCTGTTTCCTGCGGTTCACTCCTGTCCAGCTTCTCCTGGCAGCTGCTTCCAGGTTTAGTTTGGGACTCACTGTCTGAACCTCTCTTATGATGCTTCAGCTGACAACTCCTTTCAACTTTAGAGCACACTGACTCTCTGAACTCAAACTGCTTTCAGTTTCTCTGACTGTGTGTATGTGAGACCTCTCTCTCTCTCTCTCTCTACCCCTGTTGCTAGGCAACAGCATATTTTTTTCTCTACTTTGTTTTAACTTCCCTAAACCACCACCCTCCCCTTGATAATATTTATCTCCACTTCAAGGGTCATAAAACTCATTAAAAATGCATGTGTATAAACAGAGTTTTGACTTGTTGTCTCTACTCTAAAGTGAAACTAGATCCCAGGTTTCACCTTTTTAACCCACAAATAGGAAAAAATATAAATTAAATTTAAAGATACAGCTTATTCCTAGCATAACAAATACACATGTAACTTACTTAAACTTTTCTGGTTCCTAACACAGTAAAATACAAAATCAGTGGCTCAACAACAAAGATGGAATTGAAACTGAGGTGAACACTTGGTATTTAATACTCTAAATGAGTACTTCCATCAAGTATTCATAAGAGAAGATATAAGAAGTGTATCTTCCCCATAGTTAACCAAAGGAAAATCAATGTGCTTGATCTAAATGAAATAGAAATCCTTGAAGAAGCTAAATTGGACCAGAGCAAGGACATTTGTCAGGGTAGATAGTATTTGTTGCAGAGGTGTAGTATACTGCAAGATTTTGTTATATTGCCTATCTGTTATGGGGGTGGGTTATCAGCTAAAGCTATTTCAATGACCTTCCTTCCATCATAAGGTCAGAAGTAGGGATGTTTGCTGATGATTGCACAAGGTTCAGCACCATTCGCAACTCCTCAGATACTGAAGCAGTCCATGTCCAAATGCAACAAGAACTGGACAATATCCAGGCTTGAGCTGACAAGTGGCAAGTAACATTCACACCACACAAGTGTCAGGTAATGCCCATGTCCAACAAGAAAGAATCTAACCATTGCCCCTTGACATTCAATGGCATTACCATTGCTAAGTCACCCACTATCAACATCCTGGGGTTTACCATTGACCAGAAACTGAACTGGACCAGCCAAATACTATGCCTACAAGAGCAGAGCAGAGGCTAGGAATCTTGCGGCAACTAACTCACCTCCTGACACCCCAAAACCTGTCTGCCATTTACAAAGCACAAGTCAAGAGTGTGATGGAATACTTTCCTCTTGCCTGGATGAGTGTCACTCCAACAACACTCAAGAAGCTCGACACCATCTAGGACAAAGCATCCCTCTTGATTGGCACCCCATCCACAAACATTCACTCCCTCCACCACTGATGCACAGTAGCAGCAGTGTGTGCCACGTACAAGATGCACTGCAGAAACTCACCAAGGCTCCTTAGACAGCACCATCCAAACCCACAACTCCTACCATCTAGAAGGACAAGGGCAGCAGCCACGTGGGGACACCACCACCTGGAGGTTCCCTTCTCAGCCACTCACCATCCTGACTTGGAATTTTATCGCTGTTCCTTCAGTGTCGCTGGGTCAAAATCCTGATCCCCTTCCCTAACAGCACCGTGGGTGTACCTATACCACATGGACTGCAGCGGTTCAAGAAGGCAGCTCACCACCACATTCTCAAGGGCAATTAGGGATGAGCCATAAATGCTGACCCAGCCAGTGATGCCCACATCCCCTGAATGAATTCAGAAAACGGCTGCCAGCTGTGAGTCCATGTGTTTGTCTTTCTCAGTGCAATACACAACAGAAATATGACAACTGCATTGGGATGGAATTTTCTTTTACATTTCATTCGTGATATCAGGGACTGAAGAACATTATGATGCTTTCTGGAACTTCTAAAGTAGATTATGAGGATGTTTGAATGATTTGAAAGATTGCCCCAAGTGCACAGTGTGTCCAGGTACACAGTGAGTCAGCATGGTACTTTGAAAAAAATGGCACTGAAGGCATATTTGGAGTCATTGATAGAATTGAACCATAACAAAGTGGACTGGTGTAATTACAAAGGTTTCACATTTAGCAGAAAGTGAATAAAATAGGAGATGAGGATAAAGTAAATGTTTTCCTCACCCTGATGGGGTCAGATTCTTTTGATGTAGTATTTAACAAATGTTGTTTGAGAAACTTTAGTTCAATGGAATATGCTGAAATTAATGGAATTCTGAATACATATTATGGCATGGCAAAAAATGAAATTGCACTGTGAATGATGTTCTGTCAAAGGAAACAGTTGCCAAGTGAGACTGCTGCAGGTTACATTCTCGAATTAAAGAAATTCTCTCATCGCTGTGGGTATGGCAGTTACTTAGAAATTGACCTCAGGGACATGTTCATAGGAGGCATAAAGAACAATAAAACCCAAATGAAGTTTTTGAGTAAAGGGCATTGAACCGGGCCTGTGTTGAGGCCAAAGCCATGCAAATGACGGAAAGAGATAGTTGCAAATTACAAGGCCGTTCTTTTTGTGAGACAGCAGGGAAGTTCCACAGGGCATGAGTGGGAACAAGGCATAGCTGCCAGGCTCACATCCCAGAGAAAGAAATTTAGATGCTACCATTGTCATGATAAACACCAACCATTCAAATGCCCCCATTTTCAGTCAAAGTGCTATGCCTATGGGAGCGATAGCCATATGCAGACTGCACACAGCAGTAGAGGAAGCTGTAATACTCTGGGTCAATGGAAAGTTCCGAGTCACAGCCATGCACCAGGTCGAGGTTGTAATAGATCTAAAGCGAGCTCAGATGTCCAGAAACCCTCAAATGTGCTTATGATAGATATGGAAACAGAAGTTAATGCTATTGAGCAGGAAGATCAAGAGTTGCAACCAGTCAGGGAGCAATAAAAAACAGCACACGGAAGATTTGAATAATAGGGCTGAAGATAAAATTCCAGCGTCCACAGTAAAAATGAAAGTTGGAAATTCACAACTTACTTTCATCATTGATACAGCTGTAGGAGTGACTGTTGTCTAGGAAGGAGAGGTCCCTAAGTCACATTCTCTTATGCTAAACTTGTGTAAGTCTGACTTGTTATTCCAATAACAGTATTCAAGTGTTAGATCAAGTTAGTGTTAGGGTAGAATACGATGATGTATCCTATCACTTGCCATTGGTGGTAGAACGGGGAAGCAAAGTCCCCTGGATGGGAAGGAATTTGCTTAAGAAAATACATTTACACTGAGCTGTTATTTACAGGAGGGAGCAGTAAGAGTGCATGTGACCTTGAGGAAGTGCTAGGAGAGCACAAAGTGATCTTTGAGCAAGGTGGTCCAAATGATAAAATTAGCTATCAGCACAACATTAAATATTATAAGTCAGCAGATCATGCTAATGCAAATGTTCTTTCGAGATTTCCCGTGAAGGCTGATTTATTTCTAGCCAATGAGTTACCTGTGAATTACTTTACATCACAAGTGATGTAACAGGGTCTGTCAAAGAATTTAGTGAAGAAATATGCAAGGGGTTGATGCTCAGTAAAGTGTTCAATTATGTCATCAACGGTTGGCCTAAAGATTGTGATAATGAGAAATTGATGGAGTATTTCGCACGTAGAAATGAACTGAGTGTAGATCAAGACTGTTTCCTATGGGGTTTGAGAGTCATTATTCCACCAATGATTGTTGAAAGAACTTTGTCAAGAGCAGGGATAGTATATGTGAAAACAGTAGCAAGGAGCTATTTTTGGTATCTAAAGTTAGATAGGGATGTTGAAGAGTTGGTGAAAAGTTGTGAACTGTGTCTCAGGATGAGAAATCATCCACCCAAGGTATCTTCCATTCCATGGTCAAACACAGAAAAAACTGTGAGAATGAGTACATATCAATTTCTTCGAAGTGGAAGGGAAAGAGTACCTTGTTTTGGTCTATAGTTGTAGCAAGTTATGTTAACTCTATGTCCATTACCACAAGTGCCAAAATTATTGAGGTTTTAAGAAATTGGTTCGCAATTTATGAGTTACCAGAGGTGTTGATGTCAGAAAATGGCTCATAGTTTATATCAGAAGAGTTTGAAATTTTTTTGAGCAAGAACAGATTCAAACACACTCTAATACCACCATATCATCCAGCATCAAATGGTATTGCAGGAAGAGGTGTACAGATTGTGAAGAGGTCTGTGCAGAAGTATTTGCTAGGTAACAAGCACAGCAGTGATTTCTAATGGTAGAATTTTTCCATCAGTGTGTGGGAGGGCGGGACCTGGACGCCGACGCATAAAATGACATGCAGTGATGTTGGGCACGCATCCTGACATCACCGCGTGCCATCGCGATGTTTCGGTGGGCGGGCACGCAACAATGTCCATTGCGCGACCGCCATTAATTAGTGGGCCACTTAAGGCCCTTGAGGCTCCAATTGACCTGGATTTTAAGGCGCCTGTGCAACGAGCCAAGGATTGCACAGGCGCAACAGCAGGCGGGTGTTAGAAATTTGCATGAAGCTCATCCACGGGCGGGAGAAGGGGGCTCAGTTGGTTCGTGAATCCAGACATTTAAAGGTTACTGCTCAGACGTTAGTGGAACTTGCCTGTGTGAGGTGGAAAAGTTGCAAATGCATAGCAGCTGCTTGGACTGTTCTCATAACCTTCAGGTCAGCACTTTTCAGCGAGGATTTGTTTTGGGGTCTGTAGGTTTCAGGAAACCTCCCTGAGCCTGGGAACGGGAGTTGATCTCTCCACTGGAGGCAACACATCTGAGGAGGAAGGGAGGGTTAGAAGGGGGAGGAGGCCAGGAGTGCACATTCAGCCTGCAGGGGAGCCACCCTTGGGAGGACAGGCGCAGGCACAAGGGGCGCAGGGCTAAGAGGTAGTCCAAGGTGCAAGGGGCCGCAGAAGACGCCACTATCTTGCTGCCAGGGTATCAGGGTATACAGATGGTGAAGCAGCTACCTCAATATGTCTGAGGTGCAGTGCCGAAAGAGGCTCCATCTCTCAAGGGAGACAGTCAACTATATCTGTCAGGTGATTGGCTCAGAGATCTCAGCTAACTGTGTGGGTGGGCACCCCATGCCAGTGGCCCTAAAGGTCATAGCTGCCCTCAACTTCTATGGCTCTGGCTCTTTCCCTGGGTCGGTGGGTGATCTTTGCAGTGTCTTGCAATCAGCTTTACACACTTGTGTCAAGCAGGTTACAGATGCTCTGTTCAGGCGTGCATTGACCTTCATCTGCTACTGCTGGGACGAGGCCAGCCAGACAGAGCGCGCCAGAGGCTTTGTGGCCATTGCTGGCTTCCCCCGTGTCCAGGGTGCTATAGACTGTACACATGTGGCCATCAAGGCCCGGCAGGTGAGCCCGGTGCCTTTGTCAACAGGAAGGGCTTCCACTCCATGAACGTGCAGATAGTGTGTGATCACAGGATGCTGATTCTACAAGTCTGTGCAAGGTATCCAGGCAGCTTCCATGATGCCTACATCCTCACACACTCCCAGGTGCCGAGGCTCTTCAGTGCTCCAACCCGGCTGGATGGATGGCTGCTAGGGGACAAGGGATATCCCCTCAGAAGGTGGCTCTTGACGCCTCTCCACCATCCAAGAACAGAAGCTGAGCAGCGGTACAATAGAAGTCACATCTCCACAAGGGCTGTGGTGGAGAGAGACATCGGTCTTCTCAAAATGTGCTTCAGATGCCTGGACTGTTCCGGGGGCGCACTTCAGTACCCCCCAGATTGAGTGTTGCTGATCATGGTTGCATGCTGCGCTCTCCACAATCTTGCATTGCACAGGGGGATGCTGTGGATGATGAAGGTGTAGATGGAGTGGCTGCAGCTGCAAATGATGAGTCCAGCAGTGAGTCCGAGGATGAGCACACCAGGGAAATGCTGAGGGGGTAGACGCTGACCCAGGCATACTCCAGGGAGGCAGGGACACCCGGGACCTTCTAATGCAGGTAACCTTTAGCTAGCACAGCAAATATGGATCTCCAACACAGCCTGGCCTGTCACCTCCATCCTGGAGACCTTAGTGCAAAATCTGTCTGGAAAGGAGCATTGAGGATGGACCCAGTCAATAAATGTAAATGACACACAAATCACTCATCAAATCTCAGGAATCCATGCACATGCCCAAGAAAAGAGGCACCCCCCAGCCATTTTATATGACATATTTTAATGCTGTAACAAAAGCCTCTTGACATAATAGAAATAAAATAGTGCTGCACTTCACACACAATCAGTAGGAACTCTTAGGGGGGGCCAACAAAAAACCACCAGTGATGAACCCAGGGAATGCCTAAGGTGCCTTCATTTTACGTTTGTGGTGCAATGTCTTTGTGGTGCCCTCTCACTGGCAGTGGCATCTGAGACAGCCTGCTCTCCCTGCTGTCCTGTTGGCCTCGATGACCTTGGCGGACGTCCTCTGGCCCGTCGAGCCTGTGCTGGACCCACCTGGGAGGGAGCTGTCAGCTCCGCAGCTGGCATCTTGCCAGGCATCACAGCCTCATTGGGTGCCATGGTCACTGGCAGAGGGGCGGAGAAGCTGTTGCCCTCATCCGGAGCGCCCTGAGAGGCACCCGCAGAGACAACAGGCAGCTGCTCCGCCGACATGAGGTCCGTTCAGCCCTCCCTGCTTATCGTAGATGGATGGGCACCCAGGTGGGATACCTGGTGTCCAAACCACCACCCACATGGGGCACTGACCACCTGAGGTCATTGCCGCTGTGAGGGGTTGCAGGTCCGAGCACAACACTAGGAACCCCTGAGCCTGTTCCTGGAGCTGCCTCTCCACGAGAGTCACTACTCTCTCCATGGAGGAAGCTTGGCGCTCAGCCATGAGGCTCAATGCATTGGCGATGGTCCACGAAATATTGCGCAAGTGCATGATGATATCTGGACACACACCCGACATCATCGGGCATCATTTTACACTCGTTCGGGTCGGGCGCACACCCGCCTAACAAGGACAATATTTTGTCCAATGGATTCAATGTTGGTCAGAGTGAAAAACCACTGAGGTGATAAGGAGAAGTGTGTGACTGGAGTTGTCGTTGTAGTATCTGAGCAATTAAGAATTACAACTGACACAATTTTACTGCAAATCCAACAGCTTTTATTAGCAAGAAAACGTTAAAACCCAGAATTTCCAAAAGCAATTTTAGAAAACATTCAGTTAATCACTAGGTTACCATTGACCAGAAACCGGACTGGACTAGCCATGTAAATACTGTGCCTACAAGAGCAGGTCAGGGGCTAGGAATCCTGCAGTGAGTAACTCACCTCCTGACTACCCAAAGCCTGTCCATCATAGACAAGGCACAAGTTTGACTAGATCTGATCCTTCTTCAGTGGGAATTCTCTTCTTCATGGTCTCACTCCAATGACATTGTGATGATGAAGGCTCTTAGCCTTCCTTTTATCCTTTGGCTGAACAGCAACTGCCCTTGTGTTGATCCTTCTAAATGCTCTTTTGATTTGTTTCTGGGTAACGTGATCAGTCTTCTACTGGTCCACATCAAACTGAACTTTAATCCAATATACCATGCATAGTCAGTTTTCCCTGGAGGAAGTTTTTCCTGGCATGTTTAAACACAGGATATCTGATGCACTCACCTCTTGTAACTTTCAAAGTTTAACTGTCTCACAGATGGTGTGAGAACACCCAAGTTATGGGTCATTTGTTACAATAGTAGAAAAGCCAATTTATCGCAAGCTGCAACATTTTCAAGAATTGTCAGCTCATGTCCATTACCACCTTTGCAATAATTTTAAGCATATTCTTACATATTCTTACCCCCTGTGGTCCCTCTAGCAACTCTTTAAGAGGCACCTCTGAGCTATGCATACTTTGGTACATTGCTTCAATGTGGTCTTGTTAGTATTGTGCGACACTTGGGCCAGCAGCCATTTCAGTGTCTTGGATCTTCATTTCTGTACCTGTCAATCACAGAATTACAGTGCAGAAGAGGCTCTTCGGCCCATCAAGTCTGCACTGACACATGAGAAACACCTGACCTGCCTACTTAATCCCAGTTACCAGCACTTGGCCCATAGTTTTGAATGTTATGACGTGCCAAGTGCCCATGCAGGTAATTTTTAAAGGATGTGAGGCAACCCGCCTCCACCACCCTCCCAGGCAGTGCATTCCAGACCGTCACCACCCTCTGGGTAAAAAAGTTTTTCCTCACATCCCCCCTAAACCTCCTGCCCCTCACCTTGAACTTATTTTCCCTCGTGACTGACCCTTCAAATAAGGAGAACAGCTGCTCCCTATCCCATCCTGTCCATGCCCCTCATAATCTTGTACCTCTTGATCAGGTCGCCCCTCAATCTTTTCTGCTCCAATGCAAACAACCCAAGTCTATCCAATCTCTCCTCATAATTTAAATGTTTCATCCCAGGCCACATCCTGGTGAATCTCCTCTGCACCCTCTCCAGTGCAATCACATCCTTCCTATAATGTGGCGACCAGAACTGCACACAGTACTCCAGCTGTGGCCTCACCAAGGTTCTATACAACTCCAACATGACCTCCCTACTTTTGTAATCTATGCCTCAATTGATAAAGGCAAGTGTCCCATATGCCTTTTTCACCACCCCACTAACATGCCCCTCTGCCTTCAGAGATCTATGGACACACACACCAAGGTCCCTTTGTTCCTCAGAACTTCCGAGTTCATTGCCGTTCATTGAATACTTCCTTGTCAAATTATTCCTTCCAAAGTATATCACCTCACACTCTTCAGGGTTAAATGCCATCTGCCACTTATCTGCCCATTTGACCATTCCATCTATATCTTCCTGTAGCCCAAGACACTCAACCTCACTGTTAACCACCCGGCCAATCTATGTGTCATCCGCAAACTTACTAATCCTACCCCCCATATAGTCATTTATGTCGTTTATATAAATGACAAATAATAGGGGACCCAGCACAGATCCCTGTGGTACGCCACTGGACACTGGCTTCCAGTCACTTAAGCATCCTTCTGTCATCACCCTCTGCCTCCTACAACTAAGCCAATTTTGAATTACCCTGTATCCCATGTGCCTTTGCCTTCTTTATAAGTCTCCCATGTGGGACCTTGTCAAAGGCTTTGCTGAAATCCATACAAACTACATCAACTGCACTACACTCATCTACACACCTGTCACCTCCTCAAAAAATTCAATCAAATTTGTTAGGCATGACCTCCCTCTGAAAAAGCCATGCTGACTATCCCTGATCAAACCTTGCCTCTCCAAGTGGCGATAGATACTGTCCTTCAGAAATTTCTCCAATAATTTCCCTACCACTGACGTGAGACTCACGGGCCTGTAGTTCCCTGGCTTATCTCTACAGCCTTTCTTAAATAGCAGAACCACATTAGCTGTTCTCCAGTCCTCTGGCACCTCCCCCATGGCCAGAGAGGAATTCAAAATTTGGGTCAGAGCCCCTGCGATCTCCTCCTTTGCTTCCCTCAGCAGTCTGGGACACAAATCAACCGGGCCTGGAGATTTGTCCACTTTTAAGCCTGCCAACACCTCCGAAACCTTGACACTTCCTATGTAAATTTGCTTAAGAATCTTGCAGTCTCTCTCCCCGAGTTTGATACCTTCATCCTCATTCCCTTGGGTGAAGACAGACGTGAAGTATTCATTCAACACTCTAGCGATGTCCTCTGGCTCCAGCCATAGATTGCCCCCTTGGTCCCTAATGTGCCCTACTCTTTCTCTGGTTATCCTCTTCCCATTGATATATTTATAGAATATCTTGGGATTTTCCCTACTTTTACCAGCCAGAGCTTTCCCATATCCCCTCTTTGCTCTCCTAATTGCTTTCTTAAGTTCCCCCCTGCACTGTCTGTACTCTGCCTCTGCTGATTTGCTTCCCTTGTACCTGCTAAAAGCCTCTCTTTTCCTTCCCATTGTAACCTGAATATCTCTGGTTATCCATTGTTCTCTGGGCTTGTTACTCCTTCCTATCACCCTAGAGGGAACATGTTGAGCCTGTACCCTCCCCATTTCCTTTTTGAACACCCCCCACTGTTCCTCACAAGTAGATTTCCCCACAAGTAGCTGTTCCCAGTCTACCTTGGTCAGATCCTGCCTTATTTTACTAAAATCCATTCTCCCCCAATCCAAAACATTTTTTTGCAACTTGTCAATTTCTTTGTCCATAACAAACTTAAACTGTACCATGTTGTGGTCGCTATCACTAAAATGCTCCCCCACCACCACCTCAGCTACCTGTCTGGCTTCATTCCCCAGAATTAGGTCCAGCACTGCACCATCCCTTGTTAGACCCTCTACATATTGACCTAAAAAGTTCTCCTGTACACATTTCAAGAAATCCACTCCATCCAAGCCCTTAACACTGTGTCTATCCCAATTAATGTTGGGAAAGTTGAAATCACCTAATATAATTACCCTATTGTTATTGTTTTTACATAGTAATTAGTAATGTTGTGGTCTTGTCATATGCCCATAAAACTTATTGGGAAATGGACAATTTAACTTCTCAAAAAACAATGTGGGATATTGGCACTGTACCTTTACAAAATGGACTCCCGGGGCATCAGGGGTTCTTTTTGTGGCTCCTGGACAGAAATAAACATGACCCCATATCACTGGGAATTTATTTAAAATGCATATGATCTTCCCAGATGCTAATTGATATTTCAATTGAAGAGATTTAAAATTGCATTGGCTGCCAGACTTGCCAGCCCCAATGAAGATGGGATTTCAAATAATGTCATTCAGTGAGGATGATCGAAGCTGGAATGTCGATGGGATGTCAAACATTTTCCCATTGTATGTCAATTATATTGGCTTCAATCCATTGTGTGGACAATGCTTACCTTGATACTGTCATCATATTACTAAAACTGATTGGAGAGGGAGTTGATACCTAGTTAATTCATCAAGGCAGGTAAGCAAGGCAGTCTGGGACCAGCACCTTAGAGGGAGAGAACTGTCCCTTAAAAATTAAAGAGCCCTGCCTGGAAAAGAAAGTCATTGTAGGCAGTGAAGAGGGGCTAATTGCTTTTTACCTGCAAGATTACATTTCTTCACTGCAAAGGCTCCACAATTTCAACAGAGAAGCCAGAAACTTGAAACCTCCATTTGTCTTCAAGGCACCAGGAGTAAATCTTTCAGGCCTGCAATGTTTTCAACCACCATCTCAAGGACTGTAACTAAGTGACCGGTTTCTCTTCCCTTTCTAGCAATTTAATTGCATGTTATCTCTCCCCATAAATCAGTTTTTGCATGTGTGTGTGTGTCTTTGTGTTTGGAAAGTGGTGTGTGTTGTGTTTACATTTTGGATGTTGTGGAAATAAACATTTATTCTTTCTTTTGATTTAAACTTGCAAGAAATCCTGTTTTGTGGCCGTTCTTTAAAGTCACAGCCCTCAAGGGGCTAAATCACCCCTTCTCTAAAAATACACATTGTTCTGGTCAGCCAAGAGGTGGGACAAAGAAGGAAAATGATCCCACATCTCTCTCCCTCCATAACAGCTGATGCAGTGCTATTACCAATTGTATCACCACCAAGACATCAGAGGTAACTTGTTTAACTCGTTACCCAATATTTCCAATCATACCTCAATCCCAAATTTTGGACCACTATGGTTTGGAGCCCAGTTTATCAGTGCCTGATTAACTTGGTGTGTTGTTGGAGCCGATAATATTGCTTACTAGATAGGTCAATATCCCTTCAAAGTGCAGTCAGACTTTCAGGAAGAGGAACTATTTCCTCACCAAACTTAGTGCGTAACATTCAGAACTCAGCGCGAACATCAGCATGATAGATATTATTCAATTCATGAATGTCTCATCAAACAGGTTTAAGTGGAGTAAAACAGAAGGTGCAATACTCAACTGGACAGATAACATTTCCACAGCAATATTGTTTTTTGTTGATGGCTACACAGTACTCCCTCTTATCACAGTGCGCATATCGGATGTGCAAACAGTCCTTTCACAACACTTCCATGGTGCAGTTACTATCGTGTTTTGTGGTATGAAACCCACATATGGAACTGTTGTGCTGCAAGATGCTATGGGAACGGTAGTCTCTCCATGTCTCCTGCAACCGTGATGCTCAGTCCCTGCCAGAACCCCATTAACATTCACAATGTAGGTGTGCTGTTGACCATGCTGCATATGCATGCCCCCTTTATTATCCCAATGTTTTCCAGATGAAATACTGGGGTGGGGTTCTCTCCATTCACAGCCACAGGAGAATACAAGATCAATCTCAACATGATCGTATCAGAACCAGACACACACGCTCCCATTTCTCCTGGTAGACTTGGGTCAATTTTCTTAATATGCAAACAGAGATGGTACTGTGGTACTTCACTGTGCTCTCCAAGGGCCAATCTCCTACCAATGAGGGAACCTTCCCATCTTCAAGTAATCTTAAATTCTCTCATGTTCCACCAGCCAGGATCCGTACATTTTGTTTGTTCCTTATTTTAGCTTTAAAATAAACTATGCCTTCAACTTTAAAGGGAGATAATGGTATTATCACCAGACTAGTAATCCAGAGACCCAGGGTAATGCTCTGGGGACCCAGGGTAATGCTCTGGGGACCCAGCTTTGAATGCTACCACAGATACAATTTTAAAAAAAAATCTGGAATTAAAAGTCTGATGAAGACCATGAAACCATTGCCCATTGTTGTAAAAACCCATGTGGTTCATTAATGTCCTTTAGGGAATGAAATCTGCCATCATTACCCGGTCTGGCCTACATGTGGCTCCAGATCCACAGCAATGTGGTTAGCTCTTAAATGCCCTCTGAAATGGCCTAGCAAGACACTTAGTTGCATCAAACTGCTAAAAAGCCAATAAAAAGGAATGAAACCTAACAGACAACCCGGCCTACGAACCGGAAACAACAATGGCAAACCCAGCTCTGTCAAAATTGCAAGAGCTGTCTCACAGTCGGGAGGGAGTTGCCCTGGGAGTCCTCAACATCGACTCCAGATTCCAAGAAGTCTCATGGCATCAGATCAAACATGCACAAGGAAACCTCCTGCTGAATACCAAGTACTGCCCTCCCTCAGCTGATGAATCAATGCTCCTCTATGTTGAAAACCACTTGGAAGAAGCACTGAGGGTGGCAAGGGTGCAGAAAGTACTTTGGGTGAGGACTTCAATGTCCATCACCAAGAGTGGCTCACAAGAGAGCACCATCAGAGACTGAGCTGGCTGAGTCCTAAAGGACATAACTGCTAGACTGGGTCTGTGGCAGATAGTGAAGGAAAAATACTTGACCTCATCCTCACCAAACTCCCTGCTGCCGATGCACATGTCCATGACAGCAGCGGTAGGAGTGACCACCTCACAGTCTTTGTGGACTGAGGGTACCCCACATCGTGTTGTGTGGCAGTACCACCATGCTAAATGTGATAGATTTCAAACAAATTTAGCAACTCAAGGCTGGGCATCCATGAAGCCACTGTAGGCCAACAGCAGCAGAAGAATTGTACTCGAACACAGCCTCATGGCCTGGCATATCCCCCACTCTACCATTACCACCAAGTCAGGAGATCAAGCCTGGTACAATGAAGAGTGCAGGAGGGCATGCCAGGAGCAGCGCCAGGACATACCTAAAAATGAGGTGTCAATCTGGTGAAGCTACAACACGGGTCTACTTGGGTGCCAAACAGCACAGGCAGCAAGTGATAGACTGAGCTAGGTGATTCCACAACTAACGGATCAGATATCAGATCTAAGTTCAGCAGTCCTGCCACATCCAGTCATGAATGGTGGTGGACAATTAAATAACTCACTAGAGGAGGAGGCTCCACAAATATCCCTATCCTGAATGATGTGTGAGCCCAGCACATCAATGCAAAGAATAAGGCTAAAGCATTTCCTATAATATTCAGCCAGAAGTGCCAAGTGGATGATCCATCTCGGCCTCCTCTGGAAGTCCCCAGCATCACAGATGCTAATCTTCAACCGATTTGATTCACTCCACATGATATCAAGAAATGGATGAAGGCACTGGATACTGCAAAGGCTATGGACTGTGACAATATTCCAGCAATAGCACTAAAGACCTGTGCTTCAGAACTTTCCGCGCCCCTAGCCAAGCTGTTCCACTACAGCTACAACACTAGCATCTTCCCGGCAAAGTGGAAAATTGCCCAGGTATGTCCTGTACACAAAAAAGCAGGACAAATCCAACCCGACCAATTACTGCCCCATCAGTCTACTCTCGATCATCAATAAAGCAATGGAAGGGGTCATCAAAGTGTTATCAAGCAGCACTTGCCTGGCAATAACCTGCTCACTGACACTCAGTTTGGGTTCCGCCAGGGTCATACAGCTCCTGACCTCATTACAGCCTTGGTTCAAACATGGACAAAAGAGCTGAACTCCAGAGGTGAGGTGAGAGTGACTGCCCTTGACATCAAGGCCGCGTTTGACCAAGTGTGGCATCGAGAAGTCAATGAGAATTAGGGGGAAAACACTACACTGTCTGGAGTCATACCTAGCACAAAGTAATACGTATGTGGTTGTTGGAGATCAGTTCCAGGACATTACTGCAGGAGTTCCTCAGGGTAGTGTCCCAGGCCCAACCATCTTCAATTGCTTCATCAATGACCTTTCTTCCATCATAAGGCCAGAAGTGGAGATGTTTGCTGATGATTGCACAATGTTCAGCACCATTCATGACTCCTCAGATACTAAAGCAACCCATGTTCAAATGCAGCAAGACCTGGACAATATCCAAGCTTGGGCTGACAAGTGGCAAGTAACATTCACGCCACACAAGTGCCAGGCAATGACCATCTCCAACAAGAGAGAATCTAACCATCGCCCCTTGATGTTCAATGAAATTACCATCACTGAATCCCCCACTATCAACATCGTGGGAATTACCATTGACCAGAAACTGAACTGGACTAACCATATAAATAATGTGGCTACAAGAGCAGGTCAGATGCTAGGAATCCTGGACTGAGTAACTCACCTTCTGAGTCCCCAAAGCCTGTCCACCATTCACAAGGCACAAGTCAGGAGTGTGATGGAATACTCTCCACTTGCCTGGATGAATGCCGCTCCAACAACACTCAGGAAGCTTGACACCACCCAAGACAATTCAGCCCACTTGCTTGACACCCCATCCACAAACTTTCACTCCCTCCACCACCGACACACAGTAGCAGCAGTGCATACCATCTACAAGATGCACTGCAGGAATTCACCAAGGCATCTCATACAGCACCTTCCAAACCCATGCCTGCCACCATTTAGAAGGACAAGGGCAGCAGACAGATGGGAACACCACCACCTGGAAGTGCCCCTCCAAGCCACACACCATCCTGACTTGGAAATATATCGCTGTTCCTTCACTGTCACTGGGTCAAAATCCTGGAACTCCCGGCCTAACAGCAGTGTGGGTGTATCTGCACCACATGGACTGCAGCGGTTCAAGAAGGCAGCTCACCACCACCTTCTCAAGAAGAATTAGGGACGGGCAATAAATGCTGGCCTAGCCAGCGACATCTACATTCCGTAAATTAATAAAGTGTTGTTGAGCTTGTAGGTTTTATTAATGTTCAATTTATTTCCCCTCACAAGAAACTTTATTTTTTTTAAACCCAGAAACAAGAACAACTGACTTTTCATTAGTTTTTGTTTTGAAAATGTTATTATCCCTTTAAATTTAAGGTAAATTTCCCTCTGTGTTCTTGAAATTGCACCTCATATCGATTTACTTTATCAATTCCAATTTCAGAATCAATTATGACCAGGCTTCATGGTTTTAGGTAGCGATTTTATATCAGGGACAGAGAAGCCTGTATTAAATTTAGAGGTAATTTACATATCTCCCATTCTCAACCACCTTGGGTGGGATTTTGCAAAGTCATAGAAACTCCATGGAGCTTTTAAAATGCTGGACGGATCCAGATCAAAAAGTCCTGCCCCATTTTCGTCATACCATTTTCACTGGAAGAGGAACTGTCATAACCAATCACGTTTCAAGATTTTTAATTCTTCGCTTGCTTCATGGAAAGGATTTTGGGATGGGTTATGTGTCTTGTGCTTTTAAATTAAGTGGATCTGTACAGAATTAAGCAGAGATGCCATGTACTGATGACAGTGAAGGCGTGTGTTAAAACCAGACAAGCTACAGACTGTCATAGTCTATTTCAAACTTTTATAACCGAGGATGTTTTCCCTTATGCTGGCTTAGTTATCCAAGGTACCCCGATTCATTTTGAGAGTGAGCAGGTGATGCTTTCTTTAAACCATGTTCTCTGAACTGCAGGTGATGCAGCTGAGCGAACTTCACCGAGGAGTGGGACCATTTGGAATTCAGCACTACATTGCAAGATTACAATTATCAGCAGAGAGAAACTAGTGGTAAAGTCACAATCAATACTAAAAATGTCAAAAATCTCCAGCGACTCCTCCAGTCTTTGCTGGCAGGCAAACACACAGTGAAATTTAGTCACACTTCAAGCATCTCAATGAATCCCTCAGCGCTAAAACCATGCTGCAGAATATTTCAGTTCCACTTTGGATTGTTTTGTTTTTGCTCTTTGCGTACATTATACATACCAAATATTAAAGACAATACAAAAAAACCTAATGGAGGGATCTATGATTGACAGATGTCATGATATTTGTCAATTAGAAAAAGCCAACTTGCTCAAAGGTTTGTATGTCTGGAATAGCTTCTGATGGGACAGGGTCTTGTTGGTCAGGAATGGCACTGGGAGCAAACATGTTTAAGTTGAAAGAGACCAAATAATGCAGTGAGTCTCAGATTGTTTCTTCCTTCCTCAGTGCACTGTGCCTTTAGAGGAAGTGTGTTAGTCTGTCATCATATTTCTAGATGTCACAGCAAATTGCTTCCTGTATATAGATTAGCTTGGGACTATTTGACACAAGGAAGTAGATTTTCAACTTGTTGCCCCAGCTGATCAGTGTTCATTATAGAAACAGTGACCCGTCTTTAAAGGAGATGCAAGAGAGAGCCTGAGAGTAGGCAAAGAACTCTGCAAGGTCGATGACCTGGGCTCCATTTACATCAATATTTGTAGACTCCTGCCTGACACTCAGCCACATTGACACTCTGGCTGGTAGGTGGGAGCAAGAATTTTGCACCAGAAGGCCACAACCAGAAATCTATGGGAATGGACCCCAGCAGTCAGAAATGGAGGAAGGTAGTTGTGGGCACAACAGTGATTGGGTGGGGCTTGTCTTCATGCAATTGGGTGGGGAAACCTAAGGGAAGAAGCGAGAGCAGAGTGGTCCTAAGAGGAACAGCAGAGAAAGCAAGACTTCAGGAAGGAGCGAGAGTAGACTGGGGACTGTTAAAGGAGCAAGAGTGGAGCGGGGATAGTTAATGGGGTGAGAATCGAGTGGGGCAGTTAAAGGAGTGAGAGTGGAGTGGGGGCAGTTAAGGGAGCGAGAGTGAAGTGGGGACAGTTAAAGCAGCGAGAGCACAGCGAGGCCAGTTAATGGAGTGAGAGTAGAGCGGGGCTATCCATCACTGCCAGTGGGTTCAGAGCCCATGTTTAAAAAGAAAACTCAAAGTGTGACATCACTGGAAGGCAGGTAGATTATTGGCTGGTATTTCCTATTTAACTCACTTACATGAGGAAGTTTAATCAGGCTAAGCAGAACATAAATAGAAATAATAAGAATAAAGGCACAAGCAGTCTGGATACATTAATTAAAATTTAATTAAGAAGATAATTAATTAGTTAATTAAAACTCAGTGAAGTTGGCTGGGCCAGTGATATGTTGCAGCTGCAGTATGTGGGTGCTCATGGACACCAGTGTAATCCACAGTTGCGCTAAATTTCTGTGACTTAAGGAGCTTTGGCTTAGAGTCAATGAGCTGGAGGCTGAGCTGCAGACACTACGATGCATCAGGGAGGGGGAAAGTTACCTGGACACAGAAGCAGTCACACTCCTTAGGATAGGGTCCTCTGGTTAGTCAGTGGTCAAGGATAGGAGGGTATGACTGTAAGTTAAGCAGGTATGGGGATTGAGAAGGAAGAAGTGGAGGAGCCTCGGCCTTTGCAATTGTCCAACAGGTTTGATGTTCTTGCTGTATGAATGCAAGTGGGAGCTGTGGGGCAGATGAATGAACAGACCATGGCACCATGATACAGGAAGCCATTCAAGTGGTGAGGAGTAAATAGAAATGTATTGGCAGTTGGAGACAGTATTGTAAGAAGGATAAGCACAATTTTCAGCAGCTAAGAGTGGGAATCCAGAAGGCTGTGTTACCTGTCCTAGTGTATTGGGATATTTGCTAGAAGCTGAAGAGGAACTTGAAGTGGGGGGAGGCAGATCCAGTTGCTGCGGTCCACATGGGTGCCAAAGATCTTTGTAGGATTAGGAAAGAAATTCTCACTGGGGAGTATGAGCACCTAGGAGCCAAATTAAAAATTAATCTCTGAATTAGTACCTGAGGAATAAACAAATTGGCATAGGGTAAATAAGATTAGGACATTGAATGCATTGGTGTGGAAAAAATGGATTTTGATTCATGGGCACTGGCACCAGTATTGGGGAAAGTAGAACTGTTGGGACACATGAAGTGAACCATGCAGGGATCAGTGTTCTGGGGAAGTCATATAGCTAGGTTGGTAGAGAGAGCTTCAAACGGAATAATGGAAGTGAGTGAACATGTGAGAGAAGGTGTGGCAACTTAAAGGGAAAGGGCAGGGCAAGACTGCAAGATAGCAATAAGGGTAATGATAATCAGAGTGTGGCAGGAAGGGACAAAGCATACAGCTTAAGAGTGCACCAGTAGATAAGGCCCAAATGCCTCATGCACGCGCGTGTGAAATTCACGCTCAGTCTGCTTGCCCTCCTCCCCTCTGCTCGCACAGGCAGCGCTAAGTGCTGCCGCTCATGTTTCACACTGGGCAGGCCTTAATTGGCCCGCCAGCATGAAATTGCGGACCGGTTCTGGTCGCAGGTGGCGGTCAGCTTCCCAACTGCCCCCGCCCACCCCTGCCGAGCCCACCCGCCAAGGGCGAAATTCTGCTGATTAGATCCTGAGGGGACTTAACAGGGTAGATGTTGATAGTGTGTTTCCCCTTGTGAGAGAACTAAGGTACACAGTTTAAAAATAAGGGGTCTCCCATTTAAGATAGAGTTGAGGAGAATATTTTTCTTTTAGAGGATAGTTGTCTGTGGAATTCTCTTCCCCGGGAAGCAGTGGAGGCTGAGTCATTGAATATTAGTTAGATTTTTGATTGACAAAGGAGCCAAAGGATATAAGGGGTGGACAGGAAAGTAGAGCCAATGTCACCAATCAGATCAGCCATGATCTTATTAAATGACAGAATAAGCTTGAGGGGCAGAATGGCCTACTCCTGCTCCAGTTTGGATGATCACATGTAAGGCTTTGTATTGAAACCTGTAGGGGAAGGCACACCTTACTCTCCTGGCCCACAAGGAGCTAAGAAACAGTTACTGTTGCATAACTTAGGTCAACTTTTTTGGCTTCAGCTCGACTCTTGCATGGAAAGCCTTGCATCAGTAACCTTGAGAACTGGATCAGTGGTCTTTGTTCCTCTGTTCATAAGCCCACCCTTTGAAGATTCATTTTTAAAGCCCACCTTCTCTAACTTTCCTCGCAAAATTGAGTTTTCCTTTTCAAGTGAGTCCTTTCATGGGGTCGAGGGGCAGGAAAACAAAGAAAGTGTGTGTCAAGTCTGAGACAAATAACTTGGGAAGCAGGGGAAATGGACTTGTCAAATTGATCATGAACTTTTCTGACATTAAAAAAATGACAGATGTTAAAGTAGTCTGGAGGGTGGACTGTCCCATGTTCTCAGCAGAGGTATGTTTGATTGTTCTCTTTACCATTGCCCGAGGGGGTCAGAGAGGAGTTTAAAATTGGGCACTTTTGCCATATTGGCCCTGTTTTTTTTTCCTTGTCCTGGAGGTCACATTGCGGTGGAAGTAGAGATAGTGGAGAGTGAGAGGGATCGAGGGTGTATCTAGACACGAAGCACCCACCACCATGAGCTTTGGAGCAGGCTCAATGGCACAACTGGTATTTCCTGCCTGTCCTATTTGTCCTTTCACCTCTGGCTGTTGGATGGGGCACAGTCTTTGATCCCTGGTTGTCTGAGGGGGAGAGTGGTAAACAGCCTTTTTACTGGAGAACCTTCTGTAGAATCTCGACAGGAACAGGGTGGAGAGTAGTAATTTGCTTTCCGCTTAATAATCCATCCATAGTATCCTTGGTTATTTACTAAAAACGATACTGCCCAGGTTTGTGATTGGATTCAAATTGGCAACATTTGTTGCACCTGATCCTTTATGTAATAAAACTCACTGGATAAAGGTTACAGAACGGCTTGCCTATTCAAAAATGCATGGACTCAAGACACTTTTCATTCTGAATAATATTTAATGATTTTGACAGCTGAAATGGGGCAGCTAATCATCTATGCAAACACCTGAACTTTAGACACTTAATAATGAACTTAAGACTGGAAGTTGGAAAAAAAATTGGACTTGTTAAAAGCAGTCATAACACTGTTCAACAAAGTACCCTTCTTGACATTCCATATTGCTAAATAGCTGTTCTGTTCTGTTAAACTGGTGACTGATGTTGGCTGAACATGAATGAGGATTTATACTTAACCCATAACCTCCCAGGAGGTTTGCAAGTGGTCTAAAATAGCATTTCTCTGCACAGGTCATAGATGTCTTAGAAATTGAAAATTGGAAGTTGTGAAAGAAGGAAACATTTGGTTTTGACATTTCTGTCTCATCCAGTGCTACAGTTTTAATGTTAATTTTTGCAATCATTTATTTTCCAAAGGCTATTGCCCAGGACAGTCACACTTTAAGATAAAACACTGGAAACACACTGAAAATTGGATTCCTTTTGCATATCTCCTTTCAATGTAGAAGGCCAAGGACAGAGCACATTAACAAATTTGAGTCACGTCCAAAAGCTGGGCAAGAGTTTAATCTTTACTGCTTGGCTGTTAAACATCATCTTGTGTGGAGCACTAAGAGGAAAACACTGGGTAGAAATGATCTGCCTGCTACAGAATTTGCCTGAATTCACTTTCATTAATTTAAATCAAAAAATGTCAGATGGCTTCTGTTGGGTTCCCCTCTGTACAACACTGAGGCAAAACTTAACATTGAGGAGGTGAATATGATGATCTACCCATTATTTAATAGCAGCATTCAACAGTGCAACTTAAAGAATTGGTGCCGAATTCCCATGTACGGGTACTCCATAGAAGTCATCAGGTGATGACATGTCTTCAAGAGTTTAAGCAGAAAGAGATTTTCCCAGTTTCCCATAAAGGAGCGGAAACCAGCTGTTGCTCCTGCTCTCTGGAGCATTGATCGGTGATGAATGAGATCTTAACTTTAGGAATTCCACTTCTTCCCACAGATATCAACATACACAATGTTCAACAGGAAACCTCAAGGATAAAAGGCCTTTCCCTTTCCCTCCCCTAGCAAATTGTGGTAATATCTGCACAATGGTTTCAGTGCCAATCCTGTCCTTCCAGTGTTATAGTTGAAGTTGATTGGCAAACATCAAGTTGCTGACTGAAGATGACAGAGAGTCATCAGGGGGACTTAATGGTCTACAGGGGCTGCAGCCATAAAGAGTACAGTCATGGGATAAGCTGAAAGTTTAACCTCTGCAGCTCGCTCTCCACTCACATGTTCACCAGTGTTCTTTTTGCTTTGCTTCTCTCAATTTGGTACATTACATTGACATTGCGAACCATTTCATTGACTTCCTACAATTCAAGCACCATTAAGATATTTTTTATTTTTTAAAAATAGCAGTAATAACAGAGGGCCGGATGACCTGTTAATAAAGACATTGGCTGTCACCTCTAGGATTTCAGGAGAGGGGTTAAATTCGACAGCACAAAATAGGCTCAGAATACATCAGCAGCTGTTTTACGGTCTGCCCAATTTCTATTGAATTCACTTCAAAGGGAAAGAGATTCAGGGACAGTACTGAACACCTTGCTGATTGACTGAGTCCATTTCACACAAACCAGCTGGGGCAAGAACTAGCAGAATGTCACAATCATATAAAACGAGGTACTGTTCCAAGTTTGGGGCTAAGGTGCATTGCTGGAAAACTGTAGAAAAAACTTTGGATCTGACCCATGCTGTACTATATGGAGTGCTTGCTGTTAATGATGGCTAATGAAATAGAGAAAGAGATGGATCCATTACCTCTGATGAGGTGAATGGAGAAAGACTGATCCCATTGATTGGAAATCATTCATCAATTTCAAATTGACACCATCCACAAAAGAGCAGTCTAAATGATTGGCAACTCATCCACCATGGCTGCAGTACACATTGTCTACAAAATGCTCTGTGATACCCATGCCATGGCATTGTTGATAACACCTCCCAAACCTGTGACTTCTTAGAAGAACAAGAGCAGCAGGTGCATGGGAACACCACCCATGCAATTTCCTTTCCAAGTCACCTACCATCCCAACTTGGAAATATATCACTGTTCCTTTATCATGGTTGGTAAAAATTGTAGAACCCCCTCTCTAACAGCACCTTGCAAGTATATTCCCCACTTGGGCTGCAGTGGTTCAAGAAAAAGGCCACCCTTTCAGGGTATTAAGAGGGACAATAAATTCCAGCCTTGCCAATGACCCCCATGCCCTGAGAATTAACAAAATGTAGTCACTAAAAAAAGGAGGTTAGGAGAAATTTATGTAGCGAGTTAGTAGAAGATAACAAGGTTTGTTACAGGAAACAGCTGAAGGAAAAATTATTACATCCTTTAAAGGAAACATATATAGTTGAAGTAGGAGGAGACAGAGAGCTAGGAGAGAGCGGAGCAATGGGATTGGTTTGGATTGCACTAGTAAAGGCACAGCACAGACTTAAGGGGCCAAATGGCCCCTGTCATGCGGATGTGCTTTTTGAAAATGTGGTTTCTGATCTTTTCACTGGCTGGATTTTAAAGGAACAGCCCAAACAGACGGAGCTACTACAAAAAACAATCTAGCATTCCACAAATTTGGAGACAGACAATCAACCCCCTGGGAAGCATCAAAGACCTCATCTCCTGACTCTTCACATAATACTGAGACTTTGTGAATGTTTCTGAGGTAAGACATCAAAATTCAATTACCTGTTATGAAACAATAACTGCAGCAGACATGAACTAATCAAGTCCCTCAGGAATTCATAGAAACATGCATACATAGAAATAGGAACAGGAGTAGGCCATTCAGCCCTTCAAGCCTGCTCTGCCATGCAATATGATCATGGCTAATCATCCAACTCAATAGCCTGCTCCCGCTTTCTCCCCATATCCTTTGATCCCTTTTGACCCAAGAGCTATATCTAACTCCTTGAAAACAGACGATGTTTTGGCCTCAACTACTTTCTGTGGTAGCGAATTCCACAGGCTCACCACTCTCTGGGTGAAGAAATTTCTCCTCATCTCAGTCCTAAATGGTCCACCCCATATCCTCAGACTGTGACCCCTGGTTCTGGACTCCCACACCATTGGGAACATCCTTCTTGCATCTACACTGTCTAGTCCTGTTAGAATTTTATAGGTTTCTATGAGATCCCCCCTAATTCTTCTGAACTCCAGGGAATATAATCCTAACCGACTCAATCCTCCTCATATGTCAGTCCCTCCATCCAAGGAATCAGTCTGGTAAACCTTTGCTGCACTCCCTCTATAACAAGAACATCCTTCCTCAGATAAAGAGACCAAAACTGCACACAATATTCCAGGTGTGGTCTCACCAAGGCCCTGTACAATTGCAGCAAGACATCGATGCTCCTGTCCTCGAATCCTCTCGCTATGAAGGCCAACATACCATTTGCCTTCTTTACCTCCTGCTGCACCTGTATGCTTACCTTCAGTGACTGGTGTATTAGGACACCCAGGCTTCATTGCATATTCCCTTCTTTCAATTTATAGCCATTCAGATAATAATCTGCCTTCCTGTTTTTGCGACCAAAGTGGATAATCTCACATTTACCCACATTATACTGCATCTGCCATGCATTTGCCTACTCACTCAGCTTGTCCAAATCACACTGAAGCATCTCTGCATCCTCCTCACAGCTCACCCTCCCACCCAGCTTTGTCTCATCCGCAAATTTGGAGATATTTCATTTAGTTCGTTCATCTAAATCATTAATATATACTGTGAATAACTGGGGTCCCAGTACTGATCTCTGTGGTACCCCAATAGTCACTGCCTGCCATTCAGAAAAAGATCCGTTTATTTCTACTCTTTGTTTCCTGTTTGCCAACCAGTTTTCTATCCATCTCAATACGCTACTCCCAATCCCATGCGCTTTAACTTTACACACTAATCTCTTATGTGGGACTTTGTTGAAAGCCTCCTGAAAGTCCAAATAAACCACATCCACTGATTCCCCCTCATCAACTTCATTAGTTGCATCCTCGAAAAATTCCAGTAGATTTGTCAAGCATGATTTCCCTTTCGTAAATCCATGCTGATTCTGTCTGATTCTGCCACTGTTTTCCAAGTGCTCAGCTATTAAATCTTTTATAATGGATTCTAGAATTTTCCCCATTACCGGCTGACTGACCTGTAATTCCCTGTTTTCTCTCCACCTTTTTTAAATAGTAGTATTACATTAGCTATCCTCCAGTCTGTAGGAACTGTTCCAGAGTCTATAGAATCTCGGAAGATGACCAGCAATACATCCAATATTTTTAGGGCCACTTCCTTAAGTGCTCTGAGATGTAGATTATCAGGTCCTGAGGATTTATCGGCCTTCAATCCCACCAATTTCCCCAACACCATTTCCCAAGTTATACTGATTTATTTCAGTTCCTCCATCTCACTAAACCCTGTGTTCCACAACATTTCTGGTATGTTATTTGTGTCCTTCTTTGTGAAGACAGAACCAAAGTATGTATTTAGTTGGTCAACCATTTTTTGCTCCCCATTATAAAGCCCCCATTTCTGACTGTAAGGGACCTACATTTGTCTTCACCAATCGTTTTCTCTTCACATACCTATAGAAACTTTTACACTCAGTTTTTATGTTCCCCACAAGCTTACTCTCATACTCAATTTTCCCCTTCTTAATCAATCCCTTGGTCCTCCTTTGCTGAATTCTAAACTGTTCCCAATCCTCGGGTCCGTTGTTTTTTCCTGGCCAATTTGTATGCCCCTTCCTTGGATCTAATACTATCTGTAATTTCCCTTGTAAGCCATGGTTTGGCCACCTTTCCTGTTTTACTTTTGCTCCAGACCGGAATAAACAATTGTTGCAGTTCACCCTCGCGCTATTTGAATGTTTGCCATTACTTATCCACCGTCATCCCTTTAACTAACTTTTCCCAATCCATCATAGCCAACTCGCACCTCATACCATTGTAGTTTCCTTTATTATTAAGATTCAGGACCCTAGTGTCAGAATCAACTATGTCACTCTCCAACTTGATGAAGAATTCTACCATATTATGGTCGTTCATCCCCAAGCGGCCTTGCAAAACTAGATTGCAAATTATTCCTTTCTCATTACACAATACCCAGTCGAGGATGGCCTATTCTCTCATTGGTTCCTCAACGTTTTGGCCCAGAAAACCATCCCGTAAACACTTCAGGAATTCCTCCTCTACTGTATTGTTACTAATTTGATTTGCCCAATCTATATGCAGATTAAAGTCATCCATAATTACAGATGTTCCTTTATTACATGCTTCTCTAATTCCCTGTCTAATGTCATTCCCAACATCACCACTACAGTTTGGGGGTCTATATATAAGCCCCACTAATATTTTTTGCCCCCTAGTGTTTCTCAGCTGCACCCATACAGATTCCACATCGTCGGAGCTAATATCTTTCCTCACTATTGTGTTAATTTCCTCTTTAACCAGCAATGCAACTCCACTACCTTTTCCTTTTTGTCTGTTCTTCCTAAATACTGAATACCCCTGGATGTTCAGGTGCCATCCCTGGTCACCCTGCAGCCATGTCTCCGTAATCCCTACTCTAATCCCATATATCATACCTATTTATATCTATCTGCATGGTTAATTCATCCACTTTATTGTGAATGCTCCTTGCATTAAGGCACAAAGCCTTAAGGCTTGTCTTTTTAACATTACTTGTCCCGTTCCCACTATTTTTCACTGAGGCCCTGTTTGATTCTTGCCCTTGATTTCTCTGCCTATCACTTTTCTTATTGCCTTTTCTGTTTTTCGTTCTTGTCCTTGATTCTACAATTCACAACCAGCAAGGGATTCCAAAGGAATCAAGCAGTAGACAGGAGGAAGTGAAAAGGACAATGCTGTACTGAAATACGTTGTTGGAACTGTGTGCCTTGTCTCCCTCTCCCTCTATCTCTCTCTGGAAGTACTGTGCCTGGTTTGTAGAGTGACCACCTTGAGAAGAAAACAACTGCGAAATGAGATAAAAACAGAATTACCTGGAAAAACTCAGCAGGTCTGGCAGCATCGGTGGAGAAGAAAAGAGTTGATGTTTCGAGTCCTCATGACCCTTCGACAGAACTTGAGTGAGTCCAAGAAAGGGGTGAAATATAAGCTGGTTTAAGGTGCGTTGGGGGGGTGGGGGGGGGGTTGGTGGGGGGGGTTTGGGTGGGGGGAGAGAGAGAGAAGTGGAGGGAGTTGGTGTGGTTGTAGGGACAAACAAGCAGAAAGAAGCAGATGATCAAAAGATGTCACAAACAACAGAACAAAAGAACACATAGGTGTTAAAGTTGGTGATATTATCTAAACGAATGTGCTGATTAAGAATAGATGGTAGGGCACGCAAGGTAAAGCTCTAGTGGGCATGGGGGAAGCATAAAAGATTCAAAAATATTTAAAAATAATGGAAATCGGTTGGAAAAGAAAAATCTATATAATTTATTGGAAAAAACAAAAGTAAGGGGGAAACAGAAAGGGGATGGGGATGGAGGAGGGAGCTCAAGACCTAAAGTTATTGGATTCAATATTCAGTCTGCATGGGCCCCAGCTATGCCTGTCTCTTTATGGGGTATGTGGAACATTCCTCGTTCCAGTCCTACTCCGGCCCCCTTCCACAACTCTTTCTCTGGTACATCGATGATTACTTCGGTGCTGCTTCATGCTCTCGTCGGGACTTGGAAAAATTTATTAATTTTGCTTCCAAACTCCACCCCTCCATCATTTTCACGTGGTCCATCTCTGACACTTCCCTTCCGTTCCTTGACCTCTCTGTCTCAATCTCTGGTGATAGACTTTCCACCAATATCCATTACAAGCCTACCGACTCCCACAGCTACCTCGACTACAGCTCCTCACACCCCGCTTCCTGTAAGGACTCCATCTCATACTCTCAGTTCCTTCGCCTCCGTCGCATCTGTTCCGATGATGCTACCTTCAAAAACAGTTCCTCTGACATGTCCTCCTTCTTCCTTAACCGAAGTTTCCACCCACGGTCATTGACAGGGCCCTCAACCGTGTCCGGCCCATCTCCCGCGCATCCGCCCTCACGCCTTCTCCTCCCTCCCAGAAACATGATAGGGTCCCCCTTGTCCTCACTTATCACCCCACCAACCTCCGCATTCAAAGGATCATCCTCTGCCATTTCCGCCAACTCCAGCATGATGCCACCACCAAACACATCTTCCCTTCACCCCCCCTATCGGCATTCTGTAGGGATCATTCCCTCTGGGACACCCTGGTCCACTCCTCCATCACACCCTACTCCTCAACCCCTCCTATGGTACCACCCCATACCCACGCAAAAGATGCAACACCTGCCCCTTCACTTCTTCTCTCCTCACCGTCCAAGGGCCCAAACACTCCTTTCAAGTGAAGCAGCATTTCACTTGCATTTCCCCCAACTTAGTCTACTGCATTCGTTGCTCCCAATGTGGTCTCCTCTACATTGGAGAGACCAAACGTAAACTGGGCGACCGCTTTGCAGAACACCTGCGGTCTGTCCGCAAGAATGACCCAAACCTCCCTGTCACTTGCCATTTTAACACTCCACCCTGCTCTCTTGCCCACATGTCTGTCCTCGGCTTGCTGCATTGTTCCAGTGAAGCACAACGCAAACTGGAGGAACAACACCTCATCTTCCGACTAGGCACTTTACAGCCTTCCGGACTGAATATTGAATTAAACAACTTTAGGTCTTGAGCTCCCTCCTCCATCCCCACCCCCTTTCTGTTTCCCCCTTCCTTTTGTTTTTTCCAACAAATTATATAGATTTTTCTTTTCCAACCTATTTCCATTATTTTTAAATATATTAAAATCTTTTATGCTCCCCCCACCGCCACTAGAGCTTTACCTTGAGTGCCCTATCATCCATTCTTAATTAGCACATTCGTTTAGATAATATCACCAACTTTAACACCTATGTGTTCTTTTGTTCTGTTGTTTTTGACATCTTTAGATGATCTGCTTCTATTACTGCTTGTTTGTCCCTACAACCACACCAACCCCCTCCACTTCTCTCTCTCTCCCCCCACCCAAATCACCACCCGCCACCCCCCCACCCCCCCCCAACACACCTTAAACCAGCTTATATTTCACCCCTTTCTTGGACTCACTCAAGTTCTGTTGAAGGGTCACGAGGACTCGAAACATCAACTCTTTTCCTCTCCGCTGATGCTGCCAGACCTGCTGAGTTTTTCCAGGTAATTCTCTTTTTGTTTTGGATTTCCAGCATCCGCAGTTTTTTTGTTTTTATATCTGCGAAATGAGATATTTTAGAATGTGGAAATCTGCTCCAGATGGCTGCATCCAGGAGGACAGCTAAGCTAAATGGCTGCAAAGTTGAATCTGTGCATCGAGACCAATCAAGGAACAGCGAACTGTAAACTCCATTTTTTCTTTCATGGACTGTATAATCCTTATAAGCCTATCCTCTAACGCTGCCATTTGCACTTGTGTGTGTGTGTGTGGGCCCAGATGAATGTGTATGACTATAGGAAAGGTGTTGTGTGTTTTTTATTTTTTTTAGCTTGGGAATAGTTTCAATCAACTTATCTCATTTTTTTTAACCTAAGAGAGCTTGGATAATTCTCTACTACCCCAACATGTAAATAGTGGGACACTTACAGGATTGGCAAAGCACATCCTCTCTAAATTCTTAAAAAAAAACTCTGTTACAGTCAAACAAGGAGTTAGAGAATAGGGGAGTCACTTCATCCCGTCCTCACCTGATCATTACAAAAATGTGGGGGCTCTTGTCTGGGATAGATCCAACAGTCTTACCAGAGAATTGGGGTGGGGACAGTAAATTCTTCCCTCAAATTTAAAAATGGCAATGCAAGTTTTCTGGGGTTCACAATGCTAAAGTTATAAAATGTTTACAATCGAAGCCAGTATCTCAGTAGCTACCCAGATGAGGGCAAGGTAATTTGGGATTAGAGTTCTGCCAAAGGTCAGGAGCACTGAAATTCTAAAACTTGTGGCCAGGTAGTTAGATATTGAAGCTGAAGAAACAGAAATATACAAACTAACTTTAGTGAAGATACAGCTGGAGCAGCAAAGAGTACAGTTATAACTCAGAGAAAGAGAATTTCAGGAGATGGAGTGAGAAATAGCATTTCAGAGAACGTGAGTTGAGGCTACTTGAATTGCACAGTCATAGGCCAGTTGAATCAACTGAAGGCATCCATGGAGAGGGAACCACCTCTAGCTCAAGATTGAGTGTTCAGTTATTCAAGTTTGCCCATTTAATCCCTCAGTTTGATGAGGGAAAGGTAGAAGCCTTCTTAATTTCCTTTGAAAGATGGGTACAGAGGTTAAAGTCGCCAGCAGAAGACTGGACCCTACTGTTGTTGAGCAAACAGACAGGCAAATTTCACAAAGTTTACTCCCTGTCGCTTGGTGAGAGTTCAGCAAATTATGAGGTAGCAAAAAATGCTATTTTAGGCACAAACTGGTGCTGGAGGTGCACCATCAGAAAATCCGTACTCGTAGAAAATGGCCTGACCAGATGTACATTGAATTTGAATGGCATAAGCAGCTTGCTTTAGATATAGTGCTTAAAATTTAGGCAAAGTAAAAAATCCTTCGGGAAATAATGCTCCTCGAAGAGTTCAAGAATTCACTCCCTCTCTTTGTCCAAACTCATGCAGAGGATCAGAAAGTGGCAAGGGCCAGACAGGCAGTGGCCCTGGCTGATGATTATGAGCTTGTTCACAAGCCCTCATCCCAAAGGAAATCCTTCCCGAGTTAACCCCAATAATCAGAAAAGGATAAAAAGGAGTGTGAATGAAAGGAAACTGAGCCCCCATAGGAGAGAAGAGATGGTTGGAAACATAGGGACCCCTCCTCAGACCAGAAAGGATGATGCTAAGAAAAGGGGCGAGGTGCAGAAGCCTGTGTGTTTCAACTGCCGTAAGGCAGGACATCTTTGTGCTGATTTCTAGAGGTTATGGGAAAGGCAATAGGATTGATTGGGCACATGAGCCTAATACAGAAATAGCAAGTCAGGTTGAGACTATAGCAGACCAGGCTCTAACTGTGGCTGCAAGTCCCTGTAATTGTGCTCTGGTTAGTGTGGATGAATTGAGTAAAATCCCTGAGAGCTGCAAGGAACTTGTGTCATAATGAAAGGTTCCCCTCTCCCCAGAGTGAAGCGAGTAAGCCCATAGTGAAACTGTGCGATATTGGGGCCAGCCAAACTCTACTGCTGAGAAAAGTATGACCTTCCCACCAGAGTGTACAGTAAGTGCCAAAGTGCTGTTAAGGGGCATTGAGGGAGGGTACATGCCTGTACCTTTATACCAGGTGCGGCTGGAGGACCGGTGACCGTAGGAGTCATCCCCAGTTTACCTGTGGACAGAGTCAACCTGCTCCTTGGCAATGTCCTGGCGGGTCATTGACCTGAGACCCCAGGCTATAGGAAAAAGCAAAGGCTGTGTCCTATCAACATGTTAAAACAGTATCACAGCTGGGAAGTTGAAAAGCAGCTAATGGTCTGTCAGATAGCAAAAGAATTGGAGGACAAAAGGGTCACTGAGGACGAATTAGATAGAGGCCTGGGAGAGGCCCAAATTGAACTCCCTATCATCTAGTTAGCAAACATGGAAATTTTAGAGAAATTAGAGATCACATATTCACCCATTTAAATGCAGAACAAGGTGGAGACCTGGCAAGGCTGCTCACCACAATTAACAGCATTAATAGAGACAAGCCAGGCTGCACCACTTTAGCTCTATATTATGTGGATGTGGGAGAGACCCCTCCCATTAAGCAGAACCCCTACAATCTAGGTCCAGAGTAATTGACCCAGGTCCGGGAGGAGATCAAATATATGTTGGAACACAAACTAATCGAGCCCAGTGAACAGCAGCTGGAGTTCCCCAGTTGTACTCATGCCTCAGCCAGATGGTTCCTCAAGGCTTTGCACTGACTACCTAAAGATTAGTACAGTGACCAAAGCTAACACTTACGCGATCCCCTACCTGGAAGATTGCATTGACAGTGTAGGTATTGCAGTCTACAACACCAAGATAGGCTTATTAAAGGGATATGGGCAGGTTTCTTTGACCACCCGAGTGAATGAACTCCAGCTGGGTTATTCCAGTGTCAAGGCATGCCATTTGGACCCAAATGCCCCAGCCACATTCCAAAGGCTGATAAACCAGGTAGTGGTGAGCCCACCCAACCGTGCAGTGTACCTTTGCAACCTCCCAATGTTCATCGACACCTGGGAAAACCACCTGGAACAACTGGAAACCCTCTTCCAAAGCTTACAGTCAGCTGTCCTAGTGGCCAAACTCATAAAGAGCAAGTTCACTAAGGATCAGATGACCCAACTAGGTCATGTGTTGACTCAAGGGCAAATAGTGCCTAGAGCTGCGAAGATACAGCCGGTAGTGAATTTTCCCATCCCCACTATAAAAAGGGAAATAATGAGATTCCTTGGGATGTGTGGTTTCTACCACAAGTTTGTACCAAATTTCAGCACTAGAGCTGCCCACTAACATACCTACTACAGAATAAAACAAAGATAGTATGGACAGAGAGATGTCAAACAGCTTTTTAGAAGCTGAAAGCCATTTTAGTGAACAAACCAGTGTTAACAGCTCCAGACTTCAACAAAACATTTCAAGGAGCCATCAATGCTAGTGACCTCAGTGTAGGAGATGTCCTATTCCAAGAGGATGAATCAGGCATAGAGAGACTGCTCAAGGATTTCTTTAAGAAATTGAACAAACACCAGGAACAACATTCCACTGTTATTACAGGGTTATTACTGGCTCTCAAACACTTTGAGATATATGTAAGAAATGGATATAGGGAAATCATAGTCTATACAGATTGTTAGGAAATGGAGGTGGTTTAAGTAAGTTATGTGTGTATTTGGGTATGTTAGGAATAAGGTATATCTTTAAGTTTAATTTATATTTCTGGACTTGTGTGTTAAAAAAAGTTGAGTTTTAGTTTCGCTTTGAAAGATGCCTGCATGGTAATGAGATTTTATGACTCTTGAAGGTGAGTTAAAACAAATAAGGTTAGAAGAAAACTGTGCTGTTGCCCAGCAACAGGAGGTCCCACAGAGACAGAAAAAACTAGAAAAGTGGTTTCTGTTCAGTTGAAGACAGTTAAATTTCAGTTTGAAGCAACAAAGGAGGGATAGATAGCAAGTCCAAAACTAATGCTCAATGGAAGCCAGGATTCCAGAGAGGCTGGACAGCAGACAGACAGGTAGCAAGACCCAAACCAAAGTTGAAGCCAGTTGCAAGGAGAAGCTTGACACAGGAGAAGGAACTGCAGAGACTAAAAAAAGGAAGTCCCCAAATCCAGTGGAGTGGAACAGGAAAGGTCCCAAGAGGACAGTCTAGTCAAAGGACAAGGACAAGAATTTGAAAAAGATCCTGTCCTGTAGAAGTGAAAGTAAGGAGCAGAAAGGAAGGTTCCAAGCTTCATGCTTAAAGACAAGAAAGCTGCAAGACACAGATTTAAAGCAATATAGGTGTGAGAGAAGCCAGAAGATCTAAGGAGGCAGCTAAAGGTCTGTGACTCTTTACTCTGGGCATGTGAAGCAGTGGTGTTCTGTTGGCATGGCTAAGCTTTTGAGAGAGAGTGTATGGAAGGAAGTTTGAATGCATGTGGTGATCCAGGGGAAAGGAACATCAGAAGGAGAGTTTGAAATCCTGGAGATGGACACTTGCAGAAGGCATCTGAGAGAAAGCATTGGTTTGGGAGAAGATTCCCAAGTGAATTCTTGGAGAATGGAGATTGGAAACCCTCGCATGAAAGACGGAAATCAGTGAAACCGGTTGGCTCAAGGTATGACAAGCATCTGGGGGGAGTTGTTGAGAGATCCATAGTATCTGTTTGGGGTGGCATTTGTCACTTGGTTTCAGAGTGTGGTGTGTCTGACCACATTTGTTTACGTGGACTGTGTACTTACTGTGAACATTAGAGTATAAGATAACTTTTGTAACTTGTGTTATCCTTACAAATCTGTATATTTCTGTAAAGGCATGTTTGTGGATGAAGGAGAATTATAATGTTCATTTTTTTTTGTTTAATAAAGGTTTTATTCTTTTGTTCTAAATTCATCCGCTGACTCCTGTGACTGTTCAGTAGACACTCTTCATGTACGTAAACAAAAAATAAAAGTTAGGATCTATCAAGCCGGGTTCGACCCTGGGGTCAGGCTTGCCCAGTGGTAACATCAGCTGGGATCGTAACAGGATCACAATCCCCTGACCTTTGTGGAGAAATTGAATACCCAAAATGCAAGAGTATTTTGTGTTGGTTTGTTCCTCCAACCATATTGTAGGGTAAAGGGTTAACATCAGAAGCATGGTAGGAGGTGCCAAGTAACTGGACACTGTGCCAGCCTAGCTGGTCCTCACAGGACCACCCTTGAACCTAATATTCCACCTGGGGCTTAATGTCCACCTGGAGCTTTCCCAACCAAGGCTGGGAAGGCTTTTGACTCCTGGTTGCCTGTTTCTCAACTGAAAAACTATTGATGGGAACTTGCGCACCCATTTGCCTCCTTGAATCTACTTTGAGCAGCCCTGTTTAATGGGCGTCCAGCAAAGGTGCTGGCGGGAGGCTGTTTAAAATCTGCAAAATGGGATCCTGCATCTACTGTAGAATTGCAACCTTCCAGAACAAATGAGGCAGCATGCACAGAACATGTCAATCCTATATCTCTCCAGTTAACGATGACCGTTAAAAACACTTCTTCCAAAAGGGAAGTTTTTGGGTTGCTTTATGTTTAAGGCTTTTACGGGACCTGAAAGAACCTTAGGAATTCTCTAAGCCAAAGAAAAACCTTCCAACTCACTGCCAGGTCATTCACCTCTCCTCTTCCCCCATCCCCCAATCCCCTCCACTATGCCCTGTTCTCAGATTAACAACAGCCTCATCTACTATGTGGCTGAGATCAGTAACTGTTTTGAAAGGAATTAGCATCCACATTATTTTTGCTGAACTCTTGTATTTTGTGCCTGTAGCTATGTAGGAAAATAGAAAGAATTGTAAGGTAAACTATTAATGTTTAAAGCCATATGCAACTTTAAGGAAAATATTGATTAAACCATGATTCATTTGTTTTATTTAATACATGTCAGGCAAATGTAGGTTTTTATTCTGTGTAGTATCTGTGTGTATCGGTTTATTGAAAAGAAATCATTATTCAAAGCAATTTGCTTATTCAACGTTGTTTGACTTCAATAAACTCCAGCCAGAACACATATCGTTGGTTAACTGCATCCTGCTGAATCCCATGGGAGACAATGAGAGAGAATGTGCTGTAGTACAAACTAAATGTAACAAAGTGGTTGCAGAAAGGCCACACAGGATAACTGAGTGAAAATGCATGTTTCTAAAGTGGGAAACTAATTCTTCCCCAACGCAGCCAAAAAGCCCCACAAACAAGAAGCAGGTAGATGATCAGATAATCTGTTTTAATGGTGTTGTTTGAGAGGTAAGTATTGGGCTTTCTTCAAATAGTGCAGTGGAATTTTTTAATATTTAACTGAGGGGGCAGATGAAATTCTGGCTCAATGTCTGCAAAACATGTCACCTCTGGGCCTGAATTTTTCAGTCGGCGGGAGCGGGCAGAGGCAGTCAGGAACCCGACTGTCACCCGCGATCAGGTGCGCACCGCGATTTTCCTGGGCCGGACCAATTAAGGCCCACCCAGCGTAACGCGTGGCTCCCGAGATCAGTGGGAAGGGGTGGGAGGCCAATGTCCACTGGGTCCAAAGGCAATCAGTGACCTATTCCAAAAAGGCGCAGGCAGCCTTCCTAAAGCTGCTGTTGACTTCGCCCATCAGCAATGGAGAATGTCATCGGGGAGCAGGGCCGGTGGGAGGGCAATTTGTCAGGGAAGTCGGCCCCGAGGTTTTCCGATGAGTGCCTCGTTGCCCTCCTTGAGGACATGGCAGCATGCCACAAAATTCTGGTACCAAGGGACAGGAGGAGGAGAACCCCACCCCCCCACCCACCCCCAACCTAACCAAACATGCTTGGGAGGAGGTGGCATCATGGGTCAGCTGCCATGATGTGGTGAGACGCACATGGGTGCAGTGACCTCCTGTGATCAGGAAGAGTGAATACCATGTCGGCATGGGTCACTTAGCACAGCAGGTAGGTGGGCCTCCCCCCAACACTGCACATCAGAGGTGTTAGAGTGTGAATGGCAAATGTGATGGAAGCAGCATCTGGCCAAGGGCGTCAGCCCTGGCTGCTTGGAGTGAGTGCCTTGCGGTTCCAGGGTCATGAATCAGCTGAACCCTGTGAGGTGTTCCTCAGGTGGGGTTGGCCAGGCTGCAATGGCAATACAGGTACAGGGCAGACTAATCAATGCTCCTCTATCCTTTCAGGAGAAGACAACACACAATAATGCTGAGAGGCTGCAGACTGGCAGAGGTCTTCCCTACCTTCTAATCCTTACCAGATACAAGCAGGAGGCACTGGAACTGGAGAGGGGCCACGTGCCTAGATCAACCGGCTGCACTGAGGTTGGGGTGGTACAGGGGGGTAAGAGTGCCATGTACTGAGGCCAGAATGTCTGTCACAGCAACCATTCCACTGTTGTCTGTATACTGATGTGAGCCTCGAACCTGGAATCCCCATTGATAATAGAAAGACCAGGGCACCCTGATTCAGAAGCTAGGCAGGTACAGTAACAGCGTAATGACTTCAACTAATGACATGCCCTTTCAGTTTCACCAGCAGACCATCGGGGTGAGGAGCCTGAAGGCCCACCACTCACCCACGAGGGCATGGATGATATGAATGCACCGGCGTCACACCCTCTCAGCCAGGTAGGCACCAGTGCAGATACCAGCACCTCAATGGGAATAACATCGCTGGATAGTATCTCAGTGCACAGCGGTGGGGGCACTTCACACTTGCTTGAGGTGCAGGTGGAGGCAGAGAGAGCCCAGGGCGCCGGCAGTCGGAAGACTGCTGGGGATCCAGGAACATGCTCAGTCGATGGCCACTTGCCTTCCCACCTATTTTTGTGTCATTCGCAAACTTGGCGATAGTACATTCACTTCCCTCATTTAAGTCATTAATATATTACTCACCTCCCCTCCCACCCCCTTCATGCCTTCTTTCCCCCCTCACTCCATCCAGACGCCACCCCCACTTGTTATCATCTGGACCCCACTTCCTCTCCCCTACCATGAACTTCAGGAGGGGACCATCCCGACCTGATTTCCTGACATTGGGAAACCAACGTTTCGTTTCCCGCTACATCTTCCATTCTCACCCGCCACAAATCCCACTGATGGTGGAGGGGGAAAGCTTCCCCTGCATGTCTTTGAAGATGATCTACTTTGTTTCTCATTAACTCACCGCCCATTACTGGTAACAGGTTCCAGAGCTCTGACTTCACTTGGTATGGTCTTCATTCGAAATGACTTTTATCTTCATTAAGAATCAGAAGCAAACTGTGTACCTATCTCCACCTTCACACACCCTCCCAGAGTAGGTCATTAGAGCTAATTACACATATCTGTTGTAGGAGATAAAAGCTTTTCACAACTGACAGATAGTAGTTTGACCAATTTCTGTGAATCTTGCTGTTAAATGGTACTACAATTGAGATTAATATATTAGTGTTCAAATAACTATTTGCTAAGTGCTCACACAATGGCAAACAGGATATGCCACAATGCTAATTTGATACCTTCCATAGACTGCATCATCATATGGGAGGACATAGAGCTATATCTGCAAGTCTCCACGCAGTGGGATTTGTTTTGTTTCAGGATGAGTGTCAGAGTTGCCTTGGGATTGCTGTTGTTCTTTCAAAGAACAGCAATGGAAAAATAATTTTATAGAATTCAAGTATCAGAGCTTTCAATTTCCATTCAAGACTAAATCGCACTGAGCTGAATTATAGTTGTTTGGTCGTACAGAACTTGAATATTGCTGAAAAAGGGACATGCTGTCAAAGCTTTTCAACTTTTTCAGGACAAACGCAAGAATACCAAATTTCAAAGTGTACAATAATTTATACTGCATGAGAAGAGGGTGCTAAATGGTTGGCAAGTGGACTCTTATTGGTAAAGGCATTGTCATCAGTGTCCATGAAAAACGGGTCCTCAATGGAATGACCGATAACCTTCTACCCCTTGCACATTTCTGATATGTAGATGATACGTTTGCTATATTTGAATATGTACCTGAATGTAAAGGATTTCCTTTCACACCTTAATGAGCTCCACCCTGCGCTCAAATTCACCTTTGAAATGGTACAGTCAAACGAGCTCCCTTTCCTCACCGTGCTAGTTGAGAAACCTGCCAATGGATTCTCTACTATTGTCTAACACAAGCCCATCCTCACTGGTCAATATACACATTGGGGTTCCTACGGTTCCATATGCTACAAGACTGGCCTTATCAGCAACCTCATAAAAAAAGGCCCGAGCAATTTGCTCACCATGAAAGCTTGATGCCAAAAAGAGTACAGCAAGGACATCCTGCAGAGTAATAACCTCCCTGATCAGATCATTGCTCATTGTATACCACTCATGAAGGCCACCATTTATGGTCCTGAAAAGTGCCCAGTCTACCACAGATTAAAAATTTGAGCAATAGGTGAAGCTAAGTGTTTCATGCTGCTACAATGCAGTAGCAACACGTGTGGTATTCTCCACTAACAGGATGCTGTCATCAAGCCAAAAGGGCCTTCTGCTTAATACGCAAATGAGTAAAATGGTAAATGAGTTTCAATGCTGGTGTGTTGCTAGGTATGCAGACTGTCTGCACCAATGACTGATGCTATATGAAAGGTACTATATAATGCAGCAAAATGAAGCAGGCCCAGAATTGAGTGGCCAAGTAGACACATAGGGTAGAGCTTATTATTCAAGTGAGTGAGGTTTATTTACCTACAGCTGTTGTGCCTTTAATTACAAAGATAAACTAACCAGGAGCAGATTACTTTCCAGCACACACGTTCCTCACTCTTAACTCCTTCCACTCCAACCTCTCCTTCCCTACCTTTTAACCATTTAGTTTGGGAGTTATTCCTGATTGACCTTAACTGTCTCTGAAGATTTCTTAACTATACTGCCTTGCTTTGGTCATTCCAAGCAATTTCTTAACGCTGTTCTATAAAGCTCTCAAAAGCCTGACATACTGGGATTTAACAGTCCTGCCAGGGTCAATGGGCTTTTAAACAGCTCGCCGCATTTTATGGCCTGGCCCCCACCACGATGGTGCTGTAAAATTCCTCCCACCATCTCTCTCTCTCTGTTACAGTTAACATTAATGGGCTAGGCTGTGGGTTAAGTATACAGATGCTGGTCATACTTTTACTAAAATAGTCAAGGTAAGAAATGGTGGCCATTGTCATTAGTTACAAAAATGGCTTCATCCATTAAATTATGTAGCAGTTACAACAAAGGAACCACATGTTACAGAAGTTTCAGCATGCAGTCCACCTGGTTTACGCTGGTATTTATGCTCCACGTGAATCTCCTGCTGCCCTACTTCATCCCATCTGAGCAACATGTCCTTCAATTCCTTTCTCCCTCACATACATATCCAGCTTCACCTTCAATCCATCGGGGCTATTAACCACAACCACTCATGCGGTAATTAGCTCCACATTCTCCCCACGCTCTGGGTGAAGAAGTTTCCATTGACTTTGATTCGCTTTATTGTGCTCTGCTCCACTATGTCAGTCCTTGGTATAGCAACAGGCAAACATTTTATACCATGTATTTGCACAAGAACACAAGAACTAGGAGCAGGAGTAGACCAAATGGCCCACTGAGCCTGCTCTGTCATTCAGTACAATCATGACTGACCTTGAGCTTCAACTCCATTTTCCCACCCATTTCCGACATCCCTTAATTCCCTGAGAGACCAAAAATCTCTCTATCCCAATCTTAATTATATTCAATAATGGAGCATCCACAACACTCCAAGGTGGAGAATTCCAAAGATTCACCTTAATTTGAGTTAAGAAACTTCTTGTCATCTCAGTCCTAAATGATCAGCTCCTTATCCTGAGACTGTGCTCTCATTTTAGATCCCCAACCAGTAGAAACAACCTTTCAGCACCCGCCCCAACAAGCCATTTCGGGATTTTGTAGGTTTCAATGAGATCACCTCTCATTCTTCTAAAGACCAGAGAATATAAGCCAAATTTACTCAGCCTCTCATCACAAGACAACTCTTTCAGCCCAGGGACTAATTTAGTGAACCATTTAGTGATCCATCAGAACAGCTCCTATATAAAGGCTCAGAATATTTCCAGTACTTATAAAGTTTGAAATATTCCAAATCCAACTGAAAATTTATAGGCCTCAAAATTATCCTTTCCCCCAAACCCCCATGCTGGACAGGGGGCGGTTGGCTGGTTGGGTGATTAAACACTAAAACATGAGGAATACATCTCTAACCCACTGCATACTGACTATTGCTGTTTTTATGATGACGGGTCAAGTATTGTGTGGGTGCTCCATTTTGGAGAGAGGAGGATCTGAATTTACCTATTTAAATTTGTCTCCGAAAGGGCAATTGAGAGAGTGTTTTATGCTAAACAGTTGCCTTGTGGGTTTCCCAGAGCTCAGGAAGTTGGTCACTGAAGGGAAGATAGGAGCTGTCTTAACCAGAGGTTAAATATATTTGTAGCGCTCCTTGTGGGCCAAGAGGAGCATGAGTGCTCCCCAGGCATCTCAGAAAATCTAACTGCCCCCAATCTGTCAATTACGGCTCTTCATGATTGTCGAATTCCACAGTCCGCCAGCCAGTGGAAAGTTTTCCCCAAATTTCTACTGTCTTCAATTTTACTAGGGCTGCTTGATGCCACACCCGATAAAATGCTGCCCTAATGCCAATGGGATCCACTCTTACCACACCTCCAGAGTTGAGCCCTTTTGTCCATGTTTGGATTAAGGTTATAATAATTTGCACATTAGTTAGTTTTATTGTTAAAACTCACTCACATAATGATGCAGAAATTATTAACAGAAGGTTTAAAAATGTCCAACTAGCCATTAATGCAAAAGCAACTCCTACCACACTCTCCCAACCATGCAAAAAATAAATACAATTCTGCAGAATGTTAAATCTTAAAAATTGGCCAAGTAAAAAGTAAAGTCAGAAAAAAAGAATCTTCAGGGATTGTCCAGAAGCTTGTTCACAGCTGAAGGGCACTTTCCACGGTAGCTGCTGGTACTTGAGTTTCTCACTGGAGCAGCCATGGCTGGTTGATTCTCGTTTCTCTTGGAGATAGTTGTGTTGATTTGGAATCCTCCTTTAAGAACTCTCAGTTTGCAGCAATGAGATCTTTTGCTGAGTTTTCAAATCATGAACAGCTCAGCTTTGATGAGAGAGGTTTCAGAGAAAGAGAGGGGGTAAGGTTGTTGCCCCTTCTATTCCTGTGGCAGTTTCCCTGACTGTTAGATCAAATCCAGTATCTTTTTATATTCACAAACTGCATCACATGGCATCCCTCTGGTTTCAATCAGGGTTGATTTTAGCCAATGTCTTTGAGAGCTCCATAGACTCTGTCTCCATAAAGCAGCTTGTGTTCTTTGCAAATACAAGATGGTAGCTGCTGTAGGCCAGTGTCCTTTGCTTAGCAAAAGAATTATTTTAAAAAAGATCAACATATACATTGTGTGTGTGAGTGTGCGTGTGTGTGTCCATACACGTAAAGACAATATCATTTTTCCTAATGCGGGATACTGAAGCAGGCAAAAACAAAAATAGCTGGAAAAACTCAGCAGGTCTTACAGCATCTGCGGAGAGGAATACAGTTTTTTTAATATATATATACACACATATATATATATACAGTAAGTTATATATACAGTAAGAATAGAGAGAGTTTTTCCAGCCATTTTTGTTTTTCTTTCAGATTTCCAGCATCCGCAGTATTTTGCTTTTATCATACTGAAGCAGGCTTCTGGGGCTTGTGTATGTATGTTGTGTAGGTGACTAATTTAATTAAACTGAAGACAGTCAGACTGAAAGGTTCAAATCATCAAAGGGATAAGGTGGAAAAGCATTGTAAAAAATTGTTTAAAAAAGTGTAAAAAAAATTTGAAATAGAGATGGGTGAGCCAAGATGAGATCCCGGTAGATACAATATGAATGGGAATTTGCATTATGAAATAAGTGACGAGTGAATTGGTAGCTTCTTGAATTCCAAAAAGGCATGACCAGAAGTTTTACAACTGACAAAAATTGTAAATAAATAAGGCAAAGTTATTAAGTTTATTTTTCCTGTAAATGCTGGCCATAATGACAACATGAAAGATTCTAAAGTCTAAAACAATGGATTTAAAGATCAAATGGGACAAAAATATATTTAAGGAAAGATTGAAAGCTGTATGGGAGTGGCCATGTGAGATCTTGAAAGGTGGACTATGTGAAGACAGACCTGGGAAAAGCAGCATTCAGCCACCCCAGAGAAATGTTTGCCTTTTCCAGGAAGCAAGGTTTTGTTATAAGCCTTGAAATTTCCATTGTTGAGCAAGAGGAAGAAAGAAGCTGTGCAATACCTCCCTTTTAGCAACAGTGGGTGCCTTGTGGTAATATTACTGGATGTTTTATAGGTTAAGAATCTATTTGGATGGTTGCCTGGGAAAAGGGTGTTTATCTGTGAGTCTAGCTAAAGAGAAATCTTTTGGGACATGTTGTAAGTCTAAATTTAACTGTGTAACTATAATCTTGCATGTTTAAGTTTTTGTTTCTTTTGTTAAGAAATATTTTAGTTTAATATTTAAAATCTCTAAATGTGGTAGTGGACTCTTTACTTCTGACTTCAGATAGGGTGGTAATAGGCTGAAGTGGATTTGTCCTGCTTTTTGTGGAGTGAATTGAATTGGCTGAAGACTGGCATCTGTGAAGCTGGGCTTTTGCCATCACTTAAGGTGGGGATGTTTGTGGAGCCTCCTCCTCCAATTAGTTGTTTAATCTTTCTTTCCTTCTTCCACTCCTCCACCAATTTCATTGACAATCTGCTTAGCACTCATACTCCACCTTAACTCACCTTCTGCCATGAACCATTTTTGTGGTGTCCTCTGGCCTCCAGGTCCCACCCAAATTCCTAATCCTGACTGCCTGTGTTAGCATCATTCCCACTGGACACAGATGGGAGGTAGTTCAATACTGTTTAAAGGACGTATTGTTCTTAAAAATGATTCAAGCCTCGTGATCAATACTCTGAATCTGCTTTAGCACACCCTGTAATCACTTCAAATTAATAGCTGGGCTAGCGAGTTAGGGTGTTGATGTCCAAGGGTGACTGCAATGCAAAACTTCTTGATGTTGGATTTTCTGATCTGTACAAATCAATAATTGGAATAATTGAGCTGTGCCAGTTGAGCTTAATAAAACTAAGGAACAGCTGAACAAAAACAGTATTACAAGCAAATGTAATTACCTTGAGCAAGCTTTGGGTGATGTGTTGATTGAGAGTGTGGAGGAAATATATTTAAATAGATTGCAAACTTCCATGAATTCTATTCAAGAGATTGCCCTAAGACTCTGTTACAGGCTATAATCAGAACATTACAATAGGATAATAGTTAACTTCATTTTGTCCACTTCTCCCTTTATGGTATTGGCTTGTGCCTCAGGTTCAGCCCCGCAGCTGCCAAGTAGTTTTCTCAAGTGACCGTTCTCAACTTGTGAGCGGAGACGGTAAGTATTACATTATTCCAACATGGGAGCTATTGGCACCGAGCCCAATACTGAGCTCAGCCAATTTCAGTGCATAAACACTTCCCAGCAGGGTTCACCAGCTCGTGACAGGAATGGAGACTCAGCACAGGCCAGGGTAGTCAAAGCAGACATCCGTGAGTCTGGATATAGGATTGCTAAAACTGGGTGGGTGTGTTGTGACAGGTCACATTATGTGACTTCCTCCAGCTGGTGGTAGTAAGGGGTTGGAAAATAAAATAGCTGTGAAAAGCCCTCAGGAGCCATTCCATGGGGTGCTAAAGCCTATAAAGTCTGTTCTCCTACCGATAAGCTGAGGGATGCTTTCCACTCCATAAAGTGGAGATAGAAAGAAACCATTTCCTTTGGTAGTGGAGTCTAGAACAAAGGGCATAACCTTAGAATTAGAGCTGGGTCCTGATAACAAGCACAAGGAGCTCATGGACCTCATTTTGTTACCAAGATTAAGACCATCTGATCAGCTGCCTCTGCCTCTGCCTCTGCCTCTTCCTTACCTTCCCCTTGACCGTGGGGTCAAACTTCCTCCAAAGTTCCCCTCTGGCCTAGCCCTGAACTTGTATCCTTTTGTAGTTTCTCTTCTATCTCCCCTCTTGACCTCTCCGAGCTCATGTTGTCCATGAGACCCACCCCCTGCTCTTTCCACCTTATTTCCATGAAACTACTGACCTGAATAGGAGTAATGTCAGGAGCATTTATTCACACAAAAGGGAGTGGAAATCTGGAACTTGCTTCCTCTAAAAAGCTGTTCAGCGTGAAGATCAATTGAAAATTCCAAAACTGAAATGGAGAGCGTTGAAGGGTCGTCGAATTGTACTATCAGTAATAGAGTTGAACTGCAGACGCTTCTTAAATAAAAACGTTAAGTTTACTTACAATGAACTCAGCAGCAGCTGCATATGTGCTTTCAACTCCAACTCTAGCTCTACGCTGTCTACTGAGGTAGCTTGTGCTACCCTCCTATTGGTTACTACAGATCATGTGATCTTTCCTAACAAGTATTATTCTTAAAAGGTACATTACACCCTAAATAAAACCATAATTACTACAGAGACAGATGATAGTGTTCATGAGGCAGGATTTTCCTCTTAAAAACAAAAAACTGCGGATGCTGGAAATCCAAAACAAAAACAGAATTACCTGGAAAAACTCAGCAGGTCTGGCAGCATCGGCGGAGAAGAAAAGAATTGACGTTTCGAGTCCTCATGACCCTTCAACAGAATTGAGTGAATCTTAGGAAAGGGGTGAAATATAAGCTGGTTTAAGGTGGGGTGGGGGGGTGTGGGAGAGAGAAGTGGCGGGGGGGTGGTGTGGTTGTAGGGACAAGCAAGCAGTGGTAGGAGCAGATAATCAAAAGATGTCACAGACAAAAGAACAAAAGAACACAGGCATTGAAGGTGGTGATATTAGAAAGGAGATATGGCTGTAAAAGCGGGTTTTAGTAAACACCTTGTCAAACACCAGGAGAGAAATGGAAAGCAATGAAGGTGAACAGGGCAAAAGAGAGATACGGAAATCTTGTCACAGAGAGGAACAGAACTTCTTCAAGGTAGGCATTCCTTGAAGAGGAGTGTCAGTCAATTAAACAAAGAGATAAAAACAAAAAACCGCAGATGCTGGAAATCCAAAACAAAAACAGAATTACCTGGAAAAATTTTCCCCTTGCCGGGCGAGTTCCGGAACAGCCGTGAGACAGATTGCCGCCCACACTCGGGCTCCGACCACGATTTTACACTGGCTGGCTAACTAACAGCCAGCCAGCATGAAATGCGTGCTGAGAGCCTCAGCGCTGCCGGGGTGAGGGTGGGAGGAGCGCGAGCACTGAAGCGTGCACATGCACGGTGGGGAGCACACACTGACAGCTCCCTGAAGGCACAGAGCCGCCTCAGGGAGATGAAGAACTTTGAAATGAAAAAAACAAGCATTTTACAAATGATATAAACATTTCCCCATTTGTGACTCAATCACATGAAGAGGGACATGTTAAGGATATTTAATTTTTAAATTTACCATTGGAAACCTCATCCCGCCCGTGGATGTGGTTTTGTGAAAATACCAAGGCCGCCCGGCCTATTTGCCCACCCCCCAACTGAATGGTTGAGCGGGCAGCGAAAAATACAAATTAATTACTTGGTTTAAGGGCCTTAATAGGCCTCTCAATTGTTGGCGGGCACACTGCCGCCTGACCAAAAGATCGCAAGTGTGTATGATGATGTTGGGACGCTCGCCCAATATCATTGTGTACTATTTCACTTCCGTTCGGATTGAGCGCAAGCCCACCTGCGCGATTAAAAATTCTGCTCATGGTTACGGAACTAAGTTGGGGGGATGGAGCTAAGCTACAGGTCAGCGATGATTTCCTAGAATGAAGGAACAGGCTCAAGGGACTGAATGGCCTCTTCCTATTCCTTTGTTCTTATTACTATGGAGTTTCCAGACTCCTATAAGTCATACATAGATTATAAGGCACCAAGATCCATATCACAAGTGGTCTTCTGCCTAAAATAGGTGGGCATTTCAATCTCCTATCTCAGCATCCTGTCCAAGACTGTAGTTACCTAACTGTGAGCATAAATGGATCGATCAGTTTGCCAGCATCATTTGCAGGTGGCTACCACCCTGTTTATAATGAGCAGAGACACTTCAAATGGGGATCATCAAAACTACTTGCGGAAGCTCTCGAAATGGTTTCCGAGCACTGTGGAGAGTCTGGCAGCTTAAAATCACCAAGGCAACCAGATCAGAAATATTGGGCTTGCATTTTTGTTTGATTATAGTTCTGTGAAGCACCTTGACATGTTTTCCTACATTAAAACCGCTAAATAAATGCAAGCTGAGTTGATGTTGCTGTTAGCCCGTGATCAGTAGTTCCCAGTAAGCTTCTTACTCTCTGAGCATGGCTGTTTCCCTTGGTACACTCTCATCTCCACTCCAGTAAATTTAAGGGGCACAGACATAAACGGAAGTGATGGTTTAGCCATCCAACGACAGATCTGGCTGGACTGCATAAAAACACTATTAGGTCCTGCTCTCATCAGTTAAAACTGCTGACTATCCCAGGACCATCCTGGAATCCAAAGGTAACCTCCAGTTTCTTTTTTCTACCGCAAAACCGTCTTCTTAAACCCCTCTCCCCTGGGCATCCTCCCTCGCCTCCAATGACAAGTACAAGGGGCTCAAGTGCATCATTGCCACTTCTCCACCTTCCCCTAGGCTGTGGGATCAAACTTCCTCTAAAGCTCCCCTCTGTCCTAGCTCTGAACTTGTATCCTTTTGTCTTTTCTCTTCCATCTCCCCTCCTGTCCTATCTGAGCTTGTGTAGCCCATCAAACCCACCTCCTGCTCTTTCCACCCTATTTACATGAATTTACTGACCACCCAACTTCCATGCCTGGCCCCCACATTAGCTGACATTGCTAATGATTGTGTCTCCTCTGGCTTTGTTGCTTTCTCTTTCAAAGCCTCCGTGTCATCATCCTCTCTCGCGACAGTGTCAATTGTGGTTCAGTTGGTAGGACTCTTCTCTGAATCAGAAGGTTCCAGATTCAAGTCCTACCCCAGTACATGAGCACAAAAAATCAGGGTAGGCGCTCCAGTGCAGCACTGAGAGAGTGCTGCACTGTCGTAGGTGCTGACTTTTGGATGAAACATTAAACTGAGAACCCATCTGCCTTCTCAGGTGGGTTAAAAAAAAAAACCATGGCACTATTTTGAAGACAAGCTGGGGAACTATTCCTGATACAAAAGGAAAATACTGCAGATGCTGGAAACCTGGAATAGTAATACAAGATGCTGGAAATACTCAACAGGTCAGACAGCATCTGTAGAGAGATAAAAGAGTTAAGATTTTAGACTGATGCCCTTTTTTAAATCACACACCTGACAGGTTAAGCCTGTTTTTCTCTTCACAGATGCTACCTGACCAACAAACTATTACTGCTGTTATGACCAATATTTATCCCTCAAACAACAACAGAAACAGATTATCTAGTCATTATCACACTGCTGTTTGTGGGAGCTTGCTGTGCGCAAATTGGCTGCCATACTTCCTGCATTGGCCTACCATCAGTAATAGGGAAAATGCTAGAATCTATAATAAAGGATGTGGTAACAAGGCACTTAGAAAATTATGGCAGGATTAGGCAGAGTCAACATGGATTTAGGAAAGGGAAATCATGTTTAACAAACCTGTTGGGGTTTTTTGAGGATGTAACTACCAAAATATATAAGGGGGAACAGGTGGATGAGGTGTATTTAAATTTTCAAAAAGTTTTTGATAAGATCCCACACAAGATGTTAGTAAACAAAACCAAAGCATTTGGGATCGGAGTAAATGTACTGGCATGAATTGAGAACTAATTAATGGACAGAAAATAGAGAGTAGGTGTGAGCTGTGAGGAGAAAGCAAAGTTACTTCAAGGGGATTTGGAGAGGCTAAGCGTATAAGCAAAAATTTGGCAGATGGAATACAATGTGGGGAAATGTGAGGTTATCCATTTTAGTAAGAAAAGCAGAAATATAGAGTATATTTTCAACGGTGATAGACTGGAAAGTGTTGAAATTCAAAAAGCCTTATGTTCATGTGTCATAAAAGCTAACATGGAGCTACAGGAAGCAGTAATGAAGGCATGTGATATGTTAGCCTTTATTACAAGAAGATTTGAGTAGAGGAGTAAAGATACTGCAATTATACAGAGCCTTGGTGAGACCACACCACGAGTATTGAGTGCACTTTTGGTCTCCTTTCCTAAGGAAAGATATACTTGTCATAGGTGGAGTGAAATGAAGGTTCACCAAACTAATTCCTAGGATGGGGGGATTGTCTTATGAGGAAAGATTAAATAGACTGGGTCTTTATACTCTGGAGTTAAAAAGATGAGAGCTGATCTCATTGAAACATACAAAACTCTTACTGGGCTTGACGAGCTAGATGCAGGAAGGATGCTCCCCTTGGCTGGGGACTCTAGAACCAGGGCACACAGTCTTGGAATAAAGGGCTGGCCATTTAGGATTGAGACAAGGAGGACTTTCTTCACTCAGAGGGTGGTGAATCTTTGGAATTCTCTACCCCAGAGGGCCGTGGAGGTTCAGTCATTGAACATGTTCAGGACCGAGATCGATAGATTTCTACATATTAAAAACATCAAGGCATACAGGGATAGTGCAGAGAAATTGTGTTGAAGTAGAAGATCAGCCATGACCTCATTGAATAGTGGAGAGGGCACAAAGGGTGAATGACCTAGCCCTGATCCCATCTCATGTTCTTATTACAATTGTGATAACACTTCAAATGACTATGTAGTGCATTGGTTATAAAGCACTTTGAGATGTCCAGTGGTCATGAAAGGGGCTACATAAATGCAAGTTTTTATTTTTTTCTCTCAAAAAAAACCCTTGATCCCTTTGTCACTGAAAACTACCACCATATCTCCAGCCTGCCTTTCCTCTCCAAAATCCTTGAACATGTTGTCTCCCGAATTCATGTTCATCTTTCCCAGGACTCCATGTTTGAATCATTCCAATCAGGTTTCCGATCTTTGTCACAGAACTGAAACACATCTTATCAAATCCACAAATCTATCATACGTGACTGTGACAAAGTAGACTATCCCATCTTGTCCCTCTTAACCTGTCTGCGGCCTTTGACACAGTTGACTATACCATCCTTCTCCAATGTCTTTTGACTGTGTAGGTGTCTGCTTTTACCTGGTTCCATTCTTATCTAGTTGTTGCCCGAGAATCACCATCAATAGCTTCCCCTCCTGCTCTATATTACCCCTGGTCTTCCCCAAGGATCTATCATTGGCTCCCTCCTATTTCTCATCTACCTCACTGATACACTCTGAAAACTCAATTTCCACATGTATATTGAGGGCACCCAGCTCTACCACACCACCACCTCCCTCGATTCTTCCAATATCTCTAAGTTGTCAAACTGCTTGTCTGACATCCAGTACTGGATGAGCTGAAATTTTCTCCAATTAAATATTGGGACAACTGAAGCCATTGTTTTTGATTCCCACAATAAACTGTGCTCCTCTTCACTAAGCCCCTCCCTCTCAATGACAGCTGGCTGAGACTAAACAAGCCACAACCTCGGAGTTATAAGATCATCCCTTCCCGCCTCTAGAATATTATCCGTCTCTGCTCCTGCCTCAGCTTATCTGCTATGGAAGCATTTATCTGTGCCTTGTTGGCTGCAGACTTGTACTTACATTTCTACTAAAACACACCTGCATTCTATCCTCCATAAACTTGAGGTCATCCAAAACTCTGCTGGTCCTGTCTTAATTTGCACCAAATCTCATTTACCCAATTACCCATGTGCTCATTGACAGACAAAGGCTCCCATTTAAGCAACACCTTGATTTTAAAATTCTCATCCTTTTTGAAATCCCTCCATGGTCCCATCTCTTCCTATCTCTGTAATCTCCTCCAGCCCTACAACCCTCAAAGGTAACTCTGCTTCTCTAATTCTGGCACCTTGAGTGCCTCCGATATGAAACGCTCAACTATTGGTGGCTGTTCCTCTAAACTGCTTCACCTCTCTATTACTCTGTCTTTTCTCTTGTAAGACATCCCTTAAAATCTATCTCTTTAACCAACATTTTGATCATCTAGCCTCATATCTCCTTATGTGGCTGCAGGTCATATTTTGTTTTATAATGCCTTTGGACTTTTTTTTTACATTAAAGGCGCTATCTAAATATGAGTTGTTGTTGCCTTTCTTCCATCTAAAATCCCATATCAGCTAGTCATTCTCAGGAGATTTTTTTCCGATTTGCAACAGTTTTCATTCAAGGCTTTATTACAGATCTATTCCACAAGGAAGTATCTAGTTTTTCTAAATCAATGGTTGATCTGTTGGAAGTGACTGTTACAAGCTTCCCTCCTGCTCTCTCTTTACTCTTGTCCCTTGTGTTTTCTATAAATTAGCTATAAAGTTTACAAAATGAAATTTAGCCTTGATGAGCAGCAAAGGTTCCTGATGGCACTTTACAACCTAACACATCAATGTCCTTTTCTTAAGAGTTTTGCAAAAGTATTGGTTCTACTTTTTCTATCTTGTTGAATTTGTCAATTAATGATTATTACAAGTGTCCTCTATTAAGTTGCAATATTCAGGCACAACTGGTGAATTATCTAAGATAAAAGCAATAAACTGCGGATGCTGGAAATCCAAAACAAAAATAAAAATACCTGGAAAACGATTTTCCAGGTATTTTTATTTATGGTGAATTATCTAATCAGTTTTCCATGGATTTTTACACAGTAAGGGTATCAGGCAGGTGAAACCTGGGTTACACCTGGCCTTCCACCCATTGTAATCTCTTGGTGCACTTTTTATAACCCAGAACCCCATTAATTGAGCAGAACCCTTATCACATTTAGAAAGTACTTGCTGATGCATTTGAAGTGCCATAGCCTACAAGGCTGTGGATCAACAGTTGGAATTGGGATTTGGCTGGATAGCTCTTTTTTGGCTGGCATGAACATAATGGGCTGAATGTCCTCCTTCTGTTCCATAATTCATCTCTGTTTCTAGCTTTCTACGTTCAAACCACAGAGACAGTTTTAACCTTTCAAAGTGGAATAAACTGGGTGGGTGAACAGTCAAAGTCATTTAGAGCTGTTGGGACCTGACCTTGTACAATTCTAACCTGCACATCTGAGCGGACAACAAGGGCACATGGTCAAAACTGCAGGGTCCTTTTTAACAATTTTGAGTGGGCCCCAAGTGGGGGCAATTTTATCCAAACTTCTTCACTGGGAAACTGAAAGGATTGTCCATTTTACACCTGACAGATTTTAAATTTAGGAGGTTTTAATGGAAAGTTAAGTCGGGCGGAATGGAAAACCAGCAGTTGATCTAATCCCATGGCTCTCTCATCCAGTGGCAAAGCTCCCCCTAGCCCCTGCTCACCATAAGACACTGGACCACTGTTAAAGTCAGGGTTGGGCCCATTCTAGAGTTTCTGGGCTGGAAGCTTAGATTATTTCCTTTAGCACATCCTGCTTGAACTGCAGATTGCTTGGGATCAGGGAAGTGTTCTACAGAGCTTCGTCCTCCAGTGGTGCCTGCCGGTTTTTATTTCACAGAACATTGGTTGGTTTGAGTTCCAATCCATTATTGGGAGAGGCTGGAAGGTGGCATTTTTCTCCTTACTGTGCAGAGAATATTAAGGTGAGATTTAAAGGAAGCGTTCAGAATATTGCTGGTAGGGAGAGACTGTTCCCACCGGCAGGAGGGTCAGTAATCAGAGGACACAGAATTACCAAAATTGACAAATGAACTAGGGACAAGATGAGGACAATACTTTTTATGCAGTGAGTTGTTACGATCTGGAATTCATTGTCTGAAAGGGTGATGGAAGCAGTTACAGTTGTAATTTTCAAAAGGGAATTAGATAAGTATTTAAAAAGGAAACATTTGTTTCCAGCCCCCCCCCACCCCCCACCAAATGTTGAATAATGGAGAGATGGCCCCTCATGCAACAGTCCAATAGTTTAACTCTTGTGATGCATTTTTTACTGAATTGCTATTTGGCCTTTAATATTGAATCACTTGAGCAATATAAAAAATGTTATGTGTTTGTTTATCAAGTTCACTTTGCCCGGCGAACCTTGATATTACCACATTAGTTGGTGCTTGAAACAATATAGACAGAGAGACTGATTAACTGAACAAGCACTGGTAGTTTATTGGAACTAAGAACAGAGCGCTAACACCATGGACAGAGCTTTCTCATCGGTGTGCGAGGGTGGCCCCGCTTGCCAACATGTAAAATGATGCGCGGTCACATCAGGCATGCGTCCCAACGTCACCGTGCGTCATTCCAACCTTTCGTTCAGCAGTTGCGCACCCGCCGAACTGTCAAAGGCCTGTTAAGCCAATAATAAACCAAGTTAGATAGCTGATAGGGCTGCCAGTCCAATCTTAAGGTTGGCGGCAGGTGAAGAGCCTAAGTGGCCTTTGTGTTTTTCATGAAACCTCATCCATGATCATGAAGGTTTTATTAAATTAATAAATAAATTGTGCTCACTTCATAAACATGTCCCAGCTCACATTAGCACATGAGGGGACATGTCTGAATAATTTTTTTCTCTCATTTCAAAGTTTAAATATGAACTTAATGTCCCTGAGGCAGTCTGTGTCTCAAGGAGAGATCCACGCTCTTCCCTGTGCATGTGCGAGAGGGCGCAGTCCCCGAATCTCCCTCCTCCCCCCGCCCGTACAGGTAGCACTACCAGGCATGCGGACCTTAATCCCCCGCCCATGTAAAATGGCAGTGCACAGCCAATCGCAGGTGGCAATCAGCTCCTCGCCCGCCCACGCCCGCTCCCAACAGGCAGAAGATTCTGTCCCATGTGTGCTTCTTCAATCACCTCCAGCTCTAGACTTACAGTTACCCAAGAAGCCTGTGCTGTGTAGCGATTGGTCAATACAGTCACATGGTCAACTAACTCCATTCTCTTAATACATAGCACTCCACTTCACCACAAAAAATGTTTCCTTATTTTCAGATCAAGCCTTTGTAAAATGGGCTACAGCAAATCCATTTCTCCTGTGACCCACATTGCCCCCTCCCCTGAATAAGGACAATGCTCAACCTTCATTCACACCCACTGATTTTCCAGATCTTCTTCACTCCAGTAGACCTGGTCAATGAGGGGGCATAATGCTTTACACCTTCTTCAGTTCAGTGCACAAAGGCAGGTCTGACCCACAGTACCACGATCTCCACCAATGTAGAGCAAGGCGGCAGATCCTGAATCCACCCCAGCTGGACCGGGGATCAAACCCCATGCTGCTGGCACCAATCTGATCCACGTCTGCTGTCTGGCCAACTAAGCCAAATGTCCCCAGACCACCCCCACCCCCGACCAAAAGGGGGTCTGAGTTGCTGTGGCAACATACACTTTTACATGCATGTTGTAGCTTGGAGCTATGGGTAGAGATGGCTGAGGCTCCAATTTCTTTCCATCACACGGCTGACCAAGAATCTCTCCCACTCTTATCACCTGCCACTGCCATGTATTGGAAGGATTTACAAGTTGATACTCAACCTGTTTTGGCCGTGCTATGAATGTAGATTCCTTGGCCAAATCCTGGAGTGGGACTGGAACCCAGACCTTCTGGCTCAGAGGCAGGGACACAACCCATTGCACCACAAGACCTCCTGCTTTAAGTCTACAAACACCTAAATCATCCTTGACCTGGTTATCATATTTCTTCCCTTATCTAAATAATTGGATATCACAACTTTATTGGAGACTTAACGCCAGCTTTCTTTGTTCTGTTTTGATTGGAGTTATACATGTTCTTCTTAACCTTTGCTTCATGGAGTTTTCTTGGACCTGATCTCCCAGTTTCACACTACTTCCATTCTGAGTTGCACGGGTCTCATCTAGCACTGAGATATGCTATCTGATCAACTCTACTCCTCTTCTTCCTCACATCTTTAGCCCCTTTCAGTTTTTACGTTACATGGAATTACATAAAGTTTACAACACAGAAAATGGCCATTTATCCCAGTTGACCTACACTGGTATTTATAGTCCACATGTGCCTCCTACCACTCCCAACCCCCAACCCTCCCTATCTCACCTTTACAGCATTTCCTGTTTTTTCTTTCTCCCTCAGGTGCTTATCTAGCTTCCCCTTAAACATGTGAGACCTGTACACAATCTCTCTGATGCAGATTATACATAGGTTCAGGTGAGGCTACATCCCAAAAACACACATTATTCTCCTCAGAAACGCAACCCTTTTAATTTTTCTCTCTCGCCTTTCCGTGGTCCACTCCTAAAAGTGTCTCTGCTAGGCTTCATCCGGTGCTAATTAACTGCAAAAAAACTGCTTTGTGCCTGAAGTTGGACAGTGAGCCTTAGCAGGTTGCAGCTGTAGGAACAAGCCCAGCTGACGAGTGCCCAACGTTATGACAAAGCAGCCAGAGGTGGCAGCTCTGCACAGTTGTTTGCTTGGTTGTGCCAGGAGCACTGAGGCTGATTACAGTATCCCTTACAACACCTGAGATTAGCTAACTTAGCACAAACTGGGGTCCTGTCTGGGTCCCTCCTGACTTCTGTGTTCAGGTCCTCACTGGACAAATTTACTGAGCCTTTGAGGATCAATAACCTTTAGTATTAAATAATCTTGGGTCCTTTGAACTCCAACCCTATGCATTGAGAGACCCCAATGCTTATGGGCTTGCTGAGTTTGCCTGTGGCTTGAGGTGAATGGTAAAAGGAGCAACACTCCTCCAACATGAAATTCAAGTCTAATTTATCATAGTCTTCAAATTTGATTTGTTCTTGTCCTTGACTTAATGGTATCATCAGTACTGCCAAAATGATTGGAATATAAAGTACCTGGAACACTGTTCTCCTGCAGTCACTCTGATTAGCGTACCAACATACATACAAACATATGAATTAAGGCCAGGAGTAGGCCATTCGGCCCCTCGAGCCTGCTCCACCATTCAATAAGATCATGTTAATCTAATTGTAACCTCAACCCCACATACCTGGCTACCCCTGATAACTTTCCACCCCCTCGCTTATCAAGAATCTATCTACCTCTGCCTTAAAAATATTCAAAGGCTCTGCTTCCACTGCCTTTTGAGGAAGGGAGCTCCAAAGACTCACTGCTCTCTGACAGAAAAAACTTAGCAAAATTTTTCAGAAAATCCTCATCTCTGTTTTTAAATGAGCAACCCCTTATTTTTAAACCATGATCCCTAGTCCTAGATTCTCCCACAAGAGGAAACATCACTCTATCAAAACCCATCAGGATCTTAAAAGTTTCAATCAAGTTACCTCTTACTCATCTAAACTCCAGTGGATATAAACCTAACCTGAGCAACCTTTCCTCATAAGACAGCCTGCCCAATACTGGTTTTAGTCTAGCAGACCTTCTCTGCGCTGCTTCTAACACATTTACACACTTTCTTAAATAAGGAGACCAATACTGTACACAATACTCCAGCTGTGGTCTCACCAGTGCCCTGTACAACTGAAGCATAACCTCCCTACTTTAGTAATCAATTCCCCTCACCATAAATTATAACATTCTATTAGCTTTCCTAATTACTTGCTGTAGGCCCTAAGCCAACACTAATTACCAAGGTAATCATAGAATCATAGAATGATAAACACAAAAAGAGGCCATTCAGCCACTACCATTCAGTAATTTACCACAGGAAGCAGTTGAAATGAATAGTTTAGATGCATTTAAGGGGAAGATGGACAAGCATATGAGGGAGAAGGGATTAGATGGATATGATAGTAGATAGATGAGGGAAACTGAAAGGACCCTCCAGAGGAGGATAAATATTGGTATGGACTAGCTGGGCTCTTGTCAGTACCTATGCAATTACACCTTAATGAGGAGAAGACTCGCCTGGGCAGAGAATGTGGAAGAGAGAGATAGGTATCCTCAGGGTTAAGGACCCCCAATTTTCAGATCTTAATCATTGACAACATGGTCGTACCATAGCAACTGGGAATGGAGGAAACATGGACTGCACCTTGAGGTGGAGATCCCCTATTGGTACACAGCTGGCAGGAGAACCCATACAGCTGGGGTCTCGAGCTCATCTTTTTCTACCATATTTCCAGCCACAGGAGCCTTCTCTTCTTAATCAGGTAGTCTATGCTTCCTTTGCTCTCATTTTACTGACTCCTGCCCTCCATTCCATGATAGACCATTTCTTTTGTTCCTATCTCTGTATTTGCTTAAAATCTGTTAAATCTCCAACATTTTCCAGTTCTGATGAAAAGTCATCAACTGAAACATTGGCCCCAATATTTGCAGGGATTGTTTGTGAGTGTGGTTGTGGGCGGGGAGAGAACCAGCAAGGCTGGTGATTTGGAGATCCCGTTGCCCAATTTATTTTTTCCCTGTGATCAGCAGTAGGAAGGTCAGAGGGCTTCTTAAAGGGCTGGGAAGGGCATTCCTGCTCCTGTAGCCCACAAAGAATGCCGTAAAAGACTTACCTTTTGGAGATAGCAGCTTCACTGCGGGCTTCTTAAACCCTGGGAGATGCACATGGCAACTCTTAATTTTAATCCAGGTCCCCATTGCTCTGTGGAAACTGGATTTAAATATGTTAATGAAGCATCCTGCTTTTCTCCACTGAGATAGCCAGACAGCAAGCTATCCGCCATTGTAAAACTGGCAGCAGGCTCCTACACAATGAGTTGAGATTGCATTGCCTGTTTTTAAAGGTTTAACCTTCATTCTACCTCCCTCCCACCAATTGTGGGGCTGGGGTCGCAGTGGGGCCCATGGCTCTGAACCTAACACAACCCTGACCCATCTTTATGCCTCCAACACAAAGTGTGGCATGTTTTGCAGCTTTGGCTGTTTTTTGATTCCTCAACAGTATCAGCTCCTCTCACATTCCCATGAGAAGGTAGAGGAATACAATGCAATCTACACATTAAAATGTTCCTGGAGGGTTCCTTTTAAACTCTCATATCGCTACACAGAGGCATACCTATCGGCAGTGCATCTGATTATTGTACTTGAATGCAATTAAAGTGCTTAAAACCTCTTTGTTAATTAGATGTTCTCTGCAGTAACTGATGTTAAATTAAACCTGAAGACCTCCAGATAGAAACATTCTGGGATTTTTTTAATACTTCAGCATTTTAACATTTCTTCTTGCAAAAGCCATTTATGTTTATGATATCACACACCAGAAGAGAGATTCAATTTCAGAGAATCGAGCCAGATAAATTCCAAAGGAAAGTGTCTTCAAAGTCCAATTCAGGTAATTTGGAAATAATTGCATCCTTTGAAATGGAGGAATAGGGGAGCAGTCCCACTTTAACACAAAGTCAATGACTGGGGATTCTCCACAACAAAGTACATTTTCCCTCAAACTCTAAGTGCCAGTGTTCAAGATATTCACCACTCCAGGATTCATGATCTAGAGCTATCATTGGTCAGCCTCTTTACAGTGATTTCCTCACCTACACTTTTAATTCTCAGCCAACACTGGGTAACAGGATGGGTCGTTGATTTGACCCACCATTGAAATAGAGATGAAATTACATCAACAGGAATGAACCAGGTCGCAAAACAACAAATGTAAGTGGTGGCATCTCTTCCCCCTGTTATAGCTCCCCACTAGCTCACCCTTTGTCAGGCCTACTTAAAGATATTCTCAAAGGTCAAAGAAACTTCCAAATCATTTAGATTTGTAGATAGTTAAGGGTGCAGTGGAATTCATTATATATCACCCATTTTTCCTGTGTCTTAGAGGTGTCAAGATAATGAAGGAAAAACCAAATTACATCAGGAAATATTGGATTTTAAAAACAAGACCTGAGTTTTTAAAAATGCACACAAGCTACTGGCTGGAATGCTGCAGGGTGACTCCCTAAGAGGTAAGGGAATCCCACCCTGTTGCCAGACAAGATACTTCTAAAGGCATCCAAGAACTAATTGCTCCCTCTGGTAGAGATGATAGGACATAATGGGAGTTGAGTATCATCTCATCAAGAAATCCTGTGAGCAAACCCAGAGAGATTTGTGAATTTGCTTTCCACTTGAAATACACAAAGAAGGGGTTAAAAGTGAGCTGAAAAGCTGCCCTGGTGTCTGTCTGTTGGTGGGTGTTCTGAGAAAGCAAATGCTGAAAGTTTGACTCAGAAGCAACAGCCACACTTAGTATCCCTGCAAATTGCCATTTTGTGGGTGCCGATTTCTCTTCCCCTCTACCTAATTCAACGCTACTGAAACCTCGAAACGGAATATTTGTCTAACAGAGCCGATTCGACTGGAATCTTGAATTGCAATGGCCACAGCACTTAATCACCTACTTCCTATGATTCAAGGACTGTCCCATAAACCTTTTTATATATATAAATAATATATATATTCACTTACTAAATTTTTACTTTTAACCTGTATGTATTTTATCCTTTCTTGCCTTTAGCAATTAATAAACTCACTCTTACTTTTAACTCAAGAAAGTCTGATCAAATTGGCTCCTTCAAAACTAGAATGATTGGGTCTGGAAAAAAGGTATCTGCAAAAGGGACCCCTTTTAGATTAAATCTTGTTGCGAACAATGGGTTGGTTGGGGTGGGGTTGGGGGGGGGGGTGGGGGTGGGTGGCTGAATAAAGACAGGAAGCCAGTTCACCCCTCCTTACCCAGGGCATAACAATTTTGGGGTGTTGCAGTCAGACGGTGACAAATTGAGGGGTCTCGTCTGGATCAACAACTTTGAGGAACCTTAGCTGGGGCTGGGTCGTAACAGAGTGTGTCCACTTTCTCTGCATCAATCTCTTTTACATCCTAGGTTGCAGGCCATCAGCTCCTGGGGATTTATCAGATTTTAGTACCTTAAGATTTTCCAATACTTTATCTCTGCTAATATTAATTACCTTCAGTGCCCTTTCACACCTCTCGGTCCCTCTACCTCACTTTCCCCCTTTGAGGTTCTCCTTAAAACCTACCTTTTTGACCAACCTTTTGGTTATCTGCTACAATACCACCTTAAATGCCTCAGTGTTCTATAATGTTCCTGTGTAGCACCTTGGAACATTTCATTATGTTCAAAGTGCTATATAATGCTATATGCATTAAGCCCAACTCACAACCAAAGAAACAAGCAGAACATTCCTGCACAATCCTGGCTGAACAGCTATCAAATTGCTAGCCATATATTTAAGGAGTTTATAATGTGGAGATAATGACTGTGTCCTGGACCTTCCTTTAAGGCTAACTGTCCTCATTGGCTTACGTTGGATTCTGAGAAACCCAAAGCACCAGGAGCTCCTGCAGTATCTCATGCCCAGAACCTAATTGTTCCACCTATTGTAGATGGGGGAAGCTTGGAATATGTACTAGAAATACTTGTAGTGCTGCAAGGATCAGTGATGGTGTCTCATTTACAACCTATGTTAATGACTTAGACAAAGAGACCAGAGTAATGTATCTAAGTTTGCTGCCAATAAAAAGTTAGGCAGGAATGTAAGCTGAAGAAGACACAAAGAGATATAGACAGGTTAACTGTGTAGGTAACAAGGTGGCAGATTCTGTATAATGTGGGGAAGTGTGAGATTATTCACTTTGGTAGTTAGAATAAAAATGCAGAATATTTCGTAAAAGCCTTGAAACATCTAAATGTTGATGTTCAAAGAGACTTGAATATAATTGTACAAGGAACACAGAAAGTTAGCCTGCAGGTACAACAAGCAATCATGAAGACAAATGGCATGTTGGCCTTTATTGCAAGAGGATTGCAACACAAGAAAAAGGAACTCTTGCCACACTTAGATAGGGCTTTGGTGAGACTACATCTGGAATACTGAGTGCAGTTTTGGTCCCCATTTAAGGAAGGATATACTTGCATTGGAGACAGTGTACCAAAGGCAAATTAGATTGGTTCCTGGGGTGAGATGGCTGTCCAATTTTGGCAGATTGAGTAAATTTGATATATATTCTCTGGAGTTTAGAAAAATGAGCAGTGGTCTCATTGAAACAATATTCTGAAGGGTAGACACTGAGAGGCTGTTTCCCCTGGCTTGGGAAACTGAAACATAGGGGCACAGTCTCAGGAATAAGGGGCCGATGATTTAAGACTGAAATGAGGAGAAATTTCTTCACCTAAAAAGGTTGTGGATGCTCCATTGTCGAATATATTTAAGGTTGAGGTAGACTGATTTTTTGCTCTCATGGAAACAAGGGATATGGGGATTAAATGGGAAAGTGGAATTGAGGCAAAAGATCAGCCAAGATGATGTTGAATGGCAGAGCAGGCTCTATGGGTCTACTTCTGCTCCTATTTCTTATGTTCTTATGATCCAGAACTTAGAGCCCAGGCAGCTGATGGTACGGCCACCAATGATGGAGCAATTTAAATCACGGATGCTCAAGAGGTCAGAATTAGAGGAGCACAGGTATCTCGGAGGGTCGTGCAGTTGGAGGAGATTATGAGATAGGGAGGGCGAGGCCATGGGGGAATTTGAAAACAAGGATGAGAGTTTTAAAATTTAGGCATTGTCAAACCCGGAGCCAATGTCAGTCAGTGAGCACAGTGGGTGATAGGTGAACAGGACTTGGTGTGAGAGAGGACATGGGCAGCAGATATTTGGATAACCCCATGTTTATGGAGGTTAGAATGAAAGAGGCTGGCCAGGAATGTATTGGAATAGTCACATCATGAGATAACAGAGGCTAGAATGAGGATTTCAGCAGCAGAAGAGCTGAGGTGAGGCAATGTTGGGTGATATTATGGAGCTGGAGCCATCTTAGTGATGGCACTGTCACAGAGTAAGCTTCAGCAGCATAGTGGGGAAGAAAACATGGCTCCCTCTTAACGTACCCTCTACACTAGGGTCACAGCAACAGAAGTCTCTCTGTTTCAGTTTGTGCCAATCAACCACTAAGCCAGTTGTGCAAAGATGTCCTCAACCTCATTCATTATTCACAGTATCTGACAGGGAGAAGCAATGCTGATTGATGGTGCCACTCTGTCCTTAAAGCCAGTTGGGATGTCATGGACTTCATCACTCTATCTGGTGGTCCCATGGTAAGATAGGTTAGTTCCTTTTATGGACCAATGGTAGCAGATGGGCTGAAGTGCCACCTACATCCAAATTTTCCTCGGTTAACTTTTTTCCAATTGGTTATCAAAAAGTATAATATCAATTTGGAACAAAGCATGAAACTTTTCCTTCAGTTGCAGTTGATTGAAAGGATAGTCTGCACCTGAAAATATATCTCACCTCTAATGAATGTTATTAAGTGTTAGAACTCCATCTGATAGCGTGGCTGTGAATATTAATGGCCAATAATCCACTAAAAGTTCACAAACAGCTGACACCTCAGTTATTCACTTGCATGACGTTTCACTGTTTCATGGTGGTTTCTTCCAATATTCATAAACTTCATCTTAAAAAGAACCCTGACGCCTGTATCTTAACCAAGTCCTGTTCACCCATCACCCAGTGTTCCCTGACATAATCTGGCTCCAAATCCCTTAATACCTTGGTTTGAAAATTCACATTCTTCCATGGTTTCACCCTCCCTTTCCCTTTCAACTTCTGACAGCCCTGAATGGAAAATACAAGACAACCTGGCAACACCACAATCTGAACACTGGCATTTCCTTGACTGTGTGCTTGTCAGACAGTAGAAAAAAGTTGGCATCAAGCCAACTTGTGCTATGAGGGGAGCTGACTGCTGGACAGATCACCGCCTGATCCACACCAAGCTGAGTCTAAAGGTCCAGCCAAAACATTGTAAATCAACTTCACAGACATGGCCAAAGCTAGATGTCAAACTCCTCAAGAACCCTGATATTGCCTCCAACCTCACAACTCAACACCAATCTACAGTTTGATCTCCTTTCCCAAAGTAACATAGAACACGAATGGAAACAGCTCCATGATTGGGTCTTCAAGACTTCAGTAGATGTCCTGGGAGTAAGCGCAAGCTCCAAGATGGATTTGATCAGAATGATGAAAATACCCCCCATTTTCTCAAACAGAAGGGGATTGCACACGCAACTCTTCTAGTAGTCCCATAATCAACAACCAAGCATTACGCCTATAAAAGTGATAAACACAAGTTCCAGTGCACTTTAAGAGAAATGCAGAATGATTGGTGGAACACAAGAGCTGGTGAGCTGCTGTATCTATCGGAGAGCTCGGTCTGTATTTTTACAATGTGCTGAAGAGCAGACATGGCCAACCCACAATTACCTTCGCTCCTATCTGAACAGCTGATGGGTATGAACCAATCACTATCATGGGAAGGTGTCATGAACAATTCACCAAACTCTTCATCAGGGGCTCCCACCTCTCAGCAGATTCTCTGCATCAAATCGAGCAGTTGCCTGAGAAAATCTGTCTCTCCCTCTTCCCACTGAAGAGGTGATAAAGGCAAATCAAATCAACCAAACAAGCAAAGCTTCTAGCCCAGACAGCATTCCAGCAGAGATCTAGAAGTATAATAGCACAGTCCTATTAAACTGGATACTAGACAGCTTCAGTGATGATGGCCTCCCAGCATCACAGTGTGGTTTTAGAGCTAACTGTGGGGCAGCCAATATGATGTTTGTAGCAAGACAGCTATAAGAAAAATGCAGAGAGCAACATCAGGATCTAAATATGCTGCTCATGTACCAAACTAAAGCTTTTGATAGTATGGGTCAACTTGGTCTGCAGCATTTTCTCTCCAAGCTAGGATATCCGAACAAGTTTGTCAAAATCCTGCAGCTCCTGGGCAGAATTTTACGAGTGGGGGCTGAGGCCATTCGCTGATGCGTAAAACGATACGTGGTGACATCGGGGGGAACTCCCGACATTACCGCATTCTATTTAAATTTTCAGGAAGGCGGGAGCGCAGCAAAATCAGCTGCGGGCCCGCTGACCTGTCAATGATCAAATAAGGCCATTGACAGATTAATTAAGGTAATTAGTGGACCTGCCCGTCCAACCTTAAGGCTGGCGGGCAGGCCAGGAGCCCCGGTGGGAAGTAGAAAAAACATGAAACCTCATCCACCAGCAGGATGAGATTTCATGTAGACTTTAAAAAGTTTTAATAAAGGTTTTGTAAAAATTATGGACATGTCCCAACTCATGTGACATTGTCACATGAGGGGACATGTAAGGGAAATTTTATTTTTCTACTTATATCTTTTTTATATTTACAGCTGATCTCCCTGAGGCTGCATTTAGCCTCAGGGAGATGAGTGCGCTCTTTCATGTGCATGCGCGAAAGAGCGCACTCTCGATTTTGGGATTCCCCCCACTTGCACAGGGAGTGCATAGCGCTTCTGTGCGGACATCAGTCTGGGTGGGCCTTAATTGGCCTGCCCATGTAAAATGGCGGCGAACCTCTGATTGGGGGTGCCGATCGGAAGCATGCCTGTACGTGCCCACCCATCAACTTCCCGCCCAAGGGGGGGGAAATTCAGACTACTGTATGATGGCATGGTTGGATCTGTTTGTGCCAGACTAAGGCAAAAACAATCCCAAATGCTGCCAAAAGTCTTGGTCTCCAAATCAGTATCTCTGAGGCTAAAAGGCTGAATTTTATGCTGGGGATGTAAAAGGGGCAAGCATTCCTCCACTTGGCCGGATAGCTCTGCAGCTATAAAATGCCCACTAGGCCGTTAATAGGCTTGGTGTGGCACATCTGCCACTTTCAAGAAAAAGATTCATCTCAGTGTGGCCAGCAAATCAAATGGAGCTCACTTGTCCCAATAACGCCACCAGAAGAAGTGACCCATTGCTAGGAATGCAACAGTTCCTATGGAGTGCATTCAGAGATAGAGGCCGGATGGTAAGGTTAGTCTGGGTTCTCACGGGGGTCAGAACAGCCGGCCCTGGTGAAGGAGGTGGGCGGCAAAAGTTGATAGATAAGGTGAAGGGAATGTGGTGTGGGGAGTTCACACCTTCGATGGGAGCTTCTGGCTGGTAAACCTGGTTTTACCTGGTGGGCAGGACACTTGGCACCAGCCTGTCCTATGGCAGCGGGAGGAGGCACTTACATGGCGATTGCTTGACCACTTAAGGGCCTCCATTGGCCCATGGTTGATGGGCGCAGGTAGGTGGTGGGCATGCACGATTGCCATAACACCCATTTTGCAGCCCGCCTAGCTGCTATCCTGTCCCTCCATGCATCCAGAGAACAAGTTCTGCTTACAGCCAACTCCCTAGTCATGTCTGGAAGCAGCATGCCAGAAAGATGAAGAACCTAAACTTGGCCATTGTCCTTAGCTTGCTCTATGGCACTGAATCCTGGATCTGACATAGGTACCATATCAAAGCTCTGGAACACTCCCACCATAGACACCAAGACACAAGCAGTTCCAGTGCAGCTACAACACTGGCACTTGGCCAGCAATGTGAAAAATTGCCCAGATATGTCCTGTGCACAAAAAGCAAGACAAATCCAACCCGGCCAATTACCACCTCATCATCTATTCTTGATCATCAGTAAAGTAATGGAAGAGGTCATCAACAGAGCTATCAGGCAGCATTTGCTTAGCAATAACCTGTTCACTGATGTTCAGTTTGGGTTCCACCAGGGCCACTCAACTCCTGACCTCATTGCAGCCTTGGTTCAAACATGGACAAAAGAGCTGAACGTCCGAGGTGAGGTGAGAGTGCCTGCCCTTGACATCAAAGCAGCATTTGACCGAGTGTGGCATTAAGGAGCCTTAGCAAAACTGGAGTCAATGGGAATCAGGAGGAAAACTCTCCACTGGAGTTGTACCTAATACAAAGAAAGATGGTTGTCGTTGTTGGAGGTCAGTCACCTCAGCTCCAAGACATCACTGCAGGAATTCCTCAGGGTAATGTCCTAGGCCTAACCATCTTCAGCTGCTTCATCAATGACCTTCCTTCCATCATAAGGTCAGAAGTGGGGATGTTCGCTGATGATTGCATATTGGTCAGCACCATTCGCGACTCCTCAAATACTGAAGCAGTCACTGTCCAAATGCAACAAGACCTGGGCAATATCCAGACTTGGGCTGACAAGTGGCAAGTAACGTTTGCACCACACAAGTGCCAGGCAATGACCATCACCAAGAAGGCAGAATCTAACTATCGCCCGTTGACATTCTTCACTGAATCCCCCACTATCAACATCCTGGGGATTACCATTGACCAGAAGCTGAACTGGACTAGCCCTATAAATACTGTGGCTACAAGAGCAGGTCAGAGGCTAGGAATTCTACAGCGTGTAACTCACCTTCTCAATGCCCAATGCCTATCCACCATCTACAAGGCACAAGTCCAGAGTGTGGTGGAATACTCTCCACTTGTCTGGATGAGTGCAGCTCTAACATCACTCAAGAAGCTTCACATCATCCAGCAGCCCACTTGATTGGCACCCATCCACAAACATTCACTCCTTTCCACCACTGAAGCAAGTAGCAGCAGTGTGTACCATCTACAAGATGCACTGCAGGAGCTTACCGATGGTCCTTAGGCAGCACATTCTAAACCCACGACCACTATCCTCTAGGACAATGGCAGCAGATACATAGGAACACCCCCACCTGTAAGTTTCCTTCCAAGCCAGTCATCATCCTGACTTGGAACTAAATCACTGTTCCTTCACTGTCACTGCGTCAAAATCCTGGAACTCCCTCCCTAACAGCATTGTGGGTATATCAACACCACACAGACTGCAGTGGTTCAAGAAGGCAGCTCACCACCACCTTTTCAAGGCCAATTAGGGATGCACAATAAATGTTGGCCTAGCCAGCGAAGCCCACATCCCATCAATGAATAAAAAAAAACCTGATATCCACCTTGAGAATTCGAAGACAGGATAAAATCACAAACAACGAGGTCCTTCATCATGCTGGTCTCAACAGCAGTGCCCAGGACTGGAATCATGGGCCCTGCTGCTTCTCCTGTTTCTGGGTGCATTATCCCCTTGCACCATATAACCCTCAACCTTAATCATGCATGGTATTTCTTTCACCTTTCAAGCTTCACCAATCATTCAACAAATAATCTCAGCAAGGTGCTCGTGAAATGATAATGCTGATTGCTGGCATCTGGTTACAAATATTGTCTAATATTTATGCAGTATGGGTCATTAATATTAAGAGTAGCAATAACATAATGCAGTGCTAGTTTGTGTGCTCCCTTCAGATGATCCCACCATGACTAATAAACAAACCAGAGATTACATAGTTTATTTTTACAGCAGTGTGCAGTATTGTTAATTTGACAGGGATATATCCCATTAGTTATTTATAACACTGTGCAGCTGATAACACTGATCACAGAATCACAGACTTGTTATTGTGCAGAAGGAGGCCATTCAACCCACTGTGTCTACACTGGCTCTCCGAATGAGCATTATGACAGTGCCAATCTCCTGCCCTTTCCTCTTAACCCTGCACATTGTTTCTATTCAAATAATCATATAATGCTCCCTTGAATGCTTTGATTGAACCTGCCTCCACCACACTTCCAGGCAGTGCATTCCAGACCCAAATCACTCGCTGTCTGAAAAAGTTGCTCCTCACATCCCATTTGCTTCTTTTGCAAATCACTTTAAATCTGTGCTCTCATGCTCTTGATCATTTTACAAGCAGGAATAGTTTCTCCCTATCTACACTGTCCAGCCTGCTTGTGATTTTGGACACCTCTATCAAATCTCTGCTTAGCCTTCTCTTCTCCAGGGAGAACAGTCCCAACTTCTCCAATCTATCTTTAGAGCTGAAGTTTCTCATCACTGGAACCATTTTTGTAAACCTCTTATGCACTTTCTCCAAGGTGTTCACATGCTTCCTAAAGTGTGATGCCAAGAACTTTGCACAACACTCCAGCTGAGGTCTAACTGGTGTCTTAAGTTTAGCATAACCTCCTTGCTCTTGCACTCTATGCCCCTATTAATAAAGCCTCAGGGAAGAATTTTCCCGTTGGTGAGCGGGGCGGGGCCTGCTCGCTGACATGTAAAATGATGTGCAGTGACACTGGGCATGCATCCCAACATCACCGCGCATCATTTAGATCATCAGTACAGTGGGTTCGCTGCTGAACTGTCAAAGGCCTATTAAGGCCATTAACAAAGTAATGAAACCTGTTAGGAATGCTGCCTGTCAAACCTTAAGGTTGGCGGGGGGCAGGCGAAGAGCCCAGGCAGCCTTTGCATTTTTCATGAAACCTCATCCACAGACGGGATGAGGTTTCATGGAAGGTTTATTAATTTAATAACATTTTTTGAAAATATTAATGGATATGTCCCAGCTCATGTGACAGTTTCATATGAGGGGTCATGTTCTTAAAATTTTTTTTCAACTTTATTAAATTTTCCAGAAGATCAACTAATCTCCGTGAGGCACCTGCGTGCTTCAGGGAGATTTTTGCGCTCTTTCGCGCACATGCATGAAAGAGCGTAGGCCCTGACTCAGGGAATCCCCCGCCCGCACAGGGAGTGCACAGCGCTTCTGGGTGTGCGTCACACTGGGCGGCCTTAATTGGCCCGCCTGCGTAAAATGGCAGCGCGCACACAATCAGGAGCACCGATCAGGTTCACGCTCGCTCCCGCCCGCCCCCGCACAACACCCATGACGGGGCGTGGGGGGGGTGAAATTTTGCCCCAGGATATTGTATGTTTTATTATCTGCTCTCTCCACTTGTCCTGCCACCTTTAATGACTTATGCACATATACACCTAGGTGCCTCTGCTCCTGCACACCCTTAAGAAATGTACCCCGTATTTATATTGTCTCTCCAAGTTCTTCCTACCAAAATGAATCACCTCACACTTCTCTGCATTGAACTTCATCTGCCACCTATCTTCCCACTCCACCAACTTGCCTATGTCCCTTTGTCATTCTACACTGTCCTTACAGTTCATAATGCTTTTGTATCATCTGCAAACTTTGAAATTGTCCCTTGCACACCAAGATCTAGATCATTAATATACACCAGGAAAAGCAAGAGTCCCAACACTGACCCCTGGGGAACTCCACTACAAACCTTCTTCCAGCCTGAAAAATATCCATTAACTATTACTCACTGGTTCCTATCCCTCAGCCAATTTTGTATTCACATTGTTACAGTTCCTTTTATTCCATGAGCTATAACTTTTCTCAGAAGTCCGATGTGTGGCACTGTATAGAATGCCCTTTGAAAGTCCATGTACACCACATCAACAGCATTACCCTCATCAACCTTCTCTGTTACCTCTTCAAAAACTCCAGCAAGTTAGTTAAACATGATTTTCCCTTCAGAAATCCATGCTGGCTCTTCCTAATGAACCCACACTTTTCCATGTGATTATTAATTCTAGCCTGAATAATTGTTTTGAGAAGCTTCCCCACCACCAAACTTAAACTGAATGGCCCATAATTGCTGGGCTTATCTGGCCCTTTCCTCCCAGCCCCACAAAAGGGCAGGTTCCTGGTTCAGAAGTGGGACATTTGGAATCAGGCTCCGGCACTATTTGGGCTGAGACAGAGAAATTCAGGCCATGGTGTCCCAAAGTTTAATTGATACCATCAGTAACCCTTTCAGAAAAGAGTGAAAAGAATTTTTAATCTTAGCAACTAATTTAATGTTTTTGACTTACTCCTGGTGACATTATCAGATTTTGGCTTGAAGCTATCCCAATTCTGAGCCTGCCAATGTGAATAAACTAAGTTACAATCAGCGGAGTTACTATCATACAGTTTGAGCTACTTACTTCTCATGTTAATTCAGTCTCCTCACCTTCAAGTTCCATGCAAACACCTACTCCCCACCCACCCCAAAGCCCCAGTGGCACAATTAATCTGGATATTCAGACAATCCATTCCAAGTGGGCCAACCAGGAGGCAGAAATAAACCAATGTTGGAAGTTGATCATAATTGTTTTAATGAATTGATTTTGACTATTCTTACCTGGTGATAGGGATGTCAACATTGTGCAGCTCCCCTGCCTGATTTAACTGAAGCCTGAGCCTTAACATTGCAAAGGGATGGGGTAGCACCTCTGTGTCATGAGAACAGGGGTCCACCAGTGCAGCCCATCACTCGCACACCCAAAGGTCAAATTGGACTGCAGTATTTTTTAAGCAGTGCTGGTGGTGAGATGTTTAAGTTAGCTCTGGTGGAGACAAAGCAATTGAATGTTAATTTGTCACTAGTAAAAAAAAACAATGGAGAAAGCTTGGAGAAATGGGGGAGTGGGGGTGTGATGCCAGATCACATTGCTGAAGAGCACTAGCAGCAGCTACATTATCAGGTGCTGGTATCAATTACCTGCAACAAAGAGGCAAGAGTACGTTCACAAAATGCCTTAACTAGAGCATCTGATCTGTAACAGCCAGCACTCCTTTGCCATGTATCTCAGCACAATTACAGAACTCATTGCAGGCAGCTGTCTAGTTCAAGAGGCCTTGATGTCTCTTGAGATTTGTCACACGCACATTCCCATTAGAAACCTGACTGAAAACAAGGGCTAAGAGTCCTACCTGAGAATTTTACATGCATTACTAGGACACTTAGGCATGCACATCCTCCACGCAGCATTTAACAATCACATGAACATTGCTGCACGTTATTCACCGGGGGAAAGAAAAATGAACTTGATCTCTCTTATCAAATCCCCAGCTGACAATTCCCCATATCCTGCCATCTTTTCAATTAAAATGTGTTCCATACAGTGGAAGATTCATGTGCAACAGTACAGATTAAAGCATTCCATCACTATTGAGTGCAAATTACTCACTGTATTGGCTTGACTCTGAAGGGAGATTTAGATCTTTACATTATGCCAATCTTCTGACAATTTATCCCAGTCAGTCCATTACTAGCTGATCAGCAAAATAGGGAGAGGCATTCTGTTTTGCTGCTCAGTTTTAGATAACCAAAACTAACTGCATTTCGATAGCAAGATAGTTAGCAGGCATCTTGTAATGTCACTATTTATTAATGAACAAATTTTGTCGGTTGCTTTTGCCATTGGAGCTTGATTCAGATTCCCACATGGTTCAATCCAGCAGACTGTCAGATCACCAATCCCCAAGCATCAAGACAACCCAGTGATATACATATATACTGACCACTGCAAGTTGAATAGCATAGTTAGTTTGAAGAGCTTCTATTTAAAGCTTTTTATATGCATGGGGCTTAAATCACATTCTAACATCACCATATATAAGGTCAATGGTTCTCTATGAACAAGTCTGAGTTGCTTCAATTAGACTTGATGAATGGCCCACGACACAATGAACCGTGTTCCAGACAAAAGAGGACTCCTTGGAAAATCATAGAATTATAGAACCTTACAGCACAGAAGGAGGCCATTTTCCTCAATGGAAAGAGATATCAAATCATTGCAACATCCCTGCTCCTTCCCCATAGGCCTGACCTAGATTGCCTCCTAGTCCAACAATACCAAAATTTTCATCCTTGATTTCAAATCCCTCCATGGTATCATCCCCTCTTATCTCTGCAATCTCCTCCAATCCTAAAAACTTCTAAGAGCTCTGTGTCCCTCTAATTCTGGGCTCTTACGTACGCATCCCTAATTTTAATCACTTTACCATTGATGACCATGCCTTTAGCTGCCTGCGCCATAAATCTCTGTCTCTCTATCTCTCTCTATTTCTTCATGACACATTAGCAAGAAAGGATCTTGGTTCAAAAAATCAGCAATAGAATTGCTATGTACGGAGATTAGAAATAGCATAGTAAAGAAGACACTGTTGAAAATAGTTTATAGACCCTCTAACAGTAGTCACACTTTTTTACAGAATAAGAATTTTTTGGAGCATGTAACAAAGGCACTATAATAATTGTGGGGACTTTAATCTTCATACAAACTGGACCAATCAAGTTAACAAAGGTAGTCTGGAAGATGGTTTGTAGAATGTTTTTGTGACAGTTTCCTGGAGCAATACTTTATAGAATCAATGAGGAATAAAGCTATTTTAGATCCAGTATTGTGCAATGGGGCAGGGTTAATTAGTAATCTCATAGCAAAAGATCCACTAGGAACTAGTGATCAAAATACAAGTGAATTTCATGTTAAATTTTAAAGTGACATGCTCCAATCACAAACGAGGATCTTACTTAAACAAAGCGAATTAGATAGGTATGAGGGGACAGCTGGCTAAGGTTGATTGAGTAAATGTGTCGGCAAGCTGTAACTAATGAAGTACCACAGGGATCAATGGTAAATAAACAATGGGAAACATTTAAAAAATCAAAATGTTCATCAAAAATAATTCCATTAAAAAACAAAAGCTCGGTGAGAAAGGTCCCTCAGTGGATCACTCAGTAAGTTAAGGATAGTATTAGATTAAATGGAGAGGTTTATAATGTTGCAAAGAATAATTGTAAACCTGAGGATTGGGAATGTTTTAGAACCAGAAAAGGGTGACCAAAAAGCTGATTAGAAAGGGGAAAATAAAATATGGGAGTAAACTAGCCAAGAATATAAAAACAGATTGTAAGAACTTTTACAACTATGTCAAGAAGGAAGAGAGTAGCTAAAGTAAACATTGATCTCTTAGAAGCTGAGACAGGAGAAACTATCATGGGGAATGAGGAAATGGTAGAGGAATTGAACAGGTAGTTTGTGTCTGTCTTCACACTAGGAGACATAAGTTCCATACCAGATATAGGCAATAACCTAGGAGCTAAAAAGATTGAGGAAATTAAGGTAATTAATATTAGCAGGGAAAAGGTGTTGGAGAAGCTTCAGTGGCTAAAATCCAACAATCCCCAGGACCTGATGGCTACATCCTAGTATTCCAAAAGAGATATTTGCGGAGGTAGTGGATGCACTGGCTGTGATTTTCTAAAATTCCCTGGATTCTAGAATTGTTCCAGCAGATTCGTAGTTAGAAAATGTAACACTGCTATTCAAGAAAGGGAGGAGAGAGAAGATAGGGAGAGGGGCCAGTTAGTCCGACATCAGTCACCAGGCAATTGCTGGAATCTATTATTAAGGAAGTCTTAATAATGCATTTAGAAAAGCATAGGATAATTAGAACAAGTCAAAATGGTTATACGAAAGGGAAATCTTATTTGATAAATTTATTAGAGTTTTTTTTAAGAACATTAACTAGTAGGGTAGATGAAGGAAAACTAGTAGATGTAGTATACTTGGATTTCCAAAAGGCTTTCAATAAGGTGCCAAACAAATGATATGGGGGGTAACACATTTACATGAATGGAGGATTGGTTAGCTAACAGGAAGAAGAGAGTAGGGATAAATGGATGCTTTATGGGTTGGCAAGCTGTAATTAATGAAGTACCACAGGGATCAATGCTGGAGCCTCAACTATTTACAATCTATATCAATGATTTGGATGAAGGGACCGAATGTATGCTAGCTAAATTTGCTGATGGCTGAAAGATAGGTAGGAAAGCAACTTGTCAAGAGGACATTAAAAGTCTACAAAGGGGGTTAGATCAGTTAAGAGAGTGAGTAAAAATTTGGCAGATGGAGTATAATGTGGGAAAATGTGAACTTGTCCACTTTGACTGGAAGAATAAAAAAAGCAGCATATAATTTAACTGGACAGAGATAGCAAAAATTCACAGTAGCGAGTGCTTTGAGCATCCTGATACATGAATCACAAAACGTTAACATGCAAGTGCAGCGAGTGATTTGGACGGCAAGTGGAATAGTGGCATTTATTGCAAGGGAAATTGGGTATAAAAGTAGGGAAGTGTTGCAACAGCTGTACAGGGCAGGGCCTCAATGAGATCACATCTGGAACACTCTGCATGGTTTTAGCCTCCTTTCTTAAGAAAGGATATAATTACATTTGAAACAGTTCAGATCAGGTTCACTCAATTGATTTCTGGGATGAAGGGGTTATCTTACGAGTAAAGGCTGAGCAAGCTGTGCATGTATCAAATCGGAATTTAGAAGAATGAGAGGTGATCTTATTAAAATATGTAAGGTCCTGAAGGGACTTTGTGGGGTGGATGCTGAGAGGATGTTTTGTGAGAGAGTCTGGAATGAGGGGGACACAATTTAAAAAGTTGTATTTAAGACTGAGATGAGGAGACATTTCTCCACTCAAAGAGCTGTGAATCTTTGGAATTCACTACCTCAGAGGGTTGTGGATGTTCCATCATTGAATATACGTAAGGCTGGAACAGACAGATTTTTGGTCTCTCAGTGAATCAAGTGATAAGGGGTGGGGTTGCGGGAAAGTGGAGTTGATGCTCACGATCAGTCATGATCATATTGAAGGAGCAAGCTTGATGGCCACGTGGTCTACTCCTGCTCCAATTTCTTGTGTTTCTTATGGGGAGAATTTTCACTTTGGCATGTGGGGACGGTCACCACACGTCATTCAGATCTTCCATTCGGCGGGTGTGTGGCAGAGGCGGCTGCGTGCCTGCCGAACTGTAAAAGGCCTGTTAAGGCCATTTAAAAACCAATTAACATCATTATAAATGCTGCCCGTCCAACCTTAAGGTTGGCGGGCAGGTGAAGAGCCCATGCAGCCTTTGCATTTTTCATGAAGCCTCATCCACGGGCAGGATGAGGCTTCATAAAGATTTTATTAAATTAGTAAATAAACTTTGCTCAATTCATAAACATGTCCCAGCTCATTTAACACTGTCACATGAGGGGACATGTGTAAATGATTTTTAACTTTCTTTATTTCAAACTTTTAATATGAACTGAATCTCCCTGAGGCAGCTCCGTGCCTAAGGGAGATTTCTAAGCCCTTCCACGTGCAGGCCCTGAGTCTCCTTCCCCCCCACCCAACCCGCACAGGTAGCGTGAATGCTACCGGGTGCGTGTCATGCTGGGTGGGTCTTAATTTGCCTGCCCATGTAAAATGTCGGCACACAGCTGATCGCGGGTGGCAATTGGCTCCGCGCCTGCCCACGCCCACTCCTAACTAGCCCACCCAACAGGGAGAAAATTCCCCCCATGCTTCTGAAAACCTACCACTTTGACCAAGTTTTTGGTCGCCTGCCATAGTATCTCCTTATGTTTCTCAATATCAAATTTTCTTTGATAATCACTAATGGGGTGTTAAAGGTGCTATATAAATATAAGTTGTTGTTGGGCACAATCCCAGCTTCTCTAGTCTCTCCACATAACTGAACTCCCTCATCTGCAGTGTCATTCTCGTAAACCCTCGCTGTAACCTCTCCAAGGCCTTATCATCCTTTCTCAAGTTTGTTGCCCAGAATTGAGCACAATACTGCAACTGAATTCCAATGAGAGATTTATAAGGATTAAGAAGTAAAAGATTTCAGCAATCACGGTTGTCTATTTACAGCTACATAACTGGATTTCCAAAGAGCTGAGATGAGTTGTCATAGAGATGTGAGACTTTTATACATGTATATATGTTTGACAAATGCGTAAGTAATTGAATATTTATGTGTGATTTTCATTTACTAAGAAAAGCTACTTCCCTGTTGAATATTCCAAGTTTTGCTGATGCTTGGGCACATTCCAAAAAACATGTGCATAATCCCATCTGATCTGTTTCACACTTCTTGCTATGTACAGGCAAAATTCAAAAATGGATAAGAAATGTCCAGCTAGCCGATTGAGACTGTCCCATTCTGGCGAGGTGTAAGCTCTGTGCACTCTTCATACCCAGCCATCCTCCAACCCCACCTCCTTCCTTCTCATAGAATCACAGAATCATTTAAGGCCCATCGAGTCTCTGCTGGCTCTCCGTGAAACAATCAAATCAGTCCTATTCTTCCCTCTCTCTCCCTGCAGCCTTGCAAGTTTATTTCCTTCAAGCACTTATCCAATTTCTATTTGAAATCAGCGATTGTCTCCGCTTCCACCACTGTCATGGGCAGTAAGTAGTGAGTTCTAGGTTATTACCACTCGCTACATAAAAAAATTCTTCCTTACATCCCCACTGTATCTCTTGTCCAAAACCCTCAGTCAGTTTCCCCGTCCTTGTACCATCAGCTAATGGGAACAGCTTTTCTTTGACTACCTGTCATAGTCATATACATCTCTATCAAATCTCCCCTCAATCTCCTTTGCTCCAATGAGAACCAAACCCCGTGACTAAAGCCCCCCCATCCCTGGAACCATTCTGGTAAATCTCCTCTGTATCGTCTCAAAGACCCTCACATCCTTCTTAAAGTGTGGTGGCTCGAACTGGATGCAGTACTCTATTTATGGCCTAACCAGAGCTTGATAAATGTTCACATAACTTCCTTGCTTTTGTGCCCTTCCATTGTCTACAGAGCATAAAAAAAATTAGACCATTCAAGGAAATAAATCTGGGGCATTGCTCTCTGAACCCCAAAAACAGTCATGTTAACTCCAAGAGACAGCAGGAACTAAGAGATACAATGCCCAATGACTCATCTACAGTACTTTTTATTTGTACTTATATTTGTCATGGCAGGAACTCATCCAGTTCCCTTGTGACTGTTGAATCTGCACTCACAACATGTGTTTGCAACCTACTCCAGCAGATCATGGCTCTCTGTGAAAATAAGTACCTCTAGCACGTAAACAAGTTCTATGTTCTGGTAATCTATGTTCCTGGGCCCACTCTGAGCCATCTCGCTTGTACCATATCTAAAACTTTAAATTGTTTTAAGGACTTCAACTATAAATCCTCAAACACTATGCAATCGCCAATTAAAAAGCTCCAGCTCTCTAACCCTGTCCTTGTAATTAAGGTCATCGATCCTGGTGCTGATCATGTCTAATGCCTCAATATTCACCCATCACATGAGGATGCCAAAATTGAACAATGATGTAACTGCAGGTTATATGAGCAATTTTCCCATTGCACCTTGATGATTGCAACAGTAACTACACTTCAAAGAACTTTATTAGCTATAAACATATTGGGACATCTTGACATTGTGAAAGGCACTATCAAATTAAGAGAGCATTTTTTTTAGATCAGTTTACAATCCAGGTACTTCATTCAGGACTTTAAAACTTACATGGATGCAGGTGGGGGCCTGGAATTTGCAGTCACAATCCAAAGAAAGACACTTGTACTGACCTCAAACAAGCTTTCCACAAAGATTTAGCAGATTCCAGAGCATAGGTTTCTGTCTTTCCAATGGCAGTTTAAGTCTGTTGTCTTTTGTAGGGGATTTGTGCCATCCAGCAACATGGCAGGCAACAGGCAGGCTAATCAGCCAGTCAGATTGGAATATTCTCACAGAGAAAAGCAGGAAGTAAAAGGCAGGGAATATAAATAATTTTTAAATCATTTTACAAAAAGCAAAATAAAGATTATAAGATATACATGAGGTTAAGGGGAAACGTGAATATCAAAACAAAAACTTAGTCACCTCATTTTTATTTTATTAAACATCTGATTTTGTTTTTACATGTTCTTCTAAGGGAATGGCATATTATCTAACCCCTTTTGAATGGATTCTACCTTTATAGATTTAAGTATTGCATTTTTCATAATACTCTACACTTACAAAATTAGTTTTTCATGGCCAGAGGCGTTGTTTATAGGTAATTGGTACCTGGTAAACCATTAAACTCTCAATTACTCCTGATTAAACAAGGGATAACGTTTTAATTGCTTCTCACAATGACATTAGTTGAAGTCCACAACAAATCAGTAATTTCTAAATTATTCAGTCAGCAAAGACTCCAACCGCACACACTGTGGAGCAATAAGGTACCATTGACATCAACTTCCAAATTTACACATTTCCAGGCAAAGGCCAGAAATTAGTGTCAGTTTTACATAGTAATAATGGCAAACTCTGCCAGCCTCGACATTTTTACTACCTCAAATTCCGGGCCATTCCGGGTCAAAAATATTCCAGCCTTAAAATTACTACAACCTCTTATTGAAACCCCAGCCAGCCGAAGGCAAGATCAAAGAAAACCTAACTTTTCACAATTAAACAACACTGCTGTACAAAGACACATAAACGGTCTCAAATAATTTCTACTCTCTTTCTTAATCTCTTTCTCCCTGTGGGATGAGCTTTTGAGCATGCTTGTTAGAGTTTGCATTACTTTCATCTCTTGGCTGCAATGAAAAAAAGAGATCCCCTGTAAACCAAAAGCAGCACCATTATACCTGCAGTGTCTAAGATAACATCCCCAGGATTAACAACTACCCTTAAATCAGTGGAGTTCAGATGAATTGCCCATCACATTCTACCATCCTCTCTGAAAGACTGTAATTATCACCACTTCATCAGGCTAGCAATCAAATTTATTTCCAAATATGATTATGCATAGCAACAAAGATACCTAATGCCATTAATTTCTGCAAGCATCCTCCCAAGTATGGTCCATAACTTTGGTGGAAGTCACATGGAGACCCAGCAAAAATGGGAAAAACAGAATTCATGCCATTTCTACAAAGATATCAGATGAAGTTATGGCAGATAATCAGGACAACACCCCCCACCGATATTCAACCCTTAAAAATCACAGAATCACAGAATTTTAAATGCACAGAAAGAGGCCATTCGGCCCATCGTGTCTGCACTGGATCTCTAAATGAGTATTATGAAAAATGCAATATTTAAATCTATAAAGGTAGAATCCGTTCAAAAGGGTTTAGATAATATGCTTCAAGACTTTACTTTCCTCTTTAGTATTACACTTTGATTTTGGATCCATGCCCATGATGCAAAACCTACAGTTAAAATTGAATATTCAAAGGATGTTGTGCCCATTTTAGCTCCTTAGCTGCCTGAAACAGAGAGTCACTAAAGAAACTTCAAAACCGTACGACAGTTATATCCTGAACTGGCCCAAGGGAAGATTAAAGAAAAGATTCCCAATTAAATAATACTCTAACCAAAGTGGTTCATAAAGACATAGAAACAAAGGCACTAGGTAGGTTTTCCTGATTATAAAGTTTTACACCTGTGAAACAAAGCAACTCAAATAAAAAGGGCTTGTTTTCTGCCCCACGGATTTGCCAGCACTGATAATGGTAATCACGTGTAATATTTGTTAAACTATTCACAGTGCCAGGCTAGACAGACTTGTGTCAGGTGACAGGAGGCACTTGTTACAATATTGCCCAACTATGAATTCCAAAGAAAAACATTGGCCCAAATCGTCTAATATGGGGAGTGGACTCCGACTCAACTTGCATCACTGATGTACCTTGAGACCACATCCTCAGGTCTTACCATGGGAAGTTTAAACTTCTGATTGCTAACTTACCTTACCGGATTGCTCCATGATTGGGCAGAGCCACGGCGACCTGAGCTATATGCGAGATACTTACTGTGGTTTTGACATGGATTTACATCGAGATTTTCACAGCGGGTATGAAGCCAGCGTAACTCAGTTATCAGCTGTGGTGCAAAGAAGCTCCAGCACACACAGCAAATTTTCAGCACCCCAGTCCCACCCCCAAGAAAATTTTCAACCCCTCCCTCCGCCCCCACACCCCCACGCCCCCATGGATAATGCTGACCATCCCCCCCCTCCCCCCACCCCCCATCACCAAGAAAGTGGTCACCACCTACACCCCCCACAGCCTCCCCCACCTCCGGACAGTGCTTATCCCCTTCCGCACCCCCTTTCCCAACTACCATTTGGAACCCCTGGCTCCTGTTCGGCCAAAGTTGGAAGAGTGAGCATTGTCAGGGAGTGAGGTGGGGAGTTGAGCATTTTTGTGAGATGAGGGGCCTGAACACTTTTAGGGATGGGAGATGCTAAACACTGCTGGAGGGTGAAGGGAGGAGGCTAGCACTGTTGCGGGAGTGAGGGAAGGAGGTGAAAACTGTTGGCAAGTGAGGGAGGGTCTGAACACTGTGTGGGAGTGAGAGAAGAGGGTGAACATTGTCAGGGGTGAGGGGAGGGAGTGAACATTGTTGGGGAGTAAGGAAATGGGGTAAACATTGTCAAGAGAGTGAGGGAAGGGGGTAAATACTGCCGGGGAGTGAGAGAAGGCGGTAAACACTTTGAGGACAGTGAGGGAAGGGGGTAAACGCTATCGGGGCATGAGTGAAGGGGGTAAACACTGTCAGGAGAGTGAGGGAAGGGGGTAAGTATTATCAGGAGAGTGGGAGAAGGGGGTAAACACTGTTGGGGAGTGAGGAAAGTGAGTAAACACCTCAGGAGAGTGAGGGAAGGGGGTAAACACAATCAGGAGAGTGAGGGAAGGGTGTAAACACTGTCAGGAAAGTGAGGGAATTCGGTGAACACTGTTGGGAAGTGAGGAAAGGGGTGAACACTGCTGGGGAGTGAGGGAAGGGGGTAAACACTTTCGGGAGAGTGAAGGAAGGGGGTAAACACAGCCAGGGAGTGAGGGAATGGGGTAAACACTGACAGGAGAGTGAGGGGAGTTGGTGAACATTGTTGAGGGGTGCGAGAAGGGGGAAAACACTGTCAAGAGAGTGAGAAAACAGGGTAAACGCTGTCGGGGAGTGAGGGAAGTCAGTAAATACTGTTGGGGAGTGAGGGAAGGAGTAAACATTGCTGGGGAGTGAGGGAAGTTGGTGAACGCTGCCAGGGAGGGGGTGAACAATGTTGTGGAGTGAGGGGAGGAGTGAATGCTGTCAGGAGAGTGAAGGAGGTTGGTGAACACTGTTGGGGAGTGAAGGAAGAAGTGAACACTGTTGGGGAGTGAGGGGAGAGGGTAAACATTCTCAGGGAGTGAGGGAAGGGGGTGAACATTGTTGGGGAGAGAGGAAAGGGGGTGAACACTGTTGGGAAATGAGAGAAGAGAGTGAACACTGTCATGGGTGAGAGAGGGGAGTGAACACTGTTGGGGAGTGAACACTGTCGAGGTTGAGGGGGTGTTCACACTGTCACTCATTGTCGGGTGAGGCGATACAGCTTTAGAGGCAATCTTAAACCCATGAGTTTTGTGTTCATTCAAAGTTTATTAACCAAAAAATTTCAAGTAATTTGATTTAGAAATGCTGGCCATGAGATAATTAATACTATTTCTGAAAATCATATTTTCTACTGTGAAAAACAGAGTTGGAAGTAGCGCAATTAACATAAGCTTTGGGATATTCAGACAGTAATTTACCAGAAAATGGCAGTGCCATTAAAAAGGGGCATGGACTGTCTTCTCCCACTGATCCTGCCCTATAAGGAAACAACTGGATTTCATCTGTGCTACACATTGAAGGAGCCAGGATCGGAAGTCTGGGCCAGAAATGCGGAACTTGGTCGTGGAGCAAAAAAGTAGGAGCGGGGTGGCATTCCGATGGTCATTGCCACTGCTCAGAAGAATTCTGTTTCAGCTGCACTGGGTTCCCGTTAGATTTACAGCGGAAGACCTGTCGAATACCTGTGGAATTTCAGGGAAAGCAAATTTATGGTTTATAAAATGCAATTGTCATATATATTAATGGATGGTTTACCTGTTGCCCCAGTCTGTGGATCCTGCAAATATTTACATTTCAAAGAGAGACTCTCCAAACTGCCAAGCAATCATTAGCATAACGAATGACTGAATCTGGGCCATGACATCATGAAAGCAGGCCAGGTTTGTCTGCTGATCAAACTCCTTGTCAAATATTGAATGCTTTCATGCTTTTTAAACCAGGAAGTCACTTTTGGGCATTTAGTCATCTTCTTGATGACATCAGCTGGCAAGTTCTCAGTGAACTACCACAAGCAGGGAGGCCAGGTGTGATTGTCATTAACTCCGCTGCCAAAGGAATGGGTGCTCACACTAGCCTTTCTGAACAACTATCCTGCGGATATGCCCTGCATCAAATCCCGGAATTTCATCTATGCTGCTGACACTGTCGCTAATGCTGGAGGAAACAAGTGCGATGCTCACCAGTGACTTGGATGCTCTGGAATGCTATTTCTGCACCTGACACCTCTGTCCCAATCCAATGAAGACAGTTGTGTTGGCATTCCATCTAAACAATAATGCCACAAGGGAGGAACTCAACATTTCCTTCTGAAGAGGGCGACTTAACCATGACAGCTATCCAAAGTGTTTGGGTGTCACCCTGGGCAAGAGTTTCACCCATTTGGCCTCAGCTCATCAACCATGACCAAAAGATGAAAACCAGGATGAAACCAGTCCAGAAACTCATTGGAATACTATGAGGGAACACAATTTTCACTCAGAAGACTGTACTGCAAAAGTGGCCTTGTCTATGGCATTGCAGAATATGGCTTTGTCTTATGACCTAACAATTATCACACAAAGATCGTGAATGTGCAGCTAAACACTGCCATGGTTATAGTGTCAAAGATGCTTAGCCCACTCCAACAGAGTTGCTCTTGGTGTTGGGCCACATTATCCTGCCCGCCATTCACCATCGGACTCACAAAGCCTACCACCCAAAAAATGCTTAAAATCATGCCAGTCATTCTGGGAACAGCAGCTGCTATCAGCCCAGCATTCAGATGGACCGAATCTTGGGAGACATGCAGCACATAAAGGCACCTCATCACTGACCAAAGAGCAGGGGTCCCTGATTATGAGTCCCAACTAAGATTTTGGAAAGTACTCAGCCGAATCCACAGAGGACTTGGATAGAGCGGCCAACTGCCCCATAAGTGGAAAAAGAAAGATGATCCAAAGTATGATTGTGGCTATGAGTCCCAGACTATGGAATACTTCACACCATATTTATTCTAGGAGGCACTTCATCTTTCCACTTGGCACCTTAGAAGGCCACCAGATAGCCAATCTAGATATCCCATAATAAACTTTTCCGTCATACAAAAGACTCATGTTAAATTAAAGGGATAGCTGTTTAAGATATAAAGAGCTGAGTCATGTTTATCCTGGACACCGAAGGTCATAGAAAAAAAAAGCTTCTCCATTTTGCACAGTGGTTGTAGTTCTAGAATTAATAACGAGTACATTTATGACATCAGTATGCATGGGACCCCAGAGTAGTTTACTTCCGGCCATACTTTGATGTCATCAAGGAAAGACATGAAATAAAAGCAGGCACCTATAACTGTTACTTGTATTGCTGGCACAGTGGAATTGGGTGCAGTAGTATAATAGTTGTGGGACTGGACTGCTGACCATGAGTTTGGATCCCACCGTAGTTGTGAAATTGAATCTGGTCTTTTATGCACCAGAAAAATTACCATTGAATCATAGAATCATGCAAAATAAAAGGAGGCCATTTAGCCTATCACACCCATGTCAGCTCTTTGAAACAGCTATCTAATTAGTCCCACCCCTTCTCTTTCTCCACAGCCCTAAAAATGTTTCCTTTTCAAGCATTTATCCAATTCCCCTTTGAAAGTTCTATTGAATCTGCTCCGAGCATCCTGTCAGGCATTTCCTTCCAGGTTATAACAACTTGCTATATAAAATAAAATTGATTCATCTCCCATCAGATGATGGACACCAATCTAACCTCAACTTGTACCCTTTTGACAAGAGACCCATGTTGAGACCATTCTTCTAGCCAAGCAGTATTCCAGTCTTGACTTTGGTTTACTGCTAATGCTAGACTCACTGGAGCCCAAATGTGCAAAATGTGTCTGAGCTATAACTCCATGTATTCTTTCTTAAAGCTACACTTAAAGAGATGCCAACTTACAGGCTCCCTTAACAACATTCCCATAGTGTACACAAATTAAGACTTTTCATCTCTAAGCTTATGTAAAGTACATAACTTGATAACTTAAGCCTTATTAATTACGCAAATCTTCCAAAGAGGTGAAGTCTAGCATCATTTCAATAAATATTTGTCAATGATCTTTAAATGAAAAATTGAAAGAATTACACTTCCACTTCCTCAATTTGTTTAAACATGTTTCTATTTTTAAGTATTTTGCCAGTGAAAGGAGTAAGAGAAGTGGATGAATAATTGCTCAGTATCAGAGTGGGCCTCCAGAGATGAAGATGATTCCATGCCTACTCATAAGCTAGCTCCGTGTGCTCAAAATGCCAGAGCTCACAAATTGGTTCAAATCAGCCCCCATCATTCACAAAGTGCTCCCCCTTACAACTTGGAGGAGGTGTTAGCTGTAACTCAGTGGCAGCATTCTCACCTAAGTCAGAAGTTCCCAGGTTCAAGTACCACTCTGGAGCCTTAATCACATGATCTAGGACGAACCTTCAGGTGCAATATATTGGATAAGAGGGTAAACTGAGGCCCCATCTAGTCCCTCAGTTAAATGTAAAAACCCATGGCACAGTTCAAAGAAGAGCAGTGATTCTTAGCTAATGTTTATCTCTTAGCTAATGTTTATCTCTTGATCAATATCACTACAAAAAAAATCAGAGAACTGATGCCCATTGAATTACAGACAACAATGGCACCCGTTGAATGACAACAACATCAAGCATCACTTCCCTGGAGCCTTTAAGGTAGTAAATCATCACAAGTCACTTCACAAGAATATTATAAAACAAAATATGACACCAAATCACGTAAAGAGTTATTAGGGTTGATGACTAAAAGCTTGGCTAAATAGATAAGTTTTAAGGAGTTTCTTACAGGAGGATAGATAGTGGAGAAGCAGAGAGGTTTAGGAAGGGAATTTCCAGAGCTCAGGGCCTTAGCAGCAGAAGGCGCAGCTGCCAATGGTGAAGCTATTAAAATCAGGGATTCACAAGAGTCCAGGATGGCAGAAACATTGATATCTGGAAGGGTTGTGAGGCTGAAGAAAATTGCAGAGATAGAGAGGGTTGAGGCCATGGAGGGATTTGAAAACAAGGAAGAAGAGTCATCAGGACTCGAAATGTTAATTGTGTTCCTCTCCGCAGATGCTGTCAGGTTTGCTGAGTTTTTCCAGCTATTGTTGTTTTTGTTTAAAGTAATTTTAAAACTCAATTGTTGCTTAACTGGGAGCCATTGAACTATGTTGTGGTACAAGTGAATAATTTCAGGAAATGAGGGTGGTAGCATAGTATGTTCATGCTATTAGGTACCTCTTAAATGGTGCCAAGGTCATGCTTGATATCTAGAACACCATAAGCTTTGAATTGTCATGTAAAGTTTTCTCATAAGACAACAAGCGCCTCTTTTTTCAACTGTTTCATGGAAGACAGACTGATATCCAATGGAATTCCTCAATTAAGAAGATTGAAAGGCATCACTGGGACCTTTAAATGGATTCAAAGATTTTTGCAGTTGAAACCCAGGTTAAAGTGTAAACTTTTAACAAAACTATACAGTCTGGCGCACTGACATCTACCTCACAGAGGCTGAGCATCAACTCGCAGACACTTCCTCTTACCTCCCCCTGGACCATGACCCCACCACTGAACATCAAGCCATTGTTTCCAGGACTATTACTGACCTATTCTCCTCTGGAGATCTTCCTTCCACAGCATCAAAACCTCATAGTCTCCCAACCTCGGATGGCCCGCTTCTACCTCCTCACCAAAATCCACAAACAGGACTGTCCCGGCAGACCGATCATGTCAGCCTGTTCCTGACCCATGGAACTCATTTCTTGCTTACTTGACTCCATTCTCTCTCCTCTTGTCCAGTTCCTTCCCACCTACATCTGCGATTCCTCTGACACCCTACATCATAACAATTTCCAGTTTCCTGGCCCCAACCGCCTCCTCTTCACCATGGACGTTCAATCCCTCTACACCTCCATCCCCCACCAGGATGGTCTGAGGGCTTTCCACTTCTTCCTCAAACAGAGGCCCGAACAATTTCCATCCACCCCTACTCTCCTCCTTCTGGCTGAACTTGTTCTCTCACTGAACAATTTCTCCTTAAACTCCTCTCACTTCCTCCAAATAAAAGGTGTGGCTATGGGTACCCGCATGGGCTGCAGTTATGCCTGTCTCTTTATGGGGTATGTGGAACATTCCTTGTTCCAGTCCTACTCTTGCCCCCTCCCACAACTCTTTCTCCGGTACATCAATGATTGCTTCGGTGCTGCTTCATGCTCACATCTGGACCTGGAAAAATTTATTAATTTTGCTTCCAATTTCCAACCCTCCATCATTTCCGCATAATCCATCACTGACACTTCCCTTCCCTTCCTTGACCTCTCTGTTTCAATTTCTGGTAATAGAATGTCCACCAATATTCATTACAAGCCTACTGACTCCCACAGCTACCTTGACTACAGCTCCTCACACCCCGCTTCCTGTAAGGACTTCATCCCATTCTCTCAGTTCCTTCACCTCTGTCGCATCTGTTCTGATGATGCCACTTTCAAAAACAATTCCTCTGACATGTCTTCCTTCTTCCTTAACCGAGGTTTTCTACCCACAGTGGTTGACAGGGCCCTCAACCGTGTCCGGCCCATCTCCCGCACATCCACCCTCACACCTTTCTCTCCCTCCCAGAACCATGATAGAGTCCCCCTTGTCCTTACTTATCACCCCACCAGCCTCCACATTCAAGGGATCATCCTTCGCCATTTCTGCCAACTCCAGCATGATGCCACCACCAAATGCATCTTCCCTTCAGCAACACCCACCCCCCACCCCCCCATCCACCGCCCGGTAGCATTCCGCAGGGATCATTCCCTCTGGGACACCCTGGTCCACTCCTCCATCACCCCCTACACCTCAACCCCCTCCCATGGCACCTTCCCACGCAACTGCAGAAGGTGCACCCTTTAATTCCCTTCTCCTCACCGTCCAAGGGCTCCTTTCAAGTGAAGCAGCATTTCACTTGCACTTCCCTCAACTTAGTCTACTGCATTCGCTGCTCCCAATGCGGTTTCCTCTACATTGGAGGGACCAAATGCAGACTGGGTGACCACTTTGCGGAACACCTTCGATGTGTCCACAAGCATGACCCAGACCTCCCTGTCACTTGCCGTTTCAACACCCCACCCTGCTCTCTTGCCCACATGTCCGTCCTTGGCCTGCTGCATTGTTCCAGTGAAGCCTAACGCAAACTGGAGGAACAGCAACTCATCTTCTGACTAGGCACTTTACAGCCTTACGGACTGAATATTGAGTTCAACAACTTTAGATCATGAACTCTCCATCCCCACCCCCTTTCCGATCCCCTTTTTTCCAATAATTTATATAAATTTTCCTTTTCCCACCTATTTCCATTTTTTTAAATGTATTTTCATCCATTGTTTTATCTCTACATTTTGGCCTATTTCAATCCCTTCCCCCCACCCCACCCCCACTAGGCCTATCTGTATCTTGCTCGTCCTGCTTTCTACCCTTAATGTCACCTATTAGCACATATCTTAGCTAATATCATCACCTTCAACACCTCTTTGTCCTTTTGTCTATGACATCTTTGGCAATCTCTTCTTTCCCTCCACCTATCACTGGCCCTCTATCCAGCTCTACTTGTCCCACCTCCCCACCCCCCCACCTTAAACCAGCTTATATTTCACCTCTTTTCTATTTTTCCTTTGTTCTGTTGAAGAGTCATACAGACTCGAAATGTTAAATGTGTTCCTCTCCGCAGATGCTGTCAGACCTGCTGAGTTTTTCCAGGTTTTTTTTTTGTTTGTTTTGTATAAGTGAAATGTTAGTTGTAATATAATTTAAGTAATAATTTTAAAAAGTTGTCTAAAATAAATTGGGGTATTTGAAGAGGGGATAATCTGGAAAAAATGGTTGTGGCTGTCGGAATCAAACTGAAACTTAAGATAAAACTTATACATGGACCAGAATTCTCCAGCCACTCATTCTTCCAGTCCCATCGATGTGAATGAAGATTTCTATGGCTCACTGGCCCCGCTGTGGAGGAGCCACTCGTCGGCCCTGCTGTGGAGGAGCCACTCGCCGGCCCCGCTGTGGGGGAGCCACTCGCCGGCCCTGCTGTGGAGGAGCCACTCGCCGGCCCCGCTGTGGGAGAGCCACTCGCCGGCCCCGCTGTGGAGGAGCCACTCGCCGGCCCCGCTGTGGGGGAGCCACTCGCCGGCCCCGCTGTGGGGGAGATTCCGGCCATGGTCTTGGTAACTTCCTGGAGTAAAGACAAAGATTAATACTCTATTCCCCTTCTGTTTTCAATACTAAATAGCACAGTGATGTCAAATCATCAAGAAAAACTGGAAAATAAAGGCCCAGTGTTTGCTGTAGTAAGGCATTTCATATTGTGCCCATTAGTTTTATACTTTAGTATTGCTAAAAAAAGAAGAGACATGTTGAATCTTTTCACCTTACACTCATCAGGACACTTAGTAAGAATACCGGAAGCTACATATGCAGGGCCCTGTTCTTTGCAGACAGATAGAATATGTACACACATTGTGCCTGTTTCAGCTAAACAAAATGAGTGACAGCCATTTGTTGACTCATAAGGACATAAGCAATAGGAGCAGGGGTAGACTATTCGGTCCCTTGAGCTTGCTCTGCCATTCAATAAGATCATGGCTGATCTTCTTGTGTTTTGATTTCCACATTCCCATCTACCCTCGTTAACCTTTGATTCCTTTGCCTAACAAGAATCTATCCATCTCTGCCTTAAAAATATTCAATGAACCCGCCTCCACCACCTTCTGAGGCAGAGAATTCCAAAGTCGCACAACCTTTTGAGAGAAACGATTTCTCCTCACCTTTGTCCCAAAAGGGCGAGCCCTAATTTTAAAGCAGTGCCCTCTAGTTCTGGACTCACCTACAAGAGGAAACATCCTTTCAACATCCATCTTGTCAAGGCAGTTCAGGATCTTGTACACTTCAATCAAATCACCCCTCACTCTTCTAAACCCCAGTGGAAACAAGCCCAATCTATCCAACATTTCCTCATAAGACAACCCATTCATTCCAGGTATCAGTCTAATAAACCTCCTTTGAACTGCCTTCAATACATTTACATCCTTCCTTAAATAAGGTGACCAAAACTGCGCACAGTATTCAAGGTGTGGTTTCACCAATGCCCTGACCACAATGCCTTGACCAATCAGGGTTTAAATTTCAAATAATGCTTGGCAGTTAACTGTCAGTCACCATCACTGGTGCATTCTCCACAACTACATCTCTATCAATCAGAGTCCGCTTAACAACTGATCAGCACTATCTTCTTATACAGTATAAATTGTAGTTTTTCCCTTATATTGGTATTTTTGTGAAGTGTCCTGATGGGTACAAGATGAAAATCTTCAACTCGCCTCTTTTTTCAGCAACACTGGTTTTGTACTACCAAATGACTATTAGTTAGGCTTGGTTCCTCTTCCTTCAGCTTGAAATTAATTCCTTCTACAAATTGTTGGAAGCATGAGTTGATAACAGCACAGTGTAGCTAATGGGAACTTGGTAAAATAATGGCACCAACAATCTATCTCCTTAAATAATGAGATTTAAGGGTAGAGAACAATCAGGAACAAAAGAATGGGAAATAAAGTTAATTAGAATCAAAACAGGTACAAAAAGGAAATAAGAGAGAGCAAAAGAGAAAAAGAGGCAGATTGAAGGAAAAGTAAGAAAATATTTTTTAGAATTATATTTTAAGTTCTAAAAATCTCTAAGGACAGTTTACCGTGTGTAGGAATGAGAGGCCAAAATTTCCGCTGTTCCTTTTCTGGGCAAGAGAGCTTGAGTGGCATGAGGAGGAATATGTATTTCTTTATTAAAACAGAACACTATTAAGCACCAGCTCTAAATTTTTATGATGAATTTAAATGGTATTCACTTTTTATTCATTCAAGGCATGTGGGCTTCGCTGGCTGGGCCAGTATTTGTGGCCCTCCCTAGTTGCCCTTGAGGAGGCGATGGTGAGCTGCCTTCCTGAACCGCTGCAGTCCATGTGGTGTTGGTACACCCACAGTGCTGTTAGGGAGGGAGTTCCAGCATTTTGACCTAGCGACAGTGAAGGAATGGTGATATATTTCCAAATCAGGATGGTGAGTGACTTAGAGGGGAACTTCCAGTTGGTGACGTACCCATCTATCTGTTGCCCTTGTTCTTCTAGATGATAGTGGTCGTGGGTTTGAAAGGTACTAACTGAGGAGCCTTGGTGAGTTGCTGCTGTGCATCTTGTAGATGGTACACACTGCTGCTACTGTGTATCAGAGGTGGAGGGAGTGAATGTTTGTGGATGTGGTGACAATCAAGCAGGCTGCTTTGTCCTGGATGGTGTTGAGTTTCTTGAGTGTTGTGGGAGCTGCACTCATCCAGGCAAGCGGAAAGTATTCCACCACACTCCTGACTTGTGCCTTGTAGATGGTGCACATGCTTTGGGGAGTCAGGAGGTGAATTACTCGCTGTAGGATTCCTAGCCTCTGACCTGAGCTTGTAGCCAAAGTATTTATATGGCTAGTCCAGTTCAATTTCTGGTCAATGATAACCTCCAGGATGTTGCTAGTGGGGGACTCAGTGATGGTTAATGCCATTGAGAGTCAGTGCGGCGATGGTTATATTCTCTCTTGTCAGAGATGTTCATTGCCTGGCACTTGTGTGGGGGGAATGTTACTTGCCACTTGTCAGCCCAAGCCTGGAGATTGTCTGAGTCTTACTGCATTTGGATATGGACTAATTCAGTATCTGAGGAGTCATGAATGGTGCTGAACATTGTGCAATCATCAGCGAATATCCCCACTTTTGACCTTATGATGGAGGGAAGGTCATTGATGAAGCAGCTGAAGATGGTTGGGCCTGGGACACTACCCTGAGGAACTCCTGCACTGATGTCCTAGAGCTGAGATGAGTGACCTCCAACAACCACAACCATCTTCCTTTATGCTGGGTATGACTCCAACCAGTGGAGAGTTTTCCCCTGATTCCCATTTTGCTAGGGCTTCTTGATGCTACACTCAGTCAAATGCTGCCTTGATGTCAAGGGCAGACACTCTTACCTCACCTCAAGGGTTCAGGTCTTTTGTCCATGTTTGAACCAAGGCTATAATGAGGTCAGGAGCTGAATGGCACTGAAGAAATGCAAACTAGGCATCAGTGAGTGGGTTATTGCTAAGCAAGTGCCATTTAATAACACTGTTGATGATCCCTTCCATCACTCACTTTACTGATGATTGAAAGTAGACTGATGGGGCAGTAATTGGCAGGGTTGGATTTGTCCTGTTTTTTCAGTACAGGACATAACTTGGCAATTTTCCATACTGGTGTGTAGATGCTGGTTGTTGTAGCTGTACTAGAAGAGCTTGGCTAGATTCATGGCAAGTTCTAGAGCACAAGTACTTGTGCCCAAATATTGCCAGGGCCCATAGACTGTCCAGTGACTTCATCCATTTCTTGATATCACATGGAGTGAATTGAACTGGATGAAGACTGGCATCTGTCATACTGGGAACCTCCAGAGGAAGCTGAGATGAATCATCCACTCTGTATTTCTGGCTGTAGATTGTAGCAAATGCTTCAGTCTTATCTTTTGCGTTGATGTGGTTTGATATACTGAGTAGCTTGCTCGGCCATTTCAAAGTCAATTGCTGTGGATCTGGAGTCACCTGTAAGCCAAGCCAGGTAAAGTCACAGATGTCATTCCCTAAAGGGGCATTAGTGAACCAGGTAGGTTTTTAACAACAATTAACAATGGTTTCATGGTCTTTAGACTTTTAATTGAATTCAGACTTCGCTATCTGGTGGGATTCAAACCCAGGTCCCCAAAGCATGGGTATCTGGATTACTAGTTCAGTGACAATGCCACTGTACCATCACCTCCTCAACAAATGCAGCAATTTTTTTCAAACTCTCAGTGAGGTTGATAATCTTTTAAATGAAAACCAAATCAACAAAATTGGGATAAATCAGGCACAGCCCCTAATTCAGGTCAGCTGTAAAACCAAGAACAAAGTTTAAAGGAAACTTATAAACTTTAAATCAAAATGTGATTAAAGGGGTCAACAAAATACCCCAGTTCCCGCGGTGCCCACCAAGCACAGAAGGCCTCGAGAGTGCCAGCAGACACCGCGTGCTCCTTCTCCAGGGACATCCGGCAGCGAACGTAGCCACGGAAGAGGGACAAACAATCGGGCGGGACTCCCCCGTCGATCGCCCGCTGCCTGGACCTGTTAATGGCCAACTTGGCCAGGCTCAGGAGCAGGTTCACAAGGAGGTCCTCCTCCTTCCCAACCCCCTTCCGCACCGGGTGCCCATATCAGTGAGGTTGATGGTGAACTCATGTTCCCATGAGGGTAATGATGCAAATTGACCAGCAAATTTTGACAATTCAATTTCACAAAGTGTCTCCTCCCCACCATAAGTTGTTGGACAATTTATACATGAGCAATGGAGATGCATTGAACTCGTTGTTATTTTGCAGTTACACTCTGGCTAATGCTCATTGCTTATATCAAAGGACATCCCCACTTCTAATGGAAGGGGATGAATTAAGTCTCTGTTCATACAAGTCACCATTTTAATTGCAAATATGTCACTTGCATGTCAGACTGCTTGCTTATGTATAGCGTCATTGGAATGAAAGTATTGCCTGTTCTTCTAGATTCACATTCCACTGTCAGAAGTATGCTTTCCCTTAAACTCACAATCAGTGAACTTCTCCCTCAAGACATTGAAATGTTACAGGCATTCCAGCAATCAGCTCTGGCTGACATTACCACTCTCTGGTTCTTTCCCTCTTTTCTGTTTTGCTGGCCAAGACTTGGAAAGCATCCTAATAATAAATGTCAGGTTTAAATTACAGCCAAAAACTATCCCTCACCTGTGTGTGAATCGTTGACCAAACTTAATCAGAGCCAGACAAATATGCTCTGTGCCACTTTAAACCATTAACATACATTTGTATATCACTTTTAACTTCACAAGATACTTCACAAGAGCAAGGTTTAGCATTAAACTACTAAAAAGATATCAGGCCAGATGAGAAAAAGCTTGGTCAAAGAGGTAGGTCTTAATGAATGTCTTTAAGGTAGAGAAGGAAGTAAAGGGGCAGACCACTGCCATCGAGAAGGACAAGGACAGCAGATGGATGGGAACACCACAACCTGGAAGTTCCCCTCCAAGCTACTCACCACCCTGACTTGCACTTCCTTCACTGTCACTGGGTCAAAATCCAGGAACTCCCTTCCTAACAGCACTGTGGGTGTACCTACACCACATGGTCTGCAGCGGTTCAAGAAAACAACTCACTACCACCTTCTCAAGCGCAGTTAGGAATAAGTAATAAACTCTGGTCCAGTCAGCGAAGCCCACATCCTGAGGATGAATAAAAAAAAGAGCTGATATCACTGATAAGCTTTCCTCAAGCTAAAATGTAGGTTAACAGTCAGACTCAGACTTAGAACTTTAAAACTGCATGCTTGTTAACAAATTTAAATTAACATAAATTGAATGGCAGTGGCAGTTATCTCTCAATCAATCGGAACAGGTTGCCTAAATAAATGCTAATTATTTTTATTATTTTTTTCATGGGATGTGAGCATCGCTGACTAGGACAGCATTTATTGCCATCCCTAAGTCCCCTTGAGAAGGTGGTGGTGAGCTGCCTTCTTGAACCGCTGCAGTCCATGTGCTATGAGGCAGGGAGTCCCAGGATTGTGACCTAATGACAGTGAAGGAGCTGCGATATATTTCTCAACCAGGATGGTGAGTGGCTTGGAGGATAGCTTCCAGGTGGTGCTTTTCCCATGTATCTGCTACCCTTGTCCTTCTAGATGGTAGAGGTGGTGGGTTTGGAAAGTGCTGTTGAAGGAGCCTGGGTGAGTTGCTGCACTGCACCTTGTAGATGGTACACACTGCTGCTACTGTGCACAGTGCTGGAGGGAATGAAAGTTTAAGGTGGTTGATGGGGTGCCAATCAAGAGGGCTGCTTTGTCCTGGATGGTTTATTGAGTGTTGTGGGAGCTGCACTCATCCAGGCAAGTAGAGAATATTCCATCACCCCTGACTTGTGTCTTGTAGATGGAGAACAAGTTTTGGAGAGTCAGGAGGTAAGCTATTTTCTGCAGGATTCCTAGCCTCTGACCTGCTCTTGGAGCCGCAGTATTTATATGATTAGTCCAGTTCAGTTTTTGGTCAATGGTAACCCCCGGGATGTCGATAATGGGTGATCCAGTGATGGTAATGCCATTAAATGTCAAGGGGCAATGGTTGAATTCTCTCTTGTTGGAGATGGTCATTGCCTGGCACTTGTGTGGCACGAATGTTACTTGCCATTTGTCAGCTCAGGCCTGAATATTGTCCAGGTCTTGCTGCAGTTGGACATGGACTGCTGGAGTCACAAATGGTGCTGAACATTGTGCAATCATCAGCGAACATCCCCACTTCTGACCTTATGTTGGAGGGAAGGTCATTGATGAAGCAGCTGAAGATGGTTGGGCCCAGGACACTACCCTGAGGAACTCCCGCAGTGTTGTCCTGGAATTGAGATGATTGACCTCCAACAACCACAACTACAACCATCTTCCTTTGTGCTCGATATGACTTTAACCAGCAGAGTGGTTTCCCCTGATTCCCATTGGTTACAGCTTTACTCAGGCTCCTTGATGCAGCACTCAGTCAAATGAAGCCTTGATGTCAAGGGTAGTCACTCTCACCTCACCTTGGGAGTTCTGCTCTTTTGTCCATATTTGGACCAAGGCTGTAATGAGGTCAGGAGCTGAGTGGCCCTGGCGGAGCCCAAACTGGGCATCAGTGAGCAGGTTACTGCTAAGCAAGTGCTGCTTGATAGCACTGTTGATGACCCTTTCATTACTCTACTGATGATCAAGAGTAGACTGATGGGCAGTAATTGGCCAGGTTGGATTTGTCCTGCTTTTTGTGTACAGGACATACCTGGACAATTTTCCACATTGCCAAGTGGATGCCAGTGATGTAGCTGTACTGGAATAGCTTGGCTAGGGTCGTGGCAAGTTCTGGAGCGCAAGTCTTCAGTACTATTGCTGGAATATTGTCAGGGCCTACAGCTTTTGTATCCAGTACCTTCAGCCATTTCTTGATATCACATAGAGCAAATCAAATTGGCTGAAGACTGGCATCTGTGATGCTGTGGACCTCAAGAGGAGACCAAAATGGATTATCCACTTTTGCACTCTGGCTGAAGGCTGTTGCAAATGCTTCAGCCTTATCTTTTGCACTGATATGCTGGGCTCCCCCATCATTGAGGATGGGGATATTTATGGATCTTACTCCTCCAGTGAGTTGTTTAATTGTCCACCACCAATCACGACTGGATGTGACAGGACTGCAGAGCTTAGATCTAACTTGTTGATTGTGGGTTCGCTTAGCTCTGCCTATTGCACACTGATTCAACTCTTTGGCATGCAAGTTACCCTGTTTTACAGCTTCACCGGGTTGACACCTCATTTTTAGGTATGCCTGGTGCTGCTCCTGGCATGCCCTCCTGCACTCTTCATTGAACTAGGGTTGATCCCCTGGCTTGGTGGTAATGGTAGACTGAAGAATATGCTGGGCCATGAGGTTACAGATTCTCATTGTAATACAATTCTGCTGCTGCTGTTGGCTCACAGCACCTCATTTATACCCAGAGTTGAGTATTTGGATAGGTTCTAAATCTATCCATGGTAGTGGTGCTACACAACATGATGAAGGGTATCCTCAAAGTGAAGGAGGGATTTTGTCTTCACAATGGCTGTCTCATGGACAGGTGCATCTGTGACAGGTGGATTCGTGAGGACGAAGGTTGGGTATGCTTTTCCTTCTTGTTGATTCTCTCACCAGCTACCGCAGACCCAGTTTCACAGCTATCTTCTTTAACACTCGGCCAGCTCGGTCAGTAGTGGCGCTGCTGAGCCACTCTTGGCAATGGCCATTAAAGCCCCCCATCCGGAGTACATTCTGTGCCCTTGCCACCCTCAGTGCTTCTTCCAAGGGCTATACCACCTGGAGCAGTAGTGATTCATCAGCTTTGGAGAATTGGTTGGTGGTAATCAGCAGGAGATTTCCTTGCTCATGTTTGACCTGATGCCATGAGACTTCATGAGGTCTAGAGTCAATGTTGAATATCCCAGGGCATATCCCTATTTTTTGTTTACCACTGTGCCGCCACCTCTGGTGGGTCTGTGCTGCAGATGGGACAGGCCATACCCAGAGATGGTGTTGGTGGTGTCTGGGACATTATCCGTAAAGGATGGTTCTGTGAGTCTGACTATGTCAGGCTGTTGCTTGTCTAATCTGTTGGACAGCTCTCCCAATTTTGGCAGAAGAATCCAGATGTTTAGTAAGTTTTGACACGGTTGGGTGTGCTGTTGTTGTTTCTGGTGCCTCAGTTGATCCATCTGGTTTTGTTCCATTTTGTAGACTTTTTAGCAATTTAATACAACTAAGTGGCTTGCTAGGCCACTTCAGGGGCATTTAAGAGTCAACCACATTGCTGGAGATCTGCAGCCAGAGGTAAGCCAGGTCAGGTAAGAACGGCAAATTTCCTTCCCTAAATGGCATTAATGAACCAGGTGGGTTGTTATGACAATCAACAGTGGTTTCATGGCCACTATTAGCAAGACTAGCGTTTAATTCCAGATTTATAAATTCAATTTAATCCCACCATTAAATTAGCCTGGGCCTCTGGATTACCAGTCCAGTGACATTACAACTATGCCACTGCCTTCCCTCTGTATCAGGAAGCTGATTTATCAATTGTAACTTGGGTATGAGTCATCAAAAACAAACACGTTTTGCTATTGCACAGACTTGGAGGACAGAGTGAGGTGACAAGGACTGAGCGCAATGAGGAACAAGTTCAAGTCAGGAATTTGGTATGGCTGGGATTTCAAAGGTGCTGCTTTTCTTACATTTTTTTTTAGCCTCCAGTGGTTGTTGAGTGTTCTATTTTCTCCAAGTTAAGAGACTTGCTATTACTTTAGCTGTGTAAATTAATAGCTAATTGACTAATTAAATAAATAAGGTTAAAGAGACTTAGCAGGGATTGTAGTTTGCCTTGACTGCAGCATTTGGGAACCTGTGATATGCATTGCGATACTTGTGGTAACTGTTCATGACTTGAGCAACTTTGGTTCAGAGTTACTAAGCTGGAGTCTGAGTTGCAGACATTATGGTGCATCAGGGAGGGACAGAGTTACCTGCACACTTGGCTCCAGGATTCAGTAACACCCTTCAGCTAGGTAAACCTTCAGAGTTGGTCAATGGTCAGAGTCAGGAGGATGTGACTGCGAGTCAGGTAGGAATGGGAATCCAGAATATAGTGATGGAGGAGCCTCCATCCATGACTTTGCCCAACAGGTACAAGGTGCTTGCTACTTGTGTGGATGAGGAGAAGGGCTGTAGGGTGGATAAGCAAACTGACTGTAGTACCATGGTGCTGGATGCCATTCAGGTGGAGGGAGTAGAAAGGAATGAAGTAGTGATAGGGAACAGTGTAGTCAAGAGGATAGATACTGTTCTCCGCAGCCATGACCCGAAGCTTGGATGGCTGTGTTGCTTGCCTGATGCCTGGGTTAAGGACATCTACTCATGGCTAGAAACGAACTTGGAGTGGGAGAGTAAGGGTCCGTACCAATGACAAAGGTAGAACCAGGAATGATGTTCTACTAAGAGTGTTTGAGGAGTTAATGTCCAAATTAAAACACAGAACATCCAGATTGTTACCTGAGCCGTGGGCCAATTGACTTAGGTTCAAGCAGATTAGAGAATTAAACATGTGACTCAAAGAGTGGTGTGGGAAAAAGAGGTTTTGATTCATGGGGCACTGACATCAGCACTCAGGAAAGAGCAAGCTTTTCCATTGGGATGGGCTTCACATTGACCGGGCTGGGATCAGTGACCTGGTGAATCATGCAAGTAGGGCTGTGGGTTAGGCTTTGGGTGAAGGGAGATCTAGAAATCCACAGAGAAAAGTTGAGGTAACAGAATAGTGTAGCACTGTGGGTAAAGACAAGCTGAGTGGGGCAGGAAGGGACAGAGAGCTGATCAGTAATTGTGCATTAGCTAAGAAGGTCCATGTAGGGAATAATAGCAAAAAAAATGCAATTAAAGGCTTTTCATCTGAATGTGCGAAGCAGCCACTATAGGATAAATTAACTAAATGGCACAAATAGAGAGAAATGGTTTAGATCGAATTGCCGTTCCAGAAACATGATTGCATGATGACCAAGGTTGGGAAATAAATATTCTTGGGTACACAATACTCCAGAAAGACAGACATAATTGGAAAAGGGGGTTAGTTCTGATAGTGAAAGATGACATGAGGACATTAGTGAGGACATTAGGTCATAGGAACATAAGAGCATAGGACTTAAGAGCAGGAGTAGGCCATTCAGCCCTTTGAGCCTGCTCCACCATTCAATAAGATCATGGTTGATCTGGTGGTGGTCTCAGGTCCACTTTCCTGTCTACACCCCAGAACTCTTGACTCCATTATCTAACAAAAATCTGTCTAACTCAGCATTGAATAAATTTAATTACCCAGACTCCAGTACATTCTGGGGAAGAGAATTCCACACTCGAATGACCCTCTGAAAGAAAAAAATCTCCACATCATTGTCTTAAAAGGGAAACCTCTTATTCTTAAACTATGTCCCCAAGTTCTAGCCTCCCCTACAAATGGAAACATCCTCCTGGTATTTGTCCTGTCAAGTCTTTCAGGATCTTATATATTTCAATAAGGTCACTTCTCATTCCTCTAAATTCCAGTGGGTATAGGCCCAACCTGTACTCTAGATCATGTAGTTGAATCAGTACGGGTGAAGATTAGAATATCAGGAGTCAGAAAATGCTGGTGGGAGTAGTAGTATAACAGTAGTTATACCATCGGACAGAGCAGTAGACAAGGAATTATTGCATTTGTTACATGCTCCAATGTAATAATCGTGGGGGCTTAAATCTTCATTTACACTGGATCAATTAAATTGGTAAAGGTCTAGCAGATAATTTTATAGAATGTTTTTGTGACAGTTTCCTGGACCAATACATTGTGGAACAAACTAGGGACAAAGCTATTTTAGATCTAGTATTGTGTAATGATGTAGGGTAAATTAGTAATCTCATAGTAAAAGATCCATAATACACCTGAATTTCATGTTATTTATTGCAAGCGCATTGGAGTACAAGAATAAAGAAGTCTTGCTGTAATTGTACAGTGAGACCACACCTGGAATGTGAAGTAGGGATGTTTTGCTATGGGAGTAGTGTACAGCTTTGGTCTCCTTATTTAAGAAAGGTTATAAGTGCATTAGAAGCAGTTCCAAGAAAGTTCACTTGCTTGATACCTGAGATGGGGGCAGGTGGATGTTATCTTATGAGGAAAGGTTGGACAGGCTGGGCCTGTATCCATTGGAATTTAGAAGAATGAGAAGCGATCTATTGAAACATAAGATCCTGAGGGGACTTGACAGGGTGGATGTTGAAAGGATGTTTCCCCTTGTGGGAGAGACAAGAGCTATGGGACACAGTTTAAAAATAAGGAGTCTTCCATTTAAGGTGGAGTTGTGGAGAATTTTTTCTCTCAGAGGGTTGGGAATCTTTGGAACTCTCTCCCCCAGGGAGCAGTGAAGACACGATCATTGAGTATTTTTAAGGCAGAGGTAGATAGATTCTTGACTAGCAAGGGAGTCAAGGTTATCGGGGGAGGCAGAATATGGAGTTGAGGGCACAATCAGATCATCCATGATCTTACTAAATGGCTGAATAGGCTCAAGGGGCCGACTGGCCTACTTCTGCTCTTAATTTGTATGTTTGTATGAGCTGAAAAGCGGAAGGTCCTTCGTGTTCAGCCGTCCTGCTGCCCATCGAGAATCATGCCAACTTTCCCACGCACCACCGGACTTGGTCTCCAGAATGGAAAATTTTGCCCACTGTCTCCAGTGTTGCAAAGGATGGGTATGGTCACGTTACAGCAGAATGCTCCAATCAGTTGGACTACGCTGCACTACCTGTCTCTCATGGGAAAATTTGTGCAAATAAACACCTTGATCCACAGGTCCATCAGGCAGTAGTCCACACATAGCATCCTCAAAGCCCTGTGGGAAAAGGAAATGGTGGATCCTGCTGAATAGTTCCTTGAACAGACAGCCAAAGTCATTTGGCGGAATGCCTCATTGCCAGCAATCTCAAACAAGCATCAAGACATGGCTTGGCTGGTGGTGAGAAGAGCCCTTCAATCAGATCCTTTGTGCACACCTCACTGCCTCTGCACTCTGCCCTTGAGGTGGCTGCCTTGGGGAGGAGATGATCCCCCACCTCCTCCTGGAATGTACTTTTGCAAAGCAGATCTGGAAAGAGGTGCAATGGTTTTTGTTGAGGTTCATCTCTGTGACACAGGGTATTTGGTCTGTCTGCAACCTGCTGGTCTTCCAGCACAAAGATGACTGAGAGTTGCAGGCTGGTACATTCCAAGGTCCAGGACTATGTGCTGAGGGACACACTAAAGCTTGGCGCAGCTGCCGCAATGGTGCAGTGAGGATAGGCCACTGTCTAAAGCCTTCCAGCTATAGTATACCAGGGGACTGGAACCCATGTAAAACCCCACAGACTGTGTGCACCAGAGAATATTTGACATGAAATGTAAACTGTAAATATAATCTGCAATGACAAGTGTAGTGAGACAATTCATGTGGTGTATTGAAACAAACTTAATGTATTGTCAAATTTGAACTGCTGTGTAATGTACTGATACAAATTTCATGAATAAAGTGTATTTTTGGGAAAAAATTATCTTCCCTTGTGATGCTCAGGATGGTGGCAACTTCAGACGAATGCAAATTTCTCTTTAAACTTAGTTGTCAGTTCCTCAGGAACTTTGAGCAGAATCAATGAGATTAGAGGGTGTGTCTTTGTTTGCAACCTTCTTAGGATCGGCCGAAAGATAAAAAATAGCTTCGAATCAGGGAGGTGCAAGGAAACGCAATTACTCATAGGGCAGTGTTCAGAGGAACAATTTTACAAAGGCACTCCATGAGGCCATTGCCCCTTTCACATTCCCGGATAGCTGGACCCAGACAGTATCAGTGTATGACGATTAATGGGATAATCCAGTGTTAATTGAGTGCAGCCTCTGTCTGCAAGAACTTCTGACAAAAACAAAAGGTTCTTGTTCACAGGACGGAGCTTAGTATTCCTGCAGCATTAATATTCTGATAGCTTTATTACAGTGCTATATGGCTGCTCTTTGAAGCTCAATGAAGAAATTTAATAATTGATGTTGAAAAAAAATGTTGATTCTGGTCACTAGTTTGTGGTAAAATATCTCTCTCCTTGCAATACCCAGCAGTCCCCTCTCTTCCTTATAATACAACACTTTAAGAAGTACTTAATTGGCCGTAAGGTTCTTTGGATCATCCTGAGTTTGTGAAAGGTGCTATAGAAATGCAAGTCTTTCTTTTCTTTTGAGCAATGAAACTGCACAGTCACGTCAATTCCTTAACAACTGCAGGTACACCTCTAGTATTAGACCCTACTGTGTCGCATTCACAGCTTTATTGGTGGATAACCTGGTCTCGGTAAAGGGGTGGGGCCTAGAACATTTCCTCAGGTGCTCCATGCATTCAACTGAAGTGGCTTCAGATGATGTTACAGACTGTTTAAATATTTTAGTTGCACCCTTTTTGCTCAGTGTGTGCAAGTCGGGACATTGAATGTTGAGGACAAAACGCTGATGGGTGGGCTAGCCTAACATTGCCTGCAGTTTTTGGTATTTCCCTAGGGGATGTCCTTGGTGCACAAGGATCTTGGTTGTTGGAGACCTGGGTGACTCAGGCGAGAAGTGAAAGGGGTCCTGTGGCTCTAGGAGACGGCCAATGAGGAGAATCGTTTGGAAGCCTATGGCATCTCCTTTATTACTGGCTGTAAGTAGGCCCTGTTGGATGCTCCAGTCACACAGCGGGGAGGATTTTGAATTTTAAGAAAGGCTGCCCCTTTAATGAGGTTTGCATATGGGCAGTGTGCCAGGTGCTTCACACCCATGTCACAGCATTCAAAATTATAATCACCACACACAGAGGCCTGAGGCCTATCCTGTGCACAATAACACAGAATAGAAGTGCCTTAGGGGCCTGCCATTACCATGTTGGCCTAAACATCTCCTTTAGCAGCTGCTCTGAGATTGGTTCTTTTGTCGTGTACTTGGCAAGTTGACAGACTGTAGATCTACTCTGGTATCTGCTTATCGCTTGTTCATTAGCACTACATCTAAACAGGTTACAGAGTAGGCATGTTGCTCCTAGGCAAAGTAAAACCTCTCTCTTGCGAATCTAACACGAGTGACTGATGTCAGTGGTGCATCATCATCATCTACGTCATTTATGAGCATAACCCATCCGCTAATCCTTTATACTATACCTCCTTCAAGTATGCTATCCTACTTTTGAACAACATGAAACTATGAGCAGGGTTTTCCCATCTATGCTCTAAGTGCAGTGACGGCTGGGAAAAGCGGCTCAGCGGATCAGCACTCTGTGAGCCATATTTAAACTGCACCCGGACACAGCCTTCTCAATGTATGCAGCCCGGGACTGCTCCATGGAAGACATGGCTCACAAAGGGAAGAAACATGCTGTTTGAAGGTTTAGTGCCACCTTGCTGGGCCACCTGCTGGATGCCAGGACATCATGGCCGGAGGAGGTCCACCAATCTTACCATTCTGGCTTGAGAAGTTGTGGCAACAGCTGTCAGTGCTAATGCTGCACAGCGGAGGTCAGCCATCTAGCGCAGAAAGAGGATGAATGATCTCATCCATTCCACCAGGGTTAATCAACCATCTATCTCATCACTCTCAACTCACATACTGACAAGCTGCCAATTCCCCTCAAGGAGTCAACCTAGGGCCCATGGGCACCCATAGGGAGGAGGACCAGCAGCTGGACACCCTGGGACCATACAACTACATCCTTCGTCCATGTCCAGTTGAACCTCTTCCTATGACTCCATCACCTCCAGCTTCACAGGCCAAGGATGGTACACCTGACCCAAAGCAGAAGACCCAAAGCAGAGCCCTCCAGGTCTCAGCCCTTCAGAGGATGCTCGCCAAAGTCATCAAAGGTGACAGGGCGTAACAGTCAACAGACTGCCTCCACCTCTGCTATAGATGTCGGGGATGCATCAAGATGTAGCTATAAGGTTAGGAAGATAAAGAAACATAAGATAAAAAAAAATCTTTAAAATTTTTTTAAAAGATTTTTTAAAAAATAAAGAAAAAAAGAAAAAAACAAGCACAGCGGTGGCGTGGGTTTTCACCACATGTACATACTTCTCGCCACTGTAAATAGAATAGCGCGCATTTCACATCTTTGGATCTTCTCTTTGGGATACACATGAGGGCTAATATTTAGTGAGGATCTGAGATTATTTGAGGGCGGGGCTGAAGCTTCTCATCTGTGAATCTGACAGCACCAAGGTTCTGAGGTTTTGCCTTTAATGTGCGTTTGCAGCTTGACCAATGGCCCAATTGTTCTTGGCCTTGTTATCGCTCTAGGGAATTTTCATGCTTGGAACATGGGGTTAATACAAGGAGATAGAGTAGTGCCGTGATTCAGGATTAGACTTGCCTGAATGCACTTCATTGCTTCACTCTCCTGATTCCCAGCATTGTCATTGAAAGGCTCTTAACATGTCTCAGCTGTGCCTCTCTCCTCATTTACAAGATTATGAGGGGCATGGACAGGGTGGATAGGAAGCAGCTGTTCTCCTTAGTTGAAGGGTCAGTCACAAAGGGGCATAAGTTCAAGGTGAGGGGCAGGAGGTTTAGGGGGGATGTGAGGAAAAACTTCTTTACCCAGAGGGTGATGACGGTCTGGGATGCCTGGGAGGGTGGTGGAGGCAGGTTGCCTCACATCCTTTAAAAAGTACCTGGATGAGCATTTGGCACATCATAACATTCAAGGCTATGGGCCAAGTGCTGTAAATGGGATTAGGTAGGTAGGTCAGGTGTTTCTCATGTGTCGATGCAGACTCGATGGGCCAAAGGGCCTTTTCTGCACTGTGATTCTGTGATTTTGTGATTTGGGAATACACAGTTCAGTTGGGTGCCCCTTTAATCAGCCCCCAGTGTAATGCACCAGCCCTGCAAATGGCCCTCAAAGCCCTTGCCAGCAGAGTTTTTCCTCAGTTTAATTTTGTGCTGCGCTGCCACTTCAGGTTGCAAGATGGTGGTGCTGAGGGTTTTCTAACAGAGCAGCTTGGACCCTCCCTGTGTGACTGTGGAAACTCCTCCCTGGGGGAGCATCATGTTCAAGTTTCCCTCCCTCCACTAACTCTCAGTCCTCCCTCTCCAATCCTTGGTCCCATGGTGATTGTGGTGGATATCACTGTGTTACCCCCTCAATTGTTTCAGGTGGATGTGCCAATGACCAGTGTGGACTTTACCCCTCTCATCTTGAGGCCTATTATGCAGTGAAATATTGAGACCCCCATCTCCATGAGATGTTTGAATGCCCTTACACTACCTTTTCCACATTTATCGGCTACAGAGGCCTCCCCTGACTGTGAGTGTGCCCCTGCAGCCCAGTATCATGCCTGAAAGCCCCCAGAAAAAACGCCTGATGAGATGAACATGCCCTGCACAAAACATGCTGGGCAAGACCAAGACTGGACTGACGTGCCCACTCCCTCCCTGGACTCGAACTAGGATAATCTTTGCAAGATCTGCAATGTAAGCTGAAGCGCTTCTTTATTACACGATCCTCCAATCCCCTTCTGTAAGAGACTCTTCCCCACTCTGGCCCAGGGGACGCTCCCGCCCTGCAACCCTTAGTCATGTGTCTGAGTGCAGCTTTCACCATTCTCCACCCCCTAGTCAAGCCCTTGCCCTGCAGCACACTACAAGCTACCCCTGCCTTACTGCTGGTCTGGTAGCTTCAGCCTTGTCTGTGAAACCCCATGAAAATGATGTGGTGCTGCCTGTGAATCCTGGAGCGGTGTCCAAGGTGACACAAGTGTGTCGTGATGCAAGGTAGGTGAACATAACTCAAAATTATGAATGAAGTGCATGAAGCTAATATTCGGTTGTAAAACATGTTGGTCTAATTAGACGCCACTGTGCCCTGTTGATCCAGCGTGAGGAGGTGATTCCAGTGAGCAGCTATTATAACGAGTATTCGTGATATTCAAGTGTATTAAAATGACATTCCCAAAACGGCGCAAAGGGAAACACGTGACGCCATTGAAGTTTGGAGTGGACGATTGCAAACTGTTTTCCCATTGACGTAAAATGGATTTTTTCGCTCTCGCAATATTTTGCACCACTGGCTGGAACAGAAAATCCTGGCCTATGTCTTCACCATTTTACATTACATTTCTGTAATCTCAATTCCAACTCCAATTCTTCCCCTCCCCAAGTCAAAGTTCTGGGGATTCAATCTCCCTTAGTATTCTCGGCCCTTAGGGAAGACGGCTTGGCGACATAAGAACTTTCTTCTGCATTTGACAGAACATCACTACCTGCAGAACAGGAGAACACTTTATCAGCATTGCTATCAGTGTAGCTGGGAAGCTGAATGTAGGTTTCAGGATGACTGAACTGCAAGGAGAACAAAGACTTTTCAATGAAAGACCGAGCCAAAGGGGGAGACTGAAGTCAGTTAGCCTCTGGGACCAAAAGAGAAGAACTCAGGACACTCGAGGAACTTGTTCTCTCTAAGAATGCTGGAAAGAAGCCTCGGAAGATGAATGATCTTCAACTCTTGGGAAGACTATCACAGCTGTATCATTGATTGCTGTATCAAAGACTGAAAAGGCAAGGAAGACCTGAGATCTCAATGAACTTAGACAACGATAGAGTAAATAACCAACTTCCTGTAAGACTGTCAGGAAAAGAAGACAAGATGATTTCTCAATGATTTTTCAGGTGTACCGTCTACTTCCTGTAAGCCGTGATAAGAGAGCTAGACTGTGCAATGGGAAGGCCTCCTGAGAACATGGAGACAAGACAACTTCAACTTCTGTAATGAGAGGAACATCCAGTAGGCAATCAACTCAGGAACAAAATTTCTGTACAGGATTCTGCAGCTTCAGAAGTGCTAAAGATTTTGCTGCAGCTTCTGTGCTGACCTCCTACTCTGGAGGGAAGAAGACTTTCAGCTGGGACTGAAGTGTGTGGGTCAATGGACTTTCACCCTGGAAGGTACCAGCTCTCTAACAGTGTGATCCCCTATGGACTCTGACCAGGACTCAGGCAAAACATCCTCTCTGGAAGACTCTTCATGGACAGCAGGAGATAAAGTAGACAGTTCATTGGTAAATTCAGTGGTACTGAATGCTGCTCAGCCACTAAAAACTCAGCTGATTCTTTCAAAAAGACAACAGAGACTTCATAATGTGTATCCAACAACAGGAAAGACAAATCATTCTCTAGGACCTCAATTTCCAGGATATCACTCAGTATTACAAGGGCCTCCTTCTCGTCACTCTCTAGGAAGAGCCAATTCAAATCCAACAAGTCATCATTAGGATGATCACCATCTGTTCCAGTGTCTTCTGTATCCATCACCTCTGGCCTGACTTTGTGAAGAACTGAGAGATTCAGAACTTCCATGTCTGCCCTGGGTCTAGTGGATGGTGTCTCTGTGAAAGAAAGGAACTTACTGCTGAGTGTATGAACTTCCTCAGCTTCTGAAGGCTGAATTTCCACTGCTTCTAAACAAAGGATTGAAGGTTGTTGTGTGAAAATCAGTGAGTTGTTCAAATGATGAGCATCATCTGTTTTTTTCTGGAATTCCTAGGATTTCTAGGATCCAACATCACCACTCAGTGAGGATGTACTTTGATTGTGAAGTACATAGACAGAATCAATGATCTGACACCCAGTTTAGCTAATAGGAGCAATAATCCTGCCCTTGATTGAAAGGTCTATGCTGCCTGGACCTTTTAACTTTATGTTTGTTGGATAAAGAGTTATTGGCTGAACTCAGTCATCTGCTAATAAGTTAACAGCTCTAGTGTGAATTTTAAATGAGCATCAAAGCCTTAAACTTGGACTATAACTGATCAGTAGACTGGGTGAAGACCATCTACTTCCCCTAGTAATTCTGTAGGGTCATTGTTTTCTGGACTTTCCATTTCTTGGAAGGAATGTGTTTCATAAATATTAGCTGGTCTGTGTCTTCAAATAAAATTACTGGATTTGCAGAAATGCTTGAAATGCCCAGTTTTGTCATACTGGAAGCATTTTGTGCCCCCTGCTGGGCAGTCTTGGCATCTATGCTAGGTTTTTGCACCACAATGCAAGCATTTCAAAATGGTTGCTGAGGTATAATTTGCCACATTTTCGCTGATTTGGCAGGCTTTCTAATGGCTGGAGCCACTGCCCATGGGCCTACCCAATCTATGAAATCATGTGAAGCCTCAGAGTCGCCATGAATTCAGTGCTGAGAGTCGGGGCCACATTGCACACTGAACCACCTGATTGATAACACGGTTCTGTGATGGATTATAGAAGATATCAAAGGCTTTAAGAATGACTAAAAGCCTGTAGTGGACTTCTGCGTGGCTGCCTTAGGAGAATGTCATCTGCTACTGGACTTACTGCAATATGAAAGGAACTGACTTGAAGGTTTGGCTCTTTCTCGTGAAGAAAATGGTGTTTCCCTAACTCCTACTTCTGGCCTTTCTGCGGGCCCTCGAGGCAGTCAAACAGGCAGGGCACAGGTAGGGACAGTTCACTGGGTACAGTCATTGTTACTTCTTTCCAGTGTGCCCCCTCTTCCGCCAAAATTTCTCGAGCTACGTTAAAAGGCTTCTTCACTCTGTGTTTCCTCCAATAAGACCAAAGTGTTACTTGACTTCGATGTCTCCATCACTGCCATCATTGTTCTGAGATGTGTCCTTCTGCCTTGGACTCTAGGCATGGAACTTAGAAACATACTCTGGTATCTGCTTAACAAGTGTTTATTAGTACTAGACGGATTACAAAGTAGATAAGTTACTCCTCGGTATGATTCCAACCTCTCTTGAGAGAGTCTATCACATGACTGACCAGTGTCAGTGGTACCATCATTTATTAGCATATCCCACCTGTTAACCTTTTCAAGTACAGCAGCCTGAGTTTATCATTCAGTTACATGAAGTACTCTAACCTACAGCCACAGTAAATGGGGGATTAAAGAAAGAAGGAAGTTAATTCTCTGTCTCAGCCTAAAATTAATTGTCAACAGGGAACAAAACAGTTTCTTATGAAAGTCATTGGGAATGGAATATTTGGAAAATTTTGTGGCCAGTAACCTATTGCTAAGACCTTTCTGGTCAGGATCAGCATATTAATAATCATTTGCAAACTAATTCTGTGCAGATTCAATTTAGACAGAGACTGTATAAGTGGAGTGAAGCAAATGTAACAGATTAATTCAGTGTAAGGTGTGAATCATTAAGAGCATCAGCTGAGGCCTGCTGGGAAATAACACACTTTGACAAGAGCTTGGAATTTTTTAAATTCTCCTAACTGCCTTTTTATTTCATACCAAATTGTCCAGTGACTGATAGATCTGGGGTTAGACTGGCCCCACAATGTGCCAGTCTGCTGCACCATGCATTGTTTGAGTAAGAATATCTTCAGAGACACCTGCCAGTTTAAAACGAAAAGGCATCTTTTGCAGTGTTACTTTTAGGGATACGTTTTGTGTGTTAACACTTCCAGCATGATACCAAGCTCAGTAAAAGGAAAGGTTAGACTGCCAGCTGTGATGGTCATGCACATTAAATTACTAACTGGTAATTTGGAGAGTAGAGAGTCCACAGCTTCAAATAAAGGAGACAACTGCAAATGAGCCCTGAATGTAATCCTATGGTGCAGGAAACAGTGCAATTTTCAATCTATATTAATAACTTAGTGTGGGGGGTGGGGGGGGAGTGGGAGTTGGGGGGGCGGGGGTGCTATAGAAGGGACAGGAACATAACTCTCAGTGGACTTGGGAACAAACAGGCCAGTTGTAGGTTGGATGATCAGATTGTAGCTGACTTTATTTAATGTAAATGAATAAAAAGTCATGATACTTGACTCATGATCCAGAACTGATCTAGCAGCTCAAAACCGGGCATCCATAAGGCACAGTGGGCTATCAGCAGCAGCAGAATGTTATTCAAGACCAATGTGTTGCCTTGTTTTCTGTTTCTGTTTTCAATGATGCACTCAGGTCGTCGATATTGTAGCTGAGCTAACTTTATTGATGAAACATTTTCCTAACCTGACCATATATCTGCAGTGTCTGAATTCTATCAAGACAGGCTCCATGTGCTATCTGACCTTCAACCACCAGGTCAGGTGATCCCACATATAGTACAGAGCACTGTATAGTATCTAATACTGGAGTCCACTACTACAATCAACTATTATCATTACATGTGTGACCTCGTGGCCTGACATATTCCACATCTACTGTTACCATCAAACCAGAACACCAACACTGCTTCATTAAAGAATGTAGGAGGGCATGTCAGCAGCAGCAATAGGCATACCTAATGACTACTAACTAGCTGGACTATCACAGAATCACAGAATTGTTACTGTACAGAAGGAGGCCCTTTCGCCCATCATGTCTGCACCAGCTCTCTGAGTGACAACTCACCTGGTACCACTCCCCCACCTTCTCCCCATAACACTGCACATTCTTCCTTTTCAGATAACAATCTAATTCCTTTCAAAGACCTTGACTAAACCTGCCTCCCCCCACACCCTTAGGCACAGAAATCCATTTGACGACTTGCGTATTAAACAGCAAGAGCAGCACGCCATGGGCAGAAACTAACAATCCACCAACCAATCGAGCAGATAAAAGCTCTGCAGTCCTGCCATATTTAGACATGAATAGTGTTAGACAAGTAAACAACGAACTGGAGGAGGTGGCTGCAGAGCACTCCCATCCTGAATGGTGTGGGGAGCCCAGCACATTAGAGCAAAAGATGAGGTTGAAGTATTTGCAGCCATCTTAAGACTGAGGTGATAAGTGGGTGATACATCTCGGCCTCCTCCTGAGGTCCTCACCATCATAGGTGCCAGTCCGGAACCACTTGATATGAAGGAATGGTTGAAAGCACTGGATTCTACAAAGGCTTTGAGCCTCAGCAACATTCTGGCTGCAGTGCTGAAGACTTGTGCCCCAGAACAAGCTATGCTTCGAACCAAGCAGAGCTTTAGTAATGACACCATCTCAACGATGAGAAAAAATCGCCCAGGTATGTCCTGTCCACATAAAGTACAAAAAATCTGATCTGGCCAATTGTCGACCCATCAGCCTGGTGTCGATCGCCAGCAAATTGTCATTGACACTACTATCAAACGGCACTCAAGCACCAATAACCTGCTCACTGATGCTCAGGTTGGATTCTGCCAGGACCACTTGTCTCAGGTTGTGGGGGATTTGAAGTTGGGAATGCCAATGAATGACAAAGAGAGGTAGTTAGACTCTCTTGTTGGAGATGGTCATTGCCTGGCACTTGTGTGGTATGAATATTAATTGCCATTTATCACCCCAAGGCTGAACGTTGCCAGGTCTTCTTGCAATTGGGCACAAACTGCTTTATTACCTGAGGAATTATGAATGGTCCTGAATACTGTGGAACCATTAGCAAACATCCACATTTGTTGCTTTATGATGAAGAGAGGGTCATTGGTAAAGCAGTTGAAGATGGTTGGGCCTAGGACACTACCCTCAGCGACTCCTGCAGTAATGTCCTGGGACTAAGATGACATAACCACAACCATCTTTCTTTGTGCTAGGTATGACTCCAACCAATAGAGAGTTTACCCCCTGATTCCCATTGACTCCAGTGTTGCTACAGTTCCTTGCTGCCATACACAGTCAAATGCTGCCTTGATTCAAGGGCAGTCGCTCTCACTTCACCTTTGAACCTCAGCCCTCTGTCCATGTTTGGACCAAGGCTGTAGGTTTGGAGTTGAGTGGTCCAAGCTGTACAGTGGTCAGTTAGTGCCACTTGATACTTATCTAGATTTGTACACCACCTTGATTTGCACATTGCCCTGATTTGCACCCACCCTAATTTACACCCGTCCTGATTTACACCCCCACCCCAACCCCCCACCGGATTTGCACACCACCCCAATTTACACCATCCTGATTTACACCACCTTCATTTATACACCACCCTGATTTATACACTGCCCTGATTTGCATACTGCACTGATTTACACATCTCTCTGATTTACATAGCATACTGTTTTAACACCAGGGAAAATTTTGCCCCTGTCAGAGGAGAAGTGCAAGAATGGGCGCAGGTAGGCACGCCTCTGATCGGCGCCCCCCAATTGGGGGCACACCGCCATTTTACTTGGGCGGACCAATTATGCCCACCCAGTGTGACGTCCGCCAGGAAGTGCTATGTACTCCCTGAGCGGGTGGGGGAGGGGGATTCCCTCAGCCAGGAGTGTGCTTTTTCATGTATGCGCTCGAAAGAGCACACTGATCTCCCTGAGGCTAAGTGCTGCCTCAAATCAGATCCAAATTTAAAAATGTTAACCAACTGATAACAACATTTCCCTGACATGTCCCCTCATGTGGCACTGTCACATGAGTTGGGACATGTCCATCACTTTAACTGAAACCTTTATTAAATATTTAAAAACCCTCATAAAACCTCATCCCACCCGTGGATGAGGTTTCATGCTTTTTCATAACTACGCCAATCTTAAGGTTGGACAGGAAGATCCACTGATAACCTTAATTACTTTCTCAATGGCCTCAATAGGTCGTAGACAGGCCGGCAGGCACACATCTGACTTAGCTGCGCCCCCATCAACCTGAAAATGGAAGTGACACGGGGTGATGGAGGGAGTTCCACCCGACGTCATCCCGCGTTATTTTATGCATCGGCCAGCAGGCCCTACCCCCTGCTCACTGACTGGAAGATCCTCCCCACCATCTTGATTCACACCAATCCTGATTTACATGCACCCTGATATACGCCCACTCTGAATTACACCTGTCCTGACTTACACTAGCCCTGGCTTAAACACCGCCCTTGTTTACACCCACCCTGAATTGCACTCAGCTCTGATTTACACACCGTCCTGATTCACACCCACCCTGATTCACACCCACCCTGATTCACACCCACCCTGATTCACACCCACCCTGATTTACACACGTCCTGATTTACACACTGTCCTGATTTACACCAGCCCTGATTTAAACACCACCCTGATTTACACCCATCCTGATTTACATCCGTCCTGATTTACACACTGTCCCGAATAACACCAGCCCTGATTTAAACCCCACCCTGATTCACACCCACCCCGATGCACACCCACCCTGATTTACACCCACTCTGATTTACACCCACTCTGATTTACGCTCACTCTGATTTACATCCGTCCTGATTTACACCCACCCTGATTTACACCCACCCTGATTTACACCCACCCTGACTTACACCCACCCTGATTTACATCCATCCTGATTTACACACTGTCCTGATTTACACCAGCCCTGATTTAAACACCACCCTGATTTACATCAGCCCTGATTTAAACACCTCCCTGACTTACACCAGCCCTGATTTAAACACCACCCTGACTTACACCAGCCCTCATTTAAACATCACTCTGATTCACACCCACCCTGATTTACATCCATCGTGATTTACATCCGTACTGATTTACATCCGTCCTGATTTACACCTAACCTGATTTACATCCATCGTGATTTACACACTGTCCTGATTTACACCAGCCCTGATTTAAACACCACCCTGAATTACACCAGCCCTGATTTAAATACCACCCTGACTTACACCAGCCCTGATTTAAACAGCAACCTGATTTACACCAGCCCTGATTTAAACAGCAACCTGATTTACACCAGCCCTGATTTAAACACCACCCTGATTTACACCCACCCTGATTTGTCCACAGCCATGATTTGAACCTGCCCTGATTTACTCACAGCACTGATTTACACACTGTCCTGATTTACACCTGCTCTGGTTTACATACCACCCTGATTTATACACTGACCTGATTTACCCAATGCTTTGATTTACACACCTTCCTGATTTACACCCACCCTGATTTACATCCACCCTGATCTGATTTATGCATGTCCTGATTTACACTCATCCTGATTTACACATCTGCCTGAATTACAATTGTCCTTATTTATAGCTAGCTTGATTTACACTGGATCTGAGGACACAGCATATAAATGCCACTCTTCAGGCAATTCCATTCACTCCACATGATATCAAGAAATGGCTGAGCTCACTGGATATAGCAAGTTTTTTTTTATTCATTTTACGCAATGTGGGTGTCACTGGCTGGGCCAGCATTTATTGCCCATCTGTAATTGCCCTTGAGAAGGTGGTGGTGAGCTACCTCTTGAACTGTTACAGTCCCTGTGGTGTGGGTACACCCACAGTGCTGTTAGGGAGGGAGATCCAGGATTTTGACCCAGTGACAGTGAAGGAACGGTGATATATTCATAAGTCAGGATGGTGAGTGACTTGGAAGGCAACTTCCAGGTGGTGGTGTCCCCATCTATCTGCTTCACTTGTCCGTCTGGATGGTAGTGGTCGTGGGTTTGAAAGGTGATGCGGAAGGAGGCTTGGTGAGTTTCTGTGGTGAGTGCTTTGGACCCCGACAATATCTGTAATAATACTGAAGACTTGTGCTCCAGAACTGGCTGCACCCCTCACAAAGCTATAGTAGTACAGCTACAACTCTGGCATTTGCCCAACAATGTGCACAATTCACAAAAAGCAGGACAAATCCAACCTGTCCAATTACTAACCTATCAGAGTAGTGATAGAAGGAATCAGGACTGTGTGTAAATCAGGGCGCTGTGTAAACCAGTGTGGTGTGTAAATCAGTGCAGTGCACAAATCAGTGCAGTGTGTAAGTCAGGATGGAGTAAATCAGGGCAGGTGTATACATCAGGATGGTGTGTAAATCAGGGCAGGTGTAAATCAGGGCTGGTGCAAGTCAGGGTGGGTGTAAATCAGTGCAGATATGAATCAGGGTGGATGTGAATCAGGGTGGGTGTGAATTAGGATGGTGTGTAAATCAGGACTTGTGTAAATCAGTGCAGGTGCAAATCAGTGCAGGTATAATTTAGGGCAGGTGTAATTCAGGGCAGGTGCGATTCAGGGAGGGTGATGTTCAGGGCGTGTGCAATCAGGATGGGCGTAAATCAGAACAGGTGTGAATCAGGGTGGTTGTAGATTAGGGCGGGTGTGGATAGAGCGAGTGTAAATCAGCACAGGTATAAATCAAAAACAAAAACAAAAATACTTGGAAAAACTCAGCAGGTCTGGCAGCATCTGCGGAGAGGAACACAGTTAACGTTTTGAGTCCGTATGACTCTTCAACTGAACTGTTGAAAAGTCAAACGGACTCGAAACGTTAACTTCCAGCATCTGCAGTTTTTTGCTTTTATCTCAGGTATAAATCAAGGTAGGTGTAAATCAGGATGAGTGTAAATCCGAGTGGGGGCAAATTCGGGCTGATGTAAATTCAGGCAGGTGTAAAAGAGGAGGGGTATAAATCAAGGCATTTTGTAAATCAGGGCAGGTGTAAACCAGCATGGTGTGTGAGTCGGGGTGGGGGGTAGTAAAGCAGGATAAAAACTGAAAATGCTGGAAAAACTCAGCAGGTCTGACAGCATCTGTGGAGAGAGAAACAGAGTTAGCATCTCAAGTCCGTATGACCCTTCTTCAGGGCTAAAAACAAGTGGAAAGTGATGGAATTTATACTGTGTAAGGGGGTGTGGAACAGGTAAGGCAGGATCGAAAGTCAGCAATAGGTAGGGGCTAAGGAGAGATTGACAAAGATCTCATGGACACAAGACAAAGAGAATGTAAATGGTAGTGGTTAGGGCTAAAGAAGGTTCTGATAGCGGCATAAAGGTAACAAAATGTGTTAATAGCAGAACAAGGATCAGCACTCAGTGAAAGAACAACATGGAACAAGTAGCAGACGGCCCTGGGTCGGAGGGGGAGGGGTGGCAGTTTGAAGGGGGGTGGGCGCAGTCGTTGGGGAAAAAGGATGAAAAAGGGATAAAAAGGTATAAAACAATGAATAAATGAAAAAAAATGAAAATAAGCAAATAAAAAATAAAAATAAATTTTAAGAAAGGAATGAGAAAAGTGGGTGAGGATAGAGAAAAGAGTTCATGGTCTGAAGTTGTTGAACTCAATGTTAAGTCCAGAAGGCTGTAAAGTGCCTAATCGGAAGATGAGGTGCTGTTCCTCCAGTTTGCAATGAGCTTCACTGGAACTTTGCAGCAGGCCAAGGACAGACATGTGGGCATGAGAGCAGGGTGGAGTGTTGAACTGGCAAGCGACAGGGAGATCTGGGTCATGCTTGTGGACAGACTGAAGATGTTCCACAAAGCGGTCACCCAGTCTGTGTTTGGTCTCTGCAATGTAAAGGAAACAGCATTGGGAGTAGCGAATGCAGTAGACCAAATTGAAGGAGGTGCAAGTGAAGCGTTGCTTCACCTGAAAGGAGTGTTTGGGCCCTTGGACAGTGAGGAGGGAGGAGGTAAAGGGGTAGATGTTGCACCTTCTGCGAATGCATGGGAAGGTGCCGTGGAAGTTCTTGGAGTAGTTGGCAGGCCGAATAGGACTGGAACAAGGACAGTTCCATTGTTTTGTGTTACTCCCCAGGATCAATTTCATTCCTCCCTGTCCAATGCTTTATTGCAAATTCAGATGTAACCCTGGGTCTGATAACTGCCTATCAACCAATTCTGTCATATGACCAGTGAAGCTTCCTGCAGGTTCCTAGACACAATCTGGGTCCCAGAGCCTAGAAATATTAATTTCTGGCTGGAAAGGTCAGTTGGCATTCTGGAGAAATTATTTGCATGTTAGAAAGACAAAACAAAACCATTGACATTTTAGCTCCCTGCGTACAGCTTCTATAGTTTAACTTCCAGTTGATGAGTTGATGAGATTTTGTTGTTTAATAATAAGCAGTAATTTATAACTTGTTCAAACAACGCCTCGGGCTGTTTATTTTTCAGAGCCGACTGCCCTTATTTTGTGGATGGTTGCCAGTGAAAGAAAAAGCTGCTCGCAATTTATTGGGCTGCTCACAACCTCAGCACAATGATCCTGGTAAGTTTCTATCAATTCCTGACTGAGCACAGCATGTTTAACAGAATGCAATTGACTCCCTCACGTCTCACACACTGCAGCTGTATTTAGAATAATTACAACAAATTAAATCCCTCTGAGGGGAGATTTTTCTTTCCCTCCAGAAGTTTTAAGTCTGCAATTCTGTCCTAACATCCATTCAATGTTATTCAAGATGCTTCAGGATTGTTGCTTAGATATCTCTCAGAGTCTTCAAACTTCTTACTGCCTCCTAGATATCAGAAATCCAGAAACACCTCGATTATAAAATTCTCAAACTTTTTTTCGAATTCCTGTCTCCCGACAACTCTCTGAGCTCTTTATGCTCTTCTAATTCTGGCCTTTTGAGCATCCCAACTTTAATTCCACTTCCATTGTTGGCTCTGCCTTCAGCAGCCTCGGCCCTCAGCCCTGGGATCCCCTCCTAAAGCTCTTCAAATTTCCACCACTCTCTTTTCCTTTATGGGTTGGATTTTCACTCCTGAGGCAAGTAGCTTGAATCGTTAAATTTTCCATCCATGCCAACTCATGCCCCCCACTGATCACCACGATCCCTCATACCCCTATGCCACCTCCATAGCCACTTATCCAATATTCACCATGGGCAGATATCAGGGTCATGAGGAGATGATAACAATAAACTTCTAATAATCTGATATAGCCTTCACTCATACACACTTGATAGTGAAAGGAACACCCATTCAGAAATCCACTTTAAGATTTTAAGCCTCGTCAAGTGGGTAAATGTTTAAAAAAGCACACTTCTATTCAGCAGCCGCATAAATTACAGCTAATCCTTTGATGGCCCCTTTAAACTCTCAATCAAACTGGGAATTAGACATTCTGCTGAATTAATAGTAACATTTGAAACTCAGCCAAGCATTCATAATAGCATAATAGCAACCCTTAAGAAATTGCATCAAAGAACTTCACTGAAACTGTGGAACAAGTAGTAATTTTCCTTCCTAATTTACACCAGAAGACAAACCACGTCCTGCTTTTTATTAATTCTTACTGATAGCTTTAGACTTTAATTTTCAAGTTTAAAGAGCAGGGGATTTTAAAAAAATAGATCATGACACTTAAACAGGAAGGGCTTCCACTCCATGAATATGCATATAATGAGGGATCACAGGATGCTGATTCTACAAGTCTGTGCAAGGTACTCGGGCAGCTCCCATGATGCTTATATCCTGAGATGCTCCCGGGTGCCAAGGTTCTTCAGTGCTTCAGCCCGGCTGGATGGATGGCTGCTGGGTGACAAGGGCTATCCCCTGAAAAGGTGGCTCATGATGCCTCTCCGCCATCCAAGAACAGAAGCTGATAAGCAGTACAACAGGAGCCACACCTCCACAAGGGCGGTGTTAGAGAGAACCATAGGTCTTTTCAAGATGCGCTTCCGATGCCTGGACCATTCAGGGGGGGCACTCCAGTACTTCCCAGGGCATGTGTCGGTGATAGTGGTTGAATGCTGCGCTCTCCACAATCTGGTTCTGGAAAGAGGGGAAGCAGTGGAGGAAGAAGATGTTGATGCAGCTGCTCTGGCAGCAGAAGATGAGCCCAGTAGTGAGTCCGAGGATGAGCACAGTCAGGAGAACATTGAGGGGATAGACGCTGACATGGACAACCTCGAGAGGGGCAAGGACTCCTGGGAGGCTTTGATCTAATGGTCCTTCAGCTAGCAAACCAAATAAGAGCCACCGCCACATGCCAGGGCTGCAGACTCCATACTCAATCGCTGACAGGAACGTTTGCTTGGTGAACAACATGCATTATGTGCCATTTCAATAAAGCTCAATGACAAACAAGTCACACATAACATCATGGGTTACCCTGCACCTGCAGAACTAATTAAGCACCCAGAGGCTTATTGAGCAGAAACACATTTAATGATGTGGTGCCTGGCATACATAATACAAATTAAATTGAAATGTGTTATCCATCGCACCAATGAACATTTAATGTAAAAGCAGGAATTATCACCAGTGATAAGCCCAAGTTGTGCTGGCACTAGCATTGGAGACAGCCTGCTCACTCTGCTGTCCTGTTGGCCTCGATGACCTTGGCGGGTGTCCTCTGGCCTGTGGAGCCTGTGCTGGCCCCGCTTGGCAGGGAGCGGCCAGTTCCACAGCTGGCATCTCCCCAGTCATCGCAGCCTCACCGGATGCCACAGTTACTGGCAGAGGGACGGAGGAGCTGCTGCTGTCATCTGGAGTGCCCTGAGAGGAGCCTGCAGAGACAACAGGCAGCTTGTGTGCCAAAGTGAGGTCACTTTGAACCTCCCTGCTCACCACTGATGGATGGGCACTTAGCTAGGATACCGGGTGCCCGATCCATCTCCCTCACTGACAGTGACCACTTGAGGTCATTCTGATGTGAGGACTTGCAGGTCCGAGCACATCCCCAGGAACCCCTGATTCAGCTCCTAGAAATGCCTTTCCAAGAGAGTCGCCACTCTCTCCCGCCCCCACCTGCCAAGCCCACCCAACAAGGGAAAGATTTTGGCCCTTGATCCAACATAGAGTAATATGCGCAGAGTAACTTTGCTTTAGCTGAAGCGACGTGTGTGCTACAGGGGGACGGACCTATGTCTAGCTTTAACTTTCCTTGATGTCTCATTGTTGGGATGAGTCTGGACGTTTAATGGACGCTTTGCCCACAATAAGTTGCTATGCCGAGGCCAGTGAGCATCGGACAATTATTCGTCTTTTGATGGAAAATTGCAATCAATATGCCCAGAACCTCCCCTCAGTATTGCTGTGCTATCGCTTCTGCCTGTTCCCCTGCTGGTCAGCTGACTGGAGGCAGCCTGATAGTACATTACTCAGCATTGATTTCAACCTAATGAAGAAGGCTAGAACATGTTAGAGTCAGGTGCCCATGTGGCATTCCACTTGATTTTCAGCTCCATTGAAACCCCTCGACTGAGTACAAAATTAAGCAAGATGCAAATTGAGATTCCAATCCAAATGCACTCCATTCTCAGCTGGTGTGTTAGGTTAAAATTGGCCCTTCTGTGAATCTTCTCCTTCCTAAACAATATGAAGTTCTGCTGCAGTTGTCCGATCAAAATCAAGAGCAGTGTCAGCCCACTCTAGGGCAGTGAGTGATTGGGGGAGTGGTGGAGTCAGTGGATGATTGAGTGAGTGTGAGTGAGGGAGTGAGTGGGTGGGTGAGCGAGTGGGTGAGTGGATAGGCGAGTGGGTGAGTGAGTGAGCGGGTGGGTGAGTGAGTGAAGTAGTGAGTAGGTGAGTGAGCAGGTCAGTGAGTGTGAGTGGGTGGGTGAGTGGATGAGTGAACGAGTGATCGGGCGAGTGGTGGAGTCAGTGGCTGAATGAGTGAGTGAATGAGTGGGTGGGTGAGTGGGTGAGTGATTGGTGAGTGAGTGAATCAGTCAGTCAGTGGGTGAGTGGGTGAGTGGATGAGTGAGTGAATCAGTAAATGGATGAGTGGGTGAGTGAGTGAGTGAGTCAGTCAGTCATCAGTCAGTCAGAAACTGGGTGAGTGGGTGAATCAGCGAGTGAATGGGTGAGTGAGAGGGTGAGTCAGTGAGTAAACAAGCAGTCGGGTGAGGGAGCTGAGTCAGGGGGATGATGATGATGAGAGAGAATTGGGTTGGATCGAGTCAGGAGGTGTACGGTGATGGGAGAGAGTCTGGTTGGGTCACACCGGGGTGTGTGATTGGGGTTGTCGATTGTGGTGCTCAGTTCAGTTATTCTGGGGAATCACTTGAGTTCGAGCAGGTATTAACCAACATTTCATTTCCTGATTAAGTGTGTAGGTAAGTCCAGAATACTCAGCTCAATGTTGGAGACATTCACGGAGAATCTAGGGCAGTGAAAATTAGACGATTGGAAATTTAAACTTCCCGGGCAATTTCAGCTCATATGGGTGTATCAGGACTTGCACGGGGCCCTGACACATGTCTCATAACTTAAGTTCAGATTTTGACAATCCGGATACTGGGAGAATTAGGCTATTGTCATACATCTAAAATTCTAAAATTTAACCAAAACTTCTCATTTTCTTGGCTCTGCATGATACCACACTCACATATAATTTACAACATGAATAGATTCACTGCCTTTGACACGCTGGCAGAATAGACAGACATGACATGACAGATGACATTCAATTCACAGAAGTATGAAGTGATACAGATAGGGTGACCATGAAATTATTGCCCCTTTAGGGAAGGAAATCTGCCTTACATGGTCTGGTCTACATGTGACTCTAGATCCACAGCCCTCTGAAATGGCCTAGCAAGCTACTCAGTTCAAGGGCAATTAGGGATGAGCAGCAAATGCTGGCCTTGTTAGTAATGCCGATATCTTGTGAAAGAGTACATTAAAATAAAAATCCACCAATATTTTTTGTGCGCCTTAGGTTGACAGCAAGATTGTTAACAGTCTTTCCTGAGATCACAGAATCATAGGATTGTGACAGCGCATCAGCCCATCGTGTCTGAACCGGCTCTCCAAATGAGCAATTCACCTAGCGCCATTCCCGTATAACCTTGCACATTGTTCCTTTTCAGACAGCCATCTAATTCCCTTTTGAATGCCTCAATTGAACCTGCCTCCACCACACACTTAGGCAGTCCATTCTGTACCTTAACCAGTCGCTTTTGTTTCTTTTGCTAATTATTTTAAATCAGTGCCCTCTCATTCACAACCCTTTCACAAGCAGGAACTGTTTCTCCCTATCCACTCTGTCCAGTCCCCTCATGTTATTGAATACCTCTATCAAGTCTCGTCTCAGCCTTCTTTTCTCAGGGAAAACAATCCTGACTGCTCCAACCTATCTTCATAACTGAAGTTCCTCATCAAAGGAACCATTATGGGGAGGTGGTGGCATTGTCACTGAACTGATAATCCAGAGACCGAGGGTAATGCTCTGGGGACATGGGTTCAAATCCCACCATGGCAGCTGGTGGAGCTTGAATTCCATAAAAATCCATCAGGGAAGGAAATCTGTCTTACCTGGTCTGGTCTACGTGTGACTCCAGATCCACAGCAATGTGGTTGACTCTTAAATTCCCTCTGAACAAGGGCAATTAGGGATGGGCAATAAATGCTGGCCCCACCAGCAATGCCCGCATCCAATGAATATTTTTTAAAAATTCTCATGTAGCTTCTACACTCTCTCCAATGCCTTCTCATTCTTCCTAAAGTGCATTGCCCAGAACTGAACACAATACACCAGCTGAGGCTGAACTAGTATCTTATACCAAGTTCAACATAACCTCCTTGCTCTTGTACTCTATGACCCCATTAATAAAGCTGAGGATACTGTATGCTTTATTAACCGTGCTCCCAACCTGTCCTGCCACATTCAATGATTTATGGACATATAAACCCAGGTCCCTCTGCTCCTCCATTCCCTTAGAGTTGTACCCTTTATTTTATACTGTCTCTCCATGTACTTCCGCCACCTGTCCACCAATTCCACCAACTTGCCTATGGGTGAGATTTTCCGCCCCGCCAGCTGCCGGGATCGTCCGGTCCCGCAGCCGTGACAGGGCTGCTGAATCTCCCACAGCAGGTCCCTCCACAACAGAGCCAGAAAATCACGGCCTATGCCTCTGAAGTTCTACACTCTATTCCTCACAGTTCACAATGCTTCCAATTTTCGCATAATTTGAAAAGATGTCTCTTGTCAAGGGCATATGAAAAGGTGGGTCACAATAAAGAGTCATGATGTCTTTCTCAAAAATGCACATTGGTTCTCACTAAAAGCACTTTAAGTTCATGAAAAATTGTCTGCCAGGTTTGTTTAATTTACTGACAAAGGACACAATTTGGAAAACCTCAGCAAATTGAGTAAATATTTTCTGCACGTTTTACAGAAGACGCTTGTAATAAACCTGAGGTGCCTGACAGATTTCTTACTTGAAACAGATAACTTTATTACCGAGCTATTTTAGAAGCTACCTGTTTGAACCAGGTCCATGACTAGAAAGCTCCGCCCCCAGGATTACTCACGCGTGGGGCTCATTAGTCAGTACAATCACATGACCCCTTAAGGCAGTAGGAAAGGTTAGACCTTCAATCACTATATTTCCTCACCCTTTAGTTTTTTTATATTTAACCAGAATATTTTAATCCACAACATATACATATACACACAGGTCAGGTGATTAAAGATTAAGTCTTTGAGGTAGTTTTCTAATTCAGTTAGAGCGGTGTAGCTCTACCACTTGAGATCCTCCCAATAGATCAACATGATCAGGAACTGCAGCATCAAGTGTATCATTAGAAAGTGGCAGTTTATGATTAGACAATTCAGATATGTCTATTCTAAGTCAATCTGTCACCTCAGGGATTAAAGGTTCAACATCAATTACAGGCGGAATAATTGGTTATCGGAATGTCTCTCTATAGATGATCTACATGTTTTTGAACAATCGGGTCTACTACTTTCACTTGGAATGACAAGGGTCCATTTTCAGGGACAATTACACCAGGAACCCAACTAGGATCATTTCCAAAATACCACATGAAAACTATATCTCCTACAGTATCTCCGAGCTTTGCTATGAATATCATGAGTCAATTTTGGGTTACTCTGATTCTTCTCTACCTTCCCCTCTAAGTGTGGAAACACCAGACTTAACCTTGTACATAGGCGGCATTTCATCAGTAATTCAGATGGTGTTGAACCTGTAGCCACATGAGGCGTTGTACGATAATTGAGAAACAAAATGAAAGTTGAGTCTCTAAAGCACCTTCGGATAACCACTTCATTCCTAATTTGAACATTTGCACTGCTCTTTCAGCTAACCCATTTGATGAGGGATGAGATGGTGCTCTTTTAATATGCTTAATTCTATTTAAACTCATGAATCTCTGAAATTCTGTACTAGTAAAGACTGTACCATTATCCAAAATAATGACTTCAAGTAGGTCATGTATACTAAAACAGTGGCCCAGCTTTTCAGTAGTTGTACTCTATGTTGGTGATCTAACTTCATACAAATCATCCACTTAGAATGCGCATCGATAATCAATAAAAGCATATCTAAAAATGTACCTACATAGTCTATATGCAGTCTAACCCAGGGTTGACCAGGTCACTCCCACGGACACAACGAAGCTGAAACAGGCAACTTCTGCTGTTGCTGACACTGGAGACAGTGCTTGACCATGCTTTCAATGTCACTGTCTATGCCTGGCCACTAGACTTGGCTTTGTGCAAGCATTTTCATCTTCAATATGCTTGGATGTGCACTGTGAATCTCTGTCAAGAGTGGTTCTCTTCCTTGCGAAGTGACGATGACTCTTGAGCCCCACAACAAGATTCCATCTTAACAACTTAATTCCATTTTACGGGCATGGAATGGTTTCATCTCTTCAGTTGCTGGTGAAATCAACCATCCTTGCAATACCTGGTCTCAGACTTCTGACAAAATTGGATCCCTATTTGTCCAGTTCCTTATTTGCTTCCGACAAAGAGTCCAAGAAATTCAGCACCAGCACAACTTCTTGTGGCACTGGAGCATGTACAATGCTATCAGGTAATGGAAGATGACTGAGTGTGTCTGCATTTGCAATATACACACCAGGAGAGTGCATAAAAGTGTACTCATACGTCAATAAAATCAAAGCCCAACATTGAATGCTTTTGAGGCTCAGGCTTTTGGCGGAATGGATATATCCTCACTAAATAAACCCATTAGCTGTTTATGGTCCAACACTATGGTGAAATATCGTCAATGCTGTTACTGATGGAATTTCTTTACTTCAAATATTACTGATAAACCTTCCTTTTTAGTTGTGAATAGCCCTTCCCGGCTGCAGAGAGGGTTCTGGGGACATAGCCGATTGGCCTTTTGGAAACATCTTCCATCCTGTGTGATAACACAGCTCCCATACCATAAGGAAACACATCACAGGTTAATATTAATTCTTCCAATGGGTCATAATGTACTAGTAGACATGATGAATGTAATAGCTTCTTGACTTTCATGAAGGCTTCTTCTTGTTGCGAATTCCATGACCAACAATGGTTCTTTTTCAATAATAAGTATAAGGTGCTAACACTGTTGAAAAGTTTGGCAAGAAGCGACATAATAATTTATCATGCCCAAAAAACACTTGAGGTCAGTGACACTGTGGGGAGAGGGCACCTCTTTGATAGCCCTGACTTTCTCCTCCACTGGATACAACCCCATGGCAACCACTTGGTGATCCAGGTAATTGACTTCTCTCACTTGGAATGTACATATCTCTTTCTTCAATCGTACACCAGCTTCCAAAAATATTTTTAAAACCTCTTCTAGGTTGGCCAAATGCTTGGCTTCCTTTGACCCTGTGATCAGGATATCATCCAGGTATATCACTGCTTGGGGACATCCTTGCAATCGAGTTTCCGTTGTCCTTTGGAAAATTGCAGAGGATAGTCCAAAGGGTGGATGCGTATATTGGTACAGGCCCATGTGTGTGTTGATGGTTACATACCCTCTAGACATGCTATCCAGCTCTAACTGTTGTTATGCATGATTCATGTCCAGTTTTATGTACAATTTTACCTCCAGTTCACTTTGCTTACAAATCTCCTATCCTCAGGATAGGATATTTATCTAGCTTGGCTGTCTTGTTCACAATCAATTTGTAATCCCCACAGATGTGAATAGTTTGATCAGGTTTCATCTCAGGGACTATGGGCACTGCCCATTCCGAAAATTGGACTGGTTGGATTATGCTCAGCTTCTCTAAGTGGCACAATTCTACATCCACTTTCTCCGTTAGGGCTTAAATAAGGCACAGGGCTGACCTTAAAGAACCGGGGTGTCACTTCCAAATCTACATATATTTTTGCTTGTAAGCTTTTTATCATTCCCAATTCGTCACAAATTATGCTGTTGTATTTCCTTAACAGCTCAGGAATTCCTCCTGTTCTCACTTGAAATATTTCTGACCAGTTGAGCTGAATTTTTTGTAACCAGTTGCGGCCCAGAAGATTAGGTCCTTCACCTGTCACTATGATCACTGGAAGTTGGGCTGTCTGTTGCCAATAGGACACAGGTACTGTGGCGATGCCCTTTACCTGTATGGACTCTCCAGTGTATGTCTTCAGTTGAGCCGTGGTTTGCTCCAGATTCAGTAGCTGGCAACTTTCACTTCGGTATTTAAATGTATGTTCCCCTACCATTGTGGTCGAGTCTCCTGTGTCTACCTCCATGAGTAGAGACTTCTCATTTACTTGAAGGATAATGGTAATTGGTTCAGTTTTTACTGCTTTGACATTGTATAGGGAATAGATATCAGTATCAGCAGCTTCTGGATCTGTTATATTATTCACTTCAGTCATCTTGGTCTGCACTCTGATTGGCTGTCTTGATTTCACCCTGCATGGACTTCCAGTGGATTGGGCAATGTTTATGCTTGGCAAAGTATGGCAGTTTCCTTCTGCAGTATGGCTGACCAGGAAACTCTCCTCCTCTCACCACCTGCCATATTGGAAGGATTTACAGGCTGATAATCAACCTGTTTGGCCACTTTTTGAATGCACCATCCGTGACCATCAAGTCCTGGAGTGGGACTTGAACCCAGAGGTAGGGATGCTACCAGTACACCACAAAGACAACTACTGATAGCAATGTTTCATTTAAATAAACATGGAGAAGAATACTGCTTTGAACTATTCATTGGACATTCAATTTGCCTTCCAATGCATGACAGAGCCAAATATTATTTTTGCAGGTTTCCATGTAATGTTTTACACCCGTGAGAGGGCAGGCAGTACCTAGATTTAACATATCATCTGAAAGATGGCACCGCCATCAGTGCAGCATTCCCTCAGTACTGCACTGGAGTGCCATAGGTGCTCAAGTCTCTTGAGTAGGTCCCGGAGGTGAAAGTGCTCCATGCTGAGCCTCATTCAAGGATCTAAGGAGGCTGGGGAAGAAATCTGATTTTCCAATGAGGAGCAGCAGCTGACACTGAAAAGATGCACGTACTGGTGTAGTGCAATGTGGTGCCTTCCCACTTCCACACCCCAAATTCTGCAGGCTCAAGCATTGGATAGCAACAGTGGCTAAGGTCCTGGGCCAGTAGGACCTCCTGTTCTTCAAGTGACCACAGGCCATGCTAGCTCATAGGGCTAGGATGAGACAACTGACCCATGTTGAATCAGCTTGCAACTACCGGTGGATTTAATAGCCGGAGGGGACCTTCTCACTGCCTGCAAAATTGTTGTTCAACCTCTTCTCTAAGCACCTGGTGGCCAATTAAAGTCTGCCTATTGGGACTGCCAGCCTTGATACCACTGAGTCGCTGATCCTCATGAATTATATCCCAAGGGCAGGATATCCAGCAGCAGTGGGTTGGCCTATGACCATGGAGGAGGATCTGATCTGACATTTAGAGGGCTGTCATCATTGTTCAAGTAGTCCTGTAGGCAGAGATTGCAGTTAAACTGGCAAACGCTTTTACACTGTCTGGTCATATTGAGGTCATGGGCTGAGCAGGTGATTGACAACTCAACATTAAAAATTCTTTCTCAACTATCTCATTATTTAGTAGTGCAGGGGGAAGGGAACAGATCCACCAGGGCACCATCCCCACTCCCATCACCCCTTCCCTCAACCTCCTGCCATCGGTTGACTTGCAGCTAACTTCACAATGGAAATATCTGGGTACCATGGAGGATCCCAGGACCTGGGCAGCCCCACAGTGATGATTCCTTTTGTGCCCTCCTCCAGGCTGTCACCAACTGATGTGATGCACTGATGCCACAGGATGGGTAAAGGAGATCTCCCAGACAGACCAAGCAAGCCTGGATGGAGGGGACAGAGAAGGTCAGCAGCCATGAGGTCATTTAGGACATGGCTGCAATGCTGCAAGAAGCCAAATGATCTTCTCCACTCAGCAAGGGCGACTGATAAACATTATCCACATAGCAGGCACACGCAGTTGGAAGGTTATAAGGGCAATGGCCAATGTTCCTTGGTCACACAGCATCATAAAGTCATAGAGTTATACAGCACAGTAACAGGCCCTTCAGCCCATCATGCCTGTGCCAGCCATCAAGCACCTACCTACTGTAATCTCATTTTCCAGCACTTGGCCCGTAGTCCTGTATGCTATGGCGTTTCAAGTGCCCATCTAATACTTCTTAAATGTTGTGAGGTTCCTGCATCTACAACCCCCTCAGGCAGTGTGTTCCAGATTCCAACCACCCTGTGGGTGAAAAATTATTCCTCAAATCCCCGCTAAACCTCCTGCCCCTTACCTTAGCTCCAGGCCCCTGGTTACTGACACCTTCACGAAAGGGAAAACTTTCTTCCTACCTACCTTATCTATGCCCCTCATAATTTTGTATACCTCTATCATGTCTCCCCTCAGCCTTCCTTACCCTGAGGCAAACAACCATAGCCTATCCAGTCTCTCTTCATAGCTGAAACGCTCCAGCCCAGGCAACATCTTCTGCACCCTCTGCAGTGCAATCACATCCTTCCTGTAGTGTGGCAACCAGAACTGCACACAGTACTCCAGCTGTAGCCTAACTAGCACTTTATACAGCTCCAACATAGCCTCCTTGCTCTGATACTCTATGCCCCGACTAATAAAGATAAGTATCCCATATGCCTTCTTAACCACCTTATCTACCTGTGCTGCCGCCTTCAGGGATCTATGGACATGTATGCCAAGATCCCTTTGATCCTCTGTACTTCCTAGAGTTCTACCATTCATTGTGTATTCATTTGCCATGTTAGTCCTCCTAAAATGCATCACCTCATACTGCTCAGGATTAAATTCCATTTGCCACTGCTCTGCCCATTTTACCAATCCATCTATATTGTCCTGTAGTCTAGGGCTTTCCTCCTCACTATTTACGATACCACCAGTTATCATGTCATCTGCAAACTTACTAATCATACCTCCTATATTCATGCCTAAATCATTAATGTACACCACAAACATCAAGGGTCCCAGGACTGATCCCTGCAGTACACCACTCATCACAGGCTTCCAATCGCAAAAACAACCTTCAACTATCACCCTCTGCCTCTTGTCACTAAGCCAATTTTGGATCCAATTTGCCAAAATGCTCTGGATCCCATGGGCTCTTACCTTCTTGACCATTCTCCCATGCTGGACCTTGTCAAAAGTCTTACTGAAGTCCATGTAGACTACATCAACTGCACTCCCCTCAACTACACGTCATCGAGGTGTCTGTGAACCACCAAGTGTGATATAATTGTACAAGGGGGTGATTATATGGAAAGAAGGAGCCAGAATGGGGAATTATGCCAGCTGCTGTATTTAGGTAGCTCATGATGTGGCACAACCACAAAGGCATAGTCCTTTCTAAAAGGATAATAATTCTTTTCCCATTTTCTGAGCTGCAGAAGAGAGCCCAAAATGCCAGGGAGGGGTTGAGAACCAGTGGGAATGTGTCCAGCTTAGCTTTCCTTGCACCCATGGAGGTGGACATACTGCAGCTATAGAGCAACCAGGACAACAGAACCATGGGCTGTAGAGCGGCTGCAGTTGGTGCTGTGGTGGTAGGAGAATAAATGAATGTACAACAGATAATGGAAAGTTAGAAAGATGTTCTGGGAAATTATAGTGTGAGGAGCTGAAAGGATGAGTGAGCATCATTCAAGGATTTCCAATCTCACCTTATAACGATAATCCCGGATAAGCCCCCATTTTGTTATTACCTCAGCTGATGTTACTGCTGGACAGGTCAGATCCGAGGGTGGAACCTGGCTTCATAGATCTTAACTTTTATTTTTTTTATATAAATGTGGAGGGTGACTACTGAACAGAGTCACAGGAACCAGCTGATGAACTTTCAACAAAAGAATAAAATTTTTTGTTAAACAAGAAAAGATGAATAATGTTGCAATAGTCCTTCACCCCAACTATACCTTTACAGATATATACAGATTTGTAAGGATAACATGAGGTACAAAAGCTATCTTATTCTCTAATGTTCACAGTAAGCACACAGTCCACATAAACCAATAGGTGGCCTGTGGTCAGACACACCACACTCTGAAACCAAGCAATAGATGCCACCTCAAACAGATGCTATGGATCTTTCCTCAGCTTCCCCGCGAGATGCTTGTCCCACCATAAGCCAACCAGTCTCACTGAATTCTGCCTTTCACATGAAGGTTTCCAATCTCCACTTTCGAAGAACTCGCTTTTAGAATCTTCTCCCAAATTACACTTTCTCTTAGACACCTTCCACAAGGCCCAGCTCCATGGTTTCAAACTCTCCTTCTGATGTTCCTCTCTCTACTGGATTGCCACATGCATTCAATCTTCGCCATCCACACACTCTCTCAAGTGTTCAGCTGTGCCAACAGAACACCACCGCTTCACTGGCATGTAGTGAGGAGTCACCAACCTTTGGCTGTCTCTCGAATCTTCCGGCTTCTCACAAGCCCACTTTGCCTTGAGTCTGCTTCCTGTAGCTTTCTCTCTTTAATTCGGAGCCTTTTCCTCTGCTCCTTGCTTTCACTTCCACTGAACAAGAGCTGTTCCCGATTCCTATTCTTGTTCCTTGGCTTAACTGTCTTCCTGGGGCTTTCTTTTGTCCCCACTCCCTGGTTTCTGGGACTTTCAGCTTCTCTTTGGGGACCTGTTCCTTGCATTTCCTTTCCTGCTGGATCTGGCAGTTTCTGTGGAATGCTCCTACCAACTGAACTCAAACTGCTTTTCTGTTTTCCTCTGTCTCTATGGGGTCCATCAGTTGCTAGACAATAGCATATAGTTTTTCTATTTTAAGAGTCATAAAACCTCATTAGAATGTAGGTATACAAACAGACACCTCCAGAGTTGCAGGCGTGAGTTTAAAGTGAATCTAAAACCCAGGTTCCCTTAACACACAAATACAGAAATATAAATTAAACTTAAGCTTAAAGCTAAAACCTACACTTAAAGCTATAGCTTATTCCTAACCCACACAAATACACCTATAACTTATTTAAAACTTTCGCTAGTTCCTTACACTGAGCAGGACTTTGTTACTACGCATGGGCCATCAAGGCCTTTAGCCACCAGAGGATGCCGGCCAAGGTCATCAGAGGCAAGGGGGCAAGGCATTCAGCAAGCTGCATCCAGCTGTGTCAGCAGTGATGTGGAAGGATTACAGCACAGCAATGCGAATGAGATTTAAGAAGTCTTTCGAGACCAACCTGGGTGAGAATTTCCATTACATGTGATGTCTTGCAGATGCATGTCCATTTTTTAAAAATAATTTGGTCTGACCTTGAATGGGTTATATGTGGATGGAAGGCTTTGGGTGTGTTGGGTTTTTGATAAAGAGCTTAATTCCATCACAGCTGAACAGACCATAGATCTGGTCAAATGAGGTTCTGTTGCCTAGATAGAACCCTCACTCTCGAGGTTTGCTGCACGCTCCACAACCTGCCATTGGGGTGTGGGGGTGAGGGGGGGGTGCGGGGGGAGGCGGGGTGGCGGATGGAAATTGCAGAGGAAGAGTTGAGAAAGTGGAACACATCCTCCAGTGAAGATTCAGAGGAGGACTCTGAGGAAGAATAGCACAGCGCATTCCAGGCAGACCCTGAACATGTAGACGACCAAGGAAATGGTGCCCATGAAACGCGGGGAACTCTAACCTTGTGGGCACTTCATGTGATATGGCAGTGGCTGCGGAGATTCACTGGAAAAGTCTTGTCCCCTTTTCACCATCTCAAGTCTTCCAGTGCTGGGGCTCCATTAGCACCTTCACAAGTGTGACCCTGGTAGTTGTGTGATTTTCATTGTAACACAGTCCTGCCTCTGCTCTTGGGTTCCTCACAGGCACCATTAGCATCTCGTGTCACCCAGAATCCTGCCATCCAATTGCAGTGCCAGGGCAAAGAGTGACCTCACCTGGGTGTATCTTAAGATGTAGGAGTCATGACTACTTCAGGGTACCATATACACACATGTTGAATACTTTTCTGGTGGTCACACATTAGCTGCATGTTTAAGGAGTGGAATCCCTCACAATTTATGAAGCCTCCTGGCTGGTGCGGAGGTGCCTTAATAGCCACATGGGTGCAGCCAATTACCATCTACTAAGATATCAAAGCCTCTGGCTCTCTTGGCTTGACTGACCTCATCTTGAGCATAAATTTATGAATTCCCCTACTCTCCAGGAGAAGGTATCTGTAACAACCTTAATGTAGTGGTATGCTGTATCCTGCAGTTCTCAATAGAGATCTCTGACCACTGCCTGAAATTAACCCCTGGCATAGAGATTCAGGGGCACTGTCACCAAATACAATCAGCATCAGGTTATCTCCCCCTGCTACCATGTCACAAGGAGCTGCGATGGTACGACAAGATAGACACAGATGACAAGAAGCTGGCAATCAGACAACTGTAGATAGTTGAGCTTCTGCCTATGGACTCATTCCATGGGGTAAGGATCTTCTGTGTCTTTGCACTTTGGAAAGATTGTCTCGGCCACGGTTTGCTGCTACTGCACCAGGTTCCTGCCTTGTTGGCCCTGGCGAGCTGCCCTCCCCTCCTCCCGTCTCCTGGGATTCCCCCTTACTGGAGTATCCACCTCCAGAGTGAACTAGTCCCATGCCACCCATGTCACTAAGGCTCAGCCATGTCTGAGTGCCATGCAGGGGAGCCCCAGCTTCTAACATCCACTCTCGTGCTATTAGTTTAATGGGAAGTTTCCAAAATAACAATGCTCCACGTTACATGACAGTTGCTGCAGTAACTGCTGCCTCCAACCTCTCTTACATTAAGATACATTGTGAAGCTCTTTAAACACACTGTGACGTCCTTATTCACTTGGTGAGATTTACACCCATCTGTTCGGCCCGTGTAGGGACAATAAATTGTTGAAATCCGCATAAATGGTGTGTGTATTAGACCTTTAATTATTTAAGCCAATTAAACAATTTTTTTTCCAAAACGCAGATGGGTTCGCAACTTTGGGGCCCAATCACCCTCCATAAAAAGGCTGGCTGGCATCATGTCATCACCAATTTCACCAGGTTGGCAGGGAGAGGCTGGTGGGGGTGCGGGTGTGGGGGTACGGGGACACCTGCCTAATTGACCATCTTATAATCCAGCCCTACATTTCACAGCATAGCCTGTCCAGCTTTAATGTGCACCTTCATCACGTGGAACATGAGTCCTTTTTATTTAAATCTGTGAGAATTCATCTGGTTTTAAAAACAAAACTAAGCATAACCCAGCTCCAAAATGATTTCCATGAAATCAAATGTGACATCTTATGACAATATGTTGTAGCAAAATGGCCAATAAATAAAGACCCATAATTTGCTACCCAAATAACGGTGAAACTAAAGGTGAAAAGAGTTATTTGTAAGTGAATATCATAAAAACTTCAGACCAGGGGACAAGCATTATTAAATGCAGAAATTGTTACACTGTTAGCTTTGTGAAAATAGCATCACAATGTCTGGCTCACAAATGAGATGCATTGAATGGTGCAATGTTGCTTTACTAGTATGGTAGATACAAAGTAAACTTGCTGCAAAAAATTAGGGCTGGTCTGAAATAATGCTTGGAGCCTTTTCAGGAATGTGCATGTTTAATTAGCCCGGATTATCACTCAGATTTTTTTAATGATATGATAATTATTAATTACTGAAAGTGAACCTATCAGACACTGAAAACTAACTATTACAGGTGTGCAGTCTCATTCCTTCAGGTTTTAATTGTAATGAGATACTTTTAAAATTTGAAGTGTCAAGTTTGTTTTCAATGTTGCTCGTGCTGTCTCTTTGCCACCCTCTTAATTTAATCTTTTTTTCATCTCTTTGGCCAGGATGTTACCAACACTTTGGAGACAAAAACAAAAAAGAAACTCAGAAAGAAAGATCCATCTGTTACATACGAAAGAATTTAAGGACATTATTAGATTAAAAGAGGACCCTTATAATGTTGCAAAGAGTAATAGATAAGCCTGAGGATTGGGGGTGTTTTAGAACCAGCAAAAGGCCACTAAAATGTTGATAAAAAGAGGAAAAAAGAGAATATGAGAATAAGCCAGTTAGGAATATAAAAATGGACTGTAAGAACTTATATGAATTTATAAAAAGGAAGCGTTGTTAAAGTAAACATTGGTCCCTTAGAAGCAGAGGCAGAAAAAATTATCATGGGCAATGAGAAAATGGCATTGGACAAATATCTTGTGTCTGTCTTCACTGTAGAAAGCATAAGTTGTACACCAGAAACAGAGGGTAATCTATGGATCAGTCCTTCAAGGGGACATCAACATGGAGGCACCCTCTCCTTCCCAGCAGTGGCCGCCTGTATCTGTAGTGCTGCCAAGGTTCTGCCAGCTCACTAATTGTGCTGGTTGCTTGGAAAGGCAGGCTACTGATCTTAATGCAACAGCAGTCTTGGCCTCTTTGGCCATTGCCCGTAAAATCCTCACCATAGTCCTACCCTTTCACATGCGCGGTTTGGGACCCAAGTTTGGTCTTGGCAGTGAGACAACGGCATGCTGGTAAAATCCTGGCCTTTATTTCTCTTTCTGTACCTGATTTGGTATGGAGTTCACCCACTCTAATTTACATTTCCTTCTCCATCTTTGTGCAGATTATTAACAATGTCCCAATATGACTGGTTTTAAGGAGGTACACAGTCACTTGTCTAGTTCATGCAAAATCCTGGTTCCCCTCATTGTGCTGTTATCAACTCACACTTTCATCAATTTATGCTGCAAAATATTGTTGTGATTAAATGGGCAAGGACAAGTCTAATTAATGGAGATGCTGCTAGATTCACTACAACAGCAGATTTATCCCATTACAAATGCACAAATGTAATTAAATTCATGCAAAGGGGTAAAGATAGACTTCAATAGATCTAGCAACTTAGCATGTGGCTCAGAACTGTCCAAAGTGCTTTGCATAATTAATGCTTTTGAAGGGAGATATCTTGTTTTGCTAGATAAAAGCAGCAGTCCTTTTTCACACATTAGTAAGGCACAGAGTTAGATAAATGGTAAATCTGATCATGGGATTTTTGACCAGGACACTAGGATAACTATCTACTCCTCAAAGAGTTTCCATCAATTTAAATCTAACCAAAAGTTCCCATTTTCCTGGCCATGTTTGACCCGGTGCTCATATCTAATAAGTAGATGGTGAGTGGATTCACTGCCTTTGGCAATTGGAATTCTATGGGGCAGATTTTTGTGAGGGGTTGGGGGCAGGAAGATTGAGTCAGGAAAGTTCCTGACCTAGCAGATTGGTCTCCTTTAAAAATGCCCCCGCCCACCATATTTTCCTGTCAGAAGGTGGGGCGGGATGGAGTTGGACACACCACCTCTGGAGGCAGCAATGGAGGTGAACAGATAGCAAGGCTTGGAGGCTAAAACACCCGTCCCCATTTACTGGAACATTGACCCACTTTTAATAATGAATGTCAGACTGTCAGACTCATGCCTCCCTGCTTCAGTGCTCCATCAGCCCAATGCCCCTCTGTGCTTCCTCATTTCCCCATGTCCTCCCTCCATGCCCTTTCATGCCCCCGACCCTTCCATGCCCTCCATGTATCCTCCATAGCTACTCACCAAGTGTCCAACATGGGCAGCACTCAGGAGCTATGCCTTTGAAATAGGGTGAAAAAATAACTTCAAACAATCTAATAGGGTCCCCACTCAACTATACTCCCAGCTGAAAAACTCTCATTCCTAAAATCCATTCAAAAAATGTAAATCCCCTCAAGTTGGTTCTGATGCCAATGTTGATGCTGGGTGATCCACCCTGTTTCATTCCTTTTTAGCAACTCTTTAGTAGTTTGAGACACCTAAGTGGCTTGCTAGGTCATTTCGGACTCACCCACATTACTGTGCATCTGGAGTCACTTACAGGCCAGAGATGCTGGCAGATTTCCTTCCCTAAAGTACATTCATGAATCAATGATATGGCAATTGACAATGGTTTTAATTCCATATTTGTAATGAATTCAAATTCCACCATCTGTCATGGTGGGATTTGAACCCAGGTCCCCAGAGCATTACCCTGGCTCCCTGGATCACCAGCTCAGTGGTGCAACCGCCACCCCCCTTGAGTGCATAGAGCAAAGTCAAGGGCTCTTGACCCCACTACTGGCCGACTTCGTAACTTGCTGCTCATAGTGGTCACCATGCATACCTTCCAAGGATGCCCGGATGCCCCTTAACACATTTGATCCTAACATCACAGGTGTTCTCATCTTCCTTACCCTTTATTTTTATTCATTCATGGGATGTGGGCTCCACTGGCTGGGCCAAGATTTATTGCCCTTCCCTAGTTGTCCTTCAGAAGGTGGTGGTGAGTTGCCTTCTTGAACCGCTGCAGTCCGTGTGCTGTTGAGAAGGGAGTTCCAGGATTTTGACCCAGCGACAGTGAAGAAACGGTGATACATTCCTAAGTCAGGAAGCTGAACAACTTGGAGAGGAACTTCCAGGTGGTGGTGTTCCCATCTATCTGCTGCCTTTGTCCTTCTAGATGGTAGTGGTCGTGGGGTGAGAAGTTGCTACAGAAGGAGATTTGGTGAATTCCTGCAGTGCATCTTGTAGTTGGTATACACTGCTGCTATTGTGCGTCAATGGTGGAGCGGGTGAATGTTTGTGGATGGGGTGGCAATCAGGTGGGCTGCTTCGTTCTGGATGGTGTCAACTTTCTTGAGTGTTGTGGGAGTTGCACTCATCCAGGCAAGTAGGGAGTATTCCATCACACTCCTTGTGCCTTGTAGATGCTGGGCAATATTTGAGCAGTCAGGAGTTGAGTTACTTGTCGCACGATTCCTAGTGTCTGACCTGTTCTTGTAGCCACAGTATTTATATGGCTAGTCCAGTTCAATTTCCAATCAATAGTAAGCCCAGGCTGTTGACAGTGCCAGATTCAGTGATGGTAATGCCATTGAACACAAAGGGGTGAAGGTTGGATTCTCTCCAGTTGAAGTTGGTCATTGCCTGGCACTTGTGTGGCACGAATGTTACTTGCCACTTGTCAGCCCAAGCCTGGATATTGTCTAGGTCTTGGACATGGACTGCTTCAATATCTGAGGAGTCGAAAATGGTGCTGAACATTGTGCAGTCATCACAGAACAGAACGTCCCCACTTCTGACCTTATGATAGAAGGAAGGTCATTGATGAAGGCCATTGATGGTTGGGCCGAAGACACTACCCTGAGGAACTCCAGCAGTAATGTCCTGGAGCTGAGAAGACTGACCTCCGACTATCACAACCATCTTCTTTTGTGCTAGGTATAGCTCCAACCAGTGGAGAGTTTTCCCCCTGATTCCCATTGACTCCAGTTTTGCTCGGGCTCCTTGATGCCACACTCGGTCAAATGCTGCTTTGATGTCAAGGGCAGTCACTCTCACCGCACCTCGGGAGCTCAGCTCTTTTGTCCATGTTTGAACCAAGGTTGTAATGAGGTCAGGAGCTAAGTGGCCTTGGCAGAACTCAAACTGGGCGTCAGTGAGCAGGTTATTGCTAAGCAAGTGCCACTTGATAGCACTGTTGATGACCCCTTCCATTACTTTACTGATGATTGAGGGTAGACTGATGGGGTGGTAATTGGCCAGGTTGGATTTGTCCTGCTTTTTGTGTGTTGCGCATACCTGGGCAACTTCCCACATTGGCAGATAGATACAAGTGTTGTAGCTTTACTGAAACAGCTTGGTTGGGGGCACAGCAGGTTCTGGAGCACAAGTCTTCAGCACTATTGCCGGAATATTGTCAGGGCCCATAGCCTTTACAGTACCCAGTACCTTCAGCCATTTTTTTGATTATACATGGAGTGAATCAAATTGGCTGAAGACTGGCATCTGTGATTCTGGGGACCTCCGGAGGAAATTGAGATGGATCATCCAGTCGGCACTTCTGGCTGAAGATTATAGCAAATGCCTTATCTTTTGCACTGATGTGCTGGACTTCTCCATCATTGAGGATGGGGATATTTGTTCAGCCACCTCCTCCAATGAGTTGTTTAATTGTCCACCACCATTCACAACTGGATGTGGCAGGACTGCAGAGCTTAGACCAGATCCGTTGGTTATGGGATCGCTTAGCTCTGTCTTTTACTTGCTGCTTATGCTGTTTGGCATGCAAATAATCCTGTGTTATAGCTTCACCAGGTTGACACCTCATTTTCAGGTATGTCTGCTACTGCTCCTGGCATGCCCTCCTGCACTCTTCATCGAACCAGGGTTCATCCCCTGACTTGATGGTAATGGTAGAGTGGGAGACATTCCAGGCCATGAGGTTGCAGATTGTGGTTGAGTACAATTCTGCTGCTACTAATGGCCCACAGCGCCTTGTGGATGCCCAGTCTTGAATTGCTAGATCTGTTCGAAACCTATCCTATTTAGAAAAGTGGTAGTGCCATACAACACGAGGGTATCCTCAATGTGAAAGCAGATCTTTGTCTCTACGACGACTGGTGGTCACTCCTATTGATACTGTCATGGACAGATGCATCAACTTGGTGAGGGTGAGGTCTTGTATGTTTTTTCCCTCTTGTTGGTTTCCTCACCAACTGCTGCAGACCCAGCCTAGCAGTTATGTCATTTAGGATTCGGCCACCTGTGGCACTACCGAGTCACTCTTAGTGACGGACATTGTAGTCACCCACCCAGAGTATATTCTGTGCTCTTGCTGCCCACAGTGCTTCCTCCAAGTGGTGTTCAACATGGAGTAGTGATCCTTTAGCTGAGGGAGGGTGGTAATCAGCAGGAGGTTTTCTTGCCCATGTTTGACCTGATGCCATGAGACTTCATTGGGTCTGGAGTTGATGTTGAGGATTCCCAGGACAACTCCATCCTGACTGTATACCTCTGCTGGGCCTGTCCTGCCAGTGGGAAAGGACATACCCAGGGAAGTGTCTAGGAGATTATTTGTAAGGTATGATTCCGTGAGGATGGCTATGTCAGGCTGTTGCTTGACTTGATTGTGAGACAGCTCTCCCAATTTTGGCTCTAGCCCCCAGATGTTGGGGAGGAGGACTTTGCATGATCAACAGGTGTGCCTAAGTCAATGCCAGGTGGTTTAATTCCTTTTTTGTGACTTTGTAGTAGTTTGTTACAGGCTATTTAAGAGTCAATCACATTGCTGTGGGTCTGGACCAGGTAAGGATGACAGATTTCCTTCCCTAAAGGGCATTCGTGAAACAGATGTTCTTTTTTATGACAACTGACAATGGTTTCATGGTCATCATTAGACTTTTAATTCCAGATATTTATTGAATTCATATTCCACCATCTGCCATGGTGGGATTCGAACCTGGGTCCCCAGAGACCCTGGGTTTCTTGATTACAAGTCCAGTGACAATACTGCTACACCACCACCTCCCCATAACCAGGTCACAATCTACCAGGGCCCCAGTTTATGAAAGATGCGATTGAGGACAGATAGGGAGAGCTTGATGTCACCATGTTAAAGGATGTCAACCTTTACAAAGAGGAGATTTGGAGGAGGGAAGAGAGGTCAATCAGCTCACGCCCGTCAGTAAGATGCTGTCAAATGAACTGATGAGTAACGATTGATACCTCTGCTCCGGTGTCAATTAGGCACGATGCTTCCACCATATCAAATCTCACAGCCACCGATGGGCAAGTCCCTATCATTCTGAGCGTCTTCCCAAAAGCATACCATCCCAGTCCCCCCCAGCCCCTCCCCCAACTCGGCTCTCAGTGGAATGGAATGTCAACTAGTTTAATATCTGGTGAGTAGGGAAGGCCATTGCCATTGTGCTGGGTGGTGTCTCCATGCCTGAAGGCCTGAAGGCTGTAGTTTTTGAGTGTTTGAAGTGTTCAGCCCCATTACAATTCCCGCCCCTCTTTGGAGCATCCCTTGGGTGGGATTGACCACAAGGTTTCCTGTGGAGATGGGACAGCAACTTGTTGTTGCGCAGTCTTATTCTGCCTATCCCCTCAGCCTGAGCTCTATGTCCTGATCCAGGGCAGCAGTCACCTTCCTGATGGTGGCCTCTTTCCTGGTCTTAGGAGTCCTGTCTTTCCCCATGACTCAGATGATGTGATCCCAAATGTCAAAGAAGGGCATTTGGGGTTTGTCACTATTCAGCCTCCTCAATTCCATCCGCATGGTTCCATCACTCACAGCTTCAGGTAGGCAAGTCCTTCAGCTACATGTTCCTGCTCAATGTGAAAGAGGGATCCAGGAGGGTGATGACCTTGGATGTCCTTGAATGTTTCTCATCTGGTCCCGGCAACTTAACTTTAAGTACAGCCAGCCTTTCTAATCCTCCTCATTAATTTTTAGCCCATCCCGTGTCTCAGCTACCTCATCTTTCATTATAACTTTAGCAGTACATTCTTCCTTGGTAAGGAGAGGTGTAAAGTAGTCATTTAGTACCTCAATCATCCCATTTTGCACCATGTTTAGATCCCTTTTTTGGTCCTTAATTGGCCCCACTCTTTTCTTACTACTTTTTTACTATTTAGGTGTCGAAAGAGGATGTTTGGACTTCATTTTATATTAGCTGCTGGTCTCTTCTCAGGCCCTCTCTTTGCCTCTCTTATTTCCTCTATAATCAACCTGGCTCTCACTTACATCATCAACCTGACACCTGTCATACATACCGCTTTTCTGCTTCATCTTGCTCTCGAGGTCTTTACCCATTTCCTGGGAATGTACCTTGGCTATTACTGAACTACCTCTGGTTTACAGGCAGCCCAGTGTTTGGCTACGGTTTTGCTTGCTAATTTTTGATTCTAATTTACCTGGTCAAGTTCAGTTCTCACCCCACACTTCTCCAAGTTGGCAAGAACTTGTAAACATACCTGTCAAAAGGTTCCCAACTCCACGATAGGCTATTCCTATGGTTCACAGCTCCTCTGGGGTGCCATGAACCTCGCCTCATTAGAAAACAGGCCAGCTCCAGGGAAATAGCGGGGTTTTTAAATGCCCATCCCTGCGATAAAGTAGGCAAGGGTAGGGTGGCTGTGTGCAGGCTCAATAAATACCCTAACCCCGAGGCAATAAAGCTCCCACACAATGGCAAAGGGGGTGGGGATCCCAGAATCTCGGGTCCCTTCATCCTTTGTAAATCCCCCCAGCCTCCATTCTGATATGGCTGAAAGTCCAGGCCATTATGTCTGAAAACACAAAGGTAAGTGATTGGTATGTTCTAAAAATGCTAATTCAGTTTTGAAGGCAGCGAGCGAGAAACACAGACTGACATTGATTGATGATATCTCCTTGTAAAATGCAGGGAAATGAGCAGATATGTTTAATTTATATACTTTGTTAGGTGGCCTGCTTGTGAGGAGTCAGAAATTTGAGAGGCTCAAACTAATTTTTTGTTCTAGGACCAGGAAAGAAATTCTTGTAAATATCTTGCAACAACCACAATGAGTGGGAAAATACTGATGGAGGTTTTGAACATATCCTCAGTATCAAGCATTAATGTTGCAAATGCTGTGATGATTGTGTGCCTGCTCCAGTTGTGATTAAGAGCAACAGATACTAATTGGGGAAAGGTTAGGGCACAGATATAAGAACCAGTGGATGGAGAAAGTGTCTGGTGGGGAAAAGTAGTCTGCACTTATGTTATACTAGGTTTTGGGAACAAATATATTCATTTGGGAAAAAACACAGAAAGATTCTCTCCAACTTTTTCCTTTACCAGATGCCTGCTCACCAGAGGTGGATGGATATCCTTCAAACATGTCACCTGAGGCACCTATGGGAGAAAAGAGAAAAATCAATGCAACATGATGAATGCACACAGAGATCACAGCAACTCACACATGTTTACACCTTGGGAGATGTGAAACCATGTGAAGCTGGCCTTCCCCACTCCACCTCACCACGTTCATCATCAAGGTTCATATTCAGTGCTGGGTTAAGTCTTCCTCTTCTCCCTACTGTAGCTGAAACAAAGGTTCCTTCTGAGCTAAAGTGCTGCCATTTTGGATGCTGGCTGCCCTTTAAACTGGCTGCCAACGCCTACTTCTGGATCACAATCTGCCCCCACCATCGCCAATCCTCCTGCCCACAAGCCTCCATTACCAACTCTAATGCCAGCTGACTAATAATTGGTCAGGCAGCGGTCAATCATGGTGGAAGCGGAGGTCATGGTTGGAAGGCCTTTGCCACCAGCTTTCACTTCTGCCAACTTGACACTGCCAGATTGTGTTGAATTCCTGCCGCTGACTCCTGCCATTCAGTCAATTTCCTGACCAGATCAATAGTTTTCCTTCAATTCTATGAGCTACAACTTTACGAGGGGCTACATCAAAAGCCTTCTGGAAATCCATATAAATAACATCTATAGGCTTCCAATTGCTATTTCTTTAGTCACCTCTTCAAAAAATTCAATTAGATTCATCAGAAATAATCTACTCCTTACAAATCCTGCCTCTCATGATCAGCTGAAAATTGTACAGGTATTCAGTCTCTCTATCCTTAATTAGAACCTCTAGCTATTTTACAAGATGTTGGCTAGCCAGTCCATAATTCCCTGGTTGTCCTCTCAGCTTTCTTAAATAGCGGGGTGACATGCCTAATACTCCAATCCAAAGGAACAGTTCCAAAATCCAGAGGGCTTTGGCAGATGGAGAGAGAACAACAGAGAGAAAAACATGGATGGTGATGCCATGGGATTAATGGGAGTCCTGTCCACCCTCTCAGGTGGACATAAAAGATCTCCTGTCATTGTGTTGTGATGAGGAGGGCAGTTTTGTCTAGTGTCCAGACCCATATTTCTCCAGCATATCCTTCCTGAGGTGCAGTGTGCACAATGGGACACAGTACTCTACTAGACATCTAACTAGATCCTTCTGGAGCTGTGACATAACTATCATCCCTTCCTGTTCTGGCCAATTGAGATGAAGGTCAACATTCCATTTGTCCTGTTTTCTGTTCATATCTACCAGTCATTTCTATAAACACTTTGACTTGTTAATGAGCTCCAGCGCTCTGTGTATAATGGTATGTCTGCCTGCCCATCACTCAATCTGACTCTATCTACCCTAGTCGTGTTTGATGGGACGATGCGGAGGAAGATTTACTTTGTATTTAACGAGTGCTGCACCTGACCTGGGGGTGTTTTATGTGACCCATCAATCCATTGTTTACAGGAAATTCTCAGGCTATGATGGCCATGAGCATGTACAGTACTCAGTGGCTAAAAGGGAACAATCTTCCTGGTCCTGTCTGGCCCACGTGTGTCTCTGTATCAGAGTCGTTGTGACGTTGCTAGCGGCCATTGTGATGTGAGCAATGAAATGGGACGGTGGTGTTGTCATTATTCACTCGAGAAAGAAATGATGCCCTGGTATAACTGAACAAACTGACAGCGATCCACGTAGCCCTCAATTCATTGTTGGACATGAGCCCCTATAATGTTTCTGCAAAAGGGAGATTTTACAAACACAGGCTCCCAATTCAGTGGAGTTCATATTGGCAATCTGGGTGTGGAAGGTCCAAGCACCCTCTCAAGAACATAAATTCATAAAATTGATACTTAAAACTATTATTTATCATTACCTTTGCGAAAAAGTTATTTTAAAAGCAGCTTAACGCTCAAAGCACAAAAACACGAGTCAGTCTATTAGGTCACCCTCATTAGTGAGGTCATCAGCTGGCAGGTCATGTGACAACTCGAACCACAAGACGACACAGTGAAATTCATGACTTTACGAAAGCAGGAAATAATGACAGAGTGATATTTGCAAATAGAATTGTTGGTTGCTTGGTGATCCAGCAGTTAAACTTTGTGTTTAACTGTGAGGAGAAGGAGGGAGACAGTTTTGAATGGAAACCATTTTGGAAAACATTACCAAACTTTTTAAAACATTAAATTAGTTCCACACAATCGAAGGAGAAATCTGCAAAGAAAAGTCTACATTGGACTGACACCTGTGTGTGTGGGTACTCCTGTTCACAGGAGAGAAAGAACCCAGTTTGGGGTGGAGGCAAATACATAAACTTCAGAGAATAGAAATTCAGAAACTGAACTGATAGCAAGAACAAATGTAAACCAACCAGCAAGAGGCATAAGACTGAGCTGAAAGTATTTTAACCAACAACACATTTAATATAAAAGGACAAGAGCTGTGTTTGAATTCTGGTGAAACACTGACTAACAGGATGGGACGCTCATTGAGCATGTTTATGAACTTACTTTCTGATGAAGATTAATTTGTCAAAATGAGATTTTCTCAGTAACTGTGAAAACCAGGAAGCATCAATCATAAAATCATACTTGTGTTCTGTCATAGGAACATTGAGAAGAACAGATTTCTGGCAGAACAATGCTCAGCCTTACTAAAGGCTATGACACTGATGATACAGGCCAACATTAAACACTTACACAAACCAATGGGGAGAAAACTGACTAAATTAATTTTGAAGAAGCTGACCAGATCAGAGCCTGTGACAATTGAACTTTGGGAGGGGCCCAGCAGCCTCATGGTTAGCCTGGGTCCCAGGTTTCCCACTGACATTTTCAAAAAGATACAACTTGTGTTGAAATTCTGGCCACAACACATTTCTACACGGTGCTGACACTGGCAAGGCTGTGTGGAGTAAACACACATCACACAGTAACTCTACTAAAACCTGTCCTGAAAATCACAAGCCCCCCTGTCCCTCCTAAAGTGACAGAAAGGAAATGAAATGGACTCTCTGTGTTGCATTGGATATTTTTAGTGAGACAATTCGAGAACACTTGTCAAATGCACAGGGATGCCTGAAACCTGGACTAAATAAGAAGGTAGTCAATGGGATTTCTGCAGCCTATTATTTACTTTTCAATTTTTAGCTTCCCATGAAAGGATGCAAGGTTACTGTCAGATAAAAATGGTTGCTGTGCACTGTTAATAATCTGCTTCTTTGCACTGCCCATGTTTGATAGGACAGTATCAATAAGGTATTTCAGCACAGCCAGTGTCCCAAGTTGAATGTGGTTATTGTCAATTGTCAGTTGCTGTTGAAGGAAATCGAGTACCTGCCCTGTAAAGACCAGAGCCAGAACTCTGAAGCAGCAAAGGGTTTAATTTAGTTGCTTCTCTGAATACAAGTTGAGGGGTTGTTCCAACAATAGACATCTGTTTATGTAAACTGTTCTCCAGTCTCTGCAGTTGTTCACTCGTGCTTCACTGTTCCACTCTACGGCAGCGTGCAGTGCACTGCACAGGCCCTTAGTGACACCAGCATCAGGGCAGCCCTCCTGGTACATGGAGAGATTGATTGTTGGTTGGAACTTAGTTGGGGAGTTCCTTCTCCATAATAAAGTACACAGGGGCCTTCACGACAGTCTGCAATTTTTTGCTGAACTCTGGGAGAAAAGCTGAAAATAGAGATGTCGGAATTGGTTCTCAACTCTGAAGACCATCCAAATCTTTCTGAACATCCAACATGTCACACACTGACTGACTGTGTCTTCTTCCCTGTTTCAGGGAAAAGACAGAGGTTCTCCTAGCTTCCTACACATCCTGGGAAAGACCATCCACCAAGCAGCACTGAAAGTCTGGAACAGGAAATCCCAACTTCAGTTAATAACACCATAAGACATAGGAGCAGAAATTAGGCCATTCAGCTCATCAAGTCTGCTCTGCCATTCAATCATGGCTGATAAGTTTCTCAACCCCATTCTCCCGCCTCCTCCCTTTAATCTTTGATCCTCTTACCAATCAAGAACCTATCTATCTCGGTCTTAAATACACTCATTGACCTGGCCCCCACTGCCTTCTGTGGCAATGAATTCCATAGATTCACCACTCTCTGGCTAAAGAAGTTTCTCTACATCTCTGTTCTAAAAGGTCTTCCCTTTACTCTGAGACTGTGCCCTCGGGTCCTAGTCTCTCCTAGTAATGGAAACATCTTCCCCACGTCCACTCTATCCAGGCCTTTCAGTATTCTGTAAGTTTCAATCAGATCCCCCCTCATCATTCTAAACTCCATCGAGTATAGACCCAGAATCCTCAAATGTTCCTCATTTGTTAAGCCTTTCATTCCTGGGATCGTTCTCATGAACCTCCTTTGGACCCTCTCCAGGGCCAGAACATCCTTCCTGAGATATGGGGCCCAAAATTGCTCACAATATTCTAAATGTGGTCTGACCAGAGCCTTATAAAGCCTCAGCAGCACATCCCTGCTGTTATATTCTAATCCTCTCGAAATAAATGTCAACATTGCATTTGCCTTCCCAACTACCAACTCAACCTGCAAGTTAACCTTAAGAGAATCCTGGACTAGGACTCCCAAGTCCTTTTGCACTCCAGATTTCTGAATTCTCTCCCCATTTAGAAAATAGTCTATGCTTCTATTCTTCCTACCAAAGTGCATGACCTCACACTTCCCCACGGTGTATTCCATCTGCCACTTCTTTGCCCATTCTCCTAACCTGTCCAAATCTTCTGCAGCCTTCCCGCCTCCTCAATACTATCTGTCCCTCCACCTATCTTTGTATCATCTGCAAACTTAGCCAGGATGCCCTCAGTTCCTTCATCTACATCATTAATGTATAAAGTGAAAAGTTGTGGTCCCAACACTGACCCCTGCGGAACTCCACTAGTCATCGGCCACCATCCTGAGAAGGACCCCCTTATCCCCACTCTCTGCTTCCTGCCAGACAACCAATCTTCTATCTATGCTGGTACCTTGCCTCTAACACCATGGGCTCTTATCTTACTGAGCAGCCTCCTGTGCGGCACCTTGTCAAAGGCATTCTGGAAGTCCAAGTAGATAACATCCATTGGCTCTCCTTTGTCTAACCTACTCTTGATGAAACCATGCTGACTTTGCCCGATTTTACCATGCACTTCCAAGTATTCTGAAATCTCTTCCTTAATAATGGACTCTAAAATCCTACCAACGACCAAGGTCAGGCTAATCGGCCTGTAATTTCCCGTCTTTTGCTTCACTCCCTTCTTAAATAGGGGGGTTACGTTAGCGATTTTCCAGTCCTCTGGGATCCTCCCGGACTCCAGTGATTCCTGAAAGATCGCCACGAATGCCTCCACTACCTCTTCAACTATCTCCTTCAGAACTCTGGGGTGTAATCCATCCGGTCCAGGTGATTATCCACCTTCAGACCTTTCAGTTTTCCTAGCACCTCCTCCTTGGTCATGGCCACCATACTCACCTCTGCCCCCTGACTCTCTTGATCTTTGGGGATGTCACTCATGTCTTCCACTGTGAAGACTGACGCAAAGTACCTATTCAGTTCCTCCACTATTTCTTTGTTCCCCACTGCTACTTCTCCAGCATCATTTTACAGCGGCCCAATGTCCACTTTTGCCTCTCTCTTACCCTTTATATATCTAAAAAAAAACTCTTGCAATCTTCCTTTATATTTCTGGCTAGGTTACACTCATATTTAATCTTCTCCCTCCTTATTTCTTTTTTAGTTGTCCTCTGTTGGTCTTTGTAGGCTTCCCAATCCCCTGGTTTCCCACTGCTCTTCGCCGCATTGTATGCTTTCTCTTTAGCTTTTATGCTGTCCCTGACTTCCCTTGTCAGCCATTGTTGCCTCATCCTCCCTTTAGTATACTTCTTCTTCCTAGGGATGAATTTTTGCTGTGTCTCCCAAATTACTCCCAGAAACTCTTGCCATTGATGTTCCACTGTCTTTCCTGCTTGGCTCATTTCCCAGTCAATTCTGGCCAGCTCCTCCCTCATGCTCTGTTGGGGAATTCAGAATAGTCCAGCCTCAGAGTGACAGGGATGAAGAACTGTTGCTGCTTTTGTCTCAAATTCTTGAGGCAATCATAGATTAGGGGTGGACCATACAAATAATGGCAAAGATGACCAAGCAGATTCACAAATACCATCTTTTCCCATTCGAGAAAAAGGTTACTGTACAAGTGTTTGGGAAGAATGCTCCAACTAACCAGGATTAAGAGGCATTGAGGATACCGTCTACCATGTTGTGTGGCATTAGCACCATGCTAAATTCGATAGATTTCAACCAGATCTACCAACTCAAGACTGGGCATCCATGAAGCGCCATCACCATCAGCAGCAGCAGAATTGTACTTAACGACAATCTGTAGACTCATGGCCTGGCATTTCCACCACTCTACCATTACCATCAATCCAGAGGTTCAACCCTGGTTCAATGAAGAGTGCAGGAGGACACGCCAGGAGCAGCATCAAGCATACTTAAAAATAAGATGTCAACCTGGTGCAGCTATAACACAGGACTACTTGTATGCCAAACAGCATAAGCAGCAAGTGATAAATGGACCTATAGCGATTCCATAACTAACAGATCAGATCTAAGCTCCTCAGTCCTGCCACATCCAGTCGCGAATGGTGGTGGGCAACTAAACAACTCACTGGAGGAGGAGGCTCCACAAGTATCCCCATCTTCAATGATGGAGGAGCCCAGCACATCAGTGCAAAAGGTAAAGCTGAGGCATTCACAACAATCTTCAGCCTGAAGTGCCAAGTGGATGATCCATCTCGGCCTCCTCCAGAGGTCCCCAGCATCACAGATGCCAGTCTTTGGCCAATTTGATTCACTCCATGTGATATCAAGAAACGGCTGAATGCACTGGATACTGTAAATGCTATGGGCCCTGACAACATTCCGGCAATAGTATTGAAGCCTTGTGCTCCAGAATTCACTGCGCCCCAAGCCAAGCTGTTCCAGTACAGCTACAACACTGGCATCTACCCAGCAATGTGGAAAATTGCCCAGGTATGTGCTGCACACAAAAATCAGGGCAAACCCAAACCAGTCAATTACCAGTCCACTCTAGATCATCAGTAAAGTAATGGAAGGAGTCAACAACAGTGTTATCAAGCAGCACTTGCTTATCAAAAACCTGCTCACTGACACTCCACTTGGGTTCTGCCAGGGTAACTGAATTTCTGGCCTCATTACAGCCTTGGTTCAAATATGGACAAAAGAGCTGAACTCCAGAGGTGAGGTGAGGGTGACTGCCCTTGACATCAAGACAGCATTTCACCGAGTGTGGCATCAAGGAGCCCTGTCAGAATTGGAGTCAATGGGAATCAGGTGGAATACTCTCCGCTGGTTGGAGTGATATCTAGCACAAAGGATGATGGTTGCCGTTGTTGGAGGTCAACCATCAAAGCTCCGGGACATCACTGCAGGGGATCCTCAAGGCAGTGTCCTAGGCCTAACCATCTTCATCATCAACTGCTTCATCAATGACCTCCCTTCCATCATAAGGTCAGGAGTGGGGATGTTTGGTGATGATTGCACAATATTCAGCACCGTTTGTGACTCCTTAGATGCTAAAGCAGTCCATGACCAAATGCAGCAAGACCTGGACAATATCCAAGCTTGGGATGACCGTTGGTAAGTAACATTTACACCACACAAGTGCCAGGCAATGACCATTTCCAACAAGAGAGAATCTAATAATCACCCCTTGATATTCAATGGCGTTACCATTGCTGAATCCCCCAGTATCAACATCTTGGGAGCTACCATTGACCAGAAACTGAACTGGACTAGCCATATAAGTACCGTGGCTACAAGAGCAGGTCGGAAGCTAGGAATCCTGCGACGAGTAATTCACCTCCTGGCTCCCCATAGACTGTTCACTATCTACAAGGCACAAGTCAGGACTGTGATGGAATACTCCCCACTTGCCTGGATGAGTGCATCTCCAACAACACACAAAAAGCTTGACACCATCCAGGACAAAGTGGCCCGCTTGATTGGCACCACATCCACAAACATTCACTCCCTCCACCACCGATGCACAGTGGTAGCAATTTGTACCATCTACAAGATGCACCAAAGAAACTCACCAAGGCTCTTTATGCAGCACCTTTCAAACCCACGACCACTACCACCTCGAAGGGCAAGGGCAGCAGATAGATGGGAACACCGCCACCTGGAAGTTCCCTTCCAAGTCACTCACCATCCTGACTTGGAAATATATCGCCATTCCTTCACTGTCGCTGGGTCAAAATCCTGGGATTCCCTCCCTAACAGCACTGTAGGTGTACCTACACCACATGGACTGCAGCGGTTCAAGAAGGCAGCTCACCACCACTTTCTCAAGGGAAAACAGGGACGGGCAATAAATGCTGGCCCAGCCAGCAAAGCCCAAATCCCATAAGTGAATGAAAAAAATGTAAAATCTTCAGGAAATGCTCCAGGATGGTCTTTTTTAAAATTTATTTGTTCATAGGATGTAGATTCTTGAAAGTTACAGCCGACTTAATTTAGCTTAGTGCTTTGATGTGGTCAGGTGTAGATAATGTTGCAATTCTTATAAGATTTATTCTTCTCTTACTCTTACAGGAATCTTCTTTGGTAGATTTTGGTATGCTGATATCTTGATAAGGTGCCACATGAAAGATTATTGCGGAAAATAAAAGCTCATGGCATAGGGAGTAACATATTGGCATGGATGGAAGATTGGCTAGCTAAGAGAAAGCAGAGAGTAGGCTTAAATGGGTCATTTCCTGGTTGTCAAGATGCAACTAGTGGTGTGCCACAGGGATCCGTGTTGGACCTCAACTTTTTACAATTTATATAAATGACTTGAATGAAGGGACTAAAAGTATGGTTGTTAAATTTGCTGATGACACAAAGATAGGTCGGAAAGTAAGTTGTGAAGAGGATGTAAGAAGGCTACAAAGGGACATAGGTAGGATAAGTGAGTGGGCAAAGATCTGGAAATTGGAGTATAATGTGGGAAAAAGTGCAATTATCCATGTTGGTAGGAAGAATAAAAAAGAAGCATATTATCTAAATGTGAGAGATTGTGAAGCTCCGAGATGCAGAGGGATCTGGTTGTCCTGTGCATGAATCACAAAAGGCTCGTGTGCAGGTACAGCAGGTAATTAGGAAAGTTAATAGAATATTTTTGTTTATGCGAGGGGAATTGAATACAAAAGTAGGAAGGTTATGCTTCAGTTGTACAGGGCATTGGTGAGATGACAAACTGCAGTACTGTGTACAGTATGATCTCTTTATTTAAGGAAGGATGTAAATGTGTTGTAAGGAGTTCAGAGAAGGCTTACTAGACCAATTCCTGGAATATACAGGTTGCCTTATGAGGAAGGGTTGAACAGGCAAGGCTTGCATCCACTGGAGTTTAGAAGAGTAAGAGGTAACTTGATTGAAACCTATAAGATCCCGAGGGGTATTGACTGGGTGGGTGTGGATAGGAGAATTCCTGTTGTTGGAGAACCTAGAACTCAGGGTCACTGTTGAAAAATAAAGGATCGCACATTTAAGACAGAGATGAGGAGGGATTTTTTCTCTCAGAGGGTTGTGAGTCTTTGGAACTCTTTTCCTCAAAATGTGATGGAAGCAGGGTCTTTGAATTTTTTTTAAGGCAGAGCGGGATATATTCTTGATAAGCAAGGGGGGTGAAAGGTTATTGGGGGTAGGCAGGAAAGTGGAGTTGAGGCCACAATCAGATCAGCCATGATCTCATTGAATGGCGGAGCAGGCTTGGGGGTCCGAGTACTCTGACTCCTAATTTGTATGTTTGTATGTTTGAGTGCCTGTTGGTTGTATATTCTGGCTGGCTAGCAGTTCCCGTTGTCTTAATAGGGTTACAGTTAATTAAAATCCAGCATTTCACATTTTAATGTCTTCCTTGGTTCGTGTTGGGCTTTGATGTCTGAATGTTTCCTGAAATGTCTCTCTCTCTGTCTTCACACTCCCTTGTCTGCTTTACATACTTTCACCTTGGAAATTGGCCATGCATTTTAAAGCAGCTTGATCTGTTGCAATTCAAATTACAGAATTTCCAATCAGTTGAAAGTTTTAAAAATCATCTTTCAAAAATAAAGGATGGTAACTTCAGATCTCACAAATCACTGGGGACAGTGCACTATAATATCAAGCCCCACTGTTCCCCGAGCCATGACAAATGTGAAAAGTTTGACAAATGGCCAGATTGCCCCAATTCTACCTAACTATTTAATTTAGGTTAACAGAGTATGATCACAAGTTTTGTAAACTTAATAAGTAAATAACTGTTTATTGAACAAAGAGTCGTTAACCAGTGGCATAAGAAAGAAATATGGACTGCTAATTTCTAACTCTATAACCTAAACTCTACCACTTTCTTAAATCCCTATACAGACATAAACATGACACGTAAGTCACACAAAATATGGGTTTTAAGGGTGGGATAAAACAGTTCAACTGCACCAATGCGGGGTACAGGGTTCGATGGTTTGACTTTGATCGATGTCATCCAAATTCCCTTCAGTTCTTGTTGATGACACAAGGTGGTCTTCCTGCACTTTCTGTGTTTAGTTCACTGGTTGAGAATTTGCTTTTGAATGTCTCTAACAGTGGTTTTCCCCTTTCCTTTTTAAAGGGATTCCCTCAGAGAGAGCACATGTTACAGAGGTAGAAGGAAAAGAGATTTTAGATGTTTCCTCTTTGCAGGCCAGGAGCTTTCAGCTGCATTACTACCACACAAAACCCCGGTCACCTGGTTATCAGGCAGTTCCATTGGTCCAGGACTCCTTTTCGGCACCATCCTATCTTTCATGGCACACTCTGTTCCAGGACTGCAACATTGTATATATCAATTACCATGTTCCAGTGGACATGTCCTTTAAACTGCAGCCATTGTAATTCTAATTCACAGTCCAACAGAAAATAAAAACATCTGTTCTTTACAACAGTCCAACAGAAATAAAAAGATATGTTCCTTACATGCCTCCACTCATAAATGAAACGCCATTTCAAAAATGTGTTTCATCACAAGGTCTGTGACACATGGACAACAAAACCCGAGACCTACTTCCGTTCATCCTTTCTCCCCCTTATAGAATCTTATACATTCTTCAGCATTCCTTACCTCTTTAACTTATTTTAGTATATTACACCCAGGACAATGCATCTGCGATCACATTATCTTTGCCGGCAATGTGAACAATCTTTACATTGAATGGTTGAAACAATAGACTCCACCTAAAGAGTCTCGCATTTCAAGTTTTAAACTTTTCAATGAATGCCAGTGAATTATGGTCAGTGTAGATTCGTGTTTCTTTGTTATCGTGTCAGACAGAAACTTCAAAGTGTTGAAGAGACAGCAACACTGCTAGAGTTTCTTTTTCCACTGTAGAGCACTTGCTCTGATATTGATTTAGTTTCTTGGAAAAGTGCCCCACCGGCTTCTCTATCCCTAATTTATCATCTTGTAATAGGACTTCACTTATCTCCAAGTCGCTAGCATCAATGGCCATTTTAAAAGGTTTGGTAAAGTCAGGGGTGACCAACACTGGTTCATTTATTAAGATTGCCTTCAGCTTTTCAAAGGCTGCTTAAAATTCTGCTCACCATACCACTTCTGCCTGTTTTCTTAACAAATTGGTGAAAGGTACAGTTATTGTGCTGAAGCTAGGCACAAACTTTCTATAAAACCCACACATTTCCAAAAATCTCAGGATTTCTCTTTTAATTTTAGGAATTGAAAATTCTATCAGAGCACTCACTTTTGCTAGCCTTGGCAACACTTGCCCTTGTCTGACGATGTGACCTAGGTAAGTTACCCTTGCTTTTTCAAATTTGCTTTTGGCCAGATTTACAACTAAGCCAGCCAATTGCAATTGCTTAAGTAGATCCTCTAATTGCTTTACTTGTTCTTCCCATGTGTTACTATATATTATGACACCACCTAAACAAACCATACAGTTAGGTACTTCAGCTACAACTTGATTCATACGTCTCTGAAATGCAGCTGGGGTGTTTTTAAACCCAAACAGCATGACTAGACATTGATACAACCCACTTGGTGTAACAAAGGCAGATATTTCTTTAGCCCTTGACGTTAATGGCATTGGCCAGTACCCCTTCAATAGATCAATTTTAGAAAGAAATGAGACACTGCCAACCCTGTCGATGAAATCTTCTAATCGAGGAATTGGGCATGAATCTGCCCTCGTTACTGTATTCACTTTCAGTTAGTCTATGCAAAATCTAGTTGATCCAACTGTCCAGAGTATATTGGATCTCTGTTTCTAATTGAGCTTGTTCTTCTGGACTCAATTGATAATGATGTTGTTTTATCGGCACTGAGTCTCCTACGTCCACATCATGTTTAGCTAATGTAGTACATCTAGGTGTATCCCTATAAATTCCCTTATACTTCCTAAGTAATCTTGTTAGATCTTTCCTTGGTCTTGCCTGTAATTATGAGAATATAGCGTATAACTGTCCCAGTATTATTGTATTGGCTAGTCGAATTGTAGGAGGGGTGCTTTGGATACTGTCTACTTCTCCTTCTACCTTGCCCTTACTGTCTCTGTCATCCTCCACTACTCCTACCCCTGGCACACTTGCTCTGTCTTATCACCATTCTTGTGATGATATTGCTTCAACATGTTTATGTCTTCACTCAGGCGTATCCATCAGATGAGTCACTTTACTAACTCTCCTAACTATCTTGTGTGGAGCACTGAATTTCGTCTTCAGGAGTTCACCCTGCAAAGCTAATAATACCAATACTTCATCTGCTGCTCGGAACATTCTAGTTGTAACATGTTTGTCTGCCCATTTTTTTCATTTTGGCTTGGGAAGTTTTTAAGTGCTCTTATGCTCCTGTGAGTCTTTCTAGAAAAATGGACAAACAATCCAACATGGATCTTTCTGCTTTAGAAACTTTTATTTTATCATTTTTAATTGACCTCTTATTTCATGACCATAGATCAATTTAAATGGACTATTCTAGTAGATTCATTCAGAGAATCTCTAGAAGCAAATAGTAAGAAATCTAATCCTTTGCCCCAATCCTTTGGTATTCATGGCAATAGGTCTTAATCATGGTTTTGAGAGTCTGATGATATCTTTCTAAAGCTCCCTGGGTCTGTGGGTGATAGGTGGTAGGCTTTAGTTGTTCAATACCCAAGTTGCTGATTATGTCCTAAAAAATTTTAGACATGAAGTTAGAATCTTGGTCAGATTGTGTTTCAATTGGTAGGTCATAACGAGTGAAAAACTAAGTTAACTTTTCCACTACCACGTTAGCTGTAGTTGTCCTTAAAGGAATAGTTTCTGGAAATTGGGTGGTCATATCCATGATTGTAAGTATATACTGATATCCTGCTTTTGTTTTGGGTAATGGTCCTACACAATCTACTAATACCAGACTGAATGGTTCTTCAAAAACTGGCATAGGTATTATAGGTGCTGGTTTGATTACATACTATCCGACATGGAAGACATGTTTCACAAAATTGCTCTATGTCCTTATGAAGTTTTGATGCTTGGATTTTCCATATTCTTACATGTCCTGCCATAGGGATTGCATGTGCTACTCGTAATATCTCCTTACGATATTTGTACAATACCACTATCTGATGAACAAACATTCCTCATCCACAGGTCTGTGAGGGTGTCTCCACTTGACATCAGAACTCCATTTTTAAGGTAATAGCACTTTACAATTCCTTCAGACTCAGCTGACTGTGCCAACTTGTTTAACTCTGGATCTGCTTTCAGCGCGTCAATTAATCCAACAGAGGGTGCTGGTGACAAGTTACTGAAGCATTCTGGGAGAAGTCACCGCAGCCACCGCGACTCAGGAGGTAATCGAGGTGGACCCACTGTCAAAGAACGGAATAGCCCCAAACTTTATTTTGCTGTAGTGTTTCCATCCCTCCCTCCTCTTCAAACCTAAAAAAAAAGAAATAGAGGGAGAGGCAGTGCCTTCAGGAGTGCACCAGACCTGGGAGGGACACTCTTCTGAAAGTGGATTTTAAAGAAAAAGGAGCTGATTGGTAAGTAAGTCCTAGGAACAGACTCGGAGGGAGGAGCACCGGAGCGGTAAGTATAAATCTAGCTTACCTCGGGGACTTGCGACCTTGTCTCCAGGGAGCAGACTCAGAGGGAGGAGCACTGAAGCGGTGAGTATAAATCTAGCATACCACAGAATTCATGCCCTTGTCTCCAGGGAGCAGACTCGGAGGGAGGAGCACCAGAGCAATGACCTCGGGGCATGGAGTAACTGAAGCCAAAACTGAAAAAGTGACATCACAGGAAAGCTGTGACCTGATTGGTTGGTAGGAAATCTGCACCAAATTTGAAAAAAAAACACTGCAAAGCTAATTAATAAATTAATTATCTAAGTCGAGATGGCTAGGCAGGTGATGTGCTGTAGCTGGCAGATCCCATTGTGAGCCGCAATGACCACATCTGCAGGAAGAGTTGGTTGCTGGAGGAACTCTGGCTCAGAATTGATGAGCTGGAGTCCGAGCTCCAGATGCTGCGGCACATCCGGCAGGGGGAGAGTTACCTGGATGCTTTGTTTCAGGAGGCGGTTACACCCGGTAGATTAAGTACCTCAAGTTCGGTCAGTGGTCAGGGTCAGCAGGGTTTGATTGCAAGTGAGGCAGGTAGAGGGATCCTGTGTTCAGGAACAGAGGAGCCTCTTGACCTTGTCTAACAGGTACGAGGTACTTGCTCCCTGTGTGGATGAGGAACAGGACTGTAGGGAGGATGAGCCAGCTGACCACGGCACCGTGACACAGGAGGCCATTCAAGAGGGGGGAGCAAAAAGACAAGTGGTAGTTGCAGGGGATTCTATAATTAGGGGAATTGATAGCATCCTTTGTAAGCAGGATCAAGAGTCCCACAAGGTATGTTGCCTGCCCGGTGCCAGGGTGAGGGATATCTCTGATCGGTTTGAAAGGATATTGGAGAGGGAGGGGGAGGATCCAGTTCTTGTGGTCCACGTCGAGACAAATAACATAGGTAAGACTAGGAAAGAGGACCTGTTTGGGTATTATCAGGAACTAGGAACTAAATTAAAGAACAGGTCCTCATGGGTTATAATCTCCGGACTACTACCCAAGCCAGGTGCAAATTGGCATAGGGACACGAGAATAAGGGAAGTAAACATGTGGCTAAAGGAGTGGTGCAGGAAAGAGGGGTTCCATTTTGTGGGGCACTGGCATCAGTATTGGAACAGGAGGGACCTGTACCGTTGGGACAGTCTCCACCTGAAACAGTCTGGGACCAATGTTCTAGCGAAAAGGGTAAATAGGGTGGTCAACAGGACTTTAAACTAGAAAGTGGGGAGGGGAGGGAAGGGTAAAACTCCAAGAGGTATGACTAATATGAAACATAGCAGCAGGTTATCGTGTGGGGGGTGGGGGGGTGGATTCAACTTCATGGAACAATTTGAAAAAACTAAAAGAAAGGAGGGCCCAGGAGAGGCTATTAAAGTCTCCAGAACACAAAATAGGACAGAGTGTTTGGAAAGGGCTAGGAATCTAACTTCAAGCACATCAGATAAAGGGATGACAATGAGAAAGGGGACGGGAAATGCAAGAGTGAAGGTGTTGTATCTGAATGCACGCAGTATACGAAATAAGGTAAATGAGCTTGTGGCGCAGATTGAAATTGGCAGGTATGATGTGGTGGGCATCACAGAGACATGGCTGCAAGGGGATCAGGACTGGGAGCTAAATATCCAAGGATATACACCCTATCAAAAAGATAGGCAGGTTGGCAGAGGGTGTGGGGTTGCTTTGCTAGTAAGAAATGAATTTAAATCAATAGCAAAAAATTACGTAGGGTCAGATGATGTAGAATCTGTGTGGATAGAGTTGAGGAACCGCAAAGGTAAAAAAACCATAACTGGAGTTATGTACAGGCCTCCGAACAGTAGTCAGGATGTGGGGCACAAGATACACCAGGAGTTAGAAAAGGCGTGTAAGAAAGGCAAGGTTACAGTGATCATGGGGGATTTCAATATGCAGGTAGACTGGGAAAATCAGGTTGGTAGTGGATTCCAAGAAAAGGAATGTATGGAATTTATAGAATGTCTACGAGATGGCCTTTTGGAGGAGCTTGTGGTGGAGCCCACTAGGGAACAGGCAATTCTAGATTTAGTGATGTGTAATGAGGCAGATTTGATAAGGGAACTTAAGGTGAAGGAACCCTTAGGAGGAAGTGACCATAATATGATAGAATTTACCCTACAATTTGAGAGGAAAAAGCTGGAATCAGAAGTAACGGGATTACAGTTGAATAAAGGCAACTACAGAGGCATGAGGGAGGAGCTGGCCAGAATTGACTGGGAGATGAGCCGAGCAGAAAAGACAGTGGAACAGCAATGGCAGTAGTTTCTGGGAGTAATTTGGGAGACACAGCAAAAATTCATCCCTAGGAAGAAGAAGCATACTAAAGGGAGGACGAGGCAGCCATGGCTGACACGGGAATTCAGGGACAGCATAAAAGCTAAAGAGAAAGCATACAATGCGGCAAAGAGTAGTGGGAAACCAGTGGACTGGGAAGCCTACAAAGACCAACAGAGGACAAATAAAAAAGAAATAAGGAGGGAGAAGATGAAATATGGGGGTAAATTAACCATTAATATAAAGATTGCAAAAGTTTTTTTAGATATATAAAGGGTAATTGAGAGGCAAAAGTGGACATTGGGCAACTGTAAAATGACGCTGGAGAAGTAGTAGTGGGGAACAAAGCAATGGTGGAGGAACTGAATAGGTACTTTGCGTCAGTCTTCACAGACTCGAAGACACGAGTAACATCCCCAAAGTTCAAGAGAGTCGGGCGGCAGAGGTGAGTATGGTGGCCATTACCAAGGAGAAAGTGCTAGGAAAACTGAAAGGTCTGAAGGTGGATAAATCACCTCGACCAGATGGATTACTCCCCAGAGTTATGAAGGAGATAGCTGAAGAGATAGTGGAGGTGTTAGTGGTGATCTTTCAGGAATCACTGGAGTCAGGGAAGGTCCCAGAGGACTGGAAAATTGCCAATGTAACCCCCCTGTCTAAGAAGGGAGTGAGGCAAAAGACAGGAAATTACAGGCCGATTAGCCTGACCTTGGTCGTTGGTAAGATTTTAGAGTCCATTATTAAGGATGAGATTTCAGAATACTTGGAAGTGTATGGTAAAATCGGACAAAGTCAGTATGGTTGCATCAAGGAGAGGTCATGCATGACAAATCTGTTAGAATTCTTTGAGGAGGTAACGAGTGGGTTAGACAAAGGAGAGCCAATGGATGTTATCTACTTGGACTTCCAGAAGGCCTTTGACAAGGTGCCGCACAGGAGGCTGCTCAGTAAGATAAGAGCCCATGGTGTTAGAGGCAAGGTACTAGCATGGATAGAAGATTGGCTGTCTGGCAGGAGGCAGAGAGTGGGGATAAGGGAGTCCTTCTCAGGATGGTGTCCGGTGACTAGTGGAGTTCTGCAGGCGTCAGTGTTGGGACCACAACTTTTCACTTTATACATTAACGATGTAGATGAAGGAACTGAGGGCATCCTGGCTAAGTTTGCAGATGATACAAAGATAGGTGGAGGGACAGGTAGTATTGAGGAGGCGGGAAGGCTGCAGAAGGATTTGGACAGGTTATGAGAATGGGCAAAGAAGTGGCAGATGGAATACAATGTGGGGAAGTGTGAGGTCATGCACTTTGGTAGGAAGAATAGAGGTATAGACTATTTTCTAAATGGGAAGAGAATTCAGAAATCTGGAGTGCTAAGGGACTTGGGAGTCCTAGTCCAGGATTCTTTTAAGGTTAACTTGCAGGTTGAGTCGATAGTTAGGAAGGCAAATGCAATGTTGGCATTTATTTCGAGAGGATTAGAATATAAAAGCAGGGATGTGCTACTGAGGCTTTATAAGGCTCTGGTCAGACCACATTTAGAATATTGTGAGCAATTTTGGGCCCCATATCTCAGGAAGGATGTTCTGGCCTTGGAGAGGGTCCAGAGGAGGTTCACGAGAACGATCCCAGGAATGAAAGGCTTAACATATAAGGAACGTTTGAGGACTCTGGGTCTATACACGATGGAATTTAGAAGGATGAGGGGGGAGCAGATCGAAACTTACAGAATACTGAGAGGCCTGGATAGAGTGGACGTGGGGTAGATGTGTCCATCAGTAGGAGAGACTAGGACCCGAGGGCACAGCCTCAGAGTAAAGGGAAGACCTTTTAGAACAGAGATGAGGAGAAACTTCTTTAGCCAGAGAGTGATGAATTTATGGAATTCATTGCCACAGAAGGCTGTGGAGGCCAGGTCATTGAGTTTATTTAAGACCGAGATAGATAGGTTCTTCATTGGTAAGGGGATCAAAGGTTATGGGGAGAAGGCGGGAGAATGGGGTTGAGAAACTGATCAGACATGATTGAATAGCGGAGCAGACTCGATGGGCCGAATGGTCTGATTTCTACTCCTATGTCTTATGGTCTTATGGTCTAATAAAGATCTGCCAAACATTTCCTTTGAATTATCCCATCCTTTAAGAAATTTTTGGCTACTCTAACATCTGCTCGTGGTATTACTTTGATCTCTGGTGATGGACTTTGTTTAGCCATTGCTCTGGTCTGCACACACAATGGAAAAATATCAGGAACTTGTTTTTGCAACTACTCCGTCTCTTTAGTCTCTCTCGGACTTTCCATAATTATGAGCGAAGCTACAACCTTCACTCCTGCCAGATAATTCCCCAGGAGTAAATTAACTCCATCCATGGGTAACTTCTTAACCACTCCTACAACCTCAATCCAGACAGCAGACCACACTCCAATTGCACTTTGTACAATGGAACTGGGATGGACTCTCCACTTATCCTGTTTACCAATACCTCAGCTTTTATTGAGCTCTCTGGAGGGAAAACTAGGTCTTTCTCCAGCAAAAGAGTTTAAGTAGCTTCTGTGTCCCTCAATATAGTTATGGGTTTAGCTGCATCATTTGATGAAAAGGGGGTTATCTTTCCTTTAGACAAAATCCCTTTGCATCTCTCATCAGCCTCATTCACTTCACCTGCATTCACAACGGTGGTTACCTCCAATCCCTTATTTGTAGTTAAAGCCACAATTTGACCTGTGGTGTTTTCTTTTTGAGTTCCCTTTTCAGACTCACTGTTAAGAACTCCAATATGTCCCATGGGCTTCCTTTACAACTTCCAGCATTCTAAACAAATGAGTCCCACTTTATTACAATGGAAGGCACTCTCAGTATCTTCCTTCCTGATCTGGGAAGGAGATCTCAAGGTATTCCCAGCTATCCATTCTTTACCCTGGCTACTTGCCTTCCTTTCAATTTCCCTCGTTAACCTTTTCAAATGTATGGGTGTGATAGGAGAAAGGTTTGGTTTTATGGATAAGCTCATAATCGTCAGCCATTACTGCTGCCTGCCCAGCAGTTGCAACCCTTTGGTCTTCAACATGGGCTCTTATTACAGAAGATAGGGAGTTTTTAAATTCTTCCAAGAGAATGGTCTCTCTGAGAACTTCATAGGTAGTTTCAACTCCTAATGCTTGTAGCCATCTGTCAAAACTAATTTGCTTGATCTTTTCAAATTCAACATAAGTTTGTCTAGGTTGTTTTCTTAAATTTTGAAACTTTTGTCTGTATGCTGCAAGGATCAACTCATATGCACTCAAAATGACCTTTTTCACCACATCATAATCCCTAGAAACCTCCTCTGACAGCAAAGTATAAATTTCCTGTGCCCTACCCGTCACTTTTCTCTGCATGGGCAATGTCCAGTTTTCCTTTGGCCAGTTCAAATGTTTAGCTCTTTTCTCAATAATGAATGCTTCACATCCTTTTCCTCAAACCTTGGAAGAGCTTGTACAAATTTAAACATCTCCCCACTGGCTTCTGATCTGGAAATAAGTCCTCCTTCACCTATTGGTGTCTCTTTTTTAACTGTCAGCATTCTAAGCTGGAATTCTCTCTCTTTTTCTCTTTCCTCCTTTTCTAACTTCATCATTTCCAACTCCCTTTGAAATGCCCTTTCTTTTTTTCTTTTCTCCAATTTTTTATTTGCAACTGAATTTGAGCCCATTCCAATGAACCACCCCTTGGAGAACTCAGTCTCTCAGGTATTCCTTCCAATTTCAAATGCTGTGCCATCTCTTTGATTATCTCTACCTTCCTAGCTTTGGCAGGCAATCCTACTCTTAATTTACTTGCCAGTTCGATGAACCTGGCTTTTGGGGTCCCTTGTAAAATCATCAGGGACATCTCTTCCACTTGTAGGGAAGCTTTAGCAGGTTCCAGTGCCATATTATCTTTGACAGCATAAAGCTGTTGTTTCCTTTGAGTTTTTATTACTTACTAAATCTACACCCAAATAGGCATTGTCTTTTGTCCCAAAATATCCTGGATGAGCCCCCAAACATTGTTATGACTCACTGGGGATAGTGCGCTGTAATATCAAGCCCCACTGCTCCCCGAGCTGCAACAAACGTGAAAAGTTTGACCAAACCATCAGATTGCCCTAATTCTACCTAACTGTTTAATTTAGGTTAACAGAATACAAGCACCAGGTTTGCAAACTTAACAAGTAAATAACTGTTTGTTGAACAAATTGTCATTTACCAGTGGCAAAAGAAAGAAATATGAACTGCTAATTTCTAACATTATAATTTAAACTCTACGCCATTCTTAAATCCCTATACACACAGACACACACACACACACAAACACAGACACACACATGGCACACACATACACACACACACACAGACACACACACTCTTACATACACCCACACCCACACAGACACACACACACCCTTACACACACACACACACACACACAGACACACACACAGACACACACATACACACACACACACACAGACACACACACACAAACACACACATACACACACACACAGACACACACACACACACACTCTCTCTCTTACACACACACACACACTCTTACACACACACAGACACACACACACACACAAACACACACAGACACACACACACACACACACACAAACAAACACACACACAAATACACACAGACACACAAACACATACACACACACACACAGACACATAACGCACACGAATTATGGATTTTAAAGGTGGGCTAAAACAGTTCAATAGCACCAATCCGGGGTACAGGATTTTATGGGTTGACATTGAGTGATGTCTTCCAAATTCCTTTCAGTTCTTGTTGATGACACGAGGTGATCTTCCAGCACCTCCAATATTTAGTTCACTGGTTGAGAACTTGCTTTTTAATGTCTCTAACAGTGGTTTTCCCCTTTTCCTTTTCACAGGGGTTTCCTCAGAGAGAGAGAGAAGGTTATAGAGATAGAAGGAAAAAAGATTTTAGATGTTTTCTCTTTGCAGGCCAGGAGCTTTCTGCTGCATTGCTACCACACAAAACCTTGGTCATCTGGTCAGAGTCAATTCAAATGCTGTTATCAGGTAGCTGCCTTGGTCCAGGACTCCTTTCTGGCACCATCCTGTCTTTCATGGCACACTCTATTCAAGGACTGCAACATTGCATATCTCTCTTGTCCTGTTCCAGTGGACATGTCCTTTAAACTGCAGACATTGTAATTCTAATCTACAGTCCAACGGAAAAAAAAGAAGTGTTCTTCACAACAATCTAACAGAAATAAAACCTGTGTTCCTTACACATAACAATATGGACATGTCAGTATTAGAGACATTGGCTGCTTCAGTACCTGAGGAGTCGTAAATGATGCTGAACATTATGCAATCATCAGCGAACATTCCCTTTTCTGACCTTATGGTGGAAGGAAGATCATTGATGAAGCAACTGAAGATAGTTGGGCCTAGGACATTATCCTGAGGAACTCTTGTAGTGATGTCCTGGAGCAGAGGTGATTGACCTCCAACAACTCAACCAACTTCCTTTGAACTAGGTATGACTTCAACGAGTGGAACGTTTTCTACCTGATTCCCATTGGCTTCTGTATTGATTGCATACTCAGTCAAATGCTGCCTTGATGTCAAGGGCGGTCACTCTCACCTCACCTCTGGGGTTTAACTCTTTTGTTCAAATCCCACCATGGCAGCTGGTGGAATTTAAATACAATCAATAAAATTTAGAATTTTTGTAGCAGTTTGATCCAGTGGCTTACTAGGCTATTGTGGGTCTGGAGTCATGGCAGGTAGGGACAGCGGATTATCTTTCCGAAAGGGGCATTAATGAACCAGATTGGTTCTTACAGCACCAACGATGATTTCATAGTCACCATCACTGAGGCTAGTCTTTAATTCTAAATTTTATTGATTGAATTTAAATTATACCAGCTGCCACGGTGGGATTTGAATTCATGTCCCCAAAGCATTAGCCTGGGCCTCTAGGGTTACTTGTGATCTATTACACCACTGCCTCTCCCATAATGTGTTCAGCACAATGAAGATTTTGAGAGATCTGGGATAGCTTCTGGAATTGGTCCCTGTGCTGTTACCCACTTAGACACCACACTGTACGTACCGGAGTGTTTCACGAAGTTCAATAGATCAGAGACACCAAATATCTTCCACTTCAATGAGAAGCAGGATGATGATGAAATAATCAAAGCAAAAAGCATGGTCATTTCATGCTTTGGGTAGAAAATATCACATTGTGCTCTGGATCTCATTCTGCCCAGAATAGAAATGGAAATTCTAGAAAACATGCTGACCACTTACAACAGCAAGATATTTGACCTTGAACTATGAATTTGAGGTGAAGGACATGACTCTGAAGTTAAATTTGATAAAATCAGTGACATTTATGGCCTAAGCTGCCCAACCCATTGTAGAGCACCCCGACTATCCTATGCATGCCGGAGTTGATCATGGCACAACCAACAGACAATGATAGCTTCAGTCTGAAAGTCTCCATTCATGCCTGCAGACCCCTAACCAAACTAAACCCTACATTGGACAGTGACAGGGAGCTGATTACTGTGTGTGTGAACATTGTCTTCAGCTTGCCAGATGTGGAGGCCAGCAGTGACGATGGAAGTCCAAACATGGACATTGCAGAGAGAAATATACTTTGCATCAAGACAGTGGATTTTCTGCAGGATCTTCTCAAGCAATGGATAGTTTTGGATTTGTCTCCTGATGGCCTTCAGTCTGTATTTAAGAACATGGAGACTGGGATCCCATCCACAAAGGATAATGAGAGAGAAAAGGCAATGCAGATCACTTTACAACTGGTGACCTTTCACCCAGAGAAAATTAACACTAGCAAGAAGATTCCATCCCAGAATGCTGTGACTATTATTAGATGTTTCAGATTTCAATCTGCAGAACAATCACTTGTTGTAGGGGAGGCAGCCATTCAAAGCTCGTACATAATAGTTTATATCCAATTACACTCTGAAGGGTTTCAATGAGTCATTAAGATAAAGAACTGGAGAAACTGAAAACCATCAAAATCAGGTTTAATTAACTAACCAATCAGGCCTGTACATCTGCTATCCTACCCACCTACCACCTCACCCACCTGCCACCCTACCCAATAACTCACTTAGCTCACCACCTACCCACCTTACCTCCCTGCCCATTCACTCACTCACTCATTCATCCACTCACATATTCACGCACTCGTTGTCATTCACAGTGGACATTTAAACTTACCTTACAGCAGTTAGTGCTATTAAAAGACTTGTCTCCTCCATGATGCTACAGGACTGTGATTGGATTTCTTTGTGGGAATGTATGCTCTGAGTCGCCGAAGAAACCGGGCCAGAAATGTGGAGCACTGAGGGAGTGCTGGGAAGTTCAAGCGAAGCAGCAATCCAATGACGATTGCTGCTACTTGGAAGATCCAGGCTGTTGTTTTGAAATGATTCCCCATCATCGAGGTTGAACAGATTGACTTGGAGTTGTGGGCTTATCTTTACACCCTTTTAGAACAAGGGTGTAACAGTTGTAATTCTCCAGTCCTCTGGCACCAACCCTGAGTTTAAGAGAAGGTTGGAAAATTATGACCAGTGCCTTCGCAATTTCCACTCTCGTTTCCTTCAGTATCCTTGCATGCATCTCATCGGGTCCTGGTGACTTACATACGGCCTGTGTAATAACCCCTCCTTATCAATTTGAAACCCTTGAAGTGTCTGAGCTACCTCCTCTTTCATTATGACATGGGCAGTGTCTTCTTCCTTGGTAAAGACTGATGCAAATATTCATTTAATACCTCAGCTTTGCCCCCTCCACTATGTTTAAAACATCGTTTTTAAGTCCCTAATTGGCTTCGCTCTTTCTTTTACCACCTTTTTACTATTTATACATCGATGGAAGACTTTTGGATTTCCTTATATGTTAATTTTATGTAATGTTTTGTTATTGTAGATAGATTCTTAATAAGCAAGGAGGTGAAAGTTTATCTGGGGTATATAGGAACGTGGAATTGAGGTTATAATCAGATCATCCAAAATCTTATTGAATGACAGAGCAGGCTCGAGGGGCCGAGTGGCCTACTTCTGATAATTCGTATGTTTGTATGTTAGCTGCCAATCTCTTTTCATAGTCTCTCTTAGCTTATCTTATTTGCTTTACACTTCCCCTCTGAACCTTCTATATTCAGCCTTGTTCTCTGTTGTATTGTTCACTGGTCAACTGTCATAAGCACACCTTTTTATTTCATCTTAATCTCTTTCTCTCTCTTCAACCAGGGAGCTCTAGATTTGTTGTCCCTACCTTTCCCTTTTGAAAGAATATACCTTCAGTGTGCCTGAGCTATCTTTTCTTTAAAGGAGCCCATTTTTCAATTATCATTTTTCCTGTCATCCTTTTATTTCAATTTATTCTGCCCAAATACATTCTTACCCCAATGAAGTTGGCTTTTCCCCAGTTAATTATTTTTACTCTGGACTGTTCTTTGTTCTTTTCCATAGGCAGCCTAAACCTTATGATACAATGATCACTGTCCCCTAAATGTTCTGCTACTGACAAATGATCTACTTGTCCTACCACATTCCCAAGGACCAGGACTATCAGTGCCTCCTTTCTCATTGGACCGTAGAAAATTCCCCTGAGCACAAACTTGCCCCTCTGTGGCCTTCACGTTACTACTATCCCAGTCCAGATCCAGATAATTAAAGTCCCTCATCATAGTTACTCTATAATCCTTTCATCTCTCTGTAATTTCCTTGCAACTTTGTTCCTCTACATCATTCCCACGAGCTGATGGCCTACAGATGATACCAAGCAATGCAATTGCACCATTTTTGTTCCTTAGCTTTAACCAAATAGATTCTGTCCTTGACATCCTCTCTCTCCAGCAATGCAATACTCTCCTTAATCAATACCACCAACTCTCCCCCTTTTCTTCCTTCCCTAACTTTTCCGAATACCTTGTATCCTGGGATATTTAACACCCAGTCCGTGCCCTTCTTTGAGCCAGGTCTTTGTTCTAGTCATAACATCACATGGCAATCTGCACCTGTAACTCACTAATCTTATTTGCCACACTCTGTGCATTCAAATACATGCACATGAACCCTGATTTAGACATTATGTTCTCCCTTACTCTGAACCCACCTAATAATTTATTATTTCTTACTTGAGTACTAAATATCTCTCCCAATATTCTGTACAGCTTGGTATTCCTCTCTGATATTTCCTTCTGGTTCTCATACCCCTACAAAGTTAGTTTCAATCCTCCCAATAGCACCAGCAAATCACCCCACAAGGAAATCAGTCCCGGCTCTATTCAGATGAAGCCCGTCCAGCCTACACTGGTCCCATCTCCCTTGAAGTCAGTCCCAAGGTACCAAAAATCTAAAGCCCTCCCTCCTGCACATCTTTCCAGCCAGGCATTTATCTGCTTTGTCCTCTTATTTCTGTACTCACTTGCACGTGGCACTGGGAGTAATCGGAGATTACTACCTTTGAGGTCCTGCCTGCTAATTCCCTATCTACCTCCCGAAATTTGGACTGCAGGGCCAGATCCCTCTTTCTGTCTGTGTCATTCATGTTAATGTGGATTACGAGTGCTGGCTGTTCACCCTCCCCTTATCAGGGTTCTCTGCAGACAGTCAATGATATATTTGATTGTAGCACCAGGGAGACAACCCACCATCCCGGATTAACATCTGCAGCTTTAGAAACGCCTGTAAGTTCCCCTAAATATTGAAGTTCCTATCACCACTGCTCTTCCAGTCTTCTTACAGCTGAGACACCCATGGCGACATGAATGGCTGCACACACCAGAGGAGACATCACACCCACTATATCGGCTGGAGAATGAGATGCACTCAGGATTCCTGCATTTCCAGCCAGGTCCACCTGTCTGTCTGACCATCACTCCTTTCCTTTGGCGACTACATCTGGATGCTATCTATGAAATTCTCAGCCTCACAGGTTGTGACATCAGCTGCTGTTCAAGCTCCATAACTCAAGCTGGTCCAAATGATGACAGTTCCTGCCCATTCCTTTGTCCACGAGGCGATAAGTGTCCTGGGAGTTCCTACATGGCACAGGATGTGCACTCTTTGGGATTGAGGTGCCCTACCACGTCTCTAGTAGATTAACTAAACATAACAGAAGTTAACTAAAGACTTAGTGGATGCTTATACAAAAAACTCACCAGCTACTCACAAATCAGTACTTTCCCTTCTGTAGGCATCACTATTAGTCTTTTTTTAAACCTTGCTCCCTAACATGTGCACTCACTCCGCTTTGTTGCTCTGCTTCCAAACTCCTTCAAGTTGATGCTCCTTACTTGTCAGTCTCCTACACTGTTCCCCTCAGGCTCAATCTCTCTGACTCCTGTTGACTCCCGACCACTAATTTTACCCGTTGTTTTCTGGCTCTGTTTTATCACTGATAAACAATAGCATTCAGTGCAAATTTGTAACAAATTAAACGCCTCTATGGGCAGGATTTTTCCATTGGCATGCGGGGGCTGGCCCCACACGCATGCACGTAAAAAGACACATGGTGACGTCAGGCGAGCATCTGAATGTCACCATGCACCATTGTGATATTTCATTGGGTGGGCACATGATGATATCCGATGTGCGCCCGCCTATAATTAACGAGCCTCTTAAGGCCCTTGAGGCGCCAATCGATGGCCATTTTTCGGTGCCCGTGCAACCTTCAGGTTGGTGCACGGACGCAACAGGCAGGCGGATAGGACACATTTATATCAGCCTCATCCACGGGCAGGATAAGAGGGCTCAGTGGGGTCGCGAGTGTGCTCTGTCAAAAATTGATGTTTCAAAGTTACTGATACTCACCTGTGTGATCTGCAATACTTCAAAACGCATACCAGCTGCTTGGCCTGGACTCACAACCTTCAGCTCAGCACTCTGCAGTGAGGAATGTTTTTTGGACCTGCATGTTTCAGGAAGCCTTCCCTTTGCCTGGGAATGGGAGCTGAACTCTCCACTGGCACCTCCTCTGAGGAGGGAGGGAGGGCTAGAAGGGAGAGGAGGCCTGGGGTGCACATTCAGCCTCCAGGGAAGCCACCTTTGGGAGGACAGGCACAGGCTCAAGGGGCGCAGGGCCAAGAGGTAGTCCAAGGAGGAAGGGGCCGCAGAAGACGCCACTATCCTGCTGCCAGAGTTTACAGGCAGTGAAGCAGCTACCTCAATATGTCTGAGGTGCAGTGCCGAAGGAGGATCCATCTCTCAAGGGAGACAGTCAACTGCATCTGTCAGATGGTTGGGCTTGAGATTTCCACTATGTATATGGGTGGACACCCATGCCAATGGCTCTGAAGTTCACAGCTGCCCTCAACGTCTATGCCACTGGCTCCTTCCAGGGCTCGGTGGGTGATCTTTGTGGTGGCTCCAAAAGAGCTGCTCACACTTGTGTCAAACAGATGCTCTGTTCAGATGGGCATTGACCTTCATCCACTACAGTTGGAAAAAGGCCAGCTAGGCAGAGCGAGCCAGAGGCTTTGCGGCCATTGCTGGCTTCCCCCGCGTCCAGGGTGCTATAGACTGTACACATTTGGCCATCAAGGCACAAGCAGGTGAGCCTGGTGCCTTCATCAACAGGAAGTGTTTCCACTCCATGAACGTGCAGATAGTGTGTGATCACAGGATGCTGATTCTACAAGTCTGTGCAAGGTACCCAGGCAGCTCCCACGATGCCTACATGCTCATGACACTCCCAGATTCCGGGGCTCTTCAGTGCTCCAGCCAGCTGGATGAATGGCTGCTGGGTGACAAGGGCTATCCCCTCAGAAGGTGGCTCATGACGCCTCTCCGCCATCCAAGAACAGAAGCTGAGCAGCGGTACAATAGGAGCCACGCCTCCACAAGGGCTGTGGTGGAGAGGGCCATCGGTCTTCTCAAGATGCACTTCCGATGCCTGGACCACTCAGGGTGCGCACTCCAGTACCCCCCAGATCGAGTGTCGGTGATAGTGGCTATATGCTGCACTCTCCACAATCTTGCGCTGGAAAGGGGGGACGCAGTGGATGATGAAGATATTGACACAGTGGCTGCGACTGCACACGATGAGTCCAACAGTGAGTCCGAGGATGAGCACGCACAGGGAAATGTTGAGGGGGTAGACGCTAACCCGGGCATACTCCAGGGAGGCAGGGACACCCAGGAGGCTTCAACCCAATGAACCATCAGCTAGAACACTACATACGGACCTCCAGGACAAGCCTGGCCTGTAGGCTCCATACTCAGTACCTAAGTGCAAAATCTGCCTGGTTAGGAACATTAACTAAGGTCCTTGTTAATAAAGCTGAATGTCCCACAAAACACTCATTACATTTTTGGACACCATCCACCTGCTGAAGCACAGAGGCACCCTCAGCCATGGTGACATGTCTGAATTTAATATTATAACTAAAGAAACTTAATGAAACAAAATGACAATGGTGGTAAAAATCACACAAACTCATAAAAATCTCATTGCGGGCCAACACAAAAGCACCAGTGATAAACCCATCGTGTGCCTAAGGTGCCTTATGTTTACGTTTTCAGGTGCTATGTCTTGGTGCTGTCCCCTTGCTGGGAGTGGCATCTGAGCCAGCCTGCTCACTGAGCTGTCCTGTGGGCCTTGATGACCTTGGCGGACGTCCTCTGGCCCGTGGAGCCTGTGCTGGCCCCGTCTGGGAGGGAGCAGCCAGTTCCACAGCTGGCATCTCCCCAGTCATCACAGCCTCATCGGATGCCACGGTCACTGGCAGAGGGGCGGAGGAGCTGCTGCCCTCCTCCAGAGCGCCCTGAGAGGAGCCCGCAGAGACGACAGGCAGCTGCTGCGCTGATGTGAGGTTGCTTCATACCTCCCTGCTCACTGTGGATAGATGGGCTACGAGATGGGAAACTTGCCCAGACTGTCTCCCACACTGGCATTGACCAGCTGAGGTCAATGCCAGTGTGAGGGCTTGCTGGTCCGAGTGCATCCCCAGGAAGCCCCGAATGGTCTCCTGGAGGAGCCTCTCCACAAGGGTCGCCACTCTCTCCATGGAGGACGCATGGTGCTTGGCCATGAGGCTCATTGCATCGGTGATAGTCCACGTAGACTCCTCCACCACGGACACCAAGCCAAGCATAGCCTCATGTATCTCCCCCAGATGCCCCGGCACACCTGGCTGCATTTCCAGCATTTTCTGCATCACAGACGACTCCAGAGGCACATCACCAGCCACGGACTGAGCATGTGCCTGGTCCCCTGCAGTCCTCCAACTGCTGGCGCCATGGGCACTTTCTGTCTCTGCCAGCTCCTCCAGCTATTGTGAAGTGCCCTCACAGCTGTTCCCCGGTACATTATCTGATGTTCTAATTCCCACACAGGTGCGCTGGTGCCTGCCTGGCAGAGATGGTGTGACGCTGGTGAGACGGCAGGCCCTCAGGTGTGAGAGGGGGCCAGTGCTGCTCCTCCTCCTGGCCCTATTCCACTGATGCTGAAAGGAAGAACCAGGACATTGGATCAGTTAACATGGAGACAATGTCAATATGCATCCCTGTCCCCTGGATAATTATGTGCTCATCCTTCCATAAGCAATGGTCAAGCCATGTTGCAAATGTCAATCACTGAACATTCAGCACTGCCATGGCTGCTGGGAGAACAATGGTGACCTCACTGCTGGGCAAACATACCTGCCCGTGGCACCCCAGCCTCACCGACACCGGTGGACCTGGGCGCATGGCGCCTCTCCAAATCTAGGGCCCCCTTCTCGAAGCGGCTGAGAATCTCTAACTGTGCCGGCCCTCCGCCAGTCCTCACCAGCTCAGTGGCATTATGTGCATTCTTCTCCTGAAAAGGAGAGAAGAGCATTGATTAGTGCTAATTGTACCTGGACTCTCTTCACGGATGGCCCACCCCAACCGGAGTGGGACATTGCAGGTCTCCAGAGCCTCCTCACCCCCCTGCTGCTGAACACTCACACAAAGATGCTAGGCCTGTCCCCACTCCTCCCCAGTGGAGCGGAATGGAAATCTGACTCAATTGCAGCTCCACCAGAAGTTATTGACTATTGTGTTTCATAGCCAATATGATACTTTTGGAAGTGTAGTCACTGTTGGAATGCAGGCAAAACAGCAGCTCTTTGTGCACACTATCAACATCCTTTGGGGAGGCGGTGGCTTAGTGGTATTGTCACTAGACTAGTATTCCAGAGACTCAGGGTAAAGCTCTGGGGACCCACGTTCGTATGCCACCATGGCAAATGGTGGAATTTGAATTCAGTAACTATCTGGAATTAAAAGTCTGATGATGACGACCTTGAAACCAATGCCAATTGTTGTAAAAACCCATCTGGTTCACTAATGCCCCTTTAGGGAAGGAAATGTGTTGGCCTACATGTGACTCCAGAACTGCCCTGTGGTTGACTTTGAACAAGGGCAATTTGGCATGGACAATAAATGCTGGCTGAGTCAGCGATACCCACATCCCATGAATGGAAAAAAAATCATGGGGGTTACCCCAGGAACTGGACAAGCCATATAAATCCTGTGGCTACAAGAGCAGGTCAGAGGCTGGGAATCCTGCACAAAGCCTCTCCACCATCTACAAGGCAAAATTCAGGAGTGTGATGGAATACTCTCCACTTGCCTGGATGAGTGCAGCTCTAACAATGCTCAAGAAGCTTGACACCATCCAGGACAAAGCAGCCCGCTTCCACAAACATTCACTCTCCCTCCACCACTGTGTGTATGTGTATCATCTACAAGATGCACTGTGGGAACTCACCAAGCCTCCTTGGATAGCACCTTCCAAACCCATGGCCACTACCATCTAGAAGGACAACAAGGGCAGCAGGTAGATGGGAACACCACCATCCTGACTTGGAAATGTATCACTGTTCCTTCACTGTCGCTGGGTCAAAATCCTCGAACTCCCTTCCTAACAGAACTGTGGGTGTACCTACACCACATAGACTGCGGCAGTTCAAGAAGGCAGCTCACCACCACCTTTTCAAGGGCAATTAGGGATGGGCAATAAATACTGGGCTAGTTAGCATCGATCACATCCTGTAAATTAATTTTAAAAAAAGTTTCCACAAACTGCAAACTGAGATGTGTTTTTTTAATGATATTTTTTGAGGAATAAATCTTGTGTTAGCACTCTCACCTCGGAGCTAGCAGTTTGTGTGTCTAAACCTTGTTCCAAACCTAATACCCCAGTGCAATACTAAAGGAGAGCTGCACTGGCGGAGGTGCTGTCTTTTGGATGAGCCATTAAACTGAAGCCTCATCTGCTGACTGGGATGGATGTAAATAATCCCTCAGTACTATATGAAAAAGAGCAGGCGAATACCTTCGTGGTTTAAAGGTCCTTGCTAGACCCAATTTTCACTCCCGGGAGAAATGAGTGAGCATAATTGGGTCAGGCCCGTCAACCCCAGAAGCAGATTGTGGGCAGCCACAAAAGCTGGTGAGTGCCAAAACAGGCAGGTTAGGGGGCCCTCCTCGTTTCAGTGAGAATAAATATTGTCCAGGACACTGGAAGAACTCCCTATCACACTCTGGGTATCATTTATCTGAACTGCTGCCCTGCAAGGCTGCCATATCCCCTTGCTTTGTAAACCTATGTATCCCCTTTCCAGAGCTGTCCCCGACAAACACTCCCAGAGAGGGTATAGCACGGGTTACAGCAAGAGTAATTCCCCATCTAGATCGGGCTTGTCCAACCTTTTTCTTCGGGGGGAGGAGGTGGGGGGGCACAATAGCATATTTTTCTCACTCAAGGGGCAAATGAGCAAATTTTGGAAAGATAGCATTTGGCACATCAGCAAACTCAAGCTGAAGTTTTAAGGAAAGAAATGTTTCCTGAGCAAAAGTATAGCAATGTCAGGACAATAAACTGTTAATGTAAAAAAGAGTAATTAATAAAAATGACCAGAGTGTGTGTGTGTCTGGCTTACTCCAATCTCAGGGTGTTCACTCGCTCACCCTCACCCAGTGTGAGTGGGGCTGTGTGTGTGTGTGTTGGTGTGTGTTGGTGAGTGGTGATGAGAGTGACTGGGAAACCTAACACAGCTGCATACTGACCCCGTCCCCCCCTAACACACTCAGCCTCTCACACTCCCCATCCCCCCCTGCCCAAATCACACTCAGCCTCTCACACTCCCCATCCCCCTGCCCAACACACTCAGCCTCTCACACTCCCCACCTCCCTGCCCAAAACACTCAGTCTCTCACACTCCCCATCCCCCCATGCCCAACACACTCAGCCTCTCACACTCCCCATCCCCCCGTGCCCAAAACACACTCAACCTCTCACACTCCCCATCCCCCTACCCAAAACACACTCAGCCTCTCACACTCCCCATCCCCCTACCCAAAACACACTCAGCCTCTCACACTCCCCATCCCCCCGTGCCCAAAACACACTCAGCCTCTCACACTCCCCATCCCCCCGTGCCCAAAACACACTCAGCCTCTCACACTCCCCATCCCCCCGTGCCCAACACACTCAGTCTCTCTCACTCATGAGCAGGGACATGTCATAAATGAAATTTTTAAATTTTTATTTAATTTTGATTGCTGTTGGAAACCTCATCCTGCCCGTGGATGAGGTTTCCTAAAAAATGCAAAGTCCGCTTGGCCTTTTCGCATGCCCGCCAACCAAAAGGCTGGATGGGCAGTGAAAAATTACTTTCAAATACCTTTTTAATGACCATTAAAGGCCTTTCAATTGTCAGCGGGCATGCTGCCGACTCTGGCCTGCTCCCACCGGCCAAAATATCACGCAAACTATCTCCCCACTCTCTAATTCACCTGCCCCACACTCACAGGCACACTCTTGCATTACTCTCACCCCCCCGTACAGACACACTTTCTCATTCCCCCACAGACGCACTCTCATTTCCCCCTCCCACAGACACACTCTCTTATTCCCCCCCCAAAGACACACACTATCATTCCACCCCCACAGACACACTCTCTCATTCCCCCACAGACTCATTATCATTCCCCCTGACACAGACACACTCTCTCATCCTCCCCCCCTCAGACACACACTATCATCCCCCCCCCGCAACTGATATGCACTATCATTCCCCTCCATCCCACAGACACACTCTTTCATTCCCCCACAGGCGCACTCTCATTTCCTCCTCCCACAGACACACTGTCTCATTATCCTCCCCCACAGACACACATTATCAATCCCCCTCCTAACAGACACACTCTTATTACCCTCCCCCCACAGACACACTAGCCTGCTATACACTGTCCCATCAAACATTCACATTGCAGATCATGCAGATTAGATGCAGAGTAAATCTCCCTCTACACTGTCCCCATCAAACACTCCCAAGACAGGTACAGCACGGGGTTAGATACAAAGTAAATCTCCCTCTACACTGTCCCCATCAAACACTCCCAGGATGGGTACAGCACGGGGTTAGATACAGAGTAAATCTCCCTCTACACTGTCCCCATCAAACACTCCCAGGATGGGTACAGCACGAGGTTAGATACAGAGTAAAGCTCCCTCTACACTGTCCCTATCAAACACTCCCAGGATGGGTACAACACGGGGTTAGATACAAAGTAAAGCTCCCTCTTTGCCGTCCTGCAAGACAGGAGAATTAGGGCCAAAAATGTGAAATTTGTTTTTTCTTACATTGGTAATAGAGCTAATTGAGTTTTTGTTTCATATAGATAGCAGGAGTATTTTAAACAGGGACATGCAGTCAGCACTCTGCAAGGTTGTTATTTTAAAAAAATCCTTTTTGATTATTGAACAATTTTGGACTCCCAATGGACAATATAAATTCAATATGATAAAAGCAAAATACTGCAGATGCCAGAAATCTGGAACTAAAACAGAAAATGCTGGAAAAACTCAACAGGTCTAGCAGCATCTGTAGAGAGAGAAACTGGCAGAGCTCTGAAGAAACGTTAAATCTGTTTCTCTCTCCACAGATACTGTAGACCTGTTGAGTTTATCCAATATAAACACAATGGGCAGGATTTTACCATCGGCGAGTGGGGGTGGGGCCCACTCACCGATGTGTAAAATGATACGCGGTGACATCGGGCGGAATCCCGATGTCACCGCTAGCCGTTTAAATTTTCAGGAAGGCAGGGGCGCAGCAAAATCAGCTGCGCACCCACTGACCTGTCAATGGCCAATTGAGGCCATTGACAGATTAATTAAGGTAATTAGTGGACCAGCCCGTCCAGTCTTAAGGTTGGTGGGCAGGCCAGGAGCCCCAGGGGGAAGTAGAGAAAACACGGAACCTCATCCACCAGGGGGATGAGGTTTCATGTAGGGTTTTAAAAATTTTAATAAAATTTTTTTGGAAACTATGAACATGTCCCAACTCATGTGACATTGCATTGCATCATGTGAGGCTGCATTTAGCCTCAGGGAGATGAGTACGCTCTTTCATGTGCATGCACGAAAGAGCGCACTCTCGATTCACGGCATTCACTCCCCCACCCGCACAGGGAGCAGCGCTTCCCTGCAAACGTCACGCTGGGCGGGCCTTAATTGGCCCGCACATGTAAAATGGCGCTGCGCCTCCGATCGGAAGTGTGCCCACACGCACCCGCCCATCAACTTCCCCCCTCAATGGGGGGAAAATTCTGCCCAAGGTCCTTCACTTAAATTGTCCCAGTTAATTGTAGTTCCTATTTTTTCAGTGTAATTTTCCTCTACAACCTGGGAAATAATTTTATTCTTGTTTGATGTATTTGTGTTTCCTCATATCTGCATTGTTCTGTGTCTGTGAGGTCTCTTCTTTACAGTCCCAATGTCCTTCATAAAGAGTGGAGCCCGTTACTGCACACAGCCCTCTAACTGGCTTTTTCATTAAGGTTGTATATATGCTTTTCATGACCCCCTAGCGTTTACATTTTATTCCTGTTATGCTAAAATCCAGAATACCAATATCTTTTTACAATTTACCAACCTGTTCCCTCCCCAAAATCCCTCTGCCCTTCAAGAGTGCCAAGCCTATTTACGTACAGAATATAAGTACTGCTCTTATTTTATTTATCAAAATGCATCACCTCACACTTTTACTGATTCTGGCTGCCACTTGCTAAACCCATGGTCCCCATTTTATCGAAATCCTTTTGCAGCTTCCTTTGATTTTCTATAATTAACTATTCTTCCTATCTTGGTATCATGTGCAGACTTGAACACCAGCCCCTCTTGAACAAATCAGTGCTGTCACAGCACTTGTACAATCTGCCGTATCCCTGGACTCTAAGTGCATTTAATCTCCTGGTGAAGGCAAGCAAATTTTCCAGGATAAAGTTCTGCAAAATTTCTGCTCAATTTCGTCAGAGAAAAGAAATAAACTCAGGGATATTAATCAAACAGTATGCTAATCAATAATGACCAGCCGCATTCCGCAGATAACATTTCCATGGAAACCAAAGCAAAGTAACTCTGTTGTTTGATCATCTATATGTATATATAGCTTACAGCTGTGGCTCTGTTTGTAGCACTGTCACCGGAGAAGATTGTGGCCTTAAGCCCCAGTTCAGGGGCATTTCAACGTATATAGATATAGGAGTTTATAGTTAGCATTGTGTGGCAGTCTCCTTTTATAGAAAACAACTTGCATTTCTAGTGAATCTTTAACATCCCAAAGGCACTCCTGTGAGGAGCATTATCAGACAAAAAAAAAGACACTGAGCCAAAGAAAGAGACATTGGCACGGAATTTCACTGAGTTAGGATGTCTTGGGAGCCTTTTAAAAATGACGGGCAGGCCCTGATTCAGGGATTCCCAATCCCATCCTGGATTTTACGATTTTTGGAAGTGCCTTTTAAGGGTGCGGGCTGGTTCGGATCACAAACCTGCTCCTTGCACTCCCAATCTGGCCAGCTCCATTGCAGGGATAGCCATGTCCTACTCCTCCATCAATTTTCATGGAGTCGGGCCAGCTTTGCAAAGCGTCATGGTTCAGGGCACCTCAGAGTTGTCATGAAGCACTGTCTCCACAGGAGAAGCACCTGAAAGGTAAGTTCAAAAGGTCCTCCTCATGCCCTCCACGCTAAGGTATGCCTCACAAACAACCCCCATGGCCTCTCATGTCTGTACATCAAGGTATGCCCCCTCCCACCCTCTGTGGCCCTTCATGCCCTCACCACAAACTATGGCACTTCCAATATCCATTCAGTCACTATACACTATGTAGAAATAATGAACCTTATAGTGTATAGTGACAGCAGGAGGTGTAAAAAAAAAAGCTTTAAAAAGTTATTCATTAATAACTTTTCACTTTCTTTAATGAAAAATACTTTTTCAGGCCAATAATGGTATCAATCATCTAGAACCTTTAAATTATCAATAGCCATAACTGAATGCACTTGAAACCTCTTAATCTTGTTTAAATAAATACTGTGAAATTGACAGCATTGATCGGGGAGCCATAGCTGTCCATCGAGCAATGTTTTTCCTGGTGCTTAAGTGTTTCAACAAATTAATGGATTTCTGTGCTCTCAGTCAAGCCTCATGATGTACTCTTCTCATAGGACAACAATCCCACAAATCAATCTGGCAAATATTTGTTGCACTCCTTCTAAGGCAATTGTATCCTTCTTGAAATGTGGAGATCAAAGCTGTATACAGTATAGTGTGTTCTCACTAAACCCAGTACAATTGCAGAAGACTCTTTTATTCATGTACACCAACACTCTTGCAACAGAGGCCAATACATCATTTACTTTCATAATTGCTTGCTGTATCTGCATGCTAACTTTCTGTGTTTCTTGTACAAGGATACCCAAATCTCTCTGAATACCAACATTTAATGATTTCTCATGATTTTAAAAAGTCTTTTTTATCTATTCTCCCTACCAAAGGGAACGACCTCGCATTTCCTCACAGTATATTCTTCCTGTCCCACCTATATGCCTTTGCAGAATCTTTGTGTCCACCTCACAGCTTACTTTTGCACCTAGTTTTGTATCATCAGCAAACTTGGATACATTAGACTCAGCTCTTCATCTAAGTAATTCATATTCTTGAAAGGCAGTGAAGGTCTATGGAACCATCTGGACGCTCCTTAGCTCACACATTACGAGAGAGAGTCGTGTTGCCCTCATGCCCACACACTAGCCATCTCCACACACGAGCACACAATTTCCCCTGCCCTCCCTCAACCTTTCCTAGCTTCCCTCAACCTCCAGGCACTCGTCACACAGCCACAGCATTTCATCACAACATCAACATGAGGGTTTGTGAGATGTATGTTTACCAGCAAACGTCAAAGGACTAATAACATCAATAAATAAGCAGCTCATCCATGCCCCTCTTTGTGACTAATGTGGATATTTAGTTAGGTGTTTACGGGTGTTCCAACGCTGTGCTCCCCCCCTCACTTGTGGCCGCGCTACAGTGAAGCAGTTGATCTGCCACCTCCCTTGCCCTGGGTGACCTCGGCAGGTGTCCTATGTGCGACTGTGGTCTTGAGTGGCCGGCCACTCCAGGAGATTCTGCTGACATGTATGTGAGTCTTCAGTCACCACAGCAATGTTCAAGGCCTGTGTCAATGGCCAGTGGATGGAGGAGGTGCTGCCCCCATCAGAAGTGCCATGAGAGGAACTTCCCAGTGCAGGAAGCTGCTGCTCATCCTCCACCATGAGGACAGGTTGGTCTTCCCTGCCAACCAGTGGGCCCCAGGAGTTGGGTGGGTGACCAAGGTCCTAGTTCCCCTATCTTCTTTGTGCCCCTGAGCTCAGAGCCAGGGTAATGGCGTGCAGGTCAGAGCACATCCCAACAATTGCGTCTGCAATGCACTCGGTTTGCCTCTCCAGGACAATCGCCAGTCTGTCCATGGGGGAAGCTTGGCACTCCAAAAAGTGGGTGATTGCAGTGCACATGACCCAGGTAGACACCTCCACAGTCCTGGCCAGAGCACGCAACTCCTCTGGTATACCAGCCAAATCTTCATGGACCTCTCGCTGGACATCCAGCATCTGCTACTTCACGGATGACTCCAGAGGCACATCAAGACAAATATAGGTCCCTTACAGTCAGAAACAGGGGGATTCATAATGGGGAACAAAGAAATAGCTGACCAACTAAATACATACTTTGGTTCTGTCTTCACAAAGGAGGACTGAGTGTGCCCTCAAAGAGCCTTAAAAAACTGAAATCAATGGGAATCAGGGGGAAATCTCTCCGCTGGTTGGAGTCATACCTAGCATAAAGGAAGATGGTTGTGGTTGTTGGAGGTCAATCATCTGAGCTCCAGGACATCACTACAGGAGTTCCTCTGGGTAGTGTCCTAGGCCTAACCATCTTCAGCTGCTTCATCAATGACCTTCCCTTCATCATAAGGTCAGAAGTGGGTATGCTCACTGATGATTGCACAATGTTCAGCACCATTCACGGCTCCTCAGATACTGAAGCAGTCCATGTCAAAATGCAGCAAGAGCTGGAAAACATTCAGCCTAGGGCAGATAAATGGACAGTAACATTGCCACACTGGTGCCAGGCAATGATCATCTCCAAAAAGAGAGAAACTAACCACCTCCCCAAGACATTCAATGGCATTACCATCGATCAATCCCCCACAGTCAACATCCTGGGGGATTACCATTGACAAAAAACTGAACAGGACCATAAATATAAATACTGTGGCTGCAAGACCAGGTCTGAGGTTGTGAATTCGGCAGCAAGTAACTCGACCCCTGACTCCCAATTTCTATTAACCATATACAAGGCTCAAGTCAGGAGTGTGATGGAATACTCTCCACTTGCCTGGATGAGCGCAGCTCCGACAACATTCAAGAAGCTTGACACCATCAAGGACAAAGCAGCCCGCTTGATTGGCACCACATCCACAAAATGCAGCAAGACCTGGACAATATCCAGGCTTGGGCTGCCAAGTGGCAAGTAACATTCGCGCCACACAAATGTCAGGCAATGACCATCTCTAACAAGAGAGAATCTAACCATCGACCCTTGACATTCAATCGCATTACCATCGCTGAAACCCCTACCATCAACTTCCCACAAAAATGAATTTTAACAATGCTCCGTCTAGTGGTTGGTGTGTGTAGCTGTGGTGTGGGAGGGTCACTGGACATTTTAAAATAAAAATCCGATAACCTATAAAGATTTCACACAGCATAATGACATTCAAGTAAAGAGTATACAATATAAAAAGCAAATTTAATGTGTTACAGATAATTATATTGGTCTATTAATTTGCAGAGATGCATTTTAAATTTATTATATAATTTTAAAAGCCCCGTTTGGGATTCACAAGTTACAGGGATTAATTTTACTGAAAGTAAGGGAAGGTTTATTATTCCACCAGGTTACTTCACAAAAATTGGAATTACCTGGCCAATTTTTCCTTAGGATTAATCCTGATGATAAAGTAAGGAAAGAAAACTATTCCCACATTTACCAACTATGTGGTGTCAGGTGCAAAAAATGCAATTTGTTTGTTATCACTGTGCATGACCGTTTTTTAAATTGGAGTGTCCTTGCAAAAAGCATATCAGCCCTACAATTTCTAGCCCGTTTGGCATCTGTGCATGAAGCATTAAAGAACAATTTCAATTCTCAGATAAAAACAGCAACACTGTCTGCTCACTGCTCTGCTTCCCCCGACCCCTCCCAAGTTGATATAGACTCTACCTGTGTTCTGTTATATTGCTATTTCATTAGTTTATCCCAAATTCAATTTTATGACAGTGAATGCACTGGCATGAATACTGGCTGCTACACTGAAACACATACTGTAACAGTAATATCAGAGAATGTACAGAAGGAATTGAAATGTAAAAATAGGATAAACGTTTGAATATTAGGATTCGAAAGGTGGTTATCACCCACACTCAGACACAGAGCAGAATCTGACCTTCTGCGTGTCGCATCAGGAGAAGTAAAAACATGAAATCTTTGACCTTGACTGCAGGGATTATTGATACAACAGCAATAACATTAACAACTTGCATTTGTAGAATCCATTTGAGGTGGTAAAATGTCCAAGGCGTTTCATGGGAGTTCACTCAGGCATAACGTGACACCGAGTCAAACCAGGAGATTGTTGGGCAAGGGCCTGATCAAAGAATTAGATTGGGCAGAGTGCTTTAATGGAGGAAAGAGAGATGCTGAGTGTTAGGGAGGAATTCCGGAGCTCAGGGCCTAGGCATAGAAGGCAAGGCCATAAATGGCAGAGTGATTAAAATTGTGACTTCACAAGGGGCTAGAATTGGAGACGGACAGTTCGATTTTGGAGGGTTAAATGGTAGAGGAGCTCAGAGAAATAGGCAGGGACAAAGCTCTGCAGGGATTTGAACACAAGAATGGGAAGCTTAGCCTATAAACACCAACAGAGAATTTTGGTAAAATCTACAGCTGCCATTGACCCTTCCAGAAAACACTTGCAGTAATTTTTTTTGCTAACATGGTATTTAACAATATTGCCTGTACTTTACAAAACAGTCTGGAGATGGAAACAAATTATTCTGCACACGTCTAAGCAAAGGAACTTTCTCTTGGGGCATGATTGCTGAAGATGAGAGTGAAAGATAATAGATTAATTAAGACAAAACTGGGAAACCACCTTGGGTTACAAATTTAGGATTAAAATTTTAATGACTACTTTATATTTCAGAATTTATATGAAATGAGAACTGATTAGGGGCTTCGAAGCTCGTTAATTCAAAGTTACTGCCACTAAAGAAAATGTCACTCGCTGAGATAAAAGCAGATTGGCAGAGGTAGTAATAGGGGATTAACATCATTTGAACAATGCAAATTGCATTTCTGGGGCTGGAGGTTTCCACCTGTCTGGGGCCTGCCAATTGTCTACAATGCCTGGAAAAGTAATGACTGAGGATATGTCGGCATGCCATTAGGCCAGTCATATAAAGTAGATGCAGAAAACACATGATTATTAGGCCCCAGGCCTCACTTCAACCTGACCATTTGCTAACAGGTGCTGTGCCAGAGGAGTCTCTGTCCTCAGGGAGGCTGACGGCAGCTGCAGGTGGCTCCTAGCATGGGTGAAGGAAATGAGACAGATTGTTGGGGGGCAGGGATTGGAACGAGGCAGATTGTGGGAGGGATAGGGATGGTGAGGTGAAGTGCAGGGAGGGAGAGGGGAACCGGTGTGTGGGGAGGGGCTGTGTTGGGAAGGGGAGGTGTTGGAATGAGGGGGGGTGGTGTTGGAATAAGGAGAGCGGGAGGGATGAGGTGGAGCTTTTTTTATTCCTTCACAGGTTGTGGGCATTGCTGGCTAAGCCAGCATTTATTGCCCATCACTAACTGCTCTTGTGCGGGGATAGAAGGGGCAATGGTGTGTGGAGAGGGGAAGGAGTGTGTGGGGAGAGGTGTGTGGGAAGCAGGAGGGATGAGGTGGGGTGTGGGGATGAGGTGGGGTGAGGTGTCTGTGGGGGGGAGGGGTTGTGTTGGAGTGGGATGAGGCAGAGCATGGGGAAGGGGAAGGATATGAGTGGAGGCGGAAGGAGTGAGTGTGGGAAGGAGTAGTAATTATGGTTTTATTCAGTATGTAATGTACCTTTAAGGATAATATTTGTTAAGGAAGATCACATGATCTGTAGTAACCAATAGGAAAGCAGTGCAGGCTACCTCAGATGGTAGTGTAGAGTTAGAGTTGGAGTTGAAAGCACATGTGTAGTTGCCGCTGAGTATATTATAAATAAACTTAATGTTTCCACTCAAGAAATGAGTACAGGTCAACTTTATTATTAATAGGAGCAATTCGGCCACACTACAACAAACTGGTGATGAGAATAAAACAGGATTGAATAAAAGAAATCAAGTGAGGAAGAAACCGGCACTGTACCTTGCCCAGCAATTGCAAGTAGTAAACTCTGTTAGATTTGAAGAATTTATCCTCTCTCAAAATGGGAACTATTTGGGAGAATTGATCCTTTTGAACTAGCCACAGACAATTGGTCTCATTACATAGAACGTCTCACGTTCTTTTTCAAGCGAACAAAATTACGGGGGAAGAGAAGAGGTGAGCAATCCTCTTAAGTACTTCTGGGATCAAAACCTACAGTTTGATTTGAAGTTTGACAGCACCCAGTGCCCCAGATACGAAAAATTTCAATGAATTGGTGGACCTCGTGGAGGGTCATTTTCAACGAAAGCCCTCAGTAATGATGCAGAGGTTCATGTTTAATTTGTGAAATAGAGCCCTGGGAGAGACAATTGCATGCTGCGTGGCAAATCTGAAGCAGCTAACAGAACATTGTGAGTTTGATACGACTCTAAACAATATGCCCAGAGATTGTTTTTAGTGTGTGATGTGAATGAGGGCATTATTCAGAACAGATTATTGTCTAAAGTGAACTTGGATTTCAGGAATGTGCTAGAGGTATGGAAAGTGCAGTAAGAGATTCAAAAGCAATATGTAAAATGATACTGTCCTCCACATCGGATGGGAAACCTCACCTGAAAAGGACGCAACACTGCAAGACTCTGCTGAGAAGTGGGGAACAGCTCCCACTAGCTGAAGAATAAAGAAAAATAACTTAGCAGCAAAATTGAAGAATAATTTTAATAGAGGTGGAAACAATCAGTCTTTTAGTGATTGGCAGTTTAAGAACACCGAATGCTGCTGTTGTCACAGAAATGGGTATATAATGAGGCAGTGCAAGGAAAGATTCAAGCAGGCTTGTAAACAAAAGAAGACCAATGAAATTTACAATGTAGAAGAGCCTGAAATAACATATTCAGACATTTACTCATTGTTTAATCTGAAAGTTGGAAAGACAGAACCAATATTTGTCACAGTGAAAGTAAATGGCAGACCTGTTAGAATGGAAGTGGGTACGGGAGCTTCCACTACAGTAATTGGGGAACATACCTTTGGACATTTGAATAATGGTGAACATCAATTAAGTTTAGAAGAAACAGCCACCAAGCTAAAAACATACATAGGTCAAGACATTCAAGTAAAAGGCATAAGTAGAGAAACTGTCCATTACGGAAGCCAGTCAAGAAATCTACCAGTGTTGGTATTGAGAGGCAGAGGGCCAAGTCTTTAAGGGTGAAATTGGCTAAGGGAAATCAACCTTGATTGGCCACTGAGATTCCAAAAGGAACCTGGAAGCATTCCTGCTCTGAAAAAGGAGTGTGTAAGGACGCAACAACCTGAAGAAATGCAGACTGTCTTAAGCCAAAACCTGGAAGAACATCAGGAGAAACTTGAAGAGACCCTGCTTGATGACAGAGTTTGAGATGAGGTGAGCAACCATTGCAGGGAAAAAGAAAACCTGCTGAAAGACCTTCACACACAACAAGATTCCCTCAGGTCAGAGTTTTTACCTCTGGAAAAGTCTGAAGAGAAACAGAAAGAATTCAGCACCTCCCTGAACAAACTGAAGGATGAGTTGGTAGAGAAGACACAATAATGTTCAATTTTCCAGGAGGCAGCAAACAAATACAAAAAAAGAAATGGAGGAGCTGAAGAATCAGCTAAATGAAGCCAAAGAGGTTTTGGAAGCAAAAGTCACAGAATTTTCCAAGAAGCAGTCAGGGTTATTAAATTTGGGCGACTCAACTATTGAGTTCAGACAAGTTGAGCTGGTATCTGAGAGAAGCCTGGCTAGTAGTGAAGTCAAGAAGAAAGTTGAGATTAAAGTCTGCACTAGAAAGAAAAAGACATGTAGAAAGAAGATACAGAAATACTAATAAGACTTTAATTCTGGCAGCATGCAAATACACTTTCGTACATCGGCCTGGAAATCAAATCGCAAACGCCGATGCCCTCAGTCGTTTGCCTTTACAAGAAAATGATCAGCACGTCCCAGTTACACAGGAACTTGTTTTACTGTTAAATTTCTTAGATTCCTCACCAACAGATCAGAGACTGGACAAGTGGAAACCCAGTCCTATCTCAAGTACGAGAACAAGTGCTACATGGTTGGTCACAGTAGCCTGTACCTGATGAAATGAAACCGTACTGCAATAGAACCAGCCAGGATGGCATCCTATTGTAGGGAGCATGAGTGATAGTTCCTCCAAAGGGAAGGGAGCCACTTTTAATTGAACTACATAGTGCCCATCCAGGAATTTCCCGAATGAAGACCATAGCTTACAGCTATCAATAGTGGCCTGGGATGGATGGTGAAATAGAGAGTTTAGTAAAGCACTGTGTGCAATGTCAACAACTGCAAGAGTTGCCAGTGACAGTTCCATTACATCCATGGGATTGACCAGGTAGACCCTGGGTGCAGTTACACATTAACTATGTTGGACCTTTCCTGGGAACAATGTTTCTGCTCATTGTTGCTGCCCATTCAAAATGGTTGGACGTATATGAGGTGAAGTCACTAACGTCGGGTGCTACAATTGAGAAAATACGTCAGAGTTTTGCCATTCACGGACTACCTGGAGTAATTGTTTCCAGTAACGGCACGGCATTTACAAGTGCTGAGCTTCCACGGATTATCAGCCTCAAAGGTATCAGTCATGTGAAAACGGCACCGTGCCACCCTTCCTCAAATGGACCCGCCAAAAGGGCAGTTCAAACTTTCAAGGCAGGCATGGAAAAGCTAACTGGTGATTTCCTAGCAACCAAGCTAGCACGCTTCCTTTTTTATTATAGGACTACCCCTCACACAACAGCAGGTGTCACAACCTGCGGAGATATTGTTGAAACATCATCTCAGGGCAAGATTCAGCTTAATAATGCTGAAGGGGGAGGCGATGATGAAGTGGTCATTGTGGCTGGAGGAGTAATCCAGAGACCCAGGGTAATGCTCTGGGGACCCGGGTTCAAATTGTGGGGAATTTTCATCGGAGAACATGGCCCTTTGGCTGTAAGGTGGTGTTCCCCCCCCCGCCACCCACCCCACCACCCCCACCACCCCCCACCACCAACCCCACCCCACCCCTTCCACCCCCCGCCTCTGACATTAGCTAGACAAAAAGGTATGTAAGGATAACTTCTTGCTGCTTGTGAGCCAACCTGGGTCAGTTGAGAACAGAGGTAATAGGCTGAGCTAGTTAATAATGTAAATCGGTGTAAGATAGGGACAGATGTTGACATGGGTTGTATGTGTGTTTAAAACAATTGGAATCGTCTGGGCATTGTGAACACCCATAACCTTGTTAAGGGAGGGAAGTTAAAGAGAGATGGATGTCGTAAGTAGACAAAAGTAGACTATCAATATTCATCGGAGTTCACCTCCGGCTGCACTGTAACATGAACTTGACGCTGTACAATCGTTAATATGAAATGGGAAGCAATCTCTGCATATTGTTTACTATCTCCGCTGTATTATTAGCTATAGCAATGAATGAAATTGTCTTACTATAAAAACTGGTTACATGCTTGTATTCGTTAGATGTGACTCTGGTGTAGTCCACATCTCTCGTTGCAACGATAATAAAATCAACTGTGTCTTCGCCTCCAGCCAGGGTCTCGTGGCTTTCTCTTGTTTTCTCTAGGCCACACTAATTCAACAGGAAGGCCTCAGCAAATTAATAGACCCCCAAGAAGTGTAATTGAGAAATCCCCCAACAGAATCCGACCATGGCAGATGGTGAGATTTGAATTCAATAAAAATCTGGAATTAAAAATCCAATGATTACCTTAAACCATTGTTGATTGTAATTAAAAACCCACCTGGTTCACTAATGTCTTTTAAGGAAGGAAATCTGCAGTCCTTACCTGATCTGGTCTACGTGTGACTCCAGATGCACAGCAATGCGGTTGATTCTTAAACGCCCCCTGAAATGGCCTAGCAAGCCATTCAGTTGTGACAAACCGCTACAAAGCCTCAAAAAAAATAAATGAAACCGGATGGACCTCCCGACATCAACCTAGGCACTGGAAATGACAACGGTAAACTCAGCCCTGTCGAATCTGCAAAGTCCTCCTTACTAACATTTGGGCACTAGTGAAAAATTTGGGAGAGCTGTCTCACTGACTAGTCAAGCAACAGCCCAACATAGTCATTCTCACAGAATCATATCTTAAAGATAATGTCCCAGACACCACCATTACCATCCTTGGGTATGTCCTGTCCCACTGGAAGGACAGGCCCAGCAGAGGTGGTGGCACTGTGGTATACAGTGGGAATCCTTAATATCAACTCTGGGCTCCATGAAGTGTCATGGCATCAGGTCAAACATGGGTAAGGAAATCTTCTGCTGATTACCATGTACCGCCCTCCCTCAGCTGATGAATCAGAGCTCCTCCATGTTGAACACCACTTGGAAGAAGCACTGAGGGTGGCAAGGGCACAGACTGTACTCTGGATGGGTCTTTCATGTCCATTGCCAAGACTGGCTCTGTAGCACCACTACTGACCCAACTGGCCAAGTCCTAAAGGACATAGCTGCTAGATTGGGTCTGTGGCAGGTGGTGAGGGAACCAACAAGAGGGAAAAACATACTTGACCTCATCCTCACTAACCTGCCTGCTGGAGATGCATCTGTCCATGACAGTATTGTTAGGAGTGACCACCGCACAGTCCTTATGGAGATGAAGTCCCGCCTTCACACTGAGGATACCCTCCATTGTGTTGTGTGGCACTACCAACGTGCCAAATGGGATAGATTTCAAACAGATCAGGCAATTCAAGACTGGGCATCCATGAGGCGCTGTGGGCCATTCTGCCAGGGCCACTCAGCTCCTGACCTCATTAAAGCTTGGCTCAAACATGGACAAAAGAGCTGAACTCCCGAGGTGAGGTGAGAGTGACTGCCCTTGACATCAAGGCCGCATCTGACTATGTGGCATCAAGGAGCCCTAGCAAAACTGGAGTCAGTGAGAATCAGGGGGAAAACTCTCCGCTGGTTGGAGTCATAGCTAGCAGAAAGGAAGATGGTTGTGTTTGTTGGAGGCCAGTTGTCTCAGCTCCAGAACATCACTGCAGGAGTTCCTCAGGGTAGTGTCCTTGGCTCAACCATCTTCAGCTGCTTCATCAATTCGCGTTATACAAGTGCCAGGCAATGACCATCTCCAACAAGAGAGAATCTAACCATCGCGCCTTGACATTCAATGGCATTACTATCATTTAAGACCCCACTATCAACATCCTGGAGGTTGCCACTGACCAGAAACTGAACTGGACTAGCCATATAAATACTGTGGCAACAAGAGCAGGTCAGTTGCTGGGAATCCTGTGGCAAGTAACTCACCTCCTGACTTCCCAGAACTTGCCCACCATCTACAAGGCACAAGTCAGGAGTGTGATGGAATACTCCCCACTTGCCTGGATGAGTGCAACTCCAACAACACTCAAGAAGCTTGACACCAGCCAGGCTTGATTGGCACCATATCCACAAACAATCACTCCCACCACCACCGGCACACAGGGACAGCAGTGTGTGCAATCTACAAGATGCACTGCAGGAACTCACCAAACCTCCTTAGGTTGCATCTTTCGAACCTACGACTACTACCATCTAGAAGGTCAAGAGCAGCAGATAGATGGGAACAACACCATCTTGAAGTTCCCCTCCAAGCCACTCACCGTCCTGACTTGGAAGTATATCACCATTCATTCACTGTCGCTGGGTCAAAATCTGGAACTCCCTCTCAAACAGCACTGTGGCTGTATCTAAACCACATGGACTGCAGCGGTTCAAGAAGGCAGCTCACCACCACCTCCTCAAGGGCAATTAGGGATAAGCAATTCTGCTGACCTAGTCAGCGATGCCCACACCCCATGAATGAATTAAAAAACAACTTCCACCCATGCCTCCTTAAAATTCCAAGGAGGATCCTAAATCAATCTTTTGCAGGCCAATTTGCTTGCTCGGCAGCTCAGTTCAAGTGGGTGCTATGTCCGCAAAGATAGGCCGCTATCAAAATGGCAGCAGCTGGATTGCCAGTGTTTAAAGGGGAGAATTTTATTGACACCATTTTGAGGCCCACATTGCCCATTACAGCTGGCTTTGTTGAATTAAAATTGATCCTTTAAACCCATTAAGTGCTCCATTTTATTTAAGCCCTGTTTTTTCACTGTCCAGGTTTATAAAAGCAGACTAAAAGGCAGGTAAGCCTTGTTTGCTTCTGATGTGGAATTAGCTGATCTTAACCATGTTGGTGCCTCTTGCTTAATCCAAGTTTCCTACTTGTGATCACTATCATGCAGTTATGAGAGTATTTGGCAAGTGCAAGATTAGACTTAATCAGTGATGCTGTCCACAGCTTAATAGCATTCACTGCCCAAACTCACACAGAAAAATTGACTGCTTGGACAGGATATGGAGTATCTATCAGATTCTCCAGCTTGAGTCAGTGCCTTAAATAGAGGAAGATACAAAACTAGAACGGGAAGGGAATTGATTGAATTCGATTGCATGATGTTGTTTATTATAGGAGGAACAGTATGATACAGACTCCCTAAACATAAATACAAGACAAACATTGGCAATCCCGATCCAAGCATTGGCACGTTCCTGGACTCCGTCATGGACTGAGCCCAGGAAACAAGAGAACAACTCCAGCTGCAGCTCTCTTCCCATCCTACTTCCACAGGTCCCAATGATGCCAGTATGGAAGAGCTTTGGGAAATGGCCAAACCTGTGATCCAAGAGATATGCACCCAGGTTGTCGGTTTTGAACTTCACAGGCACCATGACCGGTTCAACAAGAATGATAATGAAAAATGCAGAATTCTAGATTGTGAAAATCTCCTACATAACAGCAGAGATATGAAGAATATTTACTTTTTAAATTCACAGTTCAGAGAAAGTCATCAAGAAGAAGTGGTGGGTGCAGTAGGCAAATGAAACCCAGCCCTACGCAGAACTGTATTACATGTGTAGCTTCTTCCAGGCCACCAAGACTATCTAAGGTCTAAAAACAAACAGTCCCTCACCCTTCCAAGCCGAAAATGACAAAATCTTCTCAAAGACAGTGCAGCTATCAGAGACTGTTAGAAAGAGCACAACTGGAACCTTTTCAATCAGGAGTCAACAGTATCAGACAAGACCATCAAAACTATTCCTCAACAACTTAAGAGATCAAATTTGGGAATGATGCCAACACTTGCTGAGATACAAAAGACTTTCCAACAGATGAAGAAGAAGGTGTGTGTGGTGTGGGAAACATTCCTGCAGAGATCTATAAAGCTAGTGGTCATGAACTCTCACTCAAACTCTCAGATCTTTTTACAAAAATCTAGGAAGATTCTGCATTGCCATCATTTTTCACTTTTGAAGAAGGGTGATAAGTTCATTTGTGGGAACTATAGAGGCATATCCCTTCTGTCCACTGGGGGAAGACTTTCATCTGAATCCTCCTGAATCACCTCCTACCCGTCAGCAAAGACATACTTCAGAGGGCCTATGTGGTTTCCAGCCATCCAGGAGAACCGCATTTTATGATCTTTGTTGCTCAATAAATCCAAGAAAAGTGGAGCAATGCAAACACGTGACCTTCATTGATTTGTCAAGGGCCTTTGACTCCATTAACAACGAAGCTCTTTGGAAAGTCCAGCAAAATATGTTACTATCATGCATGACAGCAACCATCCTTTGCAATGGATTGGAGACCAAGTCCTTTCATATTCAGATGGGTGTCAAGGCTGTATGATTACACCAATTCACTTCAATATCTACCTCAGCCTGGTCATGGAACTCATTCATGACCAACTTCTACAAGAGGTCATAGGAATATTGGAACAGGAGAAGGCCATTCAGCCCATCGAGCCTGCTCCGCCATTCAATGCAATCATGGCTGATCGAACACTTCAATGCCTTTTACCCACACTATCCCCAAAGCCCTTTATGATATTGTAAATCAGAAATCTATCAATCTCCATCTTAAACATACTCAATAACTGAGTTTCCACGGCCCTTTGTGGTAGAGAATTCCAAAGATTCACAACCCTCTGAGTGAAGAAATTTCTCTTCATCTCAGTCCTAAGTGGCTTTCCCCTTATTTTGAAATTGTTCCCCCTGGTTTTAGACTCCTTAGCCAGGGGAAACATCTTACCTGCATCTACCCTGTCCATTCCTTTAGGTATTTTGTAGGTTTCAATGAGATCAACCTCTCATCCTTCGAAACTCTAGAGAATAGTTTCTATTTCTATTCAAATTCATGTTTGAGTTTCAGCTCGACAGGGAGTTTTCCAAACTCAACAGGCTGAGGGCGAAGACTAAGGTGACCCTCCAGCACGTCCATGACTTATAATATGCTGACAACTGCCCAATTGTGGCCCAAACTGCAAGAAACATTCAGACCACCCTCAAAATCTTCAACTCCGCATGCAAAAGAGCCAGTCTCTCATGCAACATCAGCCAGCCCTCCCCAGCTAGCACCTACACCTCCAGCTATTGTTATTGATGGGGAGACTTTAGAACACATCTCATTTCTCAGCAACTACTTTTCTCAAAAGGTCACCATTGAAGAGGAGATGTAGCACAGAAGCAGCTGTGCCTGCACAGCTTTCCAAAAATTGTGCATCTGGGTCTTTGTCCTCCATAAGAGGGCAAAGGCTTTAGTCTACAATGCTGTTGTTGTTACCATCCTTCTATATGGCAGTGAGACTTGGGCCACCTACCAAAGGCATGTCCGGGTGCTGGAGAATTTCCACCAGTGGTGTCTCTGCAGGATACTCAAATCAAGTGGGAAGACAGGTGAAAAAACGCCAGCATTCTCACCAAATCCAAGTCCTCCTGCATCGCAACCAGAATGATGCAAAATCAACTCCGCTGGTTTGAATACTGTAACCACATGCCAAGCATTCAACTTCCAAAACAGATTCTCTTTTCACAACTTAAGGATGTCACCCGATCTCAAGGAAGGCAGTGAAAATGCTTTAAGGAAACTCTGAAGGCGTCATTGAAAAGGGGATAGATTGACACTGATGTGTGAGAGGAACTTGCCACAAACCATACCATGTGGTGGCACCTCCTCCAGCAAGCTACAACACAATCAGAAACACACTGCCTAATCTCTGCTGAGGAGAAACAATGGAAATGAAATGGGAGAGGGAGAACTCTGGCCCACCCCCCCACTTCCTCGGGGTGACTCTTGCCCTCTCTGCCCAATGATCTGTGACTCCAGGGCTGTTCTGCTGAGTCACCTGAGGACACACAAATCATAACACCTGGCAGTTTTGAACTGACGATGACAACAATGAATACAAAACATTTGGTACAATGTAATTCAGGTATAAATACACCCATGTGTGCATTTAGACCAGAGAGTATGACAACACTTCACCCAGCTTCACCCAAAGTATAACCTTAACTCACATCTCTGAGTCAGAAGACTTGAGCCATAATCTAGGCCAACATGTCAGTGAAGTATTGAAGGAGTGCTTCACTGTCAAAGGTGTTGAATTTTAAATGAGGCATTAAACCAAAGCCCCATCTGCCCTCTCTAATGAACGTAAAAGATTCCATGACACCATTGGTAAAAGAGCATGGGAGTTCTCCCTGGTGTTCTGGCATGAAATTAATCCATCATCCAAATCACTAAAACAGATTATCTGCTCTGTTACCACATTACTGTTTGTGGGGTCTTGCCATGCACAAATTGGTAGCTTATTTCCTATGTTACTAAAGTGAGTACACTTCAAAGGCATGTCATTGGCTACAAAGAGCTTTGGAGTACCCTGCACTCATGAATTGAGTTATACAGAAGCAAATCTTTCCTTTATAAAGTTGTTTAAAAAAAAATCGAAGCTGTCTATAAAATTAATTTTGAATCTTTACACCATTAAGGACCTGAACAAAAAGTTAGCCAGCATTTGAATTCAAGGATTTGTAAGTCCCAGACCCAAAAAAGAATGAAAATGGAGGCAGCAGTAAAAAGTAGACCTCCCAGTTCTCAATGGGTAGCCTTGTCAGGAATCACATAAAGTTAGCATGCAGGTACAGAAGGGAATGAGGAAGACAACTAGAATGTTGGTCTTTATTGCAAGGGGGCTGGAGTATAAAAGTAGGGAAGTCATGCTACAGTGTATAAGGCATTGGTGAGACTGCACCTTGAATGCTGAGTACCGTTTTGGTCTCCTCATTTAAAGAAGGATATTGCATTGGAGACAGTTCAGAGAAGGTTCACTAGGTTGATTCTTGCATTGAAGGGATTGCCTTATAGGGAAAGGTTGAGCATATTTGGCCTATCCTCATTGGAGTTTAGAAAAATGAGAGGTGATCTTTGAATGAGGGGTGATCTTATTGAAACATATAACATTCAGAAGGGGCTTGATGGGGTAGATGCTGAGAGGATGATTCCCCTTGTGAGGTATTCTATAACTAGGGGGCACAGTTTCAAAATAAGGGGTCTCCTATTTAAGATGAAGATGAGGATGAAGTTCTTCTCTCGGAGGGTCATTAATCTTTGGATACCTTTACCCCAGAGAGCAGTGGAGGCTAGGTCATATAATATGTTCAAGGCTCTTAGGCAGATTTTTGATCAAAGAGATGTATTGCTCAATGATTTAATTTGATTGTTTTGGTTGGTTCACTCATTTATGTTGACTGTACTTCATTGCTTAAGCCTAAGAGTGGAGCTAGAAGAGGTAAGAAAACCGAGGCCAGAGGAAAGGTCCCAGAATCTGGACTAAAAACATGTGTGTAGAAATCCTGCAATTACTGAGATATTTTAAAGTACTGTAAATAAACCTGTTGTAGATTTAGAACTAGTGGCACCTCTGCATTGCTCTGAGATAAACCAGATATAAAATACACAGCAAAGCAGTGATTACAATATACAAGCAAGGTAAGAGTTAAAAGAGGTAAGCAGCAAAGTGAAGTTGAGGCCACAATCATATCAGCCATGGTCTTTTTGAATGGTGGAGCAGACTCAAGGGGCCGAATGGCCTACTACTGCTCCTATTTTTTAAGTTCTTGCATTTTTATGATAAGGGCCTGTCATCCAGATATGCCCTTGAAGTAACTTAGATAGTATTGATGTTAAAATATGTACAATTAAAAAATTTATATAGTTTAGCAATTAAGTTAAGACAGGTGAAAAAATTGTCCCAGAGTATTACTGAAAACCAAAACAAAAACATCTTGCTATGAAAAGCAAACTGTGGATGCTAGAAATCAAAAACCAGAACAGGAAAGGCTGGAAAACACTCAGCAAGTCAGAAAGTGTCTGTGGAGAAAGGAAAAAAAGTTAAAGATTAAAGATCTCTCCAGGCCTTCATCAGAACCACAAGATGTAACATCGCCCATGTCCACACCTGCCTCAGCTTAAATGCTGCTGAACCCCTTATCCAAACCTCTGATATCTCTAGACTTGACGATTCAACCTCTGTAAACTTAAGCTCAGCCAAAGCTCCGCTGCCTGTAACTTAACCCGCACTAAGTCCTGTTCACACATCAGCCATATGCTCACTGACCTACATTGGCTCCAAGTTTGGAAAGAGCCTTGGGGTGGATCTTATGGGGGAGGGGGGATTGGATCACCTGCCCCTCTGAGTTAAAAGTTGGTTGGCACCTCGCTGATGTGAAATCTGGCTGCCCTGCCATTTGAATACACTGGGGGCGGCATAATTTGATCAGAGTGAGGCTACCACCCCTCGGGAAGGCCGAGTTCCACCCAAGAAAACTGCCAGCCAGTCAGATTCGCCAGCAGCTCTGTATTCCCAGCAGTGCCAGAATAGAGTGGCCATTTCTGGGACTACAAATAGTCCTGAGGAAGAAGTAAAGATGGATCCCAGACTTCAGGTAGGTCCAGGGATTTTGGGCGAGTATGGCGGGGACACCACAGTGACGGGCAGGAGAAGTTAGGGGGGTCAGGTTAGAGAGACTTGGGTGGAACAAAGGTACCTTCTTGGGGGCGGTGCCCCTGATGGGCACTGGGTACCACCCCAAAAGGATGTATTTCCCATTTTCTGCCTCCCATCAGCCCATGCAGCGAAAGCCACCAGGCTGCTCGCCATGCACCTGCCTGCCCCCGTAGACTGAAAAATTGTGGTAGAGGTGAAATGCGCTCCTTAAGTGGCAGTTAATCGCCCACCTAAGGGCTTCGATAGGCCTAAATGTGGATGGGCTGCCTTTACCAGTCCCTGTAATATGGCGGAGAGGTTGTGGGTGGGCGGAATGGCAGTGGGCTAGCAATCTGCTTTATTTTACATGCCCTCTACCTTCAAATACATCAGCAGAAGGGGGGGGGGGGGGCAGGAAAATTCACCCTCTTGATTTTTAAATCCCTCCCTATCTCTATAAACTCCTCCAGCACAACAAAGCTCCAAGATCTCTGTGCTCCTCCAATTCTGGCATCTTGCGTAACTCTGATTTCCATCACTCCACCATTGACAGCCCCGCCTTCAGCAATAGCATTTGTTCTGAATGCCCTCCCTAAACCTCTCCCCCTCTCTCCAATTTCTAGATGTTCCTTGAAACCTACCTCTTTGCTGAAGTTTTGCTTATCTCCCCTAATGTCACCTTATATGGCTGGTACCAAAATTTATTTGATAATGCTCCTGCAAAGCAACTTTGAATGTTATGTGACATTAATGGCGCTATATAAATGCAAGTTGTTGTTGATGTAACAGATGAACAGTTTAGAAAGAGAAACAGAATGAGGAGAACAGTGTAGGTGGAAATACCTACACGTACAAGGAGTGAAAAAGAGTAGCATTATCACTTCTGTCATTTAATCATTCCCTGTTCTTTCCCGAATCACTCTACAGGTCGTTCTTTTTTTCTTTTCATTTCTTTCCCCACATCCCTTTTCTTAATTCTGTTCCTTCCAATCAGCTATTCATCTGTAACACCTTGCAGCTCTGACAAAGGGTCGGGGACATGAAACTTCAACCAAAAGGATTTCTCTGCCCAGTTCATCTTGGAGGTTAAGAAAAACTGTTCAGCACAATCTAAAATAGCCACATCTAAATAGCCCAGCGATCTCACTCGACACAACTTTCCAAATAAAGATATGGTTGAAAGAGATTTGCTGTTAAGAAAATGTCTTGAATTTTCCCTAGAGGGACAAAAACAATGTAAGAAATAAATGGGACATGGAAAAATACACCAGCAGATTCATCTATTGAAAAAAGATGCATTGTCCTCTCAATGGAGATTGACATCGGCTCTGGGGAGAATGCACCAACTGAATAATCATCAAGATAAGGATAGATGTGTCTTCTTTCCAAATCAGTGTGGGCAGCTATTGCAAAAGGTTAACAACAGGTATTGAAAAAAGCGGTAGTATATCCCAGCTAGATGGTTTCCCTGATAAGAAATACTGAAGAAATGCTCAGACCCGTGAATATATTTTTCATTTTCAGCCTCTCCTCTCTCTCCACACAGCCCAACACAAAGTAAAAGAAGTGAACATACAAATTAGGGCCAGAAGTAGGCCACACGGCCCCTCATGCCAGGTCTGCTATTCAATAAGATCATGGCTGATCAGAACGTAACCTCAACCCTGCTTTCCTGCCTACCCCCGATAACCTTTGTACAATGCCCAGAGAGCTTCTTGTCATGTAAAGTCACCTGCACTGCGTGCAGAGCAGTTAAGTGCCTGGAATTATTAAATAGAATATGAAGTATGGGAAATGCAGGATAATTGCATTCAACATCCAGTTTGAATCAGTCACCCCCATTATCCTCAATAGTTTGTATCAGGCTTCATTGAGAATCTACCAGCCTCACATCTGTCCTGAGATTTTCCCTCAATAATTTCATTCATCTATCTACATCCTCCAGCCCAGGATCCTGGGCATCTTCATGAGCATAACATTGACTGATTAAAACATTAACACTTCTAGACTGGCATTCCATTCTGCGATCAGCAACATCCAGTATTTAACTCTGCCAAGTTACTACAGATTATAATGTGAAGTAAAGACATCATATTATCACAATTGTGCCACTGCAGTGATACAGCCTTCACCATCATCCTGTCTCGTTAATGGACTGGGAACCCCATTTTAGAGTTACAGCAACACCCTGACCCAACTTGGCCAACGCTACAGTCAATCTCCCCAAAATCACATTCACCCATGCTATGAACTCAAGTGCGATTACAGGTAGTTTTGCAACACAGAATTAGACAAATTCAGCCCAACTTCTCAATGCCAGTATTTATACTCCACGTAAGCCTCCTCACAATCATGTGGGAACATCCATAACTGTCATCATTTCCAATTGATTCTCTCTTTCTCACTCTCTTTCTCTGCTCTGTGTATAGGCAGGCTTCCTTTAAAGGGTAAATTGTAAAGAAAAATGACATTGAGTTACATAGAATATAAGCCACAGAAGTAGACTATTCAGTCCATCTAATCTATGTCAGTGCTTAGGCTCCACGAGTCTCTGCTCAGCCAACCTCATCCATTAATATATATTTCTACTCCTTTCTTCCTCATGTACTAATCTAGAGCAGCTCCCCCTCCCCACTTGAATGCCGTTGTTTTTGAAATAATAGGTATATGTGGGGATCTCTTTAGGGAATCCATTCTCCCCTCTGAGAAATTTTTAGTGACAAACAAAGCTTTAGAAAGAATTCAAAAGGCATGGTCAATTTAAAATGGTTTGCCGATGTCAGTGGTGTATGACATATCCTTGTCAGTATTGGGTTAGATGTGAACTAAAAAAATGTTGGAAATATTCAGCAGGTTAGGCAGCATCTATGGAGAGTGAAACAGAGTTAACACTTAAGGTTGATGACATTTCAAGTGTGGCTGGTCTGAGCAATGAACCAGCAATCAACAGCGTACAAGGACAGGAGTAGGCTATTTAGCCCCTTGTGTCTGCTCTGCCATTCAATGGCCTAACACCAGAACCGGCATTGGCCATCCAGTCTTGCCTCATTATTTAACCTTGGAGTCCAGGTATTATTCTCATAAATCTACTCTGCATCCAAGGCTAGTATATCCTTTCGAAGGTGTGGTGCCCAGAACAGGTCATGGTCTAACCAGGGCTTTGTAAAGCTGAAGCATGACTTCTACCCCCTTGTATTCTAGTCCGCTAGGTATAAAGGTCAGCATTCTGTGGCCTTTTCGATTGTTTTCTGTACCTGGTCATGACATTTTAATAATCTGGGTGCATTGGAGTCATTGTAGGAAACTGAGGAGTTGGAGTGATTGACATAGAATCATACAGCACTGAAGGAGGCTCTTCAGCACACCGTGCCTTTACTGGCTATCCAATTTGCCCTTCTCATGTCTTTTTTATTCTTTCATGGGACGTGGGCATCACTGGTAAGGCCAGCATTTGATGCCTGTCCCCCAATTGCCCTTGAACTGAGTGTCTTTCTAGGCCATGTCAGAGGATAGTTAAGATTCAATCACATTGCTGTGGGTCTGGAGCCAACATAGGCCAGACCAAGTAAGGATGGCAGATTTCCTTCCCTAAAGAGCATTAGTGAATTAGATGGGTTTTTAACAACAATTGATGCTGGTTTCATGGTCAACATCACTGAAACTAGCTTTCAATTCCAGGTCTATTAATTGAATTCAGATTCCACCAGCTGCCATGGTAGGATTTGAACCCATGTCCCCAGAGCATTAGCTTGGGTCCCTGGATTACTGCTTCAGTGATAATACCACCATCTCTCCACAAAAAGCAAAAACAAAGAACTTTCACCTTGCACAATCTCAGAACATTCCAAAGCAATACACAGAGAATGAAGCACTTTGGAAATGCAGTCACTGTTGTACCGTAGGAAATGCAGCAGCCAATTTGTTCACAATAAGATCCCACAAACAGGAATATGGTAATGACCAGATATTTTATGTGATATTGGTTGAGGCATAAATATTGGCCAGGGCACTGGGGAGAAATCCCTTGGTCTCCTTCAAAATAATGCAATTTTTGACATGTTATGCCCACCTAAGAGGGCAGAGAGGATCTCAGTTTAACAGCTCATCCAACAGTGCAGCGCTCCCTCAGTACAGCACTGAAGTGTCAGCCTGGAATGTTTGCTCATGTCTCTGGGGTGGGTCTTGAACCCACAACCTTCCACCTCTGAGGCAAAAGTGCTACCCACTGATCCATGGTTGGCATCTAAAGGATATGCATTAAACCATAGAGCCCAGGCTGGTGCCGAGTTAAGCAAGTATACTCCAATCTGTGGTAAATGAATTGAACTTGGAGCTAGAGAGCCAAGAAAACAATGAGTCAAGTTTGCTACTCCTTTATTGCCATCTAATGACTCTGACTGGCAAGTGTAAATGCCAAGGGGATATTGATTACAGAGAAGTTCAATCTTGGCTATGATACTCTGCACCGTGAATATTGTCCACACATGTTGAATTGTCTAAACTCTGAGCATGAGAATGTGCAACTGCCAGAGAGTGGAACAACATTCCAACAAAAGATGCAGCTTTCAGACTGTGGGAAGAGTGGGAATGTCAGGAAGGGGAAGCTGGGGGAGATTCATCAATGCACAGATTTTAAAGGACATTGACAACAAACACAGGCAACAGAAGCACAGAGACAACATTAACTCCCAAATGCCCGGAACTCCACTTAATTTACATTTGTGGCTTCCCTTTATTTTCATTATATAGCAATAAGTTCATTGTAATATTCTGCATGGAAATCTCCAAACTGTGAATCCAGTTCCAGTCAAAAAAGAAAGAATTGTGCCCAGGTCATATCAAACACTTCGAATCCTCAACTCGTGAGGTCAGGAGGGACAACAGGAGCCTGGCTGAACACTAGTTCCTTTCAGACCCATGTACGTCCTGTGGGGAAGGTCACCTGAGGTAGCAAATCTAGTTAACAATAACTACTTGCAAACTCCTGGTCATGAGTGCAAAACAGGAAATGCTGAATTGGCTATAAATATAAGCATGAACTCTGATCACCTGTCACTTTAATTCTCCACCTTGCTGTCACGTTGACCTCTCTGTCCTCAGCCTCCTGCAATATTCTAATGGAGTTCAAGGCAAAATTGAGGAACAACACCTCATCTTTTGATTCAGCACTTCACAGCCTTCTGGACTCAACATTGTGTTCAACAATTTCAGAAGGTAATCACTGCCCCCATCTGTTTCCCTATTCTTTGCAGCTGTTCAGCATTCTGCCATGCACACCTCTTCTAGACAAATCTTTTGTATCTTAAATTGTCCCATTACCATTCTCTTTAGCTCTGCAAACAAACTCTTCTGTTATTTAATATTTTCCATCTTCCACTCTATCACAGACCTTACCTTTTGTTCTGTCCACACTTCCCAACATCAACCACTTAAAACCGATTGAATTTCTAGCTTTTACCAATTCTGGGGAAAGGTTATTGACCTGAAACATTGGCCTGGATTTCTGCAATGATGAAATCTCTCAAAAACGACTGTTGAAAGTGTCAAGCTGAGCTGTCAAAGGGGGCTGTCAAGCTGACAAGACATTTAAAACTCCTTTAGCTCTTTGAATAAAACTGTCCAGTGTTAAAAAAATGATTGCTTGCTATTTCACTCTGTCTGTTGAAATAAGCCTTAGGGTTCCCATTACTGGCTCAGCGCTGCATCACTAATTTCACAACTGTCCATCACAGTCTATCACAGTGGGATGCCTGTAATTTCACAGTTTAATTGACATCTCCAGGTGGTTATGGAATTTTTGAAGTGGGACCATGAATTCCAATGCTTGTTTTTATAAGGAATTATGCAATTAAATGAAATGTTTATTGTTATAAAGGATAATGTAGTTGAAAGAATGTAATTACAGGAAATGAGTTTTTATGAAAGATGTTTTTGGTTAAAAAAAGTTCGCAATAAACACTTGGAACTTTATTTTATTTAATGTCAACATGGGTCCTGAGGTCCGCCCGTGGTGGATACTGGGTGAGTTGGTAGATGAAAGGGCAAAGGGTGTTGGGTGGGGGCATGGGTTGACACGAATTAGCACTAAGTTGGCCTAAGAACTATAAAGTACCATGAGGTATGGACAGGGGCATAAGTTGGCACAAAGGGTGTGAGGGAGAATAGGGGGTGGGCAGAGTGACGTAGATTGACATGGGAGGTATGAGGGCATGGGGAGTGTGTGGGAGAGGTATGAGCTGGTACAAGGGTTGAGGGCTGGAGGGCCATTTTATGTTTTTCTGGTTTTTAAAAACTTTGATACAGTGCTGGATCACCAATCCTACCTCTGCACAGTATCTTTCACACTTGTTCTGGGGTCAGCCGGCCCGACTCCCAGAGAACCCGCTATCCCAGGCAAAATCCCACCTTCTGGGTCACTTTCTCCCAGGCTGGGTTTGTGGATTAGGGAAACGTCCCGACTCTGCGCTCCTGATCCTGGAGTGAAAATCCAGGCCATTAACTCTATTTCTCTCTCTGCAAATGCTGCCAGGCTGTTGAGTATTGCCAGTATTGTCTGATTTTATTTCAGATTTCCCACATTCGCAGTTTTTTGCTTTTGTGTTGTCGTGATGCCAATCGGCTGCCTGATTTACACAGTGCCTGATTTTTTTTCAACTAACTTTAGGGCCTGGAATTTACGGCCCTACTCCAGACATGATTTCAGTAGGGGTGGGGGGCCATCCACTGCCCTCTGACCCATTACCCATAAAACAGTAGGTGGGCGAGCACCGAAATGGCAGCCTACATGCCATTTTTTAAAAAGTGAATGGGCAATTGAGCTTGTTAACAAGTCATTTGACACAACTACTACATTTCTCATGCCATAATATGGTTGACATGGGCAGGAGGGAGGAGTGGAAAGGCTGTTTTTTTTAACCCAATTGGCTAAAAGGTGGGATGGAAAGTGGGGGTATGTCCTTTGGCTGTTGCCCTGTGCACATTGGGCCCCTGCCCCAAGATGTTACCCCCCCTGTTTTGTCACTTCCACCTTGCACCAAAACCCACTCCCCACATGCCCCTTGCTCCCTCCTAGGCTCCCTGATCTCTCCCCATCCAATACATCCATACTTCCACTTTCCTGGATCAATGTTGTCTTTATCCAGTAGTCACTGCCCCTATTTGCTTGCAGACTGAGCAGCGCTGACTATTGAGTTCTAGCACTGCCTGGACTGTTAGTTTTGTCAGCCAATCCCCTCCCACTGAAGGGTGGAAATCCCATTCACTCCTCGTTAAGGCCACCTGAAGCATGATATGGCTGCTTGCGTCATGGCCTCATTTAACGTTGGTCTGTTCAGGACCAACATTTCTTCTGGGGAGGGAGCGAGTAGTATGCACCTTTCCTGTGGAATTCAACCCTAGGCGTCACTTTCCCTCTGTCAGAAGGGTTCAAGCCCTGGTCCAGAGATTTGAGCCAATATTCAAGGCTTACACTCCAGGTACAGGACAGGTGGAGTGCTGCACTGTCAAAGGTACTGTCTATTGGATGAGATGTGAAATCAAGGCAAGTGGACCTAAAAAAATCCCATAACACTACTTGAAGAAGAACAAGGGGGTTCTGCTCAATGCCCAACTCAATATTTACCCCTCAATCAACGTCATTAAACAGATTACCTGGTCATTTATCTCATTCCTGTCTGTAGGATCTTTCTATGCACAGATTTGATGCCATTTCCCACATTACAACTCTTCAAAAATAATTTGTTGGCTGTAATGTGTTCTGGGATCTGAGGCTGTGAAAGATGCGAGATAAACACAAATTCATTCTTTATCTTCCAGTGCATAAGAAGGCCAGGTGCAGAGGGAAAGCAGGCTGTTAATTTCTTACCATCAAGGTTCTTGTCCTCCCTGCCCAGGGCCAATTAGAGAGCAATTTCACAGCATGTAAATTTTTATCTCTAGAATCAGGCATACCTATCCTGAAATGATTGGCTCTCTATCTGGATTTTTCTTAAAGAAGATTGCTTGTAATCTATATGAGGCTTTCAAATGTGGCATATATGTGTAGCAGAGTCAGAATTTGACATATACAGGCTGGGGTGGGAAGGTTGGTGGTGGTTTGTAGATTGTCTTGTGGTCCTAGTTTGACAGCGCTCGAGGACAGAGATTAAGAGCATTGTGGAGAATGGGACTCAAACTGCTATTGGCCCCTTTCAGATTTTTAGATCCTGGTGCGATTCTGCCCCTCTTGTCTCCTCATTCAGGTAAATAAAATGTAGAAGTATTCAAAATCATGAGGGGTCTGAAGAGAGTAGATAGGGAGAAAATGCTCCCACATGTGAAAGGATCGAGAAAGAGAAGGTACAGATTTAAAGCGATTTGCAAAAGAAGCAAAAGAGACATGAGAGAAACTTCGTCAAACAGCGAATGGTTAGGGTCTTGAATGCACTACCTGAGAGCATGGTGGAGGTAGGTTCAATTGGGGTATTCAAGAGGGATGATGATTAGGGATAGATGATTATTTGAAAAGAAATGATCTGCAGGGTCATGGGGAGAAGGCAGGAGAATGTCACTAGGTGAAATGTCCATTCAGAGAGCCAGTACAGACATGATGAGCCAAAAGGCCTCCTTCAACACTGTAACTATTCTTTGATTCTGTGAAAGGTTAAAAAAAATTCTTACCTTCCAAGCAATCCCCATGGGTGGTTTCCAAGTCAAGCCAGAATGAACTGCCTGAGGGCAAGGAGCCAGGACCTCATTTATGTGTTTGGCTCTTTATTTGAATATACAAATTGGGTTTATTTCAGGTGTGGATAAAGGGTACCTTTTTTCCCTTTCCCAATATGGCAGACGATGCATCTCCGGCCATTTTGGGAGCTGGGTTAATGCCAGAAAAAATGGTCATCTTCTCCAAATATTGCAGCTGTATTGTGAAGTGATGCATTCCAGTTTTCTTTTTACATCGAGGACAAGCACAGTTCATTATGTCTGTGGCTTGTGATAGTGTTGTGTCAACAAAAACTGAGACTAATCACTGAGCTGCAGAGAGAAGCACTTTAACCACTGTGTTACACACTTGCCTTATTCCTCTCCTGCTTTTATTTGAATGAGTTTCTTTGCAAAAAATTTAATTATAAAACAATTTTGCTGTTATTAATTCATAACTTCCACACAGCTTTGCAATTTCTTTTCTAGAGAGTGCATTGTGAATACTGTTCAGCGTTATGTACAGTATTTTGATAATATAGTTACAATTGTTTTTACCCTGCAAAATAATCCACAGCGCATTAGGATTGTGTATTACTGCAAAGAATTACTAGAACCTTGAGTCTGCTTTTGACATCCAATATGTTATTAAACCAAAGTGATAAGAAAACAATAAGGCAATGTGTGTGCATGTGAACATATCGTAGCAAACATCACAACTGCAGTTCTCAGCATAAAATAGCGACTATTGTCAAATGGAAAATAAATATACTTTCACTGAAAGGAATTTGAAGGTGAGAAAAAAAATCTAGTTATAAATGATTTTCAGTAGAGGTCCACTGCATTAAAACATGTTAGCCAATATTTTGAAACTCATACCAGAACATTCCCTTATTCAGCTCTGAAATCATAGAAATATCGAAATTTACAACACAGAAGGAAGTCATTCTGCCTATCATGCCTGTGCCACCTCTTTGAAAGACCTACCCAATTAGTCCTCCTTTCCTCTTCTTTTCCATAGCCCTGCATTTTATTCCATTCAAATGGTGAAACAATTCACTTTTGAATGCTTCTATTGAATTTATTCCCATCTTTTCAGCCAGTGCATTCCTGACCATAACAATTTGTTGGGTAAAGACATTTTCCTTCACTGCCCTCTGATTCTTTTGCCAAGTGCTTTAAATCTGTGTCCTCTGGTTACCAACCCAGCCACCAGTTTCTCCTTGTTTAGTCTATGAAAACCTCTCATGATTTTGAGCACTTCCATTACCTCCCTTAAACTAATCTGTTCAAAGGAAAAGAGATTAGAAAGTCTGTGAGAATGATTAGTGAAAATGTTGTGAAGGAGTTTGTAATATTTGGATATATTTTTAATTGATAGTGGTATGTCTCCAGGTTCACTGCTAAAATTAATGTGGTTCAGTTATATCCTGAGGAAGTGACTGGACAATGGGGAGCTGGAATGTGAGTAATTTTAGGAGCTGGTGATCATTAAATAATTATTTCAACTGATATCATTTAGAAAATTTGATTTACCAAATAGTGAATTATTTTTGGTGTGCATCATGTGTAGCTAAGGCACATTATAAAGAAAATGCTTTGCTTTTCACAGAGTCACAGAAATGTTACAGCACAGAAGGCGGCCATTCAGCCCATTGTGTCTACACTGGCTCTCCAAATGAGCAACTCACCTAGTGCCATTCCCTGCTTTCTCCCTGTAACCCTGCAATTTGATTATTGCTGGAGCAGTCAAATGAACTCCCCTTCCTTGATGTTCTAGTTGAGAAATCTGCAGGGTGTTCTCGACCACGATCTACCACAAGCCTACCTTCACTGGTCAATACAAGCATTGGGATTCTTAAAGTTCCACACGCTATAAAATTGGCCTTATTGTCAACCTTGCACATAGGGCCTGAGCCATTTGCTTACCATACAAGCTTGATGCTGAAATAGGGCATATGAAAGGCATCCTGCAGGATAATGTCTACCCTGATCAGATCATTTTGCGCTGTATATCACAGAAACTCATGAGCAGGCCTAATGCTGTCACTTTCAGCCCTGAAAAGCACCCAGTCTACCTCAGATTACCTGGAAGGGCAAGGTATCTCAAAAATTGAAGCTAGCTGTTTCACGCTGTTACTATGCAGTAGCAGCATGAGTGGTATTTGCCATTAACAGGATGCTGCTGTCAAGTCAAAAAGACATTCTGCCTATCACACTAATGAGTTATGTGGTATACGAAATTCACTGCCATTGTGATTCTAGGTATGTAGGCCACATGTCCCAAAGAATGGTGGATCGTATTAAACAGAATGTCCCAGCCGCTGTTAGCAATGGGCAGGTTACAGACCATACCTAACCAGCCTGTGCTCACAAAACTCAAAACACAATATCCAACATTAGATGTGATTCTGCAATTGGACAGCATTTGTTAAATAATCCTCAATGTGCTAAGAATTACATTGAAAACCAATTTAAGATTGTCAGTTGGGCTTGCAATGTGGCGCATTTGCTTGTACTGGAAGCTATGTATATTAATACACAGGGCCCTGTTCATGCAGACAAAAAGAGTGCCTTGTGCCTGTTTCAGCTAAACAAAATAAGTGACAGCCATTCACTGACTCATTGCTCAGGGCAATGCCTTGACCATTCAGGATCAAGCTGCCTGGTTTGAATTTCAAACAATGCTTGGCAGTTAACTGTCCGTCACCATCAATGGTGCATTCCTCATGGCAATGCCACTTTCCAACCAATCAGCACTCTCTTCACATACAGTATTAATTGTTATTTTCCCCTTATATTGGTGTTCTTGCAAGTGTCTGGATGAGTGGAAGACGAAAAGCTTAGACATACCTCTTTTTTTCAGCAATACTCAAGTTCTGCGCTACCAAACGATGATTTGTAACACTCCAGTTCTTCCTTTTCGATCCTTTCATGAGTGATAACAGTTCCTCTTCATCCACTCTGTGAAGACCCTCATGATTTTGAATACCTCTATCCAATCTGCTCTCAACCTTCTCTTCTCCAAGGAAAATAGTCCCAATTTCGCCAATCTATTCTCATAACTGAAGTTCTTCATCCCTGCACCTGTCTACCCATTCCAACAATTTGTGTTCTACACTATTGTCCTCACAGTTCACAATGCTTCCGAGTTTTGTATCATCTACAACTTTTGAAATTGCTCACCAAGGCCTAGGTCATTAATATATAGCAGAAAATGCAATGGTTCCAAACTGATCTGTGGGGAACTCACTACAAACCTTCCTCCAGCCCGAAAATATCCATTAACCACTACCTGTTGTCCAATTTCTCTTCTCATTACAGGTATTTGGTGAATGGATGACCTGTAAGAAACCACTGGGTCTTCAGGACAGGTATATGACAAATTGATCACTTCTCTTTGTAATTTAGCTTTCCATACTTCATCTATGATCCAATCAAGCATAGAGAGATGAGTGAATATGAGCTAACACAAGAGCTCAGGCTTAGGATCCTCATAAAGCAATTGGCCAATTGCCTTCTGCTTGTAATATTAATTAAAACTTTTATGCATATGATTTGAAAAATAGTTCATTGCATTGGCTGAACAACAAATTTGTAAAGTATTAAATCTCTCCAAATCTGACACTTGCTACTGAGTCTAATTTCCTAATACGCTTGATGGTTCCTGCAGGTGAGACTTGGGAGTGGGATTTTTGTTTCATTTTTTCATGGGATGTGGGCGTTGCTGGCTAGGCCAGCATTTGTTGTCCTTGAGAAGGTGGTGGTCAGCTGCCACCTTGAACTGCTGCAGTCCATTTGCAGTTACACCCACAGTGCTGTTAGGGAGGGAGTTCCAGGATTTTGATGAAGGAACAATGATATATTTCCAAGTTAGGATGGTGAGTGACCTGGAGAGGAACTGCCAGTTGGTGGTGTTCCTATCTATCTGCTGCCTTTATCCTTCTAGATTGTAGAGGCTGTAGGTTTAGAAGATGCTGTCTAAGGAGGCTTGGTGAGTTCCTGCAGTGCATTTTGTAGTTGGTACACACTGCTGCTACTGTGCATTGATGATGGAGGAAGTGAATGTTTGTGGGTGCCAATCAAATATGTTACTTTTTCATGGATGGTATCGAACTTCTTGAGTGTTGTGGGAGCTGCACTCATGCAGGCAAATGGAGAATATTCCATCACACTCCAGACTTGTGTCTTATAGTTGGTGGGCAGGCTTTAGGGAGTCAGGTGGCGAGTTACTCGCTGAAGGGTTCCTAACCTCTTTCCTGCTCTTGTAGCAACAGTATTTATATGGCTAGTCCAGCTCAGCTTCTGGTCAATGGTAACTCCCAGAATGTTGATAGTGGGGCATTCAGCAATAGTAGTCCCATTGAATGTCAAGGGGAGATGGTTTGATTCCTTCTTGTTGGGGGTGGTCATTGCCTGGCACTTGAGTGGGGTGAATGTTACTTGCCACTTATCAGCCCAAGTCTGAATATTGTTCAGGTTTTGCTGCATTTGGACACGGACTGCTTCAGTATCTGAAGAGTCATGAATGGTGCTGAACATTGTGCAATCATCAGCGAACATCTCCACTTCTGTCCTTATGGTGGAGGGAAGATCATTGATGAAGCAGCTGAAGATAGTCAGCCATTCAACACTACCCTGAGGAACCCCTACTGAGATTATTGACCTGCAACAACCACAACCATCTTCCTTTGTGCTAAGTATGATTCCAACCAGTGGAGAGTTTTCCACCTGATCTCCATTGACTTCAATTTTGCTAGGGCTCTTTGATGCCACACTTGGTCAAATGCTGTCTTGATGTCAAGGGCAGTCAGTCTCACATCACCTCTGGAGTTCAGCTCATTTGTCCATTTTTGGACCAAGGCTGTAATTAGGTCAGGAGTTGAGTGGCCCTGACTGAATCCAAATTTAGCATCACTGAGCAGCTATTGCTATGTAAGTGCCTCTTAATAGCGCTGTCGATGACACCTACCAACACTTTGCTGGTGACTGATAATGGAGCAGTAATTGGCCAGATTGGGTTGGTCCTGGTTTTTTGGACAGGACATCCCTGGAAACTCTTCCACGTTGTTGGGTGGGTCCCAGTGTTGTAGCTGTGCTAGAACAGCTTGGCTAGTATCACAGGTAATTCTGAAGCACAAGTCTTTAGTGCTAATGCCAAGATTCTCTGAGCACCCAAAGCCTTTGCAGTATCCAGTGCCTTCAGCCTTTTCTTGTCATTACATGGAGTGAATCGAATTGGCTGAAGACTGGCATCTGTGATGCTGGGGACCAAAAGAGGAGGCTGAGATTGATCAACCACTCAGCACTTGTTCCTGAAGATGGTTACAAATGCTTCAGCCTTGCATTTTGCACTGCTATGCAGGGCTCTTCCATCATTGAGGATCAGGATATTTGTGGAGCCTTCTCCTCCAGTGAGTTGTTTAATTATGCACCGCCATTCATGGCTGGATGTGACGGCACTTCAGAGCTTAGGTCTGATCCGTTGGTTGTGGGATCGTTAGCCCTATTGCATGCTGCTTCCACTGTTTGGCATACAAGTAGTCCTGTGTTGTGAACTTCACCAGGTTGACACCTCATTTTACAGTATGCCTGGTGCTGCTCCTGGCATGCTCACCTGCACTACTCATTGAACCAGGGTTGATACCTGGCTTGATGGTAATGGTGTAGTGTCATGAGGTTACAAATTGTGATTGAATAGAATTCTGCTGCTGCACCCACTTTTCAGTTGCTAGATCTGTTTGAAATCTATGCCATTCAGCACGGTGGTCGTGCTACACAACACAAATGGAGGGTATCTCAATGTGAAGATGGGTCTTCGTCTGTGAGGTGGTCACTCCAACTGATACTGTCATGGACAGCATTTCTGACAAGCAGATTGTTGAGGATGAGGTCAAGTATTTTTTCCCTCTTATTGGTTCTCTCACCACCTGCAGCAGGCTCAGTCTAGCAGCTATGTCTTTTCAGTCTTAGGCAGCTCAGTCAGTAATGGTGCTACTAAGCCAGTCTTGGTGATGGACATTGAAGTCCCCCACCCAGAGTACATTCTGCACCCTTGCCACCCTCAGTGCTTCCTGTAAGTGCTGTCCAACATGGAGAAGCACTGATTCATCAGCTGAGGGAATGTAAAAATAGAAGATTTATCCTCGTAATTTTATTTAATATAGGGAGTTAGCTGTCAGACTGTGCTATAATTGAGTTGGAAAACTGGAACCTGAGGCTGAGGGTGTAAAATGCAACAAAGCCAGGTTTGCAAGGTGTGTGATAATGGATCGAGTGTTGAGTGTTGTTATATTCCCTGTTCAATCCTCCTTTCCAGTTAAGTCAATATCAAGGATAATCAAGCTGTACATATAATGAGCAGCCCATTCATTAGTGTCTGGTAAATGTCATCAACAAAGTTAATTTTCACTCCTTGAGTGTCCAAAATTGCAAAAACTGTTTCATTTCCCAGAACTGACATCTCTCATGTTGGTATAAAAAGACCTATATTTAGAGAACCACAGATAAGACTGAAACCAGAGTTGCTTTATTGAGGCTCTATTACCCCATTTGTCACTGCACCCAATGAATTTCTAGACAACAGTCTATTGGGTCTGAAATGCTTCTGAATGGAACAAGAATCAGCAATGAATATCGCTATGGACAGGAGGGGCTTCAATCTAAAACAGCCCTGATTTCTCTCCTTACCACGCGTCCATAAACAGAAAAGTATTTTTGATGAAAGCCATGATAGTTTTTAATTCCCCCTTATAAGTATTTTCCCCAACCCCCTCAGTTTTTCCCCAGCCCCTCAGTTTTGGAGTAATTCAATCCTCGATTAATAACCCCACAGCAAACTTGAGTTAGAGTAAAATCAGAGGGTTAATTTATTTTACACACACTCAAAATGTAGAGTGGGTGTTACTACGTAACCCCAGTACATTCACACAATAAAAGACGGATAAGGGAAAGAAAGAAGTACAGGGCAAAGACTACAGATAAAATGAGAATTATTGTTTCACATGAGTCCGGAGTCCAGTAAGGCACTATCCAAGGAAGGTCCTTTCAGTTGGCTTTGTCTGGCAGAAGTCCTGGTATTTTTCTGAGGGACTCAGAAGAAGGCTGAGGCAGTGAAGATGCAGCAAAGTATTTTTGTGTTCTCAGAATTAGTTCACTTTGTAGGCTAATGCAGGATTCTTTCTGGAGACCAGGCTTTGAAATAGATGGAGATCAGAGGCAGGTTGCTATAGCCAGGAGTCTTGTTATCTCATTTGAAGTTGAACAGCAATGGAAGACGGAATCTGAAAGCTGTATAATTAAAGCAATTCAAACAGCTGAAGTCTCGGTCATGTGATAGGGTAGGTTCGGGTCGATCTGTTCAGCTAAGGAGGCCCCTTTCTTAAAACCCATTGTGTTTTGAGCAGGTAATTGTAGAACCATTAGCACAATGTTGGAGATGAGGAGTCCCAGTAGCTCTGCCTTTGCCCAGAGCTGGCAGGTGCATATGCCTTGTCCACTAATATTTTTTAAATTAATTTACGGGATGTGGGTATCACTGGCTAGGCCAGTATGTATTGCCCATCCCTAATTGCCCTTGAGAAGGTTGTGGTGTGCTGCCTTCTTGAACCGCTGCAGACTCTGTTGTGTAGGTACATCCACAGTGCTTTGTGTTGGCTTGGCTGGAATATTTATACACAGCAAGGAATGTTACATTCCAGGAATTTGATGAGTTAGCCTATGCCCATTTTTAAACTGCTCAGAAATGTTCAGAACTACAATCACATGGTCAGCTGCAGCCATTTTATCCACCATTTTCCCTCTTTTAAAAAAAAATGCAGAATTTAGCCAGGAGAACATGGAAAAGAAACAAATTTCTTCCAAATTATTTTCTTCGTGCCTTTTCTGCATGACACGCCTCCACCGTTGGAGAAAAGTGAATTCTATTTCATTTATCGTTGGGGGTTCTCCCACATCCACATCATGGACTGTTAGTGGGGTACCCTCCAGCGGCTCCCTGTGATTTTCTTTAAATTTCCCGAGCAGGGTGGCCACATCCTCTCACTGCTCTTGGGTCAAGGTTGCTGATTGGGCATTTGAGATTCCGGGATCTGCCAACCTGGGTTGCCGGGGGTTTAACTAGGGAAGCCTTCTGACCCTCCTTCTCACTTGAGCCCTCCTGGTTACCCTCAGATGGGTCCACCCCTGATAGACGCTCACTGGTTGACTGGGCTCTGGGCTCAATTTGGTTCTAACTGCACTTGAACCCCCCGGTGTGGTAGTCCCAAGGAGGGTGGAGTCCTTCAGGGAGACTGTCTTTCCCTGGCCTGTTAACTTGGGGAGGGGCTGGTTCCCAACCTTTCCCATTTGTTTGGGACACCACTGCCCTCAGGTGGTGGTCCAGCTCCAGCTGCACTGCCCTGCAACTCATCAACTAGGTGAGGCATCTCCCTCACTATCTGCATGTCTACTTGGGACCTTCCCTGCTCTCCCTCCAAGGTTGGAAAGACGGTGTGGGCTTGCCAGACCCCAAGCTCATCCAGCAGGGGTGCAGGTTTCTTCCTTTATAAATCATTCTGCCTGGTTTGGGACCCTTTTGTGTCCCTGTTCTGTCCCATATCTTTGGGGATATTCTCGTTCACAGGGGTTGGGCTAGCTTTGACTGCTGTGCCCTGCGGCTCTTCAACTGGGTGTGGCAGTTTCCTCACTGGCTGAGGGGTCATCTGGGAACCAAGAGAATATGGAAGAGAAACAAATTTATTTTAGGATTTTTTCTTTGTGTCATCTTGGCCGTGATAATCCCATACTGTGAAAGTGATAAACATGCATCAGGGTAATGGAGAGCAGGTTCAGCACCCCTCAGTGTGATTTCTTATTTGTGCATGAAGCAGAAAGTGTACTATAAATTTTTGAAAACATTATCTTTAGACAGGTGTGAATCAAAGTGAAATATCTCACAGGAGCTCAAGTATAAAGCCTTGCTTGGCAGTGAATTATTTTTCAATTTATGAGTAACACTCACAATACAAGCAGTATTTAATGCTTATCCCTCGGATTAGGCTGGATGGTTTGTTTTTTGGCCGGCACAGACACAGTGGGCCAAGTGGCCCCGTTCTGTGATGTAAACCTTCTATAATTCTATATTCTGAAGATATGAAGGGATAGATTTTGACTTTGAGCGAGTGTGTAAAAGGGGCGATCATGAGTTGGCAGCTTGTTTCACATTTCTACTGATTTTTTTTTGCATTAAGGACAGAAGATATGAATCATCTTGCTGATTTGCCATCATCCCTTTCACACTGTCTCACAAAGTTAAAATCCTCGAGCAGTCGATCTCATAATGTAGGACTGGAGTCACATGTAGACCACACCAGCTGGGAGACAGAGGCAAGTTCCCTTCCTTGAAGGACATTAGCAAAACTAGCTGGGTTAATGTGACAAACCGGCACTGTAAAAATATTAAACAGAGTTTTCATAGGAACATAGAAGCAGGAATGGCCACTCAGCCCCTCGAGCCTGCTCTGCCAGTTAATTAAATCATGGCTGATCCTTCTACCTCAACACCATCATCACACACTATCTTCGCATCCCTTGATGTCATTGATATCTAGAAATCTGATGACCTCTGCTTTGAACCTACAATTATTGTGCTGATGATCAAACTTTAAAATGATTGAGTGACCATTGCTAATGCAATGAGAAAATCAGAGAAAGTAAGAATTTGTATTTATATAGGGCCTTTCAGAACCTCTACATGGCTCAGTGTTTTATAGCCAATGAAGTGCTTTTGAAGCATAGCTACTGTTGTCATGCTGGAAACACAGCAGGCAATTTGTGCACAGCAAGCTCCCACAAACAGCAACGTGATAATGACCAAATAAATCTGTTTCATGAAATAAATCCACCATGCCACAAGATTGAAATGTGAACTGATTAACTATGCTGCCTACCAGAGTTCCCATGGAACTTTTAAAAGCACAAGCCCTAAGGAAACAGCTGCCGATATCAACAGATTTATTGTCACAGTGAAGCTGCACCAAATACACTAATACATTAAACAGAAGCAAATAACTAAGCTCTATTAATGACAGAGCAAGGGCTAAACAGGGACCACAATGATTCCAGTCTCACTCCTTACTCTGTACTAATTGTCCATTCATCTAAATGTTTTTTAATTTGTTGTTTATGGAATCATGTAGCACAGAAGAAGGCCATATGACCTCTTGCGCCTGTGCTGGCTCTTTGAAAGAGCTATCCAATTAGTGCCTTTTTCCATAGCTCTGCATCTTGGGATGTTTCTAACCCACTTGGCAGAAAAATAGGTTCAGATCAGGCCACTGTTTTATACACCATCTGATTTTTACACCCCCACCCCACCCCACCACCACCACCCCCACCCACCCCCCCCCCCCCACTCCCATCCCTTATGCCAGTGAAGTCCTCAGTTAATGGCTGAGTGGGTTTGGTTATGGGTGGAAGGGTTACGCCCTGGAAAACGTAAGTATGCTGGGAAATTAGGGAGATGTTGGTGCAGTGGTCAAGTAATTCAGAGACTAGGCTAAAGATCTGGGGAATAGAAACACAAAGTGCTGGAAAGACTCAGCAGGTCCGGTAGCACCTGTGGAAAGAGAAACAGAGTTAATGTTTTGAGTTTGTATGACTTCCTTTCCGAGCTCTGGGGACGTGGGTTCAAACCATGGCAGCTGGAGGAATTTAAATTAAATCAATCAAACCTGGAACTGAAATCTAATCTCAGTAATTGTGACCATGAAACTATCATTGATTGTCATAAACAACATCTGGTTCACTAATGTCCTTTAGGGAAGGAAATCTGCCATTTTTACCTGGTCTGGCCTACTTCAGACACTCAGCAATGTGGTTGACTCTTAACTGCCCTGGCCCAACAAGCTGCACAATTCAAGAGTGATTAGGGATAGGCAACAAATTCTGATCTTGCCAGTGACGGCCACACCCCATGAAACAATAAATTAAAAAAAAACCTGGCCTTAGCATGTCAACGAATCCTAGAACGGTCATAGTACAGAAGGAAGCTGTTGGGTCCATTGTGCCATACTATGCCAGCTCTCTGGAAAAACAGCTCACCCTGTTCTATTCCCCTGCCTTTTGTCTGTAGCCCTGTAAACATGTTCTCTTCAAATAATTATCCAATTCTCTTGAAAGCCATGACTGAATCTGCCTCTGCCACACACTCGGGGTAGAGCATTCCAGATCCTAACAACACTGTTTAAAAACTTGTTTTTCCTCATATCTCCATGGCTTATTTTGCTAATCACCTTATATTGCTGTCCTCTGGTTCTCAATCCTTTCACCAATGGATACAGCACCTCTGCATCAATACTTTCCAGACCACTCATGGTTTTGAAAATTTCCATCAAATCTCTTCTGCAAACAGCCCCAGTTTCTCCAACTATCCATACAGCTGAAATTTCTCATCCCTTGAACCCTTCTTGTTCATCTTTTTTGCCCATCTTCCAATCCCTTCACATCTTAAAGGATGGTGCCAGAATTGGACATAATACTCCAGTTGAGGCTGCATCAGGGTTGTATACAGATTCTTCATAGCTTCCTTGCTTTTGTACTTTATGAACCTGTTAATAAAGTGTAAGATCCCATATGCTTAATTAACTATTGCTTCAATCTGCCCCACCACATATACCCCCAGGTCCCTCTGCTCCTGAACACTCCTGTACAATTGTATCCTTTATTTTGTATTGCCTCTCCTCATTCTTCCTATCGAAATGTATCACTTCACACTTCTCTGCATTAAATTTCATATGCCACCTTTCCTCCCATTCTATCAGCCTATCTAAGTCCTCTTGAAGTCTATCACTATCTTCCTCACAATTCACATTGGCTCCAAGTTTTGCATTATTCACAAATTTTGAAATTTTGCCTTGTACATCAAAGTCCAGGTCATTAATATAGATCAAGAAAATCAGTGCAACTAACACAGACCCCTGCAAAACTCCAATACATATCTTCCTCCAACCCTCAAAACAACCACTCACCACTACTGTTTCCTAACCCTCAGCTAACTTTGAATCCATGCTGCTCTTCTTTTCCATGGGCTTTAGCTTTGCTGACAAGCCTGTTAAGTGGCACTTTATCAAATTCCTTTTGGAAGTCCACGTACACAACATCAACCGCATTGCCCTCATCAAACCTCATCAGAAAATTCAAGCAAGCCAACACCATTTAGCTCTATCAGATTAGGCTACGTGCACCCATTCCTCTTGGGATAGGAGAGTTGTCAATTTCAGTATTTTAAATTGCTTAGTTAAAGTCACATTAACACAGCTATTGCAATTTAACTTTGGATCCAAGGGATTCATAGGCTTTCTGGAGCTTGGCAGTATAAGTAAGATGAGTGCACAGTGGCAATTGAGAGAGATGAATCCATGGGAGGGGAATAATGCCTGTAGTACTCAGTACTCACAGCTGCTTTCCTACCTGCTTGTGTGAAAGGGATTTTTTCACAGTGTTTATGCTAAGATGTTACTTTACACATTTTGGAGATGTTACCTACAAAACGCAGATTTGTGCATCTGATCTGCACTTTGGAGATCTGATCTATCAGATAAGTTTCTGCTGCGTCACCTTGGACCTCATATGAGGATTAAGTTAACCAGCAGCAGCAACAGGAGGAGCATCTCACAGTCCTGCAGCTCCAGAGGGGACAGGGAATGAGCAGAGAGATACCACTCACAGGAGGTGAAAGCTGGCACACAGCATCCATGGGTAGAGGTTAAGCTTCCCCTATATGTCAGCACACCAGTATCTCAGTAAGCTCAGGATATCACATCAAGTGGTGTCAGACATTTGCAGCCTGCTGGAATGAGACCTGCTATGAAGCTGACCAGTGGCTGTCAAAGTATCTGCCAGAGACACTTGAAGGAGTTTGCTATTGCAACACCAGAAATGAATCAGACGCGTGACTGATGGACTGTTTACCAGGAACACCTTCAATGACATCAGTCAGAATGAGTGGATGCTCGCTTGGGTTTGTGACTCTGGTTGGTTTCTCACAGGTACAGGGGGTTATCGACTGTACACATGTGACAAATCACCCAGGAGTGTTCATCAACCATAATGCCTCACTCTCCACCACTGTGCAGCTGGGATACAAACACAGAAATATCTTTCAGCAAGTGTGTGTGCAATATTCCTGGGCAGCTGCCATGATGCTTACATCCTGAGGCAGTCCAAACTTCCTGACCTCTTCCCACCTCAAAGCAGAGTTACTGCTGACTGCTCAGGGACACCCACTTAAACCATGAGTGCTTTCACTCATGAAGAACACAAACAACATGCTCCAGGAGCAATACAATGAAAGCTGCATGAAAATCAGATGACTCATGAAATGAGACATTGTCATGTGAAGAGGAACTTCAGGTTCTTGGACAAATGTGGAGAAAGTACAACCAAGGTTTCCAGAATGGCCATGATGTGTGTTGCACTCTCACTCTACATTGCACATTTGGACTTGCAGGTGGAACAAAGTGCAGAGCATGAAGCCTCTACAGGAAGAGGACGTGAGGATGAGGAGGAACAGACAAAAGATGATGACTCAATGAAACATCAGAGTAACACATTGCTGCCCTTGCAGCCCCAGTATAGTGTCCAGGGAGGCATCACCAAAATAAGGTGCAGTTTTTGAATGTCTGGAATCCATTCAGCCAACTCCTTCTGTTGCGTTCCCAAATCCCAATTCTTTCACATTGCATAGTCGGAGTGTCCCTTTATATACTGGAGTTTAAATCACCTTAGGACAGTCATAATAAAGCCCACTCATTGGTCAAAAAACCCAGAAATGAAATGGTACTGTAGTGCCTGGGTCATAAAGCCAATGACAGGCATAGTGCAGTTACTTTTGGGTTTACAGTATGCTACAGGACACCCCTGCTTCCAGCTGTTGCAAAGTTAAAGGGTAGAATTTTTGGGTCAGTGAGCGGGGGTGGGGCCCACTCGCCAATGCATAAAATGATGCACGGTAACATCAGGCATGTGTCCTGATGTTACCGCGCACCATTTAGATTTTCAGTTTGGCGGGCGCACAACCACCGAACTGTCAAAGGCCTTCACATTTTTCATGAAACCTCATCCACTGGTGGGATGACGTTTCATGAAATGTTTAAAAATTCAATGAAATTTTTTTTTTTAAATCATTGACATGACCCAGCTGATGTGACACTGTCACATTAGGGGACATGTTTTAAAAGTTTTTAATTTCTTTATTTAGATGTTTAAAACTTAAACAAATCTCCCTGAAACACCTCTGTGCCTCAGCGAGATTTATGCACTCTTTTGCGCGCATGTGTGAAAGAGTATGGGCCCCAACTTGGCGAATCCCACCCTGCCCGCACAGGGAGTGCACAGTGCTTCTGGGCAAGTGTCATGCTGGGTGGGCGTTAATTGGACCACCCACGTAAAATGGCAGCATGGCCCCGATGAGGGGCGCCGATCGACGTTCACACTCGCCCCCACCCGCTCCCGCACAACCCCCCCGATTGGGGGAAATTTCTGCCCAATGTCTCCAACCCAAAAACGCCATGAGGTTAAAATCAGAGCTTTACCTCCCCTCAGTCTCTCATCCTCACAGAGCGAGTGTCTATGAATATGGAACAAATGTTTTCTCTGATACTTCATTCTAAGTGGCTCTAATCTAGTTTGCTCTGTATTATCTTCCTTCTTCCTGTAATGTCGAGGAGTAGAGCAATTTCTAATGGGAATTCCATACCTATAGATCACAAAAATACCAGCTGCATGGTGAGTTAACCAGGCGAGGAAAGGTGTTGACAAAGCATCCAGAGCACCAAATGGCCAAAATTAATCCACAGGCAAATTCAGATAAACCTTCAATCCCCACATGCAAGATGACCTCCTCAATGTAGTATGGACCTCAGGGATACACTGCACTGTTCATATCATTATTTATACACTGGTGCTTCTATTTTGACTTGGGCTTAGGGCAGACGTTGGGGGAAATTGAGCAGGAAGCTTGGCCACTCCCACTTGACCCCATTGAGCAAGCTCTGGGTGGCTGCAAACAGGAAATGATGTATTGCTTTTTGAGTTTATTATTGGTTGATTTGAGGCAGTGGGCCTTACTGTGACGCTTTACTGAACCTAAGGCCCCAAGATTGCTCTGAATTAGCTGACAAATCAAAGGCAAACCCAGCTGGGCTGACAATTGTGAATGAGTCATCTTTTCTTCTATTCCCTCGTATTTTGTGAAAAGCTAGCAATGATAATACTGAGGCCATAAAACTGTTCTGGTGTTTTATTAAATAGTCAGTGAGTACCAAAGTTATACTTGGTTGAGATCAGCAAAATCTCATTAACCCACAAGTGCCACTTCATAAGGAACCTGCGCAATGAAATTGCCACTTTGTTAATGGTTCTACCCCCTGGGAATGTGCACATATCCTGCCTGTTCTGCTTCATGCACCAGGAACATCAGTTTCAAAATCATTAGAACCTGTCAATGGTCTGTTAAATGTAAAACTAGGATAACATTTTGTCTCTCATACATCCATAAATCCTTGAATTGGCTCGCTTTTTCCTTCCTGCATCTGAATACTTTTTCAGATAATATGTAGAAATGATAGCCATTGGAAATTACATGGGTTGGGTGAAAAGCATTCAAGATACTGAATATCGACCTAGGATTCAACCAACTCATAAGGCACACAGCTTGAAATTATACAAGGAAAGACTTGCCTTGATATCACACAACCCAGAAGCTCAAGACATCTCAAACTGCTTTACTACTGCCATGATCTGTAGTTATGATGCAATAGATTTTGTAAAAAAAAAACTATACTCTCTTTTAACAATGGACATGGTGGTCCTTAAAATGGCTGCCAAGGGTCACCTGGCTTTACAACTGCAATGTTGTCAAGTTTCCGGAAAGCTCTGACTGGATTACAAGCAGACATACTCAGACATGAAAAGATTTTTGAAATTCAATGAGTCCTCAAACACCCTGGAGATATGAACAGCTCCTTCTTATCCCATCATATATGGAAGAATTGGGCCATTCAAGTTAAAAACAAAAAACTGCGGATGCTGGAAATCCAAAACAAAAACAGAATTACCTGGAAAAACTCAGTAGGTCTGGCAGCATTGGAGGAGAAGAAAAGATTTGACGTTTCGAGTCCTCATGACCCTTCAACAGAACTATTCAGTGGTAGGGTCATGAGGACTCGAAACGTCAACTCTTTTCTTCTCCGCCGATGCTGCTAGACCTGCTGAGTTTTTCCAGGTAATTCTGTTTCTGTTTCATTCAAGTTAATGGCTGGGACACTTAGCATTTAATTAGCTCGGCTAAAAAGACAATGGCTAAGATAAGCTGCAGGCATTGGCTAACCAGTTTCCTTAATTGGAAGCATGATTCGACAGTGGTGGCCATCTTGAAGTGCACGTTAAAAGTCGAGAAAAGGCAGGAAACAGCGCAAAGGAACAGAACCATCTTAAAACATCATCTTGAAGAGAAACTGAAAAACAGCGACTGGCCTGTTTAAAGTAACTAGACAGCTAAAAATGCCATTCCTACAGAACCATATCGACCTAGGGCTCACCCAACTCATAAGGCACACAACTTTAAATTATACAAGGAAAGACTTGCCTTGATATCACACAACTCACAACTTCAAGATATCCCAAACTGTTTTACTACTGCCATGGTCTGTAGTTATGATGCAATAGATTTTGTAAAAAGCTATACTCTCTCCTCCTTGGAAACCTGATTCCATCTGCTAAGCTTACCTGTGAAACTAACCTTCAGCCATTCAACAGTGGAAGACATCATAGCTGTGAAGACATTCCCACAACCCTCAAAACCTTCACTTCAGACAATGCAACATCACAATTGCAAAATATCAGGCCTGTGCTGAACAATAGAGACTGACCTTGATTCATGTTTATAGTATCATTTTTACTTTCTTCTGTAACTAATCTTTGTGTGTGTGTGTGTGTGTGTGTTAGTAACTTTATTGTTTCTTCAGTAACTTCCAGAGCAATAGTGTGAAATAAATTAAGCTTTTCTTTTTAAGTAAAAAATACTTTGCTGCTAGGTTATTTTAAATTGAATTATTCCCTCTAGGGGTAAAATATACACACTCACTTACAAGTACATTGTTCAAGGGCAACTTTGGGGACACACCTTAAAAGTGTCCGTGACACAACCAGTTAAGTACTTTTGAAGTACTATTGTAATATAGGAAACTTGGCCGACAATTTGTGCACAGCAAGGTCTGCAAACAAGAATGTGATAAATGGCCATGTTTAGCGATGGTGGCCGAGGGATAAATATCAGCTTGGACACAAAAGACCATAAGAACTTAAGAAATAGGAGCAGCTATCAATGTATCAATAATTACATTGTCAAGGTCCAATAATCTTTTTGGTGACTGGTAATTACATTGTATAGCAATTACATTTTTAGACAACTGCATTGTTAAAACAGGTGATGGGTATTGGTTCACCAATCAAAAGAGTGGCGGTGGTGGCAGTGGATGGTGTTGAGCTTCTGAAGTGCTGTTGGAGCTTCAACTGGACAGTATTCCATCACACTCCTGACTTGTGATTGTGGATGGGTGATGGTAATTCTATTGAATATCAAGAGGTGGTGCTTAGTTTAGCTCTTGCTGGATATGTCATTGCCTGCCACTGTGTGGAACATATGTTCTAGTATATCTTATGCTTCCATCCCTAATGTATCATTTGCTTCCTCATGCTTGCTGTAGCTACATGTTAATGTCAATGATTCACGTACAAGGACGCTTAGGTCCCCCTGAATACCAACATTTTCCAGTTGCACAGCATCCATCTGCCATGTCCTTGCCTTCTCAAACAAGGTTTATCTCTTTGGTACATCCTCACAGCTTGCTTTCCCATCTAACTTTGCAACATCAGCAAACTTGGATACATTATCTTCTGAACTAATCGTTGATATAGAGGGCTTAGGACCAATGATTGATGCAAAACACTGTAGATACTGGAAATCTAAAATAAAAATAGCAAATGCTGGAAATACTCAGTAGGCTTGGCAGTAGTGTGGGTTTATATAATAGGCTCAACCTCTGGAGTGCAACTTGAACTCCTGACCTACTGATTTAGAGACGAGTTACCAACTGAGCATGAAGCACACTGTCTTTTGCAAGACAGAGTTATGAGCCAAATGTGGATTTCCTAACAGTAACCAATCAGAGTGCTGTACTGCTCTTAGGAAAGTGACTTCACAGGAACTGCCAGCAGTGTTTTAAATTTTCCATATGGATCAAATTTAGAATTTACAGCTTGCTGAAAGCCTAAGATCTACAGCTTGCAACTCTCTTTAGTTTCACTGACATATCATCAGTGAGGATACAAATCTGCAGGCAAGTGAATGCAGAGCATCATCACAGGAGTGAAGGGGGATTGTGGGTGCTTGCTGCATTCTCTCTTTCTACTTGTTTTACAAAAGCCTAATAGAGTTTTCTGTCATGTTTGTGAAGTAATCAACTTAGGAATCAGCTAACGGAATTGCTGTCTGTAAGCAGTCTCAAGCCCAAACCATTCAAAGACACAAGTTCATCTCACTGAATTGTAACCTAGTCAGCATTATTAACCTCATAAATCCTTGAGCACTAACAGGTACCGGATATACTACAGAGAAATGATCTTCGAGCACACTCGAAGCTTTTTATATCACCTCAGAACTTTGCATTCATTATTGATGCTTGTCCGACCATCTGTAACTACCCTGAAGGAATATCCATTTGACTTCAAGTCAGCCTCTTTGATCTCCATTATTTGTCTGAACATGCACCTCGAACATACACGTCAAAAGTCTTTGTTTATAGCAGATGCACCAATTATATCTTCCACAGGACTTTGGATTGAATGACCTTGACTTTACACGTGGTTCTTCAAATTTTCTGCCCGGTCTTTAAAATCCATTGTTGGAATGATTGAACATTCTGCCAACCCCCTGCCACTGCATCTCTGAAAAAATTCCAGGCCTGAAACATTGATTGGGTGAGCAAGAGTGGTAGCGAATGGTGACGGACTGTTCATCTATTGTTACCCACTACTGAAAACCCTTGTCCCCACTTCAAACTAGAAAGAGAAAAATGACTGATTATAAGCCCTTATCAGGGACTTCTTCAGATGTTCTCCTGATTGGTAGTCATAACATTGAGGGAAACACGGGTACGCAGCATAAAATTCTGCCAAAATTCGGCTGATTAGGAGAAATCCCAAGGAAACTCCCAGCGCTGTTTTCAGAAAATTTGGATGAATTTTTTTATTCACTCATGGAAGGTGGGTATTACTGGCTAGGCCACCCTAATTGCCCCTGAGAAGGTGGTGGATGAGCTGCCTTCTTGAACCGTTGCAGTCCATGTGGTGTAGTTACACCCACAGTGCTGTTAAGGAGTTCCAGGATTTTGACCCGGCGACCGTGAAGGAACGGTGATATATTTCCAAGTCAGGATGGTGAGTGACTTGGAGGGAAACTGGCAGGTGGTGGTGATCAGCCCTTGAAACCAAACAAGGTGGGACAAAGGAGGGGCCCATTTCATTATTAATGAATTTTTTTATTCTTGTACAGAAATGAGTTGAATCTAAGAGCCAGTGTAAGTCAAAGTGTACCACATTAATTACTTTCCAAATATTTGGCAGAATGAGCAATCTTACTACTTAAAGTGTGTTGCTTTAGTGTAACCGAAAGTGCTAAGACCAGGATGTCAGTACTTCTATTGAATATTGCAAATGTTCGAGTTCGGCCTGAGCTGTAATGTCTTTTTTGGAAATCCTGTCTGGCCCTGTATTTCTGCCAAAGGATCTCCTGTAAACTCAGCAGAATCCTGGTAGAATTGTTGGAGCCCCTTTGGCTCTTGAAGTCTGATTTCCGCAGAGTGCTGATTTGTTGAAGCTGCATCACAGACTAAGCGAGCAGTGTGAAGGAAATAACTCAAGGCTGCTCTAAATGTGCTCGCTTTTGCCCAAACCCAGTAATTACCATTGTGTTATCCATGATTGTAATTGATGGAGAGTCGTTAGCAGAGTGTGCTTGTGATTTCCCAATGTGCATAGTCATTGGTCAACAATGGTCACTTGCAAACTTCCATTTGTAAGCCTTGTGTTGAATGTTAAAATGAAAGCAAAGTATTGCAGATGCTGGAAATCTGAAATAAAAACAGAAAGTGCTGGAAAAATTCAGCAGGTCTGCCATCATCTGTGGAGCAAAGAAATTAGTTAACATTTCAATTTGAAAAGACTCGAGAAGACACATATTCGACTTGAAACATTAACTCTGTTGTTTCGCTCTCCACAGAAGCTGCCTCACCTGCTGAGTTTGTTTTAATTTGTGCTGAATATTCATCAGTCGAAGAACACTTACCTTGAATGTGAGCTCAGGGCTCACTCTCTATTTACACTCCTTCTCCAAGGCCCAGATTGGCCTCCTCCAGAGGTCCCCCAGCATCACAGATGCCAGTCTTCAGCCAATTCGATTACCTCCTTGTGATACCAAGAAACAGCTGAAGGCACTGTATACTGCAAAGGCTATGGGCCCTGACAATATTCCAGCAATAGTACTGAAGACTTGTGCTCCAGAACTTGTCACGTCCCAAGCCAAACTGTTCCACTCCAGCTACAACACTGGCATCTACCCAGCAATGTGGAAAATTGCCCAGGTATATCCTGTACACAAAAAGCAGGACAAATCCAACCCAGCCAATTACCACCCCATCAGTCTACTCTCTATCATCGGTAAAGTGATGGAAATGGTCATCGACAGTGCTATCAAGTGGCACTCGCTTAGCTCACTGACAGTTTGGTTTCTGCCCGAGTCACTCAGCCCCTGGAATTCACTACAGCCTTGGTTCAAACATGGACAAAAGAGCTGAACTCCAGGGGTGAGGTGAGAGTGACTGCCCTTGACATCAAGAAGCCCTAGCAAAACTGTAGTCAGTGGGAATCAAGGAGAAAACCCTCCGCTGGTTGGAGTCATACCTAGCACAAAGAAAGATAGTTGCAGTTGTTGGAGGTCAATCATTCCAGGACATCACTGCAGGAGTTCCTCACGGTAGTGTCCTTGGACCAACCATCTTCAGCTGCTTTATCAATGACCTTCCTTCCATCATAAGATCAGAACTGGGGATGTTCGCTGAAGATTACACAATGTTCCGCACCATTCTTGACATGGACTGCTTCAGTATCTGAGGAGTCCAAATACCGGAGAAAGAGTTATGGAAAGGGACCTGAGTAGGACTGGAACAAGGAATGTTCCACCTACCCCATAAAGAGACAGGCATAACATGCGGGTACCCATAGCCACACCTTTTATTTAGAGGAAGTGAGCTGAACATCACCTTCTGTCTGTCCGCAAGCATGACCCAGACCTTCCTGTCGCTTGCCATTTCAGCACACCACCCTGCTCTAATGCCTACATGTCCGTCCTTGGCTTGCTGCAATGTTCCAGTGAAGCTCAACGCAAACTGGAGGAACAGCCCCTCATCTTCCGATTAGGCACTTTACAGCCTTCCGGACTTAACATTGAGTTCAACAACTTCAGATCATGAACTCGCTCTTCCATCCCCACCCCCTTTCTGATACCCTTTTTTCTAATAGTTATAATATGTTTTTTATATAGTTTTATTTTCCCACCTATTTCTACTTTTTAAAAAAAAATTATTTTCATCCATTGTTTTATCTCCACCTTTTAGCCTATTTCGATCCCTTCCCCCCACCCCACCCCCACTAGGGCCATCTGTCACTTGCTCCTCCTGCTTTCTACCCTTAATGTCACCATTGGCATCTCCTTTAGCTAATATCACCACCATCAACACCCCTTTGACCTTTTATTTATAACATCTTTGCCTCCACTTATCATTGGCCCTCTATCCACCTCCACCTGTCCCACCCACCCCCCCACATTTAACAGCTTATATTTCACCACATTTCTATTTAGCTTTAGTTCTGATGAAGAGTCATACGGACTCGAAACATTAACTCTGTCTTCCTCCCAACAGATGCTGTTAGATCTGATGGGTTTTTCCAGCTATTTTTGCTTTTGCTTCAGATTTCCAGCATACGCAGTATTTTGCTTTTATCTTTAAAAGAGTTATCCAATTAGTCCCACCATAGCTGTAAAAATATTTGCTTTTCATGTCTATATCATCAAATGAGATTGTTGGATTAATGAGGAATGTGGAATTGACCTTTTATATGGAAGAGTTACGCCATCTCAGAATCGGAGGAAGCTACCTGAAACCAATACTTGTTACAGCATTCAGTGAAAGTAGAACATCCGCTGACTCTAAAATGCAGAAGAATCCAGATCGTATGGATGAAAGGTCTACAAGCCCCAGTTCTCATTATTTAAGATTATGGTCATCTCTACCCCTCCCCCTTCCTTTAAGCAGCTCCTCAAAACCTCCCTCTTTGACCAAGCTTTTGGTCACATGTCCTAATACTTCCTTACATGGCTCAGTGTCAACTTTCCCTCCCATGAAGCATTTTGGGACATATTATTAACTTAAAGTTACTATATATAAATGGAAGTTGTTAATGGTCTGTAGGCAGCAAATGAGTGTAGAGGTGCACAGGCAGGAAGAAGAAAAATGGCTATTGAATCTGTTTTTGGTGATGGTGATCAGTAGTAAATGCAAATGTCAGAGTTATGGCTCAATGTGCAAGTATCTGCCTGAGACAGGAAGATGTTTCTGCGTGACATGTTGGAAAAAAATGTATGATCTTCTTGATGCCCTAACAACAAACAAGTACTTTACAGAGAAAGCAGAATGTATGGAAATGGATAACAGACCAGATGGTCTTGGAGTGTGACAATGTAAGAAGCTGAAAGGAGATTCAAGGGAACTTTCACAATTTGAAAATGACCATCAGGATAACACTTGAATAGCAGGAGAGCGTAGTTATGAATAAAGAAGTTATATATGGTTTAGAACTTGAAAGCAATCATACATACTGTCACTGAGGAAGGACTAATTTTACCAAACTTAAACTGTTTTAATGCAGAACTTAAGGACATATATAAATAGAATCATACAACACAAAGCCATTCAGTCCATTGCACCTATGGTGGCTCTTTGAAAGAGGTATCCAATTAGTCCCACTCCCCTGCTCTTTTCTTATAGCCCTACAAATTTTCCCCGATATGAAGAACAACTTGCATCAAATCTGCTCTTATTTTGAAAGGTTAAACATGTCTCCTCCCATGAGAAATCATTTAACTTGCTGTCTCTCATAGCTATCATATGGAGCTTAAGGGGGAAAATCATCATCTTTGGCCTGTGCCTCCACTCCAACATGTTTGAGTCATGAGGGAGCAACAGAGACAATACTTGTAGCCCCTACCCCCGTCAAGATCAAAAATCATTTCGTTGTTGGGGCACTTAAAGCTGAAAGCTCACTACCAGCTTCCCGCACTCCCCCCCCCCCCCCGCCCCGCCCCCCCGCCCCCCATATAACGAGTGCTAACGACACATCCTTTCCCTTCCTTGACCTCTCTGTCTCAATTTCTAGTGATAGACTATCCACCAATATTCATTACAAGCCCACCAACTCCCACAGATACCTCAACTACAGCTCCTCACACCCCTCTTCCTGTAAGGACTCCATCCCATTCTCTCAGTTCCTTCGTCTCCATCGCATCTGTTCCGATGATACCACTTTCAAAAACAGTTCCTCTGACATGTCTTTCTTCTTCCTTAACCGAGGTTTCCCACCCATGGTGGTTGACAGGGCCCTCAACAGTGTCCGGCCCATCTCCTGCGCATCCACCCTCACACCTTCCTCTCCCTCCCAGAACCATGATAGGGTCCCCCTTGTCCTCACTTATTACCGCACCAGCCTCCACATTCAAAGGATCATCCTCCACCAACTCCAGCATGATGCCACCGCCAAATACATCTTCCCTTCCCCCTCCCTTGTCAACATTACGTAGGGACCATTCCCTCCAGGACACTCTGGTCCACTACTCAATCACCCCCTACATCTCAACCCTCTCCCACGGCACCTTCCCGTGCAACCGTCGAAGATGCAACTCCTGCCCCTTTACTTCCCCTTTCCTTATCGTACAAGGGCCCAAACATTCCTTTCAAGTGAAGCAGCATCTCACTTGCACTTCACTCAATTTAGTCAACTGCATTCACTGCTCCCAATGCTGTTTCCTCTACATTGGAGAGACCAAACACAGACTGGGTGACCGCTTTGTGGAACACCTTCAGTCTGTCCGCAAGCATGACCCAGACCTTCCTGTCGCTTGCCATTTCAACACACCACCCTGCTCTCTTGCCCACATGTCCATCCTTGGCCTGTTACAATGTTCCAGTGAAGCTCAACGCAAACTGGAGGAACAGCACCTCATCTCCCGATTAGGTACTTTACAGCCACTTGCTTCTCCTGCTTTCTACCTTTACTGTCACCATTAGCACATCCTTTAGTTAATATCACCACCCCTGGTTAACAAAGGGGTTAACACCCCTTTGACCTTTTGTTTATAACATCTTTGGCAATCTCTCCTTTGCCTCGACCTATCACTGGCCCTCTATCCAGCTCCACCTGTCCCACCCCTCTTAAACAGCCTTTATTTCACCACATTTCTATTTCTCTTTAGTTCCGATGAAGAGTCATATAGACTCAAAATGTCTTCCTTTCCACAGATGCTGTCAGACCCGTTGAGTTTTTCCAGCTATTTTAATTTTTGTTTCAGATTTCCAGCATCCACAGTATTTTGCTCTCATAGCATCAAGTAATCAGCCTATGTAACTGTTGGGACCTAGGCCAGATCAAGGCCTATGTAGAGCTGTATATAGCTGTTGCTAGTAATAAACTTCATGTAATTATGTTCATCAAGAACCTTCATCAGTCTCAATATCCTGCTTAGCATAGGTAGTAGAGAGACAGATCCTTCTGAGGTCTACCCTCAACACATAAGGTGGCAGCAGCCCATAAGAGATCATGACACAGCAGGAGCAGAGGGTCCTTGGGGATTTATGTATACAAATCAATGAAGATGGCAGGGCATGAGAAAGTGGTTAATAAAGCATATGGGATCCTGGGCTCTATCAATAGGGGCAGAAAGTATAAAAATAAGGAAGTGCTGATAAATCTGTGTAAAACACCAGTTCAGCTTCAACTGGAGTATTGAGCTCATTTCTGGACACCACATTTTAGGAAGGATGTGAAGGCCTTGGAGAGGGTGCGGAAAAGATTCACGAGAATAATTCCAGGAACTTCAGTTACATAGCTAGATTGGAGGAGCTGGAGCTATTCTCATTTAGAGAAGAGAAGATTAAGGGGAGATCTGATAGAGTTATTAAAAATTGAAGGGTCTGGACAGAGTAGGTAGGGAGAAATTGTTTCCATTGGTGGAAGATTTGTGAACCAGAGACGCCAATTTTAAGGTGTCAGCAATGTGTAAAATAATTTTTACGCAGTGAGTGGTTAGGATGTAGAGTGGGCTGTCTGAGAGTGTGGTGGAGGCAGACTCATCACGGTTTTAAAAGAGAATTGGAAAATTATCTGAAGAGAACATTTGCAGAGCTACAGGGGAAGGTGGGTGGGAGTGGGACTATCTGAGTAACTCCAACAAAGAGTCAGCATGAACACAACTGGGCCAATGGTCTCTTTTAATGCTCTAGGCATTCTATGATGCTATAATGCTAACTATGAAATCTTGTTGGATTTTTGCAATGAGTATTTGAGACTTTTTTACTTCTGAAACTGGGACTGCTTTTATCTGTATCAGCTGGAAAGTTCATCACCAGAGGCAACTGGTCTTCAATAATGTCTGGCATTATTTCAGACAACAATGCTAGGGTGAGCAACAACACCAACATCAACAACAGCTTGCATTTTCTATAGTGCCTGCCTTTAACATAATAAAACAAACCAAGACGCTTCAAAGGATCTTTATCAAACAAAATTCGACATCAATCCAAATAATAAGATGTTAGGAAATGACCAAAAATTGTGTTAAAGAGGTAGGTTTTAGACCATAAGACCATAAGACATAGGAGCAGAAATTAAGCCATTCAGCCCATTGAGTCTGCTTCGCCATTCAATCATGGCTGATAAGTTTCTCAAGCCCATTCTCTTGCCTTCTCCCCATAACCTTTGATCCCCTTACCAATCAAGAACCTATCTATCTCGGTCTTAAATACACTCAATGACTTGGCCTCCACAGCCTTCTGTGGCAATGAATTCCATAGATTCACCACTCTCTGGCTAAAGAAGTTTCTCTCTGTTCTAAAAGGTCTTCCCTTTACTCTGAGACTGTGCCCTCGGGTCCTAGTCTCTCCTACTAATGGAAACATCTTCCTCACATCCGCTCTATCCAGGCCTTTCAATATACTGTAAGTTTCAATCAGATCCCCCCTCATCCTTCTAAACTCCATTGAGTGTAGACCTAGAGCCCTCAAATGTTCCTTATATGTTTTAAGGGCCATCTTAATGAAGGGGAGAGAGCTGGAGAGGCGGAGAGGTTTAGGGGGACAATTCCAGGGTTTAGGGCCTAGACAGTTGTAGGCATGGTCATCAATGGTCAGGCTATGGAAGTCAGTGATGCTCAAGAGACAAGAATTAGTGGAGGTACAGAGATCTGAGAGCTGTAGAGTTGATAAGAGATAGTGAATTATGAGCAATGAGTTACTGAGAATGATCTTCTCTAAAGCAGATCTGGTGGTGAGATGGTTCTGTGAGCCACATCATTCTGAATAGAAATATGATTTTCTACCTTATGAAGAGGCATTTGTCAGCCTGAATTAATATTAACTTTTCCCTCCCCATGCCGGGAACTGTCAGGATTGGATGGGATTGGGCTCCCAGTCTACACCCTGCCTGATGCTGAAGTAATTTTTCTCATTATTTTGGGCTGCAGGCCAATAGCACTGATTCAGATCTGAGTTTGAGCCTACTAGGTCAGAGTTAATTTAGATTAAAGCAGAATCAAGTGAAACTGAATTAAGGCCAGTCCTATCATGCCCCAATTAAACTAGAACAAAATTTGCGAGGTGTAAGCTGGAGGACAAATGAAAGTTCCACCTGCAAGACATACTGAATCCTTCAAGAAGTACAGGAGCACAAGCGCTGTTTTGTTTTTCAAAGTGCTATGTTTTTCATGCACCTTAGTGATGGAATGACTAAACACTGACATGACAAAACCTCAATCATAAAGCACTGTGTTAGAAAGCAGGTGTACACAGTGCTCGCTCAATGCTGAGGGCTCTTTCACTTCAGAAATGAGTGGGAGTCTGCACTCATTCATCAAAAGCTGAAGCAAGGACAGGTGAAAAATTGAGGAAGCCAAAATATCTGACATGTTATCAGCCCAAACCCAGCTTAGTGGAACAAAAAGGATGTCTAAGAGGTGGAAATCTCTCCATCCCCTAGCACTTTCAGTGTCACTTTATCTGAATAACATAAACAGATTCTTTTAATCAAACAATGCAGTTGTTCTTCTTGCAGCAGAGCACTTCAGTTTTAAAGTTTAAAGACTGTTTAAAACTGAACTTTTAGAAGTTGCCAACTTTGGTTGACCATATTCCTGGAGGGTTTTATCACATTGGAAAATAGGAGCATAGGATCATGGGACTTAGGAGCAGGAGAAGGCCATTCAGCCCCTCGAGCCTGCTCTACCATTCGATAAAATCATGGCTGAACTATTTATGGTCTCAACTTCACTTTTCTGTCTGCCCCCCCCCATAACCCTTGACTCCCTTGTCTATCAAAAATCTGTCTAACTCAGCCTTGATTAAATTCAATGACCCAGCCTCCATTATTTTCTGGGGAAGAGAATTCCACAAACGACCCTCTGAGAGGAAAAAAATTCTCCTCATCTCTGTCTTTATGACCTCTGCCTCCATGCTTCTGCCAATGGTCATCAATATGTCCATGTCTATCCTCATGTGCATCATATTCCCACATCAATTGGGAAGCAAACCGTAATACCCGATTGGACAATTCAGCTCAACAGGATTCCAACGATGTTTCTCCTGGGTTGCTGCAGCAGCATCCTGGAGATTAACTTATACTTGCTGGAAGCTTCAGGATTGTCCTGGAGAGCTGAAAACCCTACTTTAGGCTCATTGCTGATCCTTATATTCGAGCTGTTCTGCATGACCAGGAATGCTATTGCCATAGCTAGCTAGACAAGAACTCGAGTCAAAGGTTATCCAGATGTTAAATAATTGTTGTTAAATGAAGACCAGAGCTGGAGATTTCTAAAAGATCACAGTTGCCCTGGAGATTTAAACTGATGAGTTCTATTGGATGTTGAGCCAGTGATAGATCTATAGACTTAACTGAAGGATATTTCACACAGACAGCTACCCATTTTTCTCTCTCTGCTCTCTATATTTCAGCAATCTAACTGCAGTCTCTGCTGTTCCATGTCAATCGTCCTGCATTGGATGTGCTACTGTTAATATTTGTTCACTTTTTATTTCACTATATTGACTGCCACTTGATTCACTGGAAGAGGGAAAGGTCTTCTTTGAATTCACTGACCTTTTCTCCAGGCAGCCTTTCATCCCATTGGGGATTTGAATTGAAAAGGGGAATGAAACATGTTGAGAAAATAACCTTCCAAGAGTAATGCTGCATTGATTGTCAGTGCTGAGGCATGGTCCAACCTTTCCTAGAGCACAATGAAAGAAAGACTTGCATTTATATAGTGCACTTCATGACTTCAGGATGTCCCATAGCACTTTACAGGTCATGAAGTACTTAGAAATATAGTCACAGTTGTGATGTAAGAAATTGAAATATCCAATTTGTGATCAGAAAGCTGCCATAAACAACAATGAGATAAATGGCCAAATAAATCAATTTTTACTGATGTTGGTTGAGTGATGAATATCTACCAGGACACCAAGGAGAAGTCTCCTGCTCTTCCTCAGAATAGTCACAGGTGATGCTTCACATCCGCAAGAGATCGCAGACAGGGCCTTGGCTTACTGGTTCATGTGAAATAAGGGAAAGGGAGAGGGTCTCCTATTTCCAGTACAATCTGATTAGGCACAGAGGGGAAGGGGAGAAGGTTACATGCAACTGATGTAACTCAGAGGTTTAAGGGGTGATTTTTAAATCAGCTCACTTGATAGGCCATTACAATCTCCCAACGGACTTCCCTGTGATAGTCCTTTCTCAAATTTCTTGAATCTTAACCAACTTTATTAAGCAGGTGGTAAGGAAACCAGTGAGCTTCTTTGCTAAGTATGTAGATCAGTTTTTCAAACATGACCATCAGGCCCAATGTATTTTTTTAATGGTGGTCCTGAGCTGAAAAAAGTCTGAATCTATCCTGCTCGCTCAGCATAATGAGCAGATCGGTCAGGTAAAATCAGGCCCAAAGAGTACGTTTTTGAAAAATTTATTTTGTCCTTGCTTAATTGCTGGGCCAAGAGGAGGAGTATTTCTGAATCCCATCAGGAAAGTTTTGGACTCTCCTGTTCCAGGGAACCCCTCCTGTAGGTGGAGAGATTATCCTGAAACCAGAACCCCCACCTCTCTGCATTCCAGGTGGATTTTGTTCTTTATTTGTTCATGGGATGTGAGTGTTGTTGGCAAGGTCAGCATTTATTGTCCAAGACTTGAACCGCTGTAGGTACTGTTAGCAAGGAAATTTCAGAATTTTGACCCAGTGACAGTGAAGGAGCAGTGATATATTTCCAAGTCAGGATGATGTGAGACATGGAGAAAAGCTTGCACGTAGTGGTGTTCCCAAGTGTCTGCTGCACTTGTCCTTCTAGTATTGGAGGTCACAGGTTTGGAAGGTGCTGTTGAGGAGCTGTGGTAAGTTGCTGCAGTGCATTGTGTAGATGGTATACACTGCTGTGCACCAGTGGTGGAGGGAGTGAATGTTTAAGTTGGTGGATGGAGTACCAATTGAGTGGATTGCTTTGTCCTGAATAGTATTGAGTTTCTTGAGTGTTGTTGGAGCTGTATTCATCTAAGTAAGTGGAGAGAATTCTTACATGCTCCTGACTTGTGCCTTGTAGATGGTGGACAGGCTTTGGGGAGTCAGGAGGTGAGTTACTGTGAGTCAGAATTCCCAGCTTCTGACCTGCTCTTGTGGTCCAGTTTAGTTTCTGGTTAATGGTAATCCTCAGGAAGTTGATGTAGGGATGTGATGGCAATGCCATTGAATGTTAAGAAATGGGTAGATTCTCTCTTGTTGGAGATCAGCCATGATGCTATTGAATGGTGGAGCAGGCTCAACGGGCCAGATGGTCTACTCCTGTTTCTATTTCTTATGTTCTTGACTGGTATTTGTGTGGCCACTCATCAGCCCATGCTGAATGTTGCCCAAGTCTTGCTGGATGTTGTTGTAGGTGCTTCCTGAAAGGAAAGGCTTGCATTAATAACCAATTTCATGACCACTGGATGCTTACAGCCAACTGAATGCTTTGGAAATGTAGTCACTTTTGTAATGTAGGAAACACAGCAGCCGATTTGCCCATAACTCTCGCAAACAACAACATGATAGTGGCATTGAGATAATGTTTTGGGGGATAAATATTGGCAAGGACACGGGGGAACTCCCCTGTTCTTCAAACTCATGCCATGTGATCATTCCCGAGTAGATAGATGGGGCCTCAGTTTAATGTCTTATCAGGAAGCAGGTACATCTGACATGGTAACACTCCCTCAGTATTTCACTGGAGTGTTAACCTTGATTTTTGTGTTCAAGCCCTGGAATGAAACTGCAGGGCTGTGAATAGTACTGAACACTGTGGAATCAACAGTAACCATCCCTACTCATTTCATGGTGGGAAGGTCATTGATGAAGCTGCTAAAGGTGGCTGAGCCTATGACGCTACCATGAAGAAATCCTGAAGCACTGTCCTGGTGCTGCAATAATTGGCTTCCAACAATCACAACTATCTTCCTTTCTACTAGTTATAACACCAACCAGTGGAAAGTTTTTCCCTGATCCCCATTGACTTCAATTTTACTTGAGTCCTTGATGTCATATTTGGTCAAATACTGCCTTAATGTCAAGGGCAGTCACTCTCACCTCAACTCTAGAAATGAACTCTGTCGTCCATGTTTGGACCAAGGCTGTCATGAAGTCAGGAGCTGACGGCCCTAACAGAACCAAACTGAGTGTCAGTGAGCAGGTTATTGTTGGGTAGGTGCCACTTGATAGCACTGTCAACAACACTTTCCATCACTTGCTGATGATTGAGAGCAGACTGATGAAGCAGTAATTGGCTGGGTTGGATTTGTCCTGCATTTTGTGGATAGGACAGACCTCGACAATTTTCCACATTGTAAAGGAAAAGTCAGTGTTGTAACTCTACTGGAACAGCTTGGCCGGGGGTGCGGCAGGTTCTGGAGCACAACTAATTACTGCCGGGTTGTTATCGGGGCTCATTCTTTACTGTATCCAGTGCATTCTTACATTTCTTGATCTCACATGAAGAGAATTAACATGGTTGAAAACTGGTATCTGTGATGCTGAGGAAAGGGGAAGCAGGGGTGGACCACCCACTCAGCACATCTGGTGGAAGCTAATGCAGAAACTTCAGCACTCTTAAGCACTCATGTGCTCACTATCACTGAAGACAGGGATGTTCATGGAACCTCCTCCTCCCTTAATTGTTCACCACCATTCATGATTGGATGTGGCAAGACTGCAGGACCTTAATCTGATTCATTGGTTGTGGGATTGCTTAGCTCTGTCTATGTCATGTCACTTCTGCTGTTTGGTTTACCATGTTCAATATTTATTGGCTTTGGGTGTGAGGTAAAGGGGCACAGAAGCAAGAGATGGATGTTAAAATCACTGAGACCTCAAGTTGCTGAAGTCAGGACAGTCACCGCTTGCATCAACCCAGGTCTGCCCACTTGACTCCTCATTGGCTTTAACATTTTGCCAATCAAGTAAGAACAGGTGTAGAACACCTCCAGGATAACATTGAATTTCCAGCACAGAAACAGGCCATTCATCCAGCTGGTCTATGCTGGTGTTTATGTTCCACATGAGCCCCCACTAACTTCTACTTCATTTAATATTAACAACATATTGAGGGGCACATGCCTGACTTGATCGGGCATAAAATGGCGCACGATGATGTTGGGTGACCATCCTGACGTCATCGTTCACTTGCGCGATATTTCAGTCAGCGGGCGTGGACGAGTCGGCAGAATGTCCACCAACAATTAAGAAGCCTATTAAGGCCATTAAAGTATTGAGAGGTTTTTCACTGCCCGTCCAGCATTATGGTTGGCAGGCAGGTGAATCGGCTAAGCGGCCTTTGTGTTTTTGAGGAAACGTCATCCACGGGCAGGATGAGGTTTCCAATGTTAATTTTTAAAAATATGTTTTGACATTTTTATGTATATGTTCATGTGAGTGTGGCCTATGTGGGGATATTTTGTTCAGAAATTCCAAATCTTCATTTTTGGTTTTAAAGTTCTTCAGCTCCCTGAGGCAGCTCTCTGCCTTCAGGGAGCTTCCATTACATGCTTCCCCCATGCCTGTGCAGACTTCAGCACTTGCCCTCCTCCAGCCCCCATCCCTGCAGCGCTGACTCTTTCAGTGCGCATTTCACGCTGGCTGGCCGTTAATTGGCCAGCCAGCATGAAATCATGGTTGAGGGCCAATCATGGGTAGCGGACTGTTTCCTGGCCACTCCCTGGCTTGCCCACCACACCCGCCCGACAATCCAAAAATCCTGCCCATTCTTTTCTCCTTTAAGGGATATCCATCTTCCTCTTTAATGTACCTTTCATATTTCCCTCAATTACCCCCTGTGGTAGAGAGTTCCACATACGCACCACTCTCTGAGTAAAGAAGTTTCCCCTATAAATAAAGAAGAATAATTATTGGCTAAAATTTAATCTGTTATTTCTGGCAACTCTTCATCATCACATTAAATATTTGGCCATCCCTTATATCGCAAAAAGATAATGCACACATCTGTCAGGTTAATGCCATGCTGCAGTATTTGGGTGACTCAGGGATAACAAACTGTCCTCTTTTATCAGTATTAATATAGGAAAATCCAATTCCAATTTAGATGCCAATTTACTGTTGCACAATAAGTGCGTCAGATCCCATGCTCAATTTCTAATTTCTTTTTCCTAAATGGCAAAGTAGATGGCCCACTGCACATTTATTTTCATTAATTTATCATATTATATTTTTACATGAACAGCCACTACAATGAATCTTGCTTTCTTGAACGATAAACAGCACATTTACAGTCTTCACACAGCTGGGTCTGTAATCCGCTCACAGATCAATTGATCAGGAATGTAAGTCTGAGATACACCTGCATTCAACTCAAACCAAAGCATCAATTGTTACTGTGCTCCTTAGCTTTGCCTACGATGGGAGGGGGGATGAGGCAAATGGAGAAAAGACTGTGTGCTACATTTCATTGAAAGCATAAGCTGCTTTCAAATTGATGGGGGCCATAGAATCATGGAATGATACAGGACAGAAAGAGGTAAACCAGCCCATTCTGTCTGTTGGTTCTTTGAAAGAGCTAAACAAGTCACTTTGACTCTTAACCCTGCCAATTTTAACCTTCCAAAGTATTAATTCAATGTTTTGCTGCTTCCAGCATCCTTTCCAGGGAGTAAATTCCAGATCTCAACAACTCGCTGAGTAAATAGAATTCTCCTCACTTTAACTCTGGTCCTTTTGCCGCATTATCCCTATTTACACCACCAAACCCAATCGTAATTTCCAACAACTTTCTTAAATCTCCTCAACTTTTTCTGGTCTGAGGGGAACAATGCCAACTTTGCCAGTCTCTCCACTATTTTTCCTCATTTTTTTTAATTTCACCACTACACTCTCCATATTCCTCTAGGCTTTCTGTCGTGCATTCTCTATGATACCTTTACCAATTAAGAGTCCACTTGCCAAACAACCAACACTCTGTCCTCATACACTATAAATACATTGTTCGCCCCTGACATTGGTATTTTCTTGCAAATTGCCCTGTTGAGTGCAAGACAAAAAACTTCAGCAAAAAAGTCTCTTTTTTTTCAGAACAACTCAAGTTCTATACTGTCAAATGGCTTTCTGTAGTATTGAGCTCTTGGCATATGACATATGCAATATTTTTTGCGCTATCCTACTCTGTACATTCACTCACATCCAGGAAGACCTCAATTTGGGAGCCCCAATCTTTCTCTTTGTGGGAACATATTTGCTCTGACCTCTTTCCAACTCCTCCTGCAATGCCTCCCACTGCTCTGACACTGATTTGTCTTCAAGTAGCTGTATCCAAACCTTTGCCAAATCACATCTCTGCTTAGTAAAAATTGGCCCTTCCCCAACTAAAAACTTTTACACTCAGTCCATCTTTATCCTTTTCCATAACTACCCTAAATCTAGCTGAATACTGATATGCCATCCACCTGCCCAGCTTCATTCCCTAAAACTAAGTCCAGAACCATCCCCTTCCTTGTTGGGCTTGCTTCCTATTAGCTAAAACATTCTCCTGAAAGGAACTTTGAAAGGGACCTCACAGCAGGTGCTGGAGGTGTCTGCCAAATTCAGGTGATTCACCCCTTTTTAATATGAAAATTGGTGTTCTCTGTTATAAATAGGAACCCGATCACTACTTTAGGTCAGAGCTGGTTGGAATTGGCACCGTGTCCAATTGTCACTCTGACCAGCTGCACAGATGATGGAACTATGGCCAGCCAAATACTTAAGCGGCCATGTCATGTGTTATATATAGAGACATGATGCTCACTTTCATTCTCAGGATACATTCAGGTGCACTTTGACTTTGGGGCATTATGATCAGCATTAATGCATTTAAGAGATAAGTACATGAGCGAGGAAGAAATGGAGAGGATATGGTGATGAAGTAGAGTAGGAGGAAGCTCATGTGGAGCATAAATACCAGCATAGACCAGTTGAGCCACATGGCCTGTCTCTGTGGTGTATATTCTATGTACAGAGTGAGAGAGTCTCCTGGTTGGCCAGAACTGTGTGGTAGTTGCAGCGCAACAGCTTCCCCATGTTAAATGACTCCATGTGCAAGCTCTTGCCATGGCAAGTGTGCTCCTCACTTCAAAGGGCTGCTGATGATGATATTCTATGTAACTCAATGTCATTTGGTTTATATATTGCCCTTCAAAGGAATGCTGTCTGTACACAGAATAAGAGGGAGAGAGAGCAGGAGGGAATATAGGAACTCCCCATCCAACAGGGGTAGAAAAACAATGAAAATTATGGACAGCCCACACATCAGTTAATGTCTTTATTAATGGATCTCGACTTTAATTGGATCTAGCATTTTCTCAAACAGTACTCCATCTGTGCCACTCTGGTTTTGATCATTAATTTTAAATTGCCTTTTTCAATACTGCGTTTAATCATTTACTTTACTGCAGCCTATTCTATTCTGTATATAGACATTATGGTATAAAAGCCAGTTCAGCTTTTGCTCATTTCGTCCTCAGCATTTCTGCACTGAAAAACTGAAGAGCAATACTCTCCCCTGCTGTTGATGCAGTGTTGGAATATTCTATCACAGCCAGTTTTGTTCTTAAATTACTGCTTGATTGTTTCATTAGAATGAAGCTTGTTTGCAATGCAGCTGTGATTTCTGCATTACAATGGCAACAACTAATGCATCTCCACAGGACTGTATTTTGCAGGTTGGTTGCTTTTGTATCTGATGGCCTTGCTTAATTAACCAGTTGACTCACTTTCCACAATGGAGCTCTGTGTCCCTCAATATTTATTCACTCTTCTCCCAATGGACTAACCATGCTGTACTTTCTTGAATAAGGTTTAATTTTTCTTTCCATCTCTCCACTTCTTCCTTGAATGGAGGCCCACTGTTTCCTGGGCAACTTCTCCTTTAACTCCACTCATATTTCCTCCAATTAAAAGCTTTTTTTATATATATGGGAATCCCTACTGTTCTGCCTTTTGTGGGGTATGTAGAGTATTCGTTGTTGCAGACCTGCTCGGATCCGTCCTTTCCTGTTACATTGAGCATTGTATCCATCCTGCTTCCTGTTCTTGCCTCAAACTGGAAAATTTTGTCAACTTTACTTCCAATTTTCATCCTTCTTTCTCCTTCACATGATCGCTCATTGACTCTCCACTTCCCTTCCTAGACTACCCTATCTCCATTTCTGTGGATAGACTGTCAACCAATATTCACATTAAGCCCACTGACTACCACAGCTACCTTGATGTCACTTCCTCTCAGCCCCCTTCCTGCAAGCACTCTATCCCATTTAACCAGTTTGTCTTCATCACATCTGTTCAGACTATGCCACCTTCAATGTCGGTGCTTCTGATATGTCTCCTTTTTTCTTAACCAAGGATTCCCCTCTACCATGGTTGGCAGGCCCTGGACTGTCTCCATCATATTTCTACCACTTCCACCCTCATCCCTTTACATCCCTCTCAGAACCACAATGCAGTTCCCCTTGTCCTCACCCTCCACTCCACCAGCCTCCAAATTCATGGATCTAAATGTTTCAATGCTTATTTCCACCACACTGGCATGATGTCACTTCAAAACACATCTTTCCTTGCCCTACATATCAGCATTCTGAAGGGTCTGTTCCCTCTGCGACATCTTGATCCACTCATCAATCATCCCCCAACATCCCCTTCCCTTCTAACGGACTTTACAGTGCAAGTGCAGGAGATGCAACACTTGCCTTTTTACTTCCTCCATTCTCGTTGTCCACGGTCCCAAATACTTCCAAGTTAAACAGCAATTCATGTTTACTTCTTTCAATTTTGTATACTGTATTCACTGCTCACAATGTATTCTCTTCTATTCCCTTGAGGGAGGCCAAACACCAATTAAGTGACTGCTTTGCAGAACAATTCCATTTAGTCTGCAACTGTAACTGCAGTCTGTAGTCTGCAACTTCCAGTTGTCTGTCAATTTAATTCCATGCCCCAGTCCTACCCTGATCTCCCTGTCCTCAGCCTCCTGCACTGTTCCAATGCAGCTCGATGTAAGCTTGAGGAACAGCAGCTCATCTTTTGATTGAGCACGTTACAGCCTTCTGCACTCAAGATTTGAGTTCAACTGTTTCACCTCTGCCCCATGTTTTGGATGGAAGCTGTTTTAATGATGCTCTTATTGCCATTCACACCTCATCTAGAACCATCTTTCTGTTTATTTACTTATCTCATTACCATCGTCTTTTGCCTTGTACCGTCATTCCATTTGTAATTTAATCTTTCCTGCCTTCCACTCCATCACAAGAATTTTCCTTTTTTCTTTCCCTGTTCCTCTTTCCCTGTGTCTGTACTTGCTTAAAATCTGTTGCATCTCTAACTTTTTCTACCAGATCACAAAATTGTTTCAGCACAGAAGGAGGCCATTCGGCTGGTCATGTCTGCACCAGCTCTCCAAATGAGCAATTAACTAGTACGAAGCCTGACTATTGCTGAAAAAGAGACCATGCTGTCAAAGTTTTTCATCTTGAACTCAACAGGACAGAATCGCAAGAATACCATATCTCAAAGGGAACAACAATTTGTACTGCATGAGAAGAGGGGTGCTGATTGGTTGGCAAGTGCATCTTGATTAGTAGAGGCAGTGCCATGGAGAATTCAACATTGAATTTTCTGTTTGCAAAGGACAGTGTCCTGTGTGTGAATATATGTGGCTTCTAGCACACAGTGAGCCACGCTGCAAGCCCAACTGAATCTTAAATTGGCTGTTAGTGTAATTCTTAGCACAATCAGGATTGTGTTGTCCAATCATGGAATCACCTCCAATGTTGGACGCTATGTTCTGAGTATTTTTAAGCATGGCTAGTTAGGTACGGTCAGTACTTTGCCTGTTGCAAATAACCTTAAAGAAAAGGGACATGCTGTTTGATCTGCCAGTCATTGGGACATACAGCCTACATACCTGGCATCATAATGGCACTGAGATTCATATACCACATTACTCTTGGTGTGGTAGGCAAAATGTCCTTCTGGCTTGACAACAGCATCATGTCAATGGCGAATACCACTTGTGTTGCTACTGCATAGAAATGGTGTGAAACAGCTAGCTTCACCTATTGTCCAAATTTTTGAGACACTTTACCTTTCCAGGGATAATCTGAGGTAGACTGGGCACTTTTCAGGGCTGAAAGTGGAGGCCTTAGGCCCATTCATGAGTTTGCATGATATACAGCACGGAATGACCTGATCAGGGTAGCCATTATCCCTCAAGGTATCTTTGATGGATCCTATTTCAGCAACAAGCTTGCACAGTGAGCAAATGGCTTGAGCCTTATTTATAATGTTACCGATACGGCCAATCCTTTAGCCCACTGGTCTGTAGGAATCCTGATGTCTATATTGACTAGAGAAGATGGGCTTGTGGTGGACAGTAGAGAACCCATAGGCAGAGGAAAGGGAGCTTGGCTGACTGCTCCATTTCAAAGATGAATTTGAGCACAGGATTGAGCCCATTAAGGTGTGTGAAGAAAATCTTACGTGCAGCTGCAGATTCAAATATAGTAACGCATCATCTACATATTGGAAATTTGCAAGGGGTTGGAGGATAAAGGGGTCATTTCATCGAAGATGCATTTCTTGTGGAAACTGATGAAGATGTTAGTGAGAGCTGGGCCTAGAAGGGATCCCATAGCAACACCATCTATTTGGGCATACATTGTGTCATTAAAACCAAATTGAACTGTTCAAGTTGCTGAGTTCATAAGTTCAATGAATACAGATTCAGACAATTGTGGCAGACCTCGATCGCCATGATATAATGATATGGTGTAAATATCTATGGCTTCCTTTAGCAGAACATTAATCAAACAGCTCGCAATGTTGAACAAGTACATGGACATGGTATTGCTATTGATATGCAAGTCCTGTGTGGTCTTCTCAAAGGTGAAGGAATTCTTCACCGTGTATGTGGAAAACTTGCTCAGAACTGGTTGCAACTATTTGACCAATTCTGGCCTATTTGGCCAATTCTGGCCAATTTGGCCAAACTGCAGAACCAGTCAAAAATAAGGTAGGGCATCACTTTTGTGTGTCTTGGGAAGCCCATATATACATGGACACAGTGACCCATGAGGATAAAACTTGCCTTAAACACCACCAGGCAGCTCATTAATCTTACACAAGTACAGCAAGTATTTCTGTAATTATTACAGTTTTCAGTAATAAAAACTGAAAATGCTGAAAAAATTCAGCAGGTCCAGCAGCATCTGTGGAGAGAGAAACAGAGTTAACATTTTGAGTCCATATGACTTCTTCAAAGCTAAAGCGAAGTAGAAATGTGATTAATTTTATACTGTTTAAGAGGGGGTGGAGCAGGTGGAACAAGATAGAAGGTCAGGGATAGGTGGGAGCTAAGGAGAGATTGAGGAAGATGTCATGGACACAAGGCAGAGTGTTAATGGTAGTAGTGAAGACTAAAGAAGGTGCTGATAGTGGCATAAGGGTAAGATAGCAGAATATTTTGAGAGCAGAACAAGAGTCAGCACCCATGAAAGCACAACATAGAAACAAGTGACAGATGGTGCTGTGGGGGACAGGGGGTTTAGGGAAAAAGGATGAAAAAATGACGAAATAAATAAAAGAATAAAATAAAATGTAAATAAATAAAAATTGGATAAAAAAGGTGTCAAGAGGTAGGTGAGAGTTCATAGTCTAAAGTTGTTAAACTCAATGTTAAGTCCAGAAGGCTGTAAAGTGCCTAACTGGAAGATGAGGTGCTGTTCCTCCAGTTTGTGTTGGGCTTCACTGGAACATTGCAGCAGGCCAAGGACGGAGATGTGAGCAGAGTTGAAGTGACAAGCGACGGAGGTCTGGGTCATGCTTGAGGACAAGACCAGAGGTGTTCCACAAAGCGATCACCCAGTCTGCATTTGGTTTCTCCAATGTAGAGGAGACTGCATTGGGAGCAGTGACTGCAGTAGACCAAATTGAAGGAAGTGCAAGTGAAGTGCTGCTTCACCTGAAAGAAGTGTCTAGGACCTTGGATGATGAGGAGGGAGGAGGTAAAGGGGCAGGTCTTGCACCTCCTGCGATTGCATAGGAAGGTGTCATGGGAAGGGGATAAGGAGTTGGGGGTGATGGAGGTGTAGACCAGGCTGCCACAGAGGGAACAGTCCCTACAGAATGCAGACGGGGTGGTGTGGCGAAGATGTATTTGGTGGTGGTATCATGCTGGAGTTGGAGGAGGGTGATCCTTTGAATGCGGAGACTGATGACTTGAAATGTGAGGACAAGGGGTTCTAGCTCTGGGAGGGGAAGTTGTGAGGGCAGAGGTATGGGAGATGGGTCGGACACAGTTGAGGGCCCTGTCAACCACAGTCGGTGGGGGGTGGGGAAGCTGGGTTAAGGAAAAGGGAAGACCTGTCAGAAGCGTCGTTTTGGAAAGTGGCATCATCAGAAGAGATGCGACGGAGTCAAAGGAACAGAGAAAATGGGATGGAGTCCTTACAGGAAGCAGGGCATGAGGAGCTGTAGTCAAGGTAGCTGTGGAAGTCAGTGGACTTGTAATGAATATTGGTGGACAGTCTATCACCAGAAATGGAGAAAGAGAGGTCAAGGAAGGGAAGTATCGGAGAAGGGCCATGTGACGGTGAAAGGGATGGAAATTGGAAGCAAAATTGATCAATTTTTCCAGGTCCAGACAAGAGCATGAAGCAACACTAATGTACTGATAAGAGTTGTGCGAGGGGGTCTGTGTAGGACCGGAACAAGGAATGTTCCCCATACCCCATAAAGAGACAGGCATAACTGGGGCCCATGCAGGTGCCCATAGCCACACCTTTTATTTGGAGGAAGTGAGACATGTTAAAAGAGAAATTGTTCAGAGGGAACAAGTTCAGCCAGGCGGAGGAGAGTGGTGGTGGATGGGGATTGTTCGGGCCTCTGTTCAAGAAAGACTGTCCTAATGGGGGAATGGACGTGTAGAAGGATTGGACCATAGTGAAGACAAGGCAGTTAGAGAACTGGAAATTGTTGATATGATGTAGGGCATCAGAGGAATCAGGGATGTAGTTGGGAAGAGACTGGACATGGGGGGAGAGAATGGAATCACGATGGGAAGAAATGAGTTCCATGGGGCAGGAACAGACTGACACGATCAGTCTACCGGGACAGACCCATTTGTGGATTTTGGGAAGGAGATAGAAGTGAGCTGTGCATGGTTGGGAGACTAAAGTTGGACGCTGTGGAAGGAAGATCTCCAGAAGAGATGAGGTCAGTGACAGTGCTGGAAACAATGGCTTGATGTTCGGTGGTGGGGTCATGGTCCAGGGGGAGGTAGGAAGAAGTGTCAGAGTTGGCGCTCAGCCTCTGCAAGGTAGAGGTCAGTACGCCAGACAACAACAGCACCACTCTTGTCGGCAGGTATGATAACAAAGTCAGGGTTTGTCCTGAGAGAACAGGGGTGTGGCAAGTTCAAAAGGAGACAGGTTAGAGTGGGTGAGAGGAGCAGAGGAATGTGATGGCTGATGTCACACTAACAGTTCTCAATGAAAAGATAAAGAGCAGGTAAGAGGCCAGAGGAACGGGTCCAGGTGGAGGGAGAATCCTGGAGGTGGGTGTAAGGATCCGTGTAATGGGGGGAGGACTCCTGCCCAAAGAAGTAAGCATGGAGACAAAGGCAATGGAGGAAGAGTTCAGCATTGCGCCGAGTCCAAAATTCATTGAGATGAGGGCATAAGGGTATGAAACTGAATCCTTTGAGTACAGAACATTCAGCATCAGAGAGGGGAAGGTCAGGGGGTATGGTGAATATACGGCAAGGGCTGGGATTAGAAGACGGGATGGGGTCAGAAGGATGGGCAGGGATGGAGGGTCCTGGATGGGTGTTGGTATCAATAAGTTGTTGGAGCTTACGTTCCTTAACACCTGAAAGGAAGAGAAAAAATTTTTTGTTACGGCGTTGGATGAGACGAAGAATTAAATAAAGCTCCTGCAGTCCCTAGTTTAGAGATAGGGTGAGTCGGTGCTGCTGGAGAGAAAGGTTGAGTGTACATATGGTGACACATGGCATGGAGATTGTATCTCAGGATGCAGCAAAAACAGCAATATGAAGAGCATAGTATGTCCCAGAGATACCTGTAATCCTGGGTGGATTAAAAATATGTGGTGGAGGGATGGGGAGGGGCGGGAGTGGAAGCTATTGGAGCTGATCCATTTCTCCCTAAAGAGTTTCTTTTCTGACACTTGGTGCCCTGAAATTTTCATTCCTTTTTCTTTTACTGCCAGGAAGCCGCTCCCATTAAGCTGGCAACCTGCCCATACGTCAGGAGAGCATTCTGCCATCTGTAAAGGTCTGTAAAATGGCCCTAATAGGGCCTTTAGATGTGCAAACTGGCTGCCTGTCTCCTTGGAGTCCATTGCTAGGAAAATGTCTTGGCAGGGGGACTGCACTGCGGAGCTGTCCTGTCCTGTCTCCCAACTATTTTACTGCTTGCCTCACCATCACCTGCCAGCCTACCACCCATTTTGCCTCAGGCCTCTAACTGAACTACAGGCAAGTGGGTGGACCTGGACCTTTCAAGTTATCTTCAAATCTGCCTTAGATTGAAGGGATGAATGAAACCAAACCAATGAAAGCTGGGTCATCCATGGGGTGCATTACCTGAGTGACTGCAGCTCCCATTCCACACCTCAGTATTGCTGCACTCTGATCACTGCAAACTCCACCTGCACAAAGTGGGTCAGAAGCTGCTATAACACCCTCTTGTATCCCAGTCCATTGGCACAAGCCCTGTGGTATCCAGCAGTTTATTTTGGTGAATTGCATGTTTCACTGACTGGAGATAACAGGATCTGAATGGGCCATGGGGAATTCCTGCTCAAAAACCAACAAAACTTTCATCATCTTCCATTGGCCAACGGTCATGAGTAGATGAGTAATCAGCCTCTGTTCTCTTTCTAAGACAGTGACACCCCCCTCCACCCCCTCCCACCCCACCCAGCCCCTATGCCATTACTCCCCTGTGCCTTGCGCACAAGTCAGCAGTGGCGTAGTTGATAGCTCTCTCACCTGAGTCAGAACTTTGTGCATTCAAGAGTTTTGGGACATGCTGAGATCTTAAAAGGTGCAGGCTAAAATGCAAGTTCTTCCTTTCTTTAGTCCCCATGCTGTGGTGAGATGAGGTATGGAGCTCAGGCCCCCTTCCACAACCCGGGGTCTAGTAAATGACATAACTTTGGCACAAGGCCTTTGATAAACATATGGCAGTGGCAAACACGGCACATGGTTCTGAATTTCCAAGAGGCTTTTCCTGATTTCCTGTGTTAATGTTAGCCAAAGGTCTGGAGCACCTTACGAAAGGGGTGAAAACAGTTATTTACACTATCTCTCCTCGATTTCTGCTTACCTCCTGCAATCGGAAATTGGAAGAATCATGTTGAAATTTCAGGATATAGCAGCACTGGGAGTGGTGCAGACATGATGGGCCAAATGGCCTCTTTTGCACTGTAACAATTCTGTGACTGCATTAAATCCTGGTGGAACTGGAAATCATTGTATCATGAATATAATCACACAAATCAGGACAATTATCAGCTCCACCAACACCAGTGGTCCCCAGACTATGAAGGATTTCTATGACGTCCACTTTCTAACAATGTTAGGTATTTCACTTTATTGCATCCAGCTTCTCCGGCCTTCAACCCTCTGAGATCTCTGTACTCCAATTCTGGACTCTTGCTCCTCCCCACTTTTTCTCGCTGAACCATTGCCAGCTGTGCCATCAGCCGCCTTGACTCCAGTCGCTGGAATTTCCTCCATAAAGTTCTCCATCTCTCTAACTCTCTTTCCTTTAAGATATTCATAAAAACCTGCCTCTTTATTGAAGCTTCTAGTCACCTGTTCTAATATCTCAATGTGGTCGAGCATCAAAATTTCCTTGACATTGTTCTTGTGAAGCATTCCTTATGTTTTACAATATAGGTGCTATATAAATGCAAGTTACTGTTGTTGCATGCACTTCCTATCCCTTGCCTGCACAGCATTTAATGCAGCTTTCTTCTGCAAAGAAAAGAACCATCCACCTTGAATGTGAGGGGATTTCCCTGGTAATAGTGTGACTGTCATCACATTGCACTCATTGCGGGCACAACAGGTTGAAATATGAAGTACTTTGCTCAGTGAAGCTATGAAGGGTCAGGTGAGTAGCTTTGTTTAGCATTTTGCTTCAGGCAATCAGCAACCTTTCCCACCTGCAATTCCTCCTGTCTGTCTTTTGTCATCTGCCATAGTCCTTTCCAAGTGGCTTCATTACCTCATCTATTTACTGTACTTGCATTAAGTAACTAGATAAATTAGCCTTAATGATACTCCTCAGTGAAGCTACTCAAGCAAACATGGCTGGCAGCTGAGAACTCCTGGGAGAATGAATCCAGCAATGTAAATAATTTTTAAAAAACAGAGCTAATTATAGGACTGGAAGGCAACTGGTGCTTCATATACCTTGATTTCCTTGCCACATTCTTGTTACAATCAAAGATCCTATTGCACACTTTCATCCATATGGATGAGATGATCAATGCAGCTTTCAGCTGAGGTGTCCTCCCCTACCTGCTTCTCTCTCCATTATTTCTTGGGTGCCCTGCACCGAAGATCCTTCAACATTCCTTCACAATAGTTCTTGGGGCCTTGTTTATGAAGCAGGATCCAGGGTCATCTTGGCTAATGAGTGCAGGATGGTGCAATAGGGTTATCTTTTTTGCCTATATAAATACACACAGTGTAGTGCCAGACTGATCCACCAGGTATTATTTCTGACACATCTATGCCATTTAGTCGGTCATTGTGTGTTTCAGGAGCAATCTTGGGGTTGTGTCCAGATTTGTGCAATTGAAAATAAGGCTAAAAGTATCTCCCAAATAATCAGTTTGGAAAGAGCCAATTGGGCTTTTCCACAATGCCTGCCTTAGGTATTTGCACAGATACAGAATGTGTTGGTCACTCCTTTAATGATATGAGTTTCTCACATTCAGGAGTATGTCCATACTGTTCTATATATAATGAAACATAACATAACATAATCCAGCAGTGTAGCAATGGGATAGATCTTCTTTTGTCCTCAACTAATTCCCTAACTTTCAAATGGATCCTCATGTGCACTTCTCCAATCTTTTGGACTAAATTATTGCGTGAAAGGAGGCCAGATAAGAATCATTGAGTTACTTTATTCTAGATAATAAATTTAACATACAGATCAACTGTTAAAGCAAATTCCACTTACTCAATCCCACTCCGTTTCTTTATCACATCTCTAATGTGAAAGGTGGTGAGTCACCTTCTAGGATACAACAGAATGGCCATTTCATGCAGCAGTTAAGAGTCAACCACATTGCAATGGGTCTGTAGTCACATGTAAGCCAAACTGGGTAAGGGTGGCAGAATTCAGTCTCTGAAGGACATTAGTGAGCCAGATGAGGTTGTACAATAATCCAGTTGCTTCATGGTCATCATTAGCTGTTTATTCCAGATTATTTGTAATTCAATTTAAATTCCCCAGCTGCTAGAGGTGGGATTTGAAATCAGGCTTCTAGATCAGTCGTCCAGGCCCCTGGATTATTAGCTCAATACCATTACCACTAGTTCTGTCGAAGGGTCATGAGGACTCGAAACGTCAACTCTTTTCTTCTCCGCCGATGCTGCCAGACCTGCTGAGTTTTTCCAGGTAATTCTGTTTTTGTTTTACCATTACCACAATGCTGCTGTGCTCACTATTCTCTGCCCCTCTGCTTGTAAATCAGGACAATGTAATAAACCCTGTGCTCTATCCTCTGCATGGATGGATTGTCTGGGCTTTTGCATTAACTGCTTTTTCAAGGTGACTTCACTACCTGATCTCTTGCACTTCTTCATCCAGCTCTAAGCCAAGAACTTTGTCTCATAGTCCTCTATTCTGAGTCTACCAATTCCCAAATATCACATTTCTCTTCTTGTATGTTAATTCTGAACCTGCAATCAGAGCGTCGGCTACCTTCCAGTGCAGGTGTTCAACAGTAGCTCTGTCAACCAAAGCAATTATCCCTGTTTGTCCATCCCCTTTTAGGAGCACCTCAGGCTACTTCACCATAACAAGAAACATCCTCCATAACATTTGTGAGTATTTGTTGGCCATCTGGATGATAAGACAAATCACGAGCACCCTAAGCCCCTAGTCATCCTGAGCCTGAGATGAGGCAATCGACCTCTGTTGTATCAACTGGAAACAAACTGAGCTAGTGAAATTCCACAAAGTGCCTTGTCTGGCTTTGATTCACATCCTTTGATGGAACGTGTGTGAATTGTCTTATTTAAACCTGCATGGATTTGTTTTGTTTTAAAAGATAATCCTTATAAATAACTCAACTCGCAAATCATTTCAGTGATGATAAAAATCCACTTCCCCTCCCCATCCCTGCCAAATAGGTGACACTGTTGAGAATCTTCATCTTGCTCTGGTGATGCCTGGGTTGGGAGAGCTTGGTGTTACAACTGGCTGCCAAAATATAGGAGAGCATTCCTTCTATTCAACCTCCTCCACCTTGATAAAGTGTAACATCAACAAGAAGTTACTTATTTTTTTTAAAAAAGGGCATTAGAGCGCTTCATCTGGAAGTTTCTAGACAAAAATTAGATATGTAATTACTCTCTGTCAAGGTTCAAGTCATTTTATCTACAAAGTTCTAAATGCCTTCAGCAGATTCTCCAGTCTGTCTTCCCTCCCTAACATACAACACACTTTGAGAATATCAAACATGACATCAATCAGATTCTACACAGTTTATAACAAGTACTCTCAAACAGGACTGAAGGAAATGAGGAGATGCATGTGTTGTACAATCTGAACAGATTTTTCTGAGGTGGGGGATTTGAATCTGCTGCATTTTGAAAACTTGTGAGAATTTTGATTCCTATTTCAATGAAAGAGAAAGTCCAAATTATATATCAAACGAATGTGAGAAAAGTCAGAACAAATGGAACAAATGATTCATTGTTGCTTTCTTTCCCTGCCATGCCTAGGCAGTGCCAATGATTGTTAGGCTCATTAAGAGAATGGTTACAAACCAGATTCAGCCTTGCGTATCCTATTATTCAGTAATTGATTCATTATAATTATTCAATCTTACAGCTCTCCCTCAATGTGTCAACATAATATTTTCCGACATAACAGAAAATTGGGAACACGAGGCGGCCATTCTACCCCTCAGACCTGCTCTAACATTCAATTAGATCATGGCTGATCTGTACCTCAACTCCATTTAGCAGCCTCAGCATCACATCCCTTGATAGCCTAACTCAAACCTATTGATCTCAGCTTTGAAAACTCCAAGGGCAGGATCTTTGGGTCAGCGTGCAGGCACGATCGGCAGTCCTGGGAGTGGCTGGGGAACGGACCGCTGCTCGCTCGCAATTAACGGCCAGCCAGCATGAAGCGCACACTGAGAAGCTCAGCGCTGCCTGGGTTGGGGGCAGGAGGAGGGCGCGTGCTGTAGTTGGCACTGGGGAGCGCTCACAGAAAGCTCCCTGAAGGCAGAGAGCTGCCTCGGAGCTGAAGACTTCAAAAGTATCAAATAAAGATTTTTAAATCCAGAAAAAAATGTCCATGCAACACAAGCAGTCACCTGGGCGTACACACTATAAAAATCCTGTGCATAGGTTTTTTTTAAATTTAATAACAGAAACGAACATCCCGCCCTTGGATGAAGTTTCCTGAAAAATGCAAAGGCCACCTGGCCAATTTGCCCACCGACTGTAACACTGGATGGGCAGCGAAAAATACCAGTTTGTTGCACCGTTAATGGGTTTAATAGCCATCTTAATTGTCAGCGGGCGTGCTTCCGAGCTTAGCGCACGCCTGCTAACCGAAATGTCGCGCAGGTGTGTGATGACGTCGGGACTCTCGCCCAACGTCATCACATGCTATTTTATGCTCAAGCAGTTCAGGCATGTGCCCGCCCGCTCAGCAAAAAATTATGCCCCAATTGTTCTCTTGCATTCACAGTCTTTTGTGGGAGAGGATTCCAGAATTCCACTGCCCTTTTTGTGAAAGCATGCTTCCTGATTTCCCTCCTAAATGACCATGCTCTAAATTTTAAGATTATTTCCTCTTATCCTGATTCACCCACCAAAGAAAATAGATTCTCCATCCACCTTCTCAAAAATTCTTAAGTTCAAACACCATTATCAGATTACCCCTTCAGTCTTCGATGCTCCAGGGAATATAAGTTCCTCCGTGGGGCCAGTCTAACTCTAATGCAACTGCTTCTCATGATTCAACATTTTAACCTAATTTATATTCTGGGAAATCTTTAATGCAGCTTCTCCATGCCTGATATCTCCTTTGTGTGGTGCAATGCCCAGAACTGAATGTCATATTCCTGATGGGGTCTAGACAAGGCTCTGTACAACTAGAGAATAGCTTCTATTAGCATTTTTAGGTTTTTTTTGTAGCTGGTTATTAGCTAACAACAGTGACTTCACTTCAAAAATTAATGCATTGGTTGTAAAATACTTTTGGACACCTTTCTAAGTTGCAGTCTAAACCTGATTTCTGCATATCCTTTCCTGATATCCTTTCTTAAATAAAACAGGTTGGCTGGTTTCTCCTTAATTCTAACTGAAAAATCTAATCATTAATTCTACACATGTTGATGTTTGGCAATCTCAGTTGAGACACCAATGAGACTGAGCGGTGTAGGGATCAGGTCCCAGCTTAACCAGGACTGGAGAAAGTTGATAAGGATTCTGCTTCTTCATTGGGCTACTTCACAAAAGGAAAAGCCATCTCACTCAGAAAATATGAAGAGACACTTGCAACTGTCTTCATTCCCAACTCTGGACCAGAAGAAATGGATGAAAAATAATTTGAATGTCACCTTATACCATTTGTGCCACTCCAGTTGGTTTGGTTGGACACATTGAAGCACATTTAATGCCCAATTTGATCATATATTGGGAGATGGATAACCACGGAGCTCTCTGGAACCATAGCATTCAACCTTGTTCCATGATTCTATGACGGAATCTCACACCTTTTATTTTGTGAGTTAATGACCCACTGCCAGGGAGGGAGCTGGATCTCATCTTGAAAATCTTGAACCTGCCTAACAGACAGCAGTTTCCCAGAATCTAAAGGAAACAAACACCAATGTTAAAAAGGTGTTTCCGAAGCAAATTGGCTCATCCTTTGACTTGCTAAGTGTAACAGTTTGCAAATAGGCAGATCCGATTAAAATTTTGGTGTCCTCTTACAGCCAGCATGTGCCATCTTTGGAATAGTCTTGAGTGTATAAACCTAAAGAAAACATTCTGTTTATTAAACTGTGTTGGTTTATAGCCACACCATTAACTCTGGAGCCCCCACCCAAACACGTACAACCACCCAGCACCTCTCTACCTCTCTCTCCTCTAAGATACTCCTTAAATATGACCTTTTTGACCAATTTTTTGGTCATAATCTTAATATCTCTTTATGGGACTCATTGTGAAATTTTGTTTGGATAACGCTTCTGTGAAGCACCTTCGAATGTTTTACTGTCTTGAACACGCTATATAATCATATCAACAATTTCCAGTTCATTGGCCCCAACCGCCTCTTCTTCACCATGGACGTCCAATCCCTCTACACCTCCATCCCCCACCGGGATGGTCTGAGGGCTCTCCGCTTCTTCCTCGAACAGAGGCCCGAACAATCCCCATCTACCACTACTCTTCTCAGTCTGGCTGAACTTGTTCACTCACTGGACAATTTCTCCTTAAACTCCTCTCACTTCCTCCAAATAAAAGGTGTGGCTATGCGTACCCACATGGGCCCCAGTTATGCCTATCTCTTTATGGGGTATGTGGAACATTCCTTGTTCTAGTTGTACTCTGGTCCCCTCCTACAACTCTTTCTCAGGTACATTGATGACTGCTTCGGTGCCACTTCATGCCATATCAGAACATCACCACAGCAACCAGGGGTTTTTAAATATAAATTGCAAAGGGTATTCCCATCCATCAATGAGCAATTTGTATGCCTCCACAAGAAAAAATTAATGCAGGCCTGTACCAGATTCCCTAGGGGAATGCTTGGTGCTTGCACACTGCAAAAATCCAACATTTCGGAACTTTTCGTCCAAGGAAGCTGACTCAAGAGCTGGATGGTAGAGAGAAGGGATCCCCTTTTTAAACTTGCTTCGTGACAGCAACGAGGGTGCAGAAGAGCTACAAGACACATGAGTGTCTAGGTGTGGCATTGAACAAGCCACTGGAATGTTGAAGATGGCCTTCAGGTGCCTCAGTAGGCCTGGAGGCTCCTCAGTGCTCACCAGGGATGGTGTCCAGAGTGATAGTGCTGTTCTGCAACCTACATAACATTGTGTAGCTGGGAGGACTACGGGTGAAGGAGGACACGAGACTCATCACTTATCTTCAGATGAGGAAAATATTGAAGAGGAGGAATATAAAGAAGGGGCTCTAATATCACAAAGATTTACCTCCTGTAAATGTAAGAAATGGTACCCCATAGTGTTCTCTTACCACCAGGATCAACTTCCTCTCCTTTACACCAAACAATTCCTCAACTGCTCACCCAACCATTGCACATTCATCCAATGGATGCTGACATGTGTTGACATTTATCATGAAAGAAGTGAAAGCGTGATTTAACCTCCAGAACAGAATAATGGGCAAGAGGTGGAAGTGGTGCTATTCAATAAATCTTTGCACTATAAAAAAAGGAAGATTAACAGTATGTGCATATCCTTGGCGAATTATAACTGCTTTAAGCCATGCTTCCTGTTGCTCCGGGGGACTCAGCAGAGGTACAGACAGACTTCTCAAATCCTTGCTGACTGCTTGGCTGGTGGGCTCTGGTTTTTGGAATCTGTGAGGGCCCCATAAAAGACCATTCCACCTGCATCTGTGTAGGAGCGGAGGCAGCATGTCGGGTATTGATTGGGAGGAGGTACTGATGAGAAATTGGAACATTTTGAGCGGAGTTCCCTCTTCCATGCCTTTTTTCATTATCATCCGTCTCCTCTACCAGTATGGCACTCCTATCACTCTGCTGTTGTTCAGTTTGATGCAGCTCATGACGCACTGTAAGGTTATGAATACAGTAGCTGTGATCTGTTTAAAGCAGCAGACATGTTAGGATCCAAAGTTAGCACAGCTATGGCCAGTATGGTGCTTGAAGCTTTACTGAAGTGGCCTAGCTCTCTTTATAGCAGACATCCTCACAACTACCTGCACCATCAACTCACTAGTGATTCAGCTGGACGCCTCCGTCCCCTCCACCGTTGTGAAAGTTATGATGGCGTATCTGTGTTGGACTCTCCACAGCTGTTCCTTGCCACCAGTGTGTGCTCACATTTGATGTGTAGATCACCAAGAGAAAATCCAACTTGCACCAAAGTGTGAGTATCTGTGCTGGTACATGGCTGTATGTCCTGTGATGATGGATCCTCAGAACGAATGAGATTCTCTGAGGAATTATCCTTATACATGTTCAGACTCCTCTTTCACATCAAAGGCAAAAGAATGGATTTGATTTAGTCATGGCAAAGTCACAAACTTAGTAATCATCAAGTCTTCTCATAGCTCGTTCATTGATGAAACAAAATTAATAAATGTGCGTCAGAGATATTAATAACTCTGTCACGAGCTTTTTGTGAGCTCCCAGTTTTTCCACCTCCAGCTGAGAGAGACGCAGTTGTGACACTTGTCTCCAGGACTGTTTTCTATACCTCAGTGAGCTCTCTTTGCCTTTGGTGGCCGTCTCCAGTTCTCTCTTTTGCTTTCTGTGCTCTCTTCTCCTACAGGGGGTGAAGAAACAGTGAGTGAGTGAAGGTCAGTATATTTGGTAATGGTGACAGTGAGATAGGTACATTACATTGTATAAAAATTGGGGTAAGTGGATAAATAAATGGGGAAGTGGTGAGGTTCATGGAAAGTGAAGATTGAGTGTTGCTGAAAAGTGAGTGGGTGTGAGAAGTGATGTGATGGAGTACACTTAGCAAGATTGAAGGTACAGTAGTGCTCAAATGAAAGGATGTAGGTGAATCAGCAAACATATTCATTTTTCCTGACCTGGATAAGCGATTAAGATTCTTCCTACACTGCATCCTAGGCACAATTTTCCTGCTGCTTTTCCTCAGCTGCTTCTAACCATGCCTTAGTGATGAGAGCAGCACATCTCTCCCTCACATTGCTGAGGAAAGACATGTCCCTCCTGCTCCTGACTGCACCAAACAAGGATTCAATGATTCTGGTTGCTGCCCAGCTTGGTCTCTGTGTCTCAAATATAAACGTCTCCCAGCTCCTTCAAATCCCATTTGTATATTGCCTCTTTAAGTGCAGCACACCCACTGCGCAGCTTGAAGATACAAAACCCAGAAGTCAAAATTTATTCCCTCAATCAAGTTGAACTTGGAGAATCCTCCATGCTGACTTGACCTCAGGTTTTGCCCACACTATTTCCTGCTCAGAAGCTGCCTTCACCTTAATGTTGGGTCCTAAAGGTCCATTCCTATTTGTATCACAGTGACAGTTCTAAAACAATCGGAGTCAATAAATTTTATTTGGTTCGCATGTAGTAGAATATATGTGGCACATTTGTGACTCACTATCGAACAATGTGAGCGACATTAAAATGAACTTCGAAAAGCATCTTATCGCCCACAAAGTTTATCATAATGAAAAATTGCAGCCTGGTAGCATCCATCCCCAGATAGAAAATCTAATTGGTTTAGTCACTGAGTGCTGATCCATTACAGCTGTGGTTAATTCACTATGGGAATCACACAACTGCAGTAAATCTGCCTGAGATAAAATTAACACCAGAGAGATCTCCTCTACTCCAAGTATGAACAGGCAGGCCAATTTTTCAGTTATTTGTTTCAATTTTCCTTTTTTTAAAAAAAATATCTTCCACATTCATTTTTGGGTAGGTGTCATTTTTAAATATCAGGCACAAAATTCCATTTCAAAATTGCACTGTTTCAAAGCACAAAGATGCAGCAAGATATTAAATAAGATCTCCACACATTTTATAAGAGCCTTCACACCCCCTAATGCTGGCTTCCACAATTTAACATAAGTACAGCCGCTCACAGCAGGCGGAGAGGGGTCGAGTGTCCAGCCAAGGGCACCAGGAGACCACTCTTACTCTGCTGGTTAACTGCTGTTCTCTGCAGCTGTCTCAATGCACTGAATGGCAACCTCAATCTGTATTCTGTCAGCAACCCTGTGTGTTTATTCCAGACCAAATAATCCGCAATCTATTATACTTTACTTTCGTACTGGAAAAATCATTGACTTCACAGCTAGCCAGTGTTAGCTGATGAAAATTAATGCGAGAAGCAGGCACTGTGCTGGGCGTTCTGAGGTAATCATATGAAGAAAACCTGTCATACATTTTTATGGCTCATCTCCTGCTGCTGTTGACAAATATGCTAAACACAATATGGAGCGGTATTCTGTAATAAATATTCATGCTTTCACAGCACATTATTTTCTGTGTATTCTGTATAGTATTACATTTCAATAGCATTACATGTCTTCAGGCACTCTTACATAACAGAGCAAGTATGGTGACTGACACATCTGCTTCGAGTCATTTATCTTCTTGGCTTAATCCATTGTCTGCAAATACGTATCGCAATAGAACCCTGACGCAAACTTGGGAATACATAAGAGTCCAAGCACAGAAGTGAATTAAAATGGCATTACGGGAACGGGAACTAGTTCAGTTAGGTTATCGTTATGAAGCAGTATATGAAGTGCAGGGGTTATATTGCCGGCCTGGTAACCCTGAAGACCTAGTCTAACAATGAAGATAACATGAGTTCAAGTTGCACCATAGCTGTTTGAAAGTTTAAGTTCACTTTTAAAAAAATCTCAGATTAAAACGTCAATGAAAATGACCACAAAGCTGTTGATTTGTTGCAAAAACCCTAATGTTCCCTTTTGGGGAAGGTAACCTGCCACCATTAACCAGGCTGGTCAATATGTAACTTGAGCCCCATATAGCTGTAGTTGCCTCTTAAATATCCTCTGAGATTGTGTCCAAGTGCCGGCTGTGAACAAAGGAGGCTCAACTTCTCAAAGGGCAACTAGAGATAGACAATAAGTGCTGGCCTTGCCAGCGACGCCCATTGACCTCAAGAATTAATTTTTAACAAATCAACTGGATAAATTTCCCAGAGTCCAAAATGTATTTTCATCCATTTGTTTTTAATATAGTTCAGCAACAACTACTTTATATGGTACCTTTAACAAATAAAACATTCCAAGGTGTTTCACAGGAACATTATCCAAACCAAAGGTGAAGGAAGACACTCAGACAGCTGGTCACAAGTTTGATCAAGGGGTTGGTTTTAAACGGCACATTAAAGGAGGATACAGGCATAGAGGTAAAGTGAGGGAATCCCAGAACTTAGGGCCTAGGCAGCTGAAGGCATGGCTGCTAAAGCTGGGGTGAAGGAAGTCAATGATGCACAAGAGACCAGACTTGGACATCACAGAGACAGGGACAGGTTAGGCCATGGAGTAATTTGAACACGGGGATCTGAATTTTAAATCTGAGGTATTGATGAACAGGGAGTTAATGTAGGCCAGCCAGCACAGGTTACACACCGCCTGTCTTGGGGATATAGTCTCACCCCAGAGCCAGTATCCTGACATTGCCCAACACCGTCATAGGAACACCTTCATCTTCATGGATTGCAGCAGTTTAAGGAAATGGCCCACCAGCACATTGTCAAGGCAAGCCAATATATGTCAGCCCCTCAAACATCACTCACATCCTGTGAATGAATTAAGAATAATTAAAATACACTTGTAACTTTATAACTGAAAGATTAACTGAACTTTTTGCCTTGTGGTACAGTTGTAGGCTGAACAGAAAAAAGTTTTTTTTGCATTGGAAAAAGCAGCTACCAGACCTAACTCCCCATTTTTTTCACTTTATCTCTTTTGTCTGGCTAATCCCTCATTCAGCTATCCAAGAGAATGAATGGACAACCTGTTGTCAGGTATTGTATTATCTGTGGGTGTGAGCAGGAAGCCTGTAACAACTCATCCTCTCAACCCTTTCTCAAGCTGACTGAGAACTGCAATGATGGCACAGCCAAGACTGAGACAGAGGGCTGAATATTTGGGTCGCACCAGGGGCAGGCACAGGCGGCAGACAAGGGTCAAAAATATCAGTGCCAGCTGGAATAAGTAAAAAATTGCAGAGCATGTGATCAATACATATCCTCATGTGTATATTACATATCCTCATAGTCCCACTGTTCCCCAATGCCATACCTGGAACTGACCATTTTCCCCAGATTGGGGAGACAGGGAAGCAGCCCTGCAATCACTCCTTATCCCCCGTTGAGGCTTATTAAGTTCATGATGAGATCGTTAATGGGGTATTGCCATTTTCACAGGGGCACACTCAGTTTGAGGCAGACCAAGTAAAGGGAGGTAGCTACATGGTGATGTCCTGGCCAAACCAGGGAATTAACTCTTCAAAGTTAATAAAGCAATGAAACACAATATCCATCCTAATAACTCCATTCCTTGCCCTGGCAGTAGATACAGACAATGGTCCCATTAGTAGGAAACTGCAGGGAATGCGATCAGTGCATTCCTTACATATCCTCACAGACTCAATATTTTTGGATTCTTTACAATGTTACCTTCTGTTCTACTGGTAATACCATTCACAGTACACAGGGGGCACTGCCGGTCGGCTTCACGTGGCAGCAAGATGGGTTGTCCCATTCAACATTGGACACTTCTACAACACCTTTCAGGAAACAGCCCGGAGCACGGCATAGAAAATAGAAGCTCAGCACAGGTTTTGAGAGGTCACCAGGGTTGTGCAAAATTGGGATCAGCCTGTGCAGACATGTGGGAAAGGGGTAGAAACCGTATTCGAGCAGTGAAGCCTCTAGTAGGAGCTAAACCTGATGAACTCCATCTTGTTAAAGTTGAACTGGGGAAAAGCTCTGACTCACCCAGGACTCCATGCCTGGCAGGCCACCGTACATATTAATTATTATTAAGTTAGGTTTCTGCATATTTGTGGGCTTTGAGGGGAAATAAATTTCCTCTGCAGCAGATAAAATGGTCATTTTCATAAAGTGAAAAGCAGAGACAGATTTGTCTTATCACAATGATACTAACTTGTGTTTATTTAGCAGCATAATGTAGTAAAATGTCCCAGTGTTGGTGCTTAACAGGAGCATGATCAAACAAAATTTTGAACAAACTCCCATAGAGAGATATTAGGGCAGGTTGGTCACAGTGTGGGTTCTAAGGAGCATCTTAAATAAGGACAAAGTGGCAGAGAGGTTTAGGGAGGTAATTCCAGAGCTTAGGATCCAGGCAGCTAGAGGCACATCCACCAACAGTGGCCGATGCAAGTGGGCAATTGGGAAGAGGCCGGAATTGGAGGATCGTGTATACACCAGAAGCTTGTAGAGCCGCAAAAGGTTACAGGGATGGAGAGGGGTTAGGTCATGGCAGGGTGGCAAACCTTTCCGCATTTTAAGGGATCGTCCCGCATCTCTTATTTCTAGGACGGCCCATGGGAGACTGAACCTGGGAGTCTCCTCCTGCCTTTGCCTCTTTGTTTTCTTTTTGCGAGCATGGAACCCCTTCCCCAGCCATCACCAGTTCTTATGGTCACCAGTACCAACTACCCACCGCCCACGTGGTCCCACGGTTGAAGTGTCCCTTATTATAGTTCACAAGAGTTGGTCACCCTTGGAGAGACTTGAAAATAATGATGAGAAATTTAAAATCACCGAGGCAGTGTCACTAAGGGTTTAAATTCAGCTGAGTGCCATTTTAACACACTTCTATTCTGAAATATTTTTAAGCATTGCAAAGCTTTGTGCTTTGAGCGCAAAAATTATTTTGCTTTTGCGAAGTGACCTGAAAATTCAAGGTAACAAGCGAATGGAGCAACCCAGAAGGGAAAGACAATGCAAGCAAGATGATTGGATCCAGCTAAGCTGTAGGGGTGTTCCCTCTACAGTTGAACAGCCTACCAACAACTCGGGGCCCAATTTCTCAGGGCAGTCTGTATGCGATGGAGCCTGGTTCAGTGGGCTGAGGATAGATATGGAACAGACAAAATCAGCATTCGTCCCATGGATTGTAACTGGTCCAGACCCATGCACCATTCTAACCAGTGTTAGAAGTTTTTTCATATTGTTGCTGGGCCTCTTCTGGTAGCAGAAGCTGGGGTTGTTATATTATTTGCTCCTTTAGTATGTGACTGAGTCACAGGAATACAAACAATATACAACAAATAGAACTGTAACTTGAACTGAAATTTATGTACTCACCACAGGAGCACATTTATACAGATCTCATTCTATTGGTCTCTAAACTCTTAGCTCAAGTGAGATGTGACTTCACTTCCTTCAGTGATCCATTACTTACAGTCTCTTAAAGTGATCCCACAACATGGATGGGCCGGGAGCAGAATTACTGGCAGTGGCTAACAGAAATATTAAAGAACCAGTCGAAGATTAGAAAGAATGGTTTTAAAATTGCCTTATTTCAAACTAGACTGGTTTCCCTGCTATAATTTAAAATCCAATCTTTTGAAATTTATATCTCGTACTCACCACCCTGATGACCTGGGAGTCTACTGTTTCTGTGGTTATAAGGCTGCAATCAGTGTGACCACATCCTCTTCTTCTTGAGGTTTTGTGATGATGATGATGATGATTATTAATAAGATTATTATTGTGTTTATTCGTCAAAATACAGCAAAGCACCGTGATTGTTCACTACGAGTAGAGTGAAGAGGCAAATCCCAAGTCTACTTCAGCTGGATCAGCGATTGAACCCAATGCTCTTGTGGACTGTGATTATCCAAAATGCTACAATATCAGCCATTTGGTATCATATTGCATCCAGCCACAAAATTAAGCAGCCTAATTGTTCCCAAACTATGAAAATATTGAAGGAGCAGAGTTCAGGCAGATCCTGGCTCATCTTCAGCTCCCTCTTGCTAACATTCAAGACATGAGTGTGAGGAACAGGGTACTGGGGAGCACCAGTTTTCAGTCAAGTCTTTGACTCCAAGATTCCTGGGCAGATGGAGGATGTAAGTTGGGAATTATGCCTTTGTGCAGTCAGGAGTTCCTGGTGCTGATGGTCTCCAGGATTCTGTTCCATTTCAGCGTAGTTGGGGAAGTGTGGAACCTCCCATTGGCAACCAGCTGTGAGGGTTGGCAAATGTTTCAGCATTGTTGGATACCCCAGGGTCTAGGCGACTACTAATTCCTATCATTGGTACTGCATGCTCTAAATAGAAGCTCCCCATGTTACATGAACTGCAAAGGCTTCCATTCCCTTTCCAATGATGACACAGATTCATAGACGTGAATTCACAACACTCTGGGAGCTGTCATGGTGCTTTCATACTTCACCAGCCCAATGTCTCAGCTTTGTATTCAACAGCAGGGGTTAAATGTCAGGATGGTTACTGGATGAATAGAGATCAATACTCTCGTGGGCTGTCCCTTCATCAGACCAGCTGTGCTGTAAATCAGTGTTACACAGAAGTACAACTAAAACCAAATGGAGCCAGCCACTAGGATGCTGGAAGGAAGCTTCCAGTGTCAGCCTAGGCCCTGAGGGTTCTTTGCAGCATGTGTCCAGCACCATCTTATGAGCTGCGATAACGTGTATTTCACAACTCTGCAATTTGCAAAGGGCTGATGATGGATGTCCTAGAGAATGCCGGGGAGCTGATTAACAACATTGCTGATACTGTAATCCTGGCTCATGAAGAACAAACAGCAGGTGCAGTGCCAGTAGCTGCAAAATACCTGGACAGCAGACTCAGTCAGCTCATTTTCACAGTTGAACAGAGCACTGTTATTTGAAAGTCTCAGATTGCCTGAGATCTACCTCCTCTTGCCATTCTGTCTTGGTCTCAGTAACACCTTTTCTTACAGCAAGCAAGTCACTTCCCAACCCCGAGCAAAACATTAGCGTATTGCCTGTCCCTCATTGTCAAACAGGAGAACCAAACAACGAGCACTCTAGCTATCAAAAATATCACTGATATATTATAACAATTTATCATTCCCCTTGAGGTTTTCTCTGTTCTTTTCTAATACTTCTCTGTGCTACTTGAGGGCCTGGGATCTGATATAAATATTATGAACCATTTGGTTTGGAGACGACCTTTCTCTCAGGGTCCCTGAACCCATGATCGGGCACAAGATAGGATGACTCTTTACAATGTGCTTCTTGGCATTTCAGTGGACAACGATAAAGATTCTGCTGGAAGCTGACAGATTACGACTGTGTGCTGCTGTCACAGGGGACACAACATCTGAGATACATTCCCTTCTGGTGCTGAGTACAGGATGCCAGTGATCAGTGGGAGAGTAGATCTTTTTCAGAAAGAGCCTTACAATCCTGGCATAGGCTCATGCTGAGACACGGACATCCTTTCCATTTCAGCAGTGAGCTGCCAGCTGCGATTGTCATCGGGTGGAGAAGAGCACAGGCTGACAGTGAGCCACAGTATGTTATAAAAATAGAAACATGAAAAATCTTTGTCTTTGGGCGTTGTTTTTGGATGGAGCTACGACTCCATTCTTGTGGCCCTATAAGTTGCAGTCGGTACCCAAGGCCCCCAATTTGATAGGTAAAGATGCCAACTGCCTGGCATGTCGGATCACGGAAAAGCCCATTTTAAAGGTGATAGGTACCAATGTCCTGATCATTTTAGGGAAGAAAATCTCATCCTTACCCTTTCGGGTCTATATGTGACTCGAGATCCACAATAATGTGGTTGACCCTGAACTGTCCTCTGAAATGGCCGAGTAAGTCACTCAGTAGTATTAAAATTCTACATAAAAGTCAAATAAGAATAAAACCAAACGGGCACCCCCAGCATCGACCTTGACGGTGGATTCAGACAAGACAAAGGCACAGTCTGCCCAGTCAACCCTACAAAGCCGTCCTATAACATTTGGGCCAAAGTAGGCAGAATTGGCCCATGTTAGTCAAGCAACATCCTGGCAGAACCATACTCACAGAATCATGCCTTACAGCTAACATCCAAAACTTCTGCTTCATAATCCCACTGCAGGACAGAGCCACCAAGAGGCGGTGGGCAGCACAGCAGTATACAGTCAGGAGGGAGTGATCTGGAAAATCCTCAACATTGACCCTAGACCCCATGAAGTGTCATGGAAGCAATGGGTAAGGAAACCTCCTGCTGGTCACCACCTACCTCACTCCCCTAGCTAATGAATCAGTGCTCCTCCATATTGAACATCACATGGAAGAAGCACTGAGGGTAGTGATGGCACAGAATGTACTCGGGGGGGGAGGGTGGTCTTCAATGTCCATCACCAAGAGTGGCTTAGTAGTCCCATGCCTGATAGAGCTAGCTGAGTCCTGAAGGACATACCTGCCAGACTGAGCCTGTGGCAGCTAGTGAGGGAGCCAAGAGGGAAAAAGCTACTAGAGCTCACCCTCACCAATCTACCTGTTACAGATGCAACTTTGCATGACAGTATTCGTAGGAGTGACCACAACAGAGTCCTTGTGGCTCCTGACCTGATTACAGCCTTGGTACAAACATGGACAAAAGAGCTGAACTCAAAAGGGAAGATGGGACTGATTATCATTGATATCAAGGCAGCATTTCACTGAGTGTAGCATCAAAGAGCCCTAGCAAAATTGAAGCCAATGGGAATCAAGGGAAAGCTCTCCCATTCGTTGGAGCCATACCTAGCGCAAAAGAGGCCAATCATCTCATCCCAGGACTCCATTGAGGAGTTCCTAGGCTCTAACCATCTTCAGCTGCTTCATAATTAACTCCATCACAAGGTCAGAAATGGTGATGTTCAATGTTCAGTTCCAATCTTAATTCTTCAGGTACTGAAGCCGTCTATGTCCATATGCAGCAAGGCCTGGACAATGCTCAGGCAAATATTGTTCATATTTGAACTGCATTGCGGTTCCTTCACTGTCACTCGCTTAAAATCCTGGAACTCTCTCCCTAACAGCACTACATGGACTGCAGCAGTTCAAGAAAGCAGCTCACCACACCTTCTCAAGGGCAATTATGGATGGGCAATAAACACTGGGCCTGCCAGTGAGGCTTACACCCCATGAACAAATGAAAACAATAAGTCCATTGACTCATGGTGAGCAACTCATTGTCCCATTAACCAACGATACCATTAAAATCCAGCCCTATTTGAACTAAGACATATAGGTTCAGATTCTGATGGGAAAATAAGATTGAGACGAATGAAATCATGTACAAATCCACCAGCAAGTTGTGCTGAGGAAGCAATAGCCTATGAGTTGCGAATCACTGTAATTGCTAGACGATTTGTGCCACTTAACTTCACAAAAATAAGAACTTGTCCTCAATCTCCCAGTGAGCTTCATGAAATTCCTGTATTTGCATATCAATTACCCATTAAGCTCACCACAGAAATTTACAGCTGGGACTTATCAATATGAAGACCTTTTTAATGAAGAGAATTAAGTCGCTGCATTGCTATTCAATCTCTACAGGCCAGGAAAGGGAATAAATGAAACTAGAGAGCCTCATTCTCACAGATAGTAAATTGTTTATAGAGGTTTTTTAAGCTTATAATGTAAAACTTTTAAAGGTGACAGGGTGTTGATTGCACCATACCCTAATATCCCAGGTGGACCCCATCACTCTCGCTGTCAGTTCAGACTCCCAGCAATCGATTGCACTCAAAAGTAATAATTTAGCTATCATTTGACATCATTGTCATCAATTCCCATTAAACCGCAGTGCTCAAACATTTGCGATTAGCAAAATTATTTACCTTAAGCATTCTGATACCAACAACCATCATAAAGTTTGTTTTGCATATTTCTGAATTTCTATAGCTTCAAACATCCTAAAACTGAGGTAACTTTAGAAAAAGCAGACCTTGTTTCAACAGAGGTGTTAAGACAAGCTAATTTTATGTTTTTCTTTATGAACTATAACTAGTGCAGAACAAGCCCTGCCCCCCCCATCAACCCCCCGAACCATCCTCCACCCCACCTCACCCTACCCCGCCATGTTGCAGCAATTTTCTCACATTAGCTCCTTCACATTGACCCTATCAAATCCTTTCAAAATTTTAACTGCCTCAATAAAATCACCTTTTAGCATTCACTTTTCTAAGGAAAAAACTCCCAGACTGTTTAGTCTGTCCTGAAAAGTATCACCTCTCAATTCTGGTATTATCCTTGTTAATATTTTTTGCACTTTCTCCCCAATATCCTCTTTATAATATGTAGAGCAGACAATGCAAAGACAGTAAATTGTCTCTGGGTTGAGAAGCTTTAACATTGGAAATTGTGGGACTCTTCCAGTATCTCAGTGCATCATGCATTGGCTTGCAGCTGCTGGGAGACCTACTGAGGCTTTATATGGGGGAAATGGATGGAATTTCCCAAAGGTGTCTGGAAATTCCTCCTCATACCTTCGTCTTGAAGTAAGGGAGGACAGGCAGAAGATCTGGAATTCAAAAGAGCATTACAAGATTAGCTAAATCAGTAAAATGTCATGAACAGATGCAGAAAATAACCCAAAAGGCCAATGGAAGATTGTGGGGCAGAATTTTGCCCTTGGCTGACAAGCGGGCCCCACTGGCTCGGCAGCAGCTGGGCAGCCAAGCCCCCGCCACTGAAATGGGGCCCGCCGCCATTTTAAGTGGGTGGGCCAATTAAGGCCCGCCCAGCGGCATCCCCGATGGGAAGCACTATGCGCTCCCTTTGCAGGGGGGCGGGATTCCCCAGCTGTCAAAGTGCACTCTTCGCACACGCACACAAAAGAGTGCACTGCTCCCTGAGGCAAAGTCCTGTCTCAGGGAGAATAGTAACAGTGGAAAAATCTTTAAAAATAGAAACATTAAAAAATTATTAACATGTCCCCCTCTTGTGACAATGTCACACGAGATGGGACATGTTAATAAAGAACACATAAACTTTATTATTTTTGTACAAAACGGACATGAAACTTCACCTCGCCAGTGGACGAAGTTTCAGGAATAATCAGAAGCCTGGTGGGGCTCCTGGCCTGCCTGCCAGCCTTAAGGTTAGCTGGGCAGGTCTTTAATTATCTTAATTAGCCTGTCAATGGCCTCAATTGGCCATTGACAGGTCGCGGGTGGACAGTTGATTTCGCTGTCCGCCCACTTTCCTAAAAATTTAAATGGCCCGGAATGACATCGGGGGTTCCTCCTGGCATCATCGCGCATCATTTTCCCCTTGGTGACCAGGCCCTGCCTCCAAATCGCCGAGGGGAAAATCCTGGCCTGTGTATCTGGAGGTCTAGAATACAAGGTGGTAGAAGTCAAGTTTCAGCTTTACAAAGGTCTGGTTAGGCCACACCTGGTGTGGTGTGAGCTGTTCTGGACACCACATCTTAAGAAGGACATACTGATCTTGGAAGGAGTGCCATGTGGATTTACCAGATTGATACCTGGGTCTCGGGGCCACTCTGTCAGAGGGGTTGAATGCAAGGAATTCGGGACAGGTACAACCCAACTGAGTACAATGTGACCACTGTGGTCATGCAAAAAACCTCATCTACCAAATACTGGATGGAACTGCAGTTCCACAGGCACTCAGGCAAAGATACCACTCTCACACAGGCAAAATGCTCCCTGTCTAATTTCAGGGCCATGGCTCCTTACCACAAAATGTCAAAGTCTACTCCAAAAAGATTAAAGGAACTGATTTTTTTAAAGGAATATTGTCTTCATGAATAAGCCTTAGGCAAATGTTTATTCATATAAAACCAGATGAGCTGTGTTTAACATCTGTCATGGGAAAATATTAAAAGCTATTGTTAAAGACATTATAACCGGGCACTTCAAAAAATTCAAGGTAATCAGGCAGAGTCAACATGGTTTAGTGAAAGGGAAGTTATGTTTAACCAATTTATTGCAGTTCTTTGAAGAAGTAACATGTGCTGTGGATAAAGGGGAACCAGTGGATGTACTATACTTAGATTTCCAGAAGGCATTTGGTAAGGTACCACGTCGAAGGTTATTGCAGAAAATAAAAGTTAATGGTATAGTGGGTAACATATTGGCATGGATAGAAGGTTGGCTAGCTAACATATTGGCATGGATAGAAGGTTGGCTAGCTAACAGGAAACAGAGAAGAGGCATAAATGAGTCATTTTCTAGTTGGCAAGATGTGGTGTGCCACAGGGGTCAGTGTTGGGCCTCAGCTTTTTATAATTTATGTAAATGACTTGAATGAAGGGACCAAAGGTAAGGTTGTTAAATTTGCTGATGACACAAAGATAGGTAGGAAAGTAAGTGCAAAGAGGACATAAGGAGGCTTTAAAGGGATATAAATAGATTAAGTGAGTAGGCAAAGATCTGGAAAATTGAGTATAATGCAGAAAAATGTGAAATTGTCCATTTTGGCAGAAAAAATAAAAGAGAAGCATATTGTCTAAATGGTGTGAGATTGCAGAGCTTAGAGATGCAAAGGGATCTGGGTGTCCTAGTGCATGAATCATAAGAGGTAATTATGTATGCAGGTACAGCAGGTAATTAGGAAAGTTAGTAGAATGTTATTGTTTATTGCAAGGGGAATTGATTACAAAAGTATGGAGGTTATGCTTCAGTTAAACACGGTATTGGTGAGACCACATCTGGAGTATTGTATACAGTACTGGTTTCCTTATTTAAAGAAGGATATAAATATGTTGGAAGCAGTTCAGAGAAGGCTTCCCAGACTAATATCAGGAATGGGCAGGTTGCCTTATGAGGGAAGGTCGGAGAAGCTAAGCTTGTATCTGCTGGAGTTTAGAAGAGTAAGAGGCAACTTGATTGAAACATACAATACCCTGAGGGGTCTTGACAGGGTGGATGCAGAGAGGATGTTTTCTCTTGTGAAATAATCTAGAAGGGGTTACTGTTTAAAAATAAGGGGTTGCCCATTCAAGACAGAGCTGTGGCAAATTTTTTTCTCTCAAATGGTCATGAAACTTTGGAACTCTCTTCCTCAAAAGGCAGTGGAAGCAGAGTCTTTGAATATTTTTAAGGCAGAAGTAGATAGATGGGGGTGAAAGGATATTGCGGCAGGCAGAAATGTGGGGTCGAGGTTACAATCAGATCAGCCATGACCTTATTGAATGGCGGAGCAGGGTTGAGGGGCCAAGTGGCTAACTCCTTCTCCTAATTTGTATGTTTATATATCTCACTTTTGTTGTGGTGTGATCATATACCAGCAACATGACTTTATGCTTCAAAATAATTTAAGTCATTGCTTGTTGCGTTTGTTTGTAAATAGCCTGATGACTTTTACTAACTTAAGCAACACACCAATCGTGGCCACTTGGATGAGATGGGGGAAAGTGTTTGACACTAATGAAACTGTACCACAACAAGGAGTCAACATTCTCCAATTAGAGTGGAAGGGGCTAATGAGGAAGAAGAATGAAGTGTCATGGTTTAAAACATGTTATTAGCTTGTATGTTAGTGATAATATCCTCACAAGTTACTTATCTGCATCCGCCTCCTGCAGTTCCCTTTTTGCTAACCATTCATTGTTATGAATCACTTTGGGCTGAGTTTGAGTCTCAGCAAGAGTATCTTGGTTTAGGTGAAGGTGGGGAAGGGTTTCAAAGCAATTAAATTAACAATGCATCAGGAAGTTGGCTAAAGTCCACCAACTCTCACATTTCACATTTTATTGCCACATGTTAGAATGCATGCGCCCAGCACCCACATCCCCCCTCCCCGGTGCACCCCCCACCATCCTCCACCATGCTCAGGAAGGGCGAGTTGCCAAATAACATTTTTTAATGGCTTAATTGAAGGAATAATGCCCATGGGCTTTCACCATTAATATTGGGTCCAAAGGTTTCCCAGGCTTCCTGGAACTTGCCAATGAAAGCAAGGCAAGAAGAAATCAGCAACTGTGGAGAGCTGAAGACATGTCAGGGAAATATGCCAACAAGTACTGAGTACTCACAGCTGCTGTCTAACGTGCTTGTGGGTGAGAGTGCTGAGAGGTTACTTTCTATAATGTGGAGGTACCATCTACACTTTTGAGGTTTGGACATATGATCTATGAAGCTATATTCTATCAGATCAACATGGATACTGTTTACATGACAAATTAGACCTTTTGTGAGGACCAGGGTGACCAGCAGCAGCAGAAGCAGCAACTGGCTACTCTTTATAGACGTTCAACTCCACAGGAGAGAGGGGAGCAGCAGAAAATAAAGCTTGCAGGAGGCCATACCTGTCACACAGGGTCTAAGCTTTCTGACATGTTAGAACATCAATGTCTCAGGACACTCAGGATGTCACATCAGATATTTGCAACCGGCTGGGATGAGACCAGCTGCCAAGTGGACCTGGTGACCAGGCTTCACCAGTGGTTATCAAAGACACCATCAAGGTCAACTCTTTAGCCTTTTGATCATTCCAGGATTCTGTTGTAGACATTTGCAGGATTTCCTAGTCGGCAGCCTTCAAATGAATCAGGCGGGTGACTGATGGACTGTTTACCAGGAACAACTGCAATGACACCAGTCAGAATTAGTGGATGCTTGCTCAGATTTGTGACTCTGGCTGGTTTCTCACAGGTACAGAGGGTTATCGACTGTACACATGTGACAGATCACCCAGGGGTGTTCATCAACCATAATGCCTCCCTCTCCACCACTGTGCAGCTGGGGTACAAACACAGAAACATCTTTCAGCAAGTGTGTGTGCAATATTCCTGGGCAGCTGCCATGATGCTTACATCCTGAGGCAGTCCAAACTTCCTGACCTCTTCCCACCTCAAAGCAGAGTTACTGGCTGACTGCTCAGTGATCCCCACTTAAACCATGGCTAATGTCACTTTCAGAAGCCACAGCAATGAGGTCCAGCACAGATACAATGAATGCCAGGTGTCACCACCATTTGTGTCATTAAGAAAGTCACCAACATGCTGCAGATGTGTGTTGGGTGTTTGGATGTTTCAGGTGTTGCCCCTCAGCATTGAAGCAACCAGTATCTGCAGAATGGTTACAGTGCCCTATATCCTGCACAATATTTGCACAGCAGTGAGGTTTGCACCTGCAGGAGAAACAAGTTGTCAGAACACACGATCTCTTGGACCATTCGAAGAAGGAGGACAAGGAGAGGGAGAGAAGAAGGAGTACATGGAAGGTGATGTGGACAATGAACCGCCAGAGTCACCCACTGCTGCTTGAGATGCCCTCATAGTAAGGTTCATTTTAGTTCCATCAGTTCACCCATCTGACAACCACATGCAAAATAGACTCCTTCCCTCCCCGTGCCCCAATGCCCGTATCACAAACAATCCTGCAAACAAGCAAATCTCCCTTTCACAGCTCACCATTACTCACTGTCAATTCTCATTCATCAACACACCACTGAAAATGCCATTTGCTGGTCAGCAACCAAGAGAGGAAATTGATTGAAAGTAATACTATTTATGTGGCTCAAAAATAAACCAGAAACGTAACCAATCTAACACTGTATAACCCCGATGGCATATCATTCTGCACTTACACATCTTTACATTCCTTTCCTGAGTATTTCTTTGAGGTGTCACCTCTGTGGATTAAGCAGATGGAGAGGCAGGATGCTCAGATCCCTGTTCTGTCTGTTGAGATCCTCTTGGCCAGCATGCTGAGTTTTGGAGGCCATGAGCGACTGGTCAAAGGCACCTTCACTTCCAACTTTAGGGAGCAGAGACAGCCATCAGGAGACTAATTAACATGTGGGTCTCTGACTGAGGGGGTTGAGGGTTGTGGAGGGGGGTGGTTGGTGTGGGTAAATGGCTGAGAAGTGAAGGCACTTTGAGCCGAATTGCCATTTCCATATTCCCCTTCCACCATCACCATTCTCATGCCCCACCCACACCTCCCTGCTAGCAGTGAACTGAAGAACACTTTGCTGCAAGTCAGTGGAATGGCCAGGGCTGGGGTATCATTCAACCTATGTGCAAGCTTTCAGCATGTACAAGCCATTGGTGAGGCCCTGCCTGTGCCCCCGTGATCTCCATTTTTGTTTCTCAATGAAGGTGGTCGCACATTTCATGGATGAAGACATCATCACAATGGCATGTGACCTCAGGCTGCTCGTGCTGAGGCAGACTGCTCCAATCTCTCTGCAATGGTGCACCGTTTAGTTGGAACCCCTGACAGTGCATCACACATTCCTTGCTGCTGCTCCAGGAGTCTCCTGTTTGTCAGGGGTTCCCCAAGGTACAGCACCTGTGTCTAGCTGAGCAGATCTTGGTAAATTTGGCCCCCTCCTATGTGGACTCTTCACTGTTGCCCCTGTCTCCGCCATCCATTCTTGCTCACTTGTGTCATGAGAGTTACCAGGTGAAAACTCAGCTATCTTCCTTACCAAAATGAGGGTATCTGAGCTGGTGTGTGTGTCTAGTAAGGGTGCAGACTCAGAGGGAGTGATCTCCTCTGAGGGTCAATATCATCATGGCTGAACTGAACCACTGCCTGCTAAATGTGTGACAACCTATGGGAGATGAAAGATATGAATATGTACTGTCAAGATAGGAATGCTTTAAGTTATCAATATGCACATGATAGTAGTTCATCTGCTGTTGCCATCAGGTCAACCTGATAGCTCATATTTCCTATGGCCAGGCACACACATGCTCTGGTGGTCTTCAATGCCTCTGCCTGTGTAGGCGTTAATTGCAAGATTGCTGGAGGACCACCACCAGTTCTTTGCCTCTCTCTGGTGTTCTGTGCCTTTTTGTCTTGCAAGGAGGAAAAGAAGAGACCTATGAGTGAGAATAATGAAAGGTGGAGGGTATTTGTTGAGGGAGTGGTATGACATTGCATAAGGATAAGGAAGGATGTAAGTGCTAAATGGTTAGATATGGAAGTACGTAGATGGAGAGGGATGACTGTAGCTGAAAGGTTAGTTAGTGGGAGGACTGATGCACTGAAGTAGGCATGAGAAAGCAGATTGAGGTGGTTAGGGTGCTATGTACATTAGGATATGTGTCATTGCTCTCACATTTCCCACCCTGCCTAGGCCATATAGAAATTAGGATGCAGATGCTGCTGATCTACTGGGCAACCAGCAACTACACCTTATTTGTGTCATCAGCAGATTCTTCCTCCTGTCACGAGGGAATAGTATCTCCCTCAGGGTCCCCACAGCCCTCAATAGCACATCCAGAGAGGTGCTGCTGAAGCAGGTGCAGCCTTTGGCTAGTTTGACCCGTGCTTTGTCTCCTCACCACCTCCCCAACTGTTTTAACTTGCATGCTTGAAGTGTCCCTTTAAATATTACAGTTCAGATCACGCCATGCCTGCTGCCACCAATTGGATGGAAAACCTAGAAGTAAAATGATAAAATGGTAGCTGGGTTACTTCTGCACACTACTGCAGAATGAATAAAAAAGAATTCTCATTCAACAACATTATAGATCCATTTGTAGTGGCACTATGTCTCATTGACTAACATTAAAAATACCATTATAGTGCCATTGCCACTCACTAACAAACATCATGGACTGGATTTTCCACTCCCAATAGGGGTGAAAGTGCATCAGGTAGCCATGAAAAATGATGGGATGGATCCGATTCTGGGATTCCCACTTCCATAACTGGTGCTGGAAATTGTCAGTGGTGTGGGTTAAGAGGATGGGTCTGAAGCACACATGCAGATATCAGAACATTGCCAGCTCCATTGTGGAAGTGGGCATTTGCAACCTTCTGCAATTTTGATGGAGTTGGCCCTAGTAGGCAAATCATAGTTTGGAGGTGGAACCCGTATGATAGATCTGTACAAAAGGTGTTGCCAACTTCAAATGCCATAGTGAAATGTTGCAGCTTATGTTATATATGTTTTAGTATAGTGGGTGATGATAAGGCTTTATTTTGAAAAGGCAAGTAACCATTGTATAAAGTGGTTGCCAGATTGTTAATTCCAACATCGGGCAAGCTGTAAAAAGAGTAGCATTGTGAAAGTGGAAAAAGCTTCAGATGCATTGGAGTAGATTATTCATTAGATAAAGTGCTATTCTGTTTTGTACAATAGTGAAATTCAGACCTGGTACTATGAAATGTTCCCACTGCTTTGATTATTTGTTTGAAGTTCAGCTGTCTAATTGGTTGTTTCAAAGCTTTGACAGATGGCTGAGCACTTGGCTATCTTCAAAGACTTTAATGGATTTTGCTCAGAAAGGTTTGTTGACACAGTTTTTTAGTGCAATTTCATTATGAATGCTTGGCTGACTTCCAAGCTACTACTGGATTCTCTGCATCAGTAGTTGTTGACACATCTACCAAAGGGATTGTGAGCTTATTCATTTCGCCAGATTTATAAGCTTTTGAGAAGCTGATGTTTTTGAAGTGGATCCAAAGTAATGTTGTTTATATAGTTTTACAGATATATGAGCTATTAAAAGGATAATATATTTTTCAGTGAATCTCAAGTAATGTTTGATTATTTTGACATATTTATTATAGGGCTTGTGAGTTCTATTTATAATGGATACTGGATCAATGGGTTGGGGAGGTAGGGGGTGGGGAGGTGAAGGAGTGTGGGAGGTCTGTTTTAGGGGGCTTACCCTCATCCCCAAATCTGGGCCGACATCTGCGTGATAGAGGAGAGCCTTTTAAAATGGCATGTATTAACATTGGCTCATTTCAGTCCCCAAAATGGGCCAGCTGCTGGAGGTGGCAGGCCCAAGTCCAGCCTTCCCATGACTCCCCAACCTGAAGATAGCATCAGAATGCATTGACATTTAGGGTGGTGAATTGGAGACACTGGGAAATCATTCAACTCCTGATACCCACCTCAAAGGTGAAAATATGGCCCCATGAATTCCAAATCATGGTGCTGTTGTTCACTGACCACCTCTACTCCTCCTTCACAGGACATTGCAATTTGCTGACCAGTATTACACACTGCACCCAGGGAAATCTAAGGACCCAAACCAATATCATCCCAGTGGAGGGGGTCATGGTGAGATACAATAGTGAGGAAGTGAAGAAGGGAAATGGCCAGAATACATAAGTAGGGAAAATATGTTTTCACTGATTGTCACTTACTAAATATTTTGGTTTACTGAGAATCAAATGAGAAATAAAGAAGCATTGATGATACAATGCAGAAAAATGCCAAACTAAATCTTATATAGGTTAGTGTCATCCTGGAGGCATACATTCCAATCAGATATAGTTTTATCCCAGCAAAAAAGGTTAAGGATTGAATATTAAACTATGAAGTGTTAGCAGGAAATATTAAATGTCATTTTAGTTGAACAAAAGAATGAAATTTGATCATTCCTATTTTAGTCATGTATGTGCACCCATGACCCATTGTTTCCCAAAGAATTCTATGTTATTTGCTCTTCTCACTTAGAATTATTGTCAATAGCGACTTCCCTTATTCTTAAAAGTATATGGAGTAAAATTGGATAACCCCCAGTATCGGAGGCAGGAATCGCGATGCACGATTCACTCACACTTATATAAATGGTTGCAGGTAGTATGCAAACTTGGTGTTGCCTACTCATTATACTGACTGTGAGGAACAGCCCAGCACTGAATGTACTGTTTGAGTGGCTGCACACCTCAGCAGAGGTAGCAAAGCAAGTTGTGAGGAGGACACAAAGAGTCTGTGAAGGGACAGAGATAGGTTAAGTGAGTGAGCAAAAAAATGGCTGGTGGATTATAATGTGGGGAAAACATGAGGTTGTCCTCTTTATCAGGAAAAATAGAAAAACTACAACTGTACAGTACATCAGTGAGCCCACATCCCTGTACTGCCTACAGTTTTAATCTCCTTATTGAAGGAGGGATATACTTGCATCGGAGGCAATTCAGAGAAGGTTCACTAGGCTAATTCCTGGGATGATACAGTTGTCTAATGAGGAAACTTTGAGCAGGTAGGGCCTACCCTCACTGGGCTTTAAGAGAATGAGAGGTGATCTGATTGAAACGTAAGATTCTGAGGGGACTTGACAGATACTGAAAGGATGTTTCACCTCACGGGGGAATGTAGAATTGGGGCACAGTTTCAGAATAAGGCATCTCCCATTTAAGACAGAAATGAGGGGATTTTTGTCAAAGATTTGTTAGTCTTTGGAACCCTCCACCACGCCACACTCCACCCCCCACCCCCCCCCCCCCACCCCCTGCAAAACATCCCCCCCAACCATCCACCTACAGAGCACTGGAGGTTGGGTCATTGAATATTTTCAAGGCTGAGATTTTCGATCTAAAAGGGATTCAAGGATGATGGAGGATAGACAGGAAAGTGGAATTAAGGTCACAATCAGATCATCTAGATCTTATCGAATGGTGGAGCTGGCTCAAGAGACCAAATGGCCTTCTCCTGCCCCTTTTTCTTATGTGCTTGTTTTATGTTCTAAGTTTGTGCGGAGCTAGCACCACTTAAAGCTATCCTGCACTACTTAAAACCAATCTGCATTTCTAAAAGGCAAGGTGCATTCTGGCTGCAGCAGGGCTAGAAGTGGTGAAGGAGGAGTTAAAAAGGAGGAAGAACCAACAAACATGTTGCAAAAGGCCAGAGAGCATGCTCTAGGATTCTCCAATGCAGCACTGGAGGCTTTGGTGCAGGAGGAGGAAAGAAGAAAAGGTTCTCTTCTCTCTGGGCTGGGAGACCCTCAAGACAGACACTGAGGAGGCACTGGGGACAGGTAGAAATCACCATCAATGCCAACAGCCTAGCCCTGAGGACCTGGATGCATTGCTATAAGAAACTTAATGACCTCACAGGAGTGGACAAGGTCAATGAATGCATTATCACATGTTATCTCCTGCCAGCTGCACCATAAGCATCACACACTGCTCCATTTAGCACACTTCCTTCACTTGGCTATTTGCAATCTCTATCAAATACAATGTGCACCATATATTCATGGCCTCACCTCAACCTTACACCACCACTGCTGCAAACCTCACACTCACATCCCACAGCTCACTTGCACTGCCAGCCATTCAATTGTGGCAAGCTCAATCCATCACACTTACTGACACACAATCCTGCACAGTCTTGCAGGAAAAAAAGTAATTTTTTTATTCAACAACACAAATAGAAAATGCTGGAAAAACTCAGCTGGTCGAATAGCATCTGTGGAAAGATAAACAGAGTTAACGTTTTGAGTCCGTATGATTCTTCTTCAGAGGAATGTTAACTCGAAATGTTACCTCTGTTTTTTCCTCTCCACAGATGCTGTTCGACCTGCTGAGTTTTTCCAGCATTTTCTGTTTTTGTTTCAGATTTTCTAGCAGTTTTTTGTTTCTATCTTAGTTTTTAAAAATTATTCATTCATGGGGTATGGGAGTCGCTGGCTAGGACAGCATTTATTGCCCATCCCTAAGTCCCCTTGATGAGGTGGTGGTGAGCTGCCTTCTTGAACTACTGCAGCCTATGTGGTGTAGGTGCACCCACAGTGTTGTTAGGGAAGGAGTTCCAGGATGTTGACTTAGTGACAGTGAAGGAATGGTGATATATTTCCAAGTCAGGTGGTGAGTAACTTGGAGGGGAACTTCCAGGTGATGGTGTTTCCATGAATCTGCTGCCCTTGTCCTTCTAGATGATATTGGTTGTGGGTTTGGAAGGTGCTGTTGAAGGGGCCTTGGTGAGTTCCTGCAGGGCATCTTGTAGATGGTTCACACTGCTGCCACTGTGTACCAGGTGGAGGGAGTGAATGTTTGTGGATAGGGTGCCAATCAAGTGGTCTGCTTTGTCCTGGATGGTGTTAAGCTTCTTGAGTGTTGTTGGAGATGCACCCATCCAGGCAAATGGAGAGTATTCCATCACATTCCTGACTTGGGCCTTGTAGATGGTGGACAGGCTTTGGGGAGTCAGAAGGTGAGTTACTCATCACAGGATTCCTAGCCTCTGACCTGCTCTTGTAGCCACACTACTTATATGGCTAGTCCAATTCAGTTTCTGGTCAATGGTAACCACCAGGATATTGATAGTGGTGTTTCAGCATTGGTAATGCCATTGAATGTCAAGGGGTGATGGTTAGATTCCCCATTGTTGCAGATGGTCATTGCCTGACCCATGTCAGACCTGGATATTGTCCAGGTCTTGCTGCATTTGGACATGGACTGCTCAGTATCTGAGGAGTCGTGAATGGTGCTGAACATTGTGCAATCATCAGCGAACATCCCCACTTCTGACCTTATGATGGATGGAAGATCATTGATGAAGCAACTGAAGATGGCTTGGCCTAGGATACTACCCTGAGGAACTCCTGCACTGATGTCCTGGAACTGGGATGATTGACCTCCAACAACCACAACCATCTTCCTTTGTGCTAGGTATTGCATTTCCAGTTACACGCTAGGCAGTGTATAACTGGAAGTGATAGTGCCTATTGGCAGGAACAGGCACAGCTGCTTACACACACTCCCATGGAAGAGATGGTGCTGTAAATCATTGGAGTGGCTGTCATTGAGACCATGACCAGAGGCAAAGCTGAAACCATGGAAGATGACCATGTGTTCCTCCCAAATCCTCCTTCTCACATCCCACTTCACCCACATTGCACAATCTCTTTTGGTTTACAACCTGCAGATGCTGTAGCCATGCGTTTCTTGCTTTCTGCCACTTCCCTCACCTCAAACCAGCCCTGTGCCTTTGTCATTTTAGATACCTAAGAACTGCCACCAGGCCAGATATTAGTGCAGGAGGCTTAAGTCCTAAAGGAACAAATGGCTGACCATCACTGAAACTCACAGTTGCAGCCACCAGTTCAGATACCGACATACTAAAGTGTACTTTGGAGGGTAACCGAGAGACAGGATCTTGTAAAGGTTGGAACACTGAGTATGGGCGGCCTGCAACCAAGCCATTGTGGAAAAGATCAGACAAAAGAACAAAAGGAAGCTCCGTGATAAGGTGCAGGGCAGGAGAGATTAACTAACAGGTTTCGTGATGCAAAAGCCAAAGAGTGTGTTAATTGATATAGTAAAGAAAATGTGTGCAGTTGAGGTGTGAATAGATATCTAGCAGCCACTGAATGCAACATGAAGGCATAAAGAAAGAAAGAAGCCAGCAAAATAAAACACATAAACAAGATGGAAGCAGAGGTTATGATCCATTCCCACTCTCTTTGGCAGTTGCATCATGAAATCTTTTGTTAGTTATCACAGGTCTTCTCTTTGGTTTTTCCTGCTCCCTCCCACCACTGCCTCCCCCCGCCCCCCATCCCTTCACCCCTTCTCACCCTCATCCGATTCCACTGGCCTATAAACTCTTCCATTTCTACATTTCTTCAGTTCTGATGAAAGGTCATTGATCTGAAATGTTAACTGTATTTCCCCTGACAGATGCCGCCTGACCTGCTGAGTATTTCCAGCATTTTTCATCCTCATTCATGAAGGCAGCTTTTTAAAAATGCATTCTTTGGGATGTGGGCATTGCTGGCTAGTCCAGCATTTATTGTCCATCCCTAATTGCCCTTGAGGGCATTTAAGAGTTAACCACATTGCCGTGGGTCTGGAGTCACACATAGGCCAAACCAGGTAAGGATGACAGATTTTCTTCCCTAAGGGACATTAGAGAACCAGCTGGGTTTTTTGATCTAGGAGTCACACATTTCAATATTATTTTCATCGAACCCATCCTGGTGACGGCGATGCTTGAACCCAATGGCCTGGGAACAGGAGTCCAGTATAGCTGACTTTATTTGGCCTCACTGATCTGGAATTGAGTTAATATGTGAAGATTTTCCAGATTGGTCGTGAGCTGCACCTGGAATTTCTCTCTTTGGTCAGGTTGTTTTAGGGCTGAGACATTGATCTTCTTCCTCTTGGACTTTTGGGCCTTGTGCTGCCTTGGTGAAAGGTGGATGTTCATCATTGATTGGACAAGTCGATGGTCTGTCCAACACCTTTTCTAGCCTCCTCCTCATCTGGGTTGAGCAGAGGGTACCCTGAAGAGGACTGCAGCCACAGCTGCTGCTGCCCAAAGACATCTCTGTCCCAACATGGGTGACCAGCGATCTTCATGCACTAGTCACCTATGTGCAGGTTTTTGACTAAGTACTTCCAAGTTCACAGCCCTGTCCCCATCATCAACCCTCCATCCCAAATGGCTTAGCAAATGGACCCTGGTAGAACCTGCACTTGACTTTGTTAACATGGGGACCTTGAGACACCGTCATTGTCCACATGATCTTGATGGGTTGGTGGTCAGATTTCATTGGCGTGTTGAACCACAATGACCGGCACCCACCCAACCACTGCAGCCTTCTTCCACCTTCACAGCCAGTGAGATGCACAGTCTCCCTTCACCTGTTCTGCCATTGAGGACCACACTTTGTCTGGCACCTCCCCCAACCTTGCTGCCATGGGTGGCTCTACCAGGAGCAAGGAGCTTCCAGGGCATCACTCAATCGATCTCTGGCGTGCACAAGCCTCTTCGCCATGTCAGGGTAGTAATTCACGGAGGGAGTTCTCGTTATACAAGTGCTGCTTCCACATGGTTGAGTTGCGGAAGAAAGTCATGAGCCAGGTGTAGAGCAATAGTCCTTGTTACACAGCAGCCACTCTCTGGTTTTGCTGAAGTGGCGGATCAATTGCTGGATTTACGGACTGATGTGGAACGAATGCATTATGATTGCTCCAAAAGACAAAAACAATTGGGCAGCAGCATCCATACTTAGCAGTCCTCTTCAGAATACCCTTTGTTCACTGCAAATGGGGAAGGGGTTAGAAAAGATGTTGGAAGATCATAGACTTGTTCAACCGATATTGAGCATCCATCTAACACTGAGACATTGCAAGACACAGAAGTTCAAGAGGAAGAAAATCAATGTCTCAGCCCGAAAACAACCTGACTGAAGGGAGGGATTCCAGGTGCAGCTCACAACCAAACTGGAAAATATTCACACATCCAACTCCAGAACAGTGGGATTAAATAAAGTCAGCTATATTAGACACTTCTTTCCAGGCCATTGGGTTCAAGCATCATCATCATCACTAGGACTGCTTCAGCGAAAAGGATGCTGAAATCTGACCTCCTGAAACAAAAAATAATGGTCATTCACAAGCCTGATGAGCTGAGTGTGATTACACACCAACTGCATATCCAGTGAATGATAACATTTTGCAGTTGCAATACATCTCAACATTGAGATGTTCAATGATGATTGCACATTGTTCAGTACCATTCACAACTCCTCAGATGCTGAAGCAGTCCATTCATGCATCTAGCAAAATGTGGACAACATTGAGGTTGCTAACTTGCAAGCAACATTCATGTTACACGAGTGTCAGGCAAAGGCCATCTCCAACAACAAAGACTGAAAGAACGTAACCATCTCCCCTTGACAGTCAGCAGCCTTGCTGAATTCTCACACCACCAGCATCCTGGGGCCACCATAGACCTAAATGGACCAGTTATATAAATATTGTGGCTACAAGAGCAGGTCAGAGGCTGGGCTTCCAACGGTGAATAGCCTTCTGACTTCCCAAAGCCTATCCAATATCTACACTAGTTAAGAGGGTGATGGAACACTCGCCACTTGCCTGGATGAGTGCAGCTCCAACAACACTCAAGAAGTTTCTTGACACCATCCAGGGTGAAGTGGCCCACTTTATAGGCACCCCATCCACAACCCCAAACATTCAATCCCTCCAAAATCAGCACGTAGTGGTTGCAATGGGCAGCAAAAACAAAATGCAGTGCAGCAATTTGCAAAGGCCCCTTCAGAAGCACTTTCCAAACTTCCGACCTCTACCACTTAGAAGGACATGGTCGGCAGATGCATGTGAACACCACCATCTTCAAATTCTCCTCCAAGCCACTCACCAACCTGACTTGGAAATATATCGCCGGTCCTTCACTGTTGCTGGGTCAAAATCCTGGAACTCCCTCCCTAACAGCACTGTGAGACTGTGAGTGCACCTACACTGGATCAATTGCAGTGATTCAAGAAGGCAGCTCACCACCACGTTTTCAAGAGCAATTAGGAATGGGCGATGAATGCTGGCATTGCCAATGATGCCCACATCCCATTAACAAAAGAGACAGCCATGTATGCACTCAGTGGCAACCCACACCATGGAGAAGTCAGTTAAGCTGGCAAAGCCATGTTCATAATATGCCTACTTTTTTCTGTTCAGGGAGAACACAATGAACAGCTCTCTTGTGTTTCAACTCTAATACAGGGATGGATGGTGAACTAGGAGATATTACCAACCTGTACCAACCTGGAATGATCACAAACACAAAATAATTCAGAGCCACGGTCATCTTCAGAGCCACTGGCAGTGCTGCCCTTGCCTGGCTCTGAGATTGCAGGTCTGGTACCAAGAGTTGGCAGAGTTCTATGACCGCCTCATTCATGGATCACAAACGATGCATACACTGCTTCTTGTTTAGGCTGAGGTAAGAGAATTGCTCCTGGAAGACAGTGAGTAGATAAAGCTTCCAGCTGAGAGCCCTTCTCCCTCTCCTCCTTCTCCCTAGTTGAGCAGTTTGTCTCCTTATTTGCAGCCTCTGCTCCTGGCTCCCTCTCGCACTGCAGCCCAAGTTGCGTTGTTACTTTAACACCTGGGAGCAAGTGGAGGGTCCAGAGCCTGTGCAGCCACATCCAACACCTTCCCCATGTGCAGCACCAGCCCCTGTAGACTACAGCAACTGTAAACAACTCTTCCGAACACCCAGCTCTTCACAAATTCAAACAGAGCCAGCAGAAAGTAATCAGCAACTGATCTGCAAATTGATGGAAGTCCCTTTAAATAATACTGGCAATGGGGGGGGACAGGGGTGCTTGTGCTGCTAAATGCATCTTCAGCTTTGTGTGTTTAAGACAAGGTGCTAACTAGAGTGATGAGGTTGACAATTGACAAATCAGTTTTTGACTCTGATTGATGCCATTTTCTGCCAACTCTGCCTACGTCCAGTACCTTCCCGCAATGCCCGCACTATAACATGCTGATCGAAATATCCCACATAATCGGAGGTGCAGGGCAGGACTTTCCAGCCCTAGCCACTGCAAGAATTGTCCAGTCCCACCAAAAGTCAATGGACTTTTGGCTGAGCTGCCGCATACCCCCATGGCTGGTCCCGCCAAGACAGGGCCTGTAAACCCAGCTGCAGGCTTTCAGATAAGACATTAAACTGCGGCACCATCTAGCTTGCCAGGTAAATGTAAAAGATTCTATGACACTTTTTCGAAGAAGAGAAGCAGAGTTCTCCTCGTTGTTCTGTTCAACATTTATCCCTCAGCTAACAGCTGAAACAGACTGTCCAATCATTACCTGTCATGATAATGAAGGAAAAAATACCAAATTGCATCTAGGAATATTGGACTTTAAAAGTAAGACCTAAGTTTTTTAAAAATGCACAAAAGCCATTGGCTGGAATGCTGCAGGGTGACTCCCTAAGAGGTAATGGAACCCCAACCTGTTGCCAGACAATGTACTTCTAAAGACATCCAGAAACTAAATGCTCCCTCCGGCAGAGACAATGGGACATAACGGGTGATGAGTATCATCTCATCAAGAAATCCTGTGAGCAATGGTCAAACAGATTTGTGAATCTGCTTCCCACTTGGAATATACAAAGAAGGTGTTAAAAATGAACTGAAAAGCTGCCCCGGTGCCTGTCTGTTGATGGATGTTCTGAGAGAGCAAGTGCTGCAAGTTTGACTCAGAGATAACAGCCACGCACAGTATCCCTACAGATCATCATTTTGCAGGCATTCCAATCTCTCTCTCTCTACTGAAGTCTACTAGAATCTCAAATCACAACTGCCATGACGGTCAATCACCTACTCCCCATGAGTCAAGGACTGTTCCATACACCTTTTTTAATATATATATATATTCACTTACTTCAAGCAAAATTCTTATTTCTAACCTGTATGACCATATATTCATGTGTTTTATACTTTCTTCCCTTTAGCAGTTAATAAACTTACTCTTACCTTTAACTCAAAAAAGTCTGATCAAATTGGCTCCTTCTAAACCAGAACATTTGGGTCTGGGGAAAATGGTATCCATGAAAGGGGTCCTGTTTAGATTAAATCTTGTTGCAACCAAAAGGTGTGGGGGGTGGGGGGGGGCGGGGGGTGGGGTGGGGGTGGGGGGGGGGGGGTGGGGGGGGGGCGGTGGCTGAATGAAGACAGGGAACCAGTTCATCCCTCCTCACCTGGCCTGTAACAATTTGGGAGTGTCCCATCCAGATGGTGACAAACTGCGGGGCCTCGATCAACAATTTTGGGGAACCCCATCTCACATACCTTTATGGAAGCTTGCTGTGTGATGATTGTTTGCCTTGCTTCCCAATAACATCAGTGGCCATACTTCAAAAGTATGGCTGTAAAACATTATGGTTGTGAAAGACAATCATTTTTCTTATAGTCCTAAGTTACGTGATCATATAATTAGATGTTGAGGAGTGTGGGCACATTTCCGAACATAAAAACCTCAGAGCACTTACAAGAGAGGCCAAAGAAACAGTTGTACTTTGAATCATATTTCTTCCTCTAAATTCTCTCGCCATTAACTGTTTGTTCCTAAAGGAAATGCCTGCTGAATAGGTGGCACCCCTCCAGTACCTCACCCCAGCTGCCTATCTTTATTATGCGAGTATGGATAGTCTTTCAGCTATTGAGTTTTGGGGCCACGCTAATGTCATTCAGTATTTAATAATGAGTTTCAGTCAGCAGAGGTTTGAATTGTGAATTAATGACATTGGCCTGCCAACCCACCCCTCCCTCCAAAAACTTTATTTTCATTTCCCGGAGATTCAGAGGCCAATAGCAGCAACTGGGCCTGAGATGAGTGAACTCAGGGTTTGAACTTGGAACTTGACTAACTGTGTGGGCTAGAGCCATACCATATGGGGCAATTTGGATAAGTGGATATATATACAAGTCTTCAGACCTGAGTGTGCTGAAATTGTCTGCCAAGAAACATCCAGTCACATATTCCAAAGGTCAGCATAAAGCCTTTATCTGTCCATGAACCCTTCCATCTCACAGTGCAATGACAGCAAAACATCGTAAAAGCATGAGATTAAAAATGAGGTCTCCACAAAAATCATCAAAGGGATGCCTCAATTGTTGTAGAACCTTACAGCACAGAAGGAGGCCATTCAGCCCATCGAGCTCTCTTTGAAAGAGCTACATAAATAGTCCTGCCCCCTGCTTTTCTCCATTGCCCTACAAACTTCCCCTGTTCAAGGATTAACTTAATTCCTGTTTGAAAATTACTGTTCAATCTATTTCTATCATCGCATCCATTCCAGATCATAACAATTCACTGCATAAAAAATTTCTCACTCATCACCCCTGTGCTCACTGATCAGCTCCCAGTCTGACAATACCTCAAACTTAAAATTCTCTTTCTTGTTCTCAAGTCCCTCCATGACCTCACCAGTCCTATGTAATCTCCTCCAGTCCTACAACCCTCCGAGATCACCATGTTCCTCCAGTCTGGTCTCTTGTGGATCTCCGATTTTCTTTGCTCCACCATTGGCGGCTGTGCCTTGAGCTGGAATTCCCTCCCAAAATCTTCACCTCTTTCTCCTCCTTTAAGATGCCCCCTAAAACCTACTTCTTTAATCAAGCTTACAGTCACCTTCCCTATCATCCTGTTATTTGGCATACTAACAAATTTAATTTGTGAAACACCTAGGGAAATTACCTTAGCTGCACTATATAAATGCAAATTGTTGTTGCTGCTATTTATTCTATCAAAATTTTGATATCTCTACTAAATTGCCCCTTAACCTTCTCCGCTGTCAAGATAACAATCCCAGATTTTCTCATCTTGCCATATAACTGAAGTCCCTTGTTCCTGGTACCGTTCTATTAAATCTCCTCTGCACCTTCCCCATGCTCATGGAATTGTTCCCAATATGTGGTGCCCAGAAGTGGTCACAATAGTCTGATTGAGGCCTAGCCAATGATTTATAAAGCTTAGAGAAAGTTGCTTTTGTTGGGTAAATTTAGTACTGGGTAAAATCACACATTATCTGCGCAGCTAAGTAAATCTCCACAACCACATCATCAACCATTGCAGTCATAATGAAAAACAGAAGTCACATTCAGCTGCTTAATGAGAGTATTGTGAGGCTGACAAAGGTGGACAGAGTGAGAAAGAAAAATTGACCTGAACTTTTGAAGACAGTTCAGTCCCCATAGACTTATTCTTAGATTGATATGTTAAAAAGAGTTTCCCTCGACTAATGAAAGGCGAGGAGGTGATAGAATGAGAAATTCTAGTCAGGCAGTCTCTACTATCTGCCTTTCATTTCCTATGATTAATAGAATTCTGTTAGACAGTTAACCTGAATTTTGCTGTACTCTATCAATCCACCAGCAACAAACAATTTCTTTTATTCTATTTGACCTCCTTTGCTCTGCAGCTTTGTTCCTAGAATAGATCCAGAAGACAAAACAGACCCTAAAACTAGCCTGTTATCTTTCTGCATTTAGTAAAATTGAAGAAGTAAAAGACTTCTCTCCCACCGAGAATCTCTCCAGAGCTCCGGGTCTCAAATCTTGCTGCTTGCACACATGCCTTCTGTTTAACTCTGAAGCCTTGCGGTAATTGGGGACAACATTTCAGATTGTGGTCCCTGAGGAAGAAAGAAGATCTCAGCACAGGTTCTAGCATACATGGGGGCTCCATTTTCCCATTGTGCATTCATGTTAAATGAATTTTAAGACAGGCAGAGGAACTTAATGCTCAATTTGAATTAACTGCCCTTGCTTTGAGTTGGCACAACAACAACATCAACAACTTATATTTTTAAAGTGCATTTAACATAATGCAAAGTCCCAAGGCACTTCATAGAAGCATTATAAAGCAACATATGACACCGAGTCACATAAAGAGATATTAGGTTGGATGACCAAAAGCTTGGTCAAAGAGGTATGTTTTAAGGAGTATCGTAAAGGTGAAAAGTGAGGTAAAGAGGTGGAGGGAATTCCAGAGCTTGGAACCTATGCAACTGAAGGTGGAGCTACCAATGATGGAACAAATATTATTGGGAATTAGAGAAGCACTGGTATCTCAGAAGATTGTGGGTTTATAGGAGATTACAGAGATCGGGAGGGGACAAGCCAAGGAGGGACTTGGGAACAAGGATGAGAATTTTAAGATCAAAACATTGCTTGACCTGGAGCTAATGTAGTTCAGTAAACAGAGGGGTGATATGGGAATGGAATTTTCAGTGAGTTAAGCAATGGACAGCAGAATTTTGAATTACCTCAAGTTTATGGAGTGTAGAATTGAGAGGCCAGTCAGGAGTGTCTTGGACTAATTGAGTCTACAGATAATAATGGTATGGATGAGGATTTCAGCGGCAGATGAGCAGAGACAGGGGCAAGTCGAGCAATGTTATGGTAACTGGATGTATAATCACTCCCTCCTGCCAATCACAGGTCATGTGATGTGCTATGGGGGCTCTGACCAGAGAGCTGTTAGTGTGGGGAATCCGCTGGGCGGGGCTTCTCCGATGAGAGACCAGGTCGAGCGTGCAAGCACTGAAAATGTCTCTGTAGTAAAGTTTAACTGTTTCTTGTTGAAACCAGTCATCGAGGTGGAAACGGGAAATCATCGTCATAGTGCAAAAATGAGCTCGGAAGCTCATCTCGGGATCAAATGTGACACCAAGGTTGTGAACAGACTGACTAACCTCAGAAAAGGATGGAGTCAGTAGCTATGGAATGGAGTTTTGAGCGGCGACTGAAAACAATGCCTTCAGTCTTCTTAATATTTAATTGGAGGAAATTTCTGCCCATCCAGTGTTCCATGTCGGATAAGAAGTCTGATAATTTAGCAAGAGGGGAGGAGTTGAGAAGATGGTGGTGAGGTAGAGCTGGTTTTTGTCAACGTACTCATGGAAACTAAATCGTTGCTTTCAAATTATGACACCGGGCGGCAACATTTAGATGAATAATAGGAGAGGCCAAGGATAGATCCTTGGAGGACACCAGGGGCAGAGATACAGGAGCAGGAAGAGAAGCCATTGCAAGCGACCCTCTGGATACAATTAGTTGGATATGGAAGAAACCAGGTGAGAATAGTCCCACCTATCTGGACAAGGTGGAGAGGAGGTGGAAGTGGATTATGTTGTCAACCATGTCAAAGGCTGCAGACAGGTCGAGAAGGATAAAGAGGGAAAGTTTACCTTTGTCACAGTCACTTGTGACTTTGGTAACAGCCGATTTACTACTGCGGCAGTGGCAGAAACCTAACTGGAGGGATTGAAAGATGGAATTCTGGGAATGATAGACACAGGTTTAGGAGGCAACAGCATGTTCAAGGAATAAAAACAGAAAATGCTGGAAAAGCTCAGCAGGTCTGGCATCTGTGGAGAAAGAAACAGAGTTAAGGTTTTGAGAGCTCTGAAGAAGAGTCATACAGGTTCGAAACTTTAATCCTGTTTCTCTCTCCACAGATGTTGCCAGACCTGCTGAGTTTCTCCAGCATTTTCTGTTTTTATTTCAGATTTCCAGCATCCACAGTATTTTGCTTTTATCGAAGTGTTCAAGGACTTTGGAAAGGAATGAGACGTTGGTAGTTTGCAAGTTTGTACAGATGCAAGCAAACAAGTTGTAGTAATTGTAAGTAAAACCTATCATACTTTTATGGGGATCATGTGACTGTGCAAACGAATTAGTCCTAAGTGTGGGTAATCTTAGGGGTGGAGCTTTCTAGTCATGGACCTGGTTCAAGCATGTAGCCTCATCAGGAGCTCTGTAAATAAAGTTTACTGTTTCTAACAAGAAACCTGTCAGGTACAGCAAGTTTATTACAATTGGTGACGAGGATAAATTGCTCTGACGCTGCACCTCATCTTGCAAATGTGAGTATTTTGGTTTTTAAGGGGAAGAAATAAAGTACACTTCAGTAAATGTAGTCATGGAGGTCGACACAGGAGCATCGACCACAGTGGTGGGACAACACATCTAAGCCCACCACTTTCGGTCCTGAAAGGTGCCCAGTCTACCTCAGATTACCCTAGAAGGATAAAGTGTCTCAAATATTTGAGCAACTGGTGAAGATAACCGTTGCATGCTTTCACGACATGTTGGCAACATGAGTGGCATTCGCCACTAACAGGATGCTGCCGTCAAGCAAAAAGATGTTCTGCCTATCACACAAATGAGCAATGCGGTATCTGAATTCAGTGCCAGTGTGATGCCAGGTATATAGGCCGTACATCCCAATGACTGGCGGATCATATCAAACAGCACAACCCTTCGGCTGTTCGCAACAGGCAAAGTACTGATTGTGCCCAACCAACCCGTGCTTGCAAAACTCAAAATATAGTGTCCAACATTAGAGGTGATTTTGCAATTGGACAACACCTCCTGAACAATCCTGATTGTGCCAAGAATTACATTGAAAACCAACTTAAGATTGTCAATCGGGCTTGCAGTGTGGCTCACCTATGCATGCTAGAAGCCACATATGTTCAGACAGAAGGAACATGCCTACACATTGAATCCCTTTCAATGAAACAAAAGCTTGGGGACAATCATTTCCTTATTCATTCTCCAGGGCAATGCCTTGACTAATTAAAGTCAACCTGTCTGGTTTGAATTTGAAGAAAGCTAGGCAGTTAACTTTTCCATGCTGCATTCTCCATGGCAATGCCTCCACTAATCAGAATCCACTTGCCAACCAATCCGCACTCTCTTGTCAGGCGGTATAAATTGTTGTTCCCCTTTATTGTTGGTAATTACTCATGAACTGTCCTGATTAGTGCAAGACGTAAAGCTTTGAGAGCATGTCTCAAGTACTGAACTACCAAATGAGTAATTTTGAAGTATTGCACTATTGTAATGTAGGAAATGTGGCAACCAATTTGCACACAGCAGACTTCCAAAAACAGAAGTGTGATGATGACTAGATAATCTGTTTTTTTTGGTGATGTTTGGAAAAGAAATTTGGCCTGGACACCAGAGATAATTCCCCTGCTCTTCTTCAAAAATTGCTTGGGATCTTTTACGTCCACCAAAGTCGGCAGACACAGCCTTCGTTTAAGAATCTCATCCAAGAAACAGCTGCACTGGAGTCAGTCAAGATGATCATATCTAACTCCCAGAGTGAGACTTGAACTCTCAAATTCTCAGGCAAGAGTGCTACCCACTGAGCCACAGCTGACACAAGACTCAATGCCGTCACCAGGACAAGGCATGTAGGTGTAAAGGAGAATTCTGCTGGCTTTGGCTGGACCACCTTGCTGTCAGCTTTGTAGAACAGGTTAAAATTCAGGCTGTGTACAATGGGTAAACTGAAACTTTCAAGACTGAGACTGATTGATTTATCCACTTATCAATTAGGAAACTGTATCAAGGAACCTGAAGAAAAGGTGTGTAAATTTGGTCATGGTACAGATCAGTCAGGAACTTGCCTTTATAAATAGTGGAATAGAAGGTAATAGCAACAAAGTTATGTTGAACCTTAATAAAACACTAGTCAGACTTCCGCTGAAGAGATTTAATTAAGGTGTTCAAAATCATGAGACGTTTTGAATAAATTACCAGCAATTGTTTCCACTGGTAAGAGAGTCGGTATTCAGGGAATGCAGATTTAAAATAATTAGCAAAATAGCCGAGAGAGATCAGGAGAACATTTTTAAGGAGGCCGTGTTCATGATATAGAATGCACTGCCTGAAAAGGTGATGGAAACAGATCCAGTTGTGACTTTCAAAAGGAAAATTGGACAATTGCTTCAAGAGTTAATTTTTGCAGGGCAATGGATAAGAGCAAGGGGTGTGGGACTAATGAGACATCTTTGTCAAAGTGCCAACTATGGCACTTTGAACCAAATAGCTCTTTCTGTGCTGTATGATCTCATTGAATGACAGAACAGACTGAAGGTGTTGAATAACCTACTTTTTCATGCATGCCTAACAGCATATTCATCAACTATAAATAAGACACACAAAATCACTTGAGACACCATCAGGATCGAAATGCAAATGTTTCAAAGTTCAGTAATTCATACTAACTTCATTGGTACAAAACTTGCAAGAATGGGAAATCCTTCCCTTCCTTGACCTCTCTGTCTCAATTTCTGATGATAGACTGTCCACCAATATTCATTACAAGCCTACTTACACCCAAAGCTACCTCGACTACAACTCCTCACACCCCACTTCCTGAAAGGACTCCATCCCATTCTCTCAGTTTCTTCGCCTTCATCACATCTGTTCTGATGATGCCACTTTCAAAAACAGTTCCTCTGACATGTCTTCCTTCTTCCTTAACCGAGGTTTTCCACCCATGGTGGTTGACAGGGCCCTCAACCGTGTCTGGCCCATCTCCCGCGCATCCGCCCTCACACCTTCCTCTCCCTCCCAGAACCATGATAGGATCCCCCTTGTCCTCACTTATCACCCCACCAGCATCCGCATTCAAAGGATCATCTTCCACCATTTCTGTCAACTCCAGCATGATGCCACCACCAAACACATCTTCCCCTCACCCCCTGGTGGCATTCCGCAGGGATCGTTCCCTCCAGGACACCCTGGTCCACTCCTCCATCACCCCCTATACCCCAACCCCCTCCCACGGCACCTTCCCATGCAACTGCAGAAGGTGCAACACCTGCCCTTTTACTTCCCCTCTCCTCACCATCTAAGGGCCCAAACATTCCTTGCAAGTGAAGCAGCATTTCACTGGCACTTCCCTAAATTTAATCTACTGCATTCGCTGCTCCCAATGCGGTTTCCTCTACATTGGAGAGACCAAACGCAGACGGGGTGACCGCTTTGTGGAACACCTTTGGTCTGTCCACAAGCATGACCCAGACCTCCCTGTCGCTTGCCATTTCAACACTCCACCCTGCTCTCACGCCCACATGTCTGTCCTCGGCCTGCGGCATTGTTCCAGTGAAGCCCAACGCAAGCTGGAGGAACAGCACCTCATCTCCTGACTAGGCACTTTATAGCCTTCCAGACTTAATATTGAGTTCAACAATTTTAGATCAGGAACTCTCTCCTTCATCCCCACCCCCTTTCCGGTCCCCCTTTTTTCCAGTAATTTATACAGATTTTTCTTTTCCTACCTATTTCCATTATTTTTAAATTTTTTTCTATCCATTGTTTTATCTTTGCCTTTCAGCCTATTTCGATCCCTTCCCCCACCCCACCCCCACTAGGGTTATCGGTCCCTTTATTATCACATTCCTTAGGTAATATCACCAACTTCAATACATCTTTGTCCTTTTGTCTGTGACATCTTTAGGTTATCTCCACCTATCACTGGCCCTCTATCCAGCTCCACCTGTCCCACCACCGAACCCCCCCATAAACCAGCTTATATTTCACCTCTTTTCTATTTTTTCTTAGTTCTGTTGAAGAGTCATACGGACTCTAAACGTTAACTGTGTTCCTCTCCACAAATGCTGTCAGACCTGCTGAGTTTTTCCAGGTATTTTGTTTTTTTTTGGATTTCCAGCATCCGCAGTTTTTTATTTTTATATAAGAATGGGAAATAGATAATTTGAAAACTATTCCCCCTTATGCAGATCACTGTATTGCCTAATGACCATCACACACATTGGCCAGAATTTTCCCGTCGGTGATTTGGGGGCGGTTCCCGCTCGTCAGTGGGAAAGTGACGCAGAATGATGTTGGGAGGAATCCCCGACATCATCCCGGTCCCTTTAGATTTTTAGCAAGGCGGGCGGACAGCAAAATCAGCTGTCCGCCCGCTGACCTGTCAATGGCCAACTGAAGCCATTGAAAGGCCGGGCTCACTTCTTTGGGCAGGAGTCCTCTCCCAGTTCAACGGATCCTTTTACCCATCTTCAATATTCTCCCTCCACCTGGACCCCTCCCTCTGGATTCTTACCTTCTCTCGATCTTTTCATTGAGAACTGTCGGCGCGACATTAGTCGTCTCAATTTCTCTGCTCCTCTCACCCATTCTAACCTGTCTCTCTCTGAACTTACTGCACTCCATTCTCTCAGGTCCAACCCTGACATTGTCATCAAACCCGCTGACAAGGGTGGTGCTGTTGTTGTCTGGCGCACTGACCTCTACCACGCGGAGGCTGAGCGTCAACTCGCAGACACTTCCTCCTACCTCTCCCTGGACCATGACCCCACCACTGAACATCAAGCCATTGTTTCCAGGACTGTCACTGACCTCATCTCCTCTGGGGATCTCCCTCCCACAGCTTCCAACCTGATAGTCGCCCAACCTCGGACGGCCCGCTTCTATCTCCTACCCAAAATCCACAAACAGAACTGCCCCGGTAGACCGATCGTCTCAGCTTGCTCCTGCCCCACAGAACTCATTTCTCGTTATCTTGACTCCCTTCTCTCTCCCCTTGTCCAGTCCCTTCCCACCTACATCCGTGATTCCTCTGACACCTTACGTCACATCAACAATTTCCAGTTCCCTGGCCCCTACCGCTTCCTCTTCACCATGGACGTCCAATCCCTCTACACCTCCATCCCCCACCAGGATGGTCTGAGGGCCCTTAGCTTCTTCCTCGAACAGAGGCCCGAACAATCCCCATCCACCACTACTCTCCTCCGTCTGGCTGAACTTGTTCTCACGCTGAACAATTTCTCCTTCAACTCCTCTCACTTCCTCCAAATAAAAGGTGTGGCTATGGGTACCCGCATGGGCCCCAGCTATGCCTGTCTCTTTATGGGGTATGTGGAACATTCCTTGTTGCAGTCCTACTCCGGCCCCCTTCCACAACTCTTTCTCCGGTACATCGATGATTATTTCGGTGCTGCTTCATGCTCTCGTCAGGACTTGGAAAAATTTATTAATTTTGCTTCCAATCTCCACCCCTCCATCATTTTCACGTGGTCCATCTCTGACACTTCCCTTCCCTTCCTTGACCTCTCTGTCTCAATCTCTGGTGATAGACTGTCCACCAATATCCATTACAAACCCACCGACACCCACAGCTATCTCGACTACAGCTCCTCACACCCCACTTCCTGTAAGGACTCCATCCCATTCTCTCAGTTCCTTCGCCTCCGTCGCATCTGTTCCGATGATGCTACATTCAAAAACAGTTCCTCTGACATGTCCTCCTTCTTCCTTAACCGAGGTTTTCCACCCACGGTCGTTGACAGGGCCCTCAACCGTGTCCGGCCCATCTCCCGCGCATCCGCCCTCACGCCTTCTCCTCCCTCCCAGAAACATGATAGGGTCCCCCTTGTCCTCACTTATCACCCCACCAGCCTCCGCATTCAAAGGATCATCCTCCGCCATTTCCGCCAACTCCAGCATGATGCCACTACCAAACACATCTTCCCTTCACCCCCCTTATCGGCATTCCGTAGGGATCGCTCCCTCCGGGACACCCTGGTCCACTCCTCCATCACCCCCTACTCCTCAACCCCCTCCTATGGCACAACCCCTTGCCCACGCAAAAGATGCAACACCTGCCCCTTCACTTCCTCTCTCCTCACCGTCCAAGGACCCAAACACTCCTTTCAAGTGAAGCAGCATTTCACTTGCATTTCCCCCAACTTAGTCTACTGCATTCGTTGCTCCCAATGTGGTCTCCTCTACATTGGAGAGACCAAACGTAAACTGGGCGACCGCTTTGCAGAACACCTGCGGTCTGTCCGCAAGAATGACCCAAACCTCCCTGTCGCTTGCCATTTTAACACTCCACCCTGCTCTCTTGCCCACATGTCTGTCCTTGGCTTGCTGCATTGTTCCAGTGAAGCCCAACGCAAACTGGAGGAACAACACCTCATCTTCCGACTAGGGACTTTACAGCCTTCCGGACTGAATATTGAATTCAACAACTTTAGGTCGTGAGTCCCCTCCCCCATCCCCACCCCCTTTCTGTTTCCCCCTTCTTTTTTTTTTCCCAATAAATTATAAAGATTTTCCTTTTCCCACCTATTTCCATTATATAAAATAAAAAAAAACCCACTAGAGCTATACCTTGAGTGCCCTACCATCCATTCTTAATTAGCACATTCGTTTAGATAATATCACCAACTTTAACTTTAACACCTATGTGTTCTATTGTACTATTGTTGTTGACATCTTTTGATGATCTGCTTCTATCACTGCTTGTTTGTCGCTACAACCACACCAACCCCCTCCATCTCTCTGTCTCTCTATCTCTCCGCCCCCCACACACACACCTTAAACCAGCTTATATTTCAGCTCTTTCCTGGACTCGAACTCAAGTTCTGTCGAAGGGTCATCAGGACTCGAAACGTCAACTCTTTTCTTCTCCGCCGATGCTGCCAGACCTGCTGAGTTTTTCCAGGTAATTCTGTTTTTGTTTTGGATTTCCAGCATCCGCAGTTTTTTTGTTTTTATCTCTATAATTAAAGACCTGCCCGTCCAACTTTAAGGCTGTCGGGCAGGCCAGGAGCCCCAGTGGGCTTCTGATAAAACACGAAACCTCATCCACCGGCAGGATACGGTTTCATGTCTGTTTTTAAACAATGTTATAAAGTTTATATCGTTTTTATTAACATGACTCATCTTGTGTGACATTGTCACATCAGGGGGACCTGTTAATAATATTTTTATTTTTCTATTTTTTAACTTTTGTGCACTGTCACTAGTCTCCCTGACACAGAACTTAGTCTCAGGGAGCAGTGCGAAAGAGTGCACTTTGACAGCTGGGGATTCCCTCCCCTGCAGCCCCCCCGCCCCACTCAGGAAGTGCATAGCGCTTCCTGTCGGGCAGGCCGCTGGGCGGGCCTTAATTGGGCTCACACACTCAAAATGGCAGCGGAGTTAGCTGCCCGCCCGCCAGTGGGGCCCGCCCGCCCACCAAGGGCAAAATTCTGTCCATTCTCTTTTCCTGCCTCGGAGAGCAGTTAGTCAGTCTATCTTATGGGGCAGAATATTGCCGACGGCATGTGGGGGCTGACTCGACACACTGACACATAAAATGACGCAGGATGACGTTGGGCATGCGTCCCGACATCATCACACGTCATTTCGATATTTCGTTCAGTGGGCGTGCGCCGGAGGTGGCTGAGTGCCCGCCAAACTGTCAACAACCTACTAAGGCCATTAAAAAAGTAATTTTATTTCTTACCAACACTGCCCGTCCAAGGTTCAGGTTGGCGGGCAGGCGAAGAGCCCAAGCGGCCTTTGCGTTTTTCAGGAAACCTCATCCATGGGTTTTATTATCTAATAAATCTCCCTGAGGCAGCTCCATGCCTCAGGGAGATTGCTGCACTCTTTCGCGCGTATAAGGCCCTGACTCTCCCTCTTCCCCTCGCCCACACAGGTAGCCCTGTTACTGGCCATGCGCTATGCTGTGTGAGCCTTAATTGGCCTGCCCACGTAAAATGGTGGCATGCAGCCGATCGCGGGCGGCCATCGGCTCTGCACCCACCCGCGCCTGCTCCCAAACAACCTGCCCGCCATAGGAAAAATTCACCCCATGATTACCCTGGTCTCAGGTTACACAGTATTATATAGTGTCCCACAAATTTACACAATACAAACGGGCCATTCAGTCCAACGGGTCTATGATGATGTGTATGTTCCGCATGAGCCTACTCTCACCTGACTTCATCTCACCGCCATCGACATATAAGATTGAATTCAATTCTCAAACTGCAGTAAAGTCATTTGAACTCGGGTTGGGGATGCGGAGTCAGGACATTTTTGGCTTCCGTAAACCCAACCTGGTAGCAAATAGCCTAGAAGTTGGAATTTTTGTTGGAGCGGTAGGGTTCCCTGGGATTCAGGCCGGGTGAGCCCAGCATGAGCACGAGGCTGTCGGATGTGGAGGCTGGCTGGGCAGAAGGCAGGTCTCAGTGCACCAGCATTGTATTGAAGTTTTAATAAGAACAGAAAAACAAGCCCTCCAGCCCTCACCCCTCACACCCCATTTGTCCTCCCACATACACCCCATGCCCCACCTATGTCAACACCTAGCCACCTCATGGCCAACCAGCCCCCGTGACCCCTCAGACCCTCCATGCCAAACCACAACACCTGCCCACGTCCCATGGCCCCTCCTAACTCCCATGCCAACCTATGAACCACTGTCCACTCCCCATGGCCTCTCATATCTGCCAAGCCAACCTTTGGCCCCTGCCAACCCCCATGGCTCCTCATACCCTCCATGCCAACCTCAGCCAGCACTCCATGGCCCTCATATCCTCCATGCCACCCTTTGTCCACACCCACTCTCATGGCCTGCCCCACACCCTCCATCCAGCCTTAGCTCCCCAGCAATTCCCCTGGACCCTCATACCCTTCAGGCCAACCTATGTCTACACCCACTCCCATGGACCCGCATACACTCCATGCCATCTTTGCTCTTACATCTACCATGTCAACTCACCTAGTACTCACCTCAGGACCCATGCTGAGATTAAATAAAATAGTCCCAATTGTCTATTGCAAAGAACAATGAACATTTCATTCAATCACATAACCCCATATAAAAACAAACATCAGAATTCATAGTCTCACTTCAAAAGTCCATAATCACTTGGAACTGTCAATCAAACTATGAAATGGCAGGCACCCTACTGTGATAATGGACAGTTATGAAATCATGCAGCACTAATTCAGTAATGGTAGCACTAATTCAGTACTGGTAGCCCTAAGACTTATGTCAACAGACAGAATGAAATAGCAAGTAATCACTTATGAACACACCAGACAGTTTGCCAAGGAGTTAAAGGGCAGGAGTTAAATGCCTTGACAGCTCTCTTTGACAATTCATCCAAGGGAAGGTACCTCACCTTCTGACTCCCAAAAGCCTTTCCACCAGCTATAAGGCACAAGTCAGGAGTGTGATGGAATATTCTGTCCTTACCTGGATAAGCACAGCTCCAAAAATACTCAAGAAGCTTGACACCAGCCAAGACAAAGCAGTCTGTTTGCTCGACACCCCTTCCACAGAATCACAGAAATGTTACAGTGCAGAAAGAGGCCATTTTGGCCATTGTATCTGCACTAGCTCTCCGATTGTGCAATTCACTTAGTGTCATTCTCCCGTCTTCTGCCCATAACCCTACTTGTTCTTCCTTTTTAGATAATAGTTTTGAATACTTCAATTGAATCTGCCTCCACCACATTCTCAGGCTGTGCATTCCAGAGCTTAACCACCTGCTGCGTGAAAAAGTTTGTTCTCAAAACTTTTGCTTCTTTCACCAGTTACTTTAAATCTGTGCTCTCTCATTCTTGATCCCTCCATCAATGGGAACAGTTTCTCCCTATCTACTCTGTCCAGACCCGCATCCCCCCACCCCTCCATTGTTTTGAAAAGCCCTATCAAATCTTCTCTCAGCCTTCTTTTATCCAAGGAAACAGTGCTAACTTCTCCAATTTATTTTCATAATTGAAGTTCCTCATCCCTGGAGCCCTTCTCATAAACCCCTTCTGCACTCTCTCCAATGCGTTCACACCCTTCATAAAGTGTGGCACCCAGAACTGGATGCAATACTCCAGCTGAGGCCAAACTAGTTTCGTATATAATTACAACATAACCTCCTTACTCTTGTGCTCTACACACCTATTAATGAAGTCCAGGATATTATTTGCTTTATTAACCGCTCCCTCAACCTGCCCTGCCACCTTCAATGATTTATGCACATATACACACAGTTATTCTGCTTCTGCACCTCCCTTTAGAATTGTATCCTTTATTTTATATTGTCTCTACATGGTCTTTCTACCAAAGTGAATCATTTCACATTTCTCCACTTTTGAACTTCATTCTGCCATCAGTTCACCCATTTCACCAACTTGTTTAGGTCAGCATAACTAGGGAAGAAGAGAGGGCTTTAAACTAAACAAGGGGATAAGGGATTAGGTAGCAATTCAAGTTGTAGATTGAAGACAGGAGAGCAAAATAGTAATATGAGAAATGAGGGTCAGAGAATGGCAGGAAGGGACAGAGAGAAAAGACTTAAGAATGCATCAACAAAGCTAACAAAAAGACAAAACTGAAGGTTCTCTATCTGAGAGTGTGTAGCATTCATAGCGTAGTAAATTAATTGATGGCCCACGCTGAAGTAAATATGATCTGATAGCAATTACGGAGATGTGGTTTTAAGACGACAAAGATTGGATCCTTAATATTGAGGGGTACATGACATTCAAGAAGAATAGGAAGCTAGGTAAAGGTGGAGGGGTAGCACTCTTAATCAAAGAGGGCATTGGTGCAATAGTTAGAGATGACTTTGCTTCAGGAGATCAGGTTGTGGAATCAGTTTGGGTGGAGATGAGGAATTGTAGGAGAAAAAGGTGATTAGTTGGAGTGGTCTACAGGCCCTAACAGTAGCCACAGTGTAGGACAAAGTATTCAAGGGAAAATATTGTGTGCTTGTGATAAAGTGACGGCAATAATCATGGGTGATTGTAATCTACACATAAACTGGAAAAATCAGATTGGCAGAGGTAGCCTGGATGAGGAATTCGTAGAATGCTTTTGAGATAGTTTTTTAGACCAGCATGTTCTGGAACCAACCAGAGAGCATGTTATATTAGACTTGGCATTGTGTAACGTGACAGGATTAATGAATGTCCTCAGAGTAAGGGCACCCCCAGGTAGTAGCGACCACAATATATTTGAATTTTACATCCAGTTTGGAAGGGAGAAAAGTGGGTCTAAAACTAGTATCTTAAACTTAAATAAGGGTAACTATGTGGAGATGCAAGCTAAGTGAGCTAAAGTGAACTGGGAAACTAGCCTAGAGGAAAGATCAACAGAGAAGCAGTGGTAAACGTTTAAGGGGGTATTTCAGAGTATTCAGAATAAGTACATTCCTACTAGAAAGAAAAATTTTAAAGGGAGGACCAATTTCCACAGTTTACTAAAGAAGTTAAGGAAAGCACCAAGCTTAAGGGAAAAACATATAACTCCGCAAAGATGAGTGGGAGGACAGATAATTGTACAGAATATAAAGAAGGTCAGAGAATGACTAAAAGGTTAATCAAGAGAAAGAATTTAGAGTATGAGAGGAAGCTAGTTAGAAATGTAAAAATGGATAGCAAGAGTTTCTACAGGTATTTAAAAAGGAAAAGAGTAAGTAAAATGAGTGTTGGTCATCTAAAGAGTGACAGTGGGGAGTTAATCGTGAATAATAAAGAAATGGCAGAAGAGCTGAGCAAAAATTTGCTTCTGTTTTTACTATAGAGAATATAAAAAATATTTCAGTAATAGCTGCAAATCAAGAGGTGAATGGGAGAAAGGAACTTGGTGAAATTGAAATCACTAGGGAAATGGTGCTGAGCAAATTGATGGAGCTGCGGAATGGCAAGTCTCTGTGTCCCGATGGACTACATCCTAGGGTCTTAAAAGTGGTGGCTAATGAAGTATTTGATGCATTGGTGTTAATTTTCAAAAATTTGATAGATTCTGGAAAGGTTACATCAGTTTGGAAAGTAGCAAATATAATCCCTCTATTCCAGAATCGAGGGAGGCAGAAAACAGGAAGGCCAGTTAGCTTGATGTCTGTTGTGGGGAAATTATTAGACTCGATCATTAAGGAGGTTATAGCTGGGCACTTGGAAGAGCTCAAGACAATAGGGAAGAGTCAGCATGTTTTGTGAAAGGAAAATCCTGTTTATCCAATTTATTGGAGTTTTTTGAAGGAGTAACATGTGCAGCAGTTAAAGGGGAGCCTGTAGAGGTACTGTCCTTGGATTTCCAGAAGACATTTGATAAGGTGCCACAACAAAGATTATTATGGAAAATAAAGGCGCATGGTGTGGGGAGTAACATATTAGCATGGATAGAAGATTGGCCGACTGACAGAAAGAAGCCCGCAATCGGCTCCGTGCTGCCATTTTACGTGGGTGGGCCAATTAAGGCCTGTCCAGCATAAGACGCGACCGGTAGCACTCAGCGCTACCTGTGCGGGCGGGGGGAGGAGGGAGAGTCGGGTTCAGCGCTCCTTCACGGAAACAGCACTCCAATGTGACTGTGTCACATGAGTTGGGACATGTTTTTATATTTATGAAATTTTCTTATTTATTTAGCAAACACTTTAGGAAACCTCATCACACTCATGGATGAGGTTTCCTAAAAATGCAAAGGCCGCTTGGGCTTTTTGCCTGCCCGCCAACCTTAAGGTTGCACAGGCAGCATTAACAATTACAATAGTTGCTTTGTTAATGGCCTTAATAGGCTGTTTACATTTTGGTGGGCGAGCAGCCAACACTGGTGCACACCCACCGAACAAAATAACACGGGACTGCGCGATGACGTCGGGATGCACGCCCAAAGTCATCACGCATCATTTTATGCCTCAACATGTCGGACCCACCCCTGCATACCGACTGAAAAATTCTGCCCTTAGTGATTTTAGATGAGGTAGGAGTGTTGCCTAGGACCCGAGCGGAATGTTCCGCTCTATTTGCAATAGTAACTCCTTTAAAATTTCAGTAGAGAGTGGATGACAGGAATCAATGTTGTGTTTGTCGTACATACATTCTTGAACATGATACAATTTCATGTGCTGAAGGTAATGACTTGTAATAATCTTTCTGCTTTGAAGCTTGTGTCACTCCTGCTGCGAATAATGAATAAATAATTGCCTGCAACTAGTGATTAATTGAAATGCAGTCAAGTCTTTGGTGGTTGTTTGGAATGGAGACTACTTGCTCAGTCAGAAGGACATTTCACCATATTTGCTCATGGGTAGATGATGCCTAACTTAAAGTCATACCAAGCAGAAACACAAGAATGGAAAATTGGACAGGGTATGTAACAGGAGGCTGATCTTGGCATTGCCTGAGTTCAAAGCTTTGACTGTAATTAGGGTTTGGATTTCTCAATCTTCATTTCTGAATGATATCTGACTGAAATTCAAATTGCACCAGTTTCCAGCATGAAATTGCAGCAGGGAGACGAGGCCAGTCCATGTATAGGGCTGGATTGGGTGGAGGGCAGAGATTCAGCTGCAGTATTTCTATGGAGCCAGGAGGAAGAGCTCTCCTGTCGCTAACACAAAAACTTCATTTCTCTGCCCATTTATACACCGATTCTCAGGTGTTAAAGAACCTGATTAGCATTTGCAAGTCACCTCAAGTCTGTTTCGGGTGGGTAAGCTGTACAACTAGAAGTACTTGGCTTCCAACCTGGTAGGTAACAGCCTACCAATGAAGACTGGGAGAGGAGGATCTCAAAATCTATTAGCCCAACATTGATTAAAGCATCCAATAAATAGGCACGATTATATACGAATATCTATTGTCTCTCCATATCTATTATCTCCATTGTCTCTCTGACATTTTGTACCATGCTGCTATTACTAATTGACGATATTTTGTAACCATAGCTTTTGTATTGTTTGTCATGGACTTTTAACTTAATTGTTTTTGTTTAAATGGATTTGGACTGATTTTTAAATTTTTCAACCTAGTTTAAAAATATATACCTTTTTTTGTGCGGTGAGTAGCAAAGGAGTGATTCATTCCTTATACATTTACATAAGATCCACTATACAAACACCCCAATTTGAATTGCCTGTAAAAAGTTTCAGTATAAACCATTTGGAACCCACTGATGTGATTCAGGTGACCCGTGGTTTCCTGAAGATGTGCTGAGCAAGTGTTTCCTCACTTGTGGACTAAACGAGAGGATGACTTGAACTTATATTGTGTCTGTACGTGTCCCTCAGCTCTCCAAAGAAATTTACTTAGGTACAACACTGCATATACAAAGCATTATTTTGAATTAGATTGAGTCTTGTTAAGAATTCAAATTGAGCAGCTGTTGTTCAAAAAGCTGTTATTCATCCTGGAACCAACAAAGGTCTAGATAATCTAGTTTTAGTCTTATTGATTGATAGACGAATGCTGACACAAGGGGAATTCTGTATTCCTCACTGAATAATACCATAAGATTGGTGCTGTTTCCCTGAGAGGGCAAGGACTTACTTTCAGGATTCAAATTCAGTAACTCTGACCGTGTCGCACCCTCTCATACTGTCTGTTGTGGCAGCTTAAATTATATGCTCAAAGGGATGTGAATGCATAGCCTTCTGATTCAGACGTGCAAGTGCTCCCAACTGAGTCAATCTGGAAAGTTGCATGAAACAATGCTGTAAATCATAAAATCACAGAATTGTTACAGTGCAGAAAGAAGCCATTCGTCCCATCGTGTCTGCACCAGCTTTCCGAATGAGCAATTCATTTAATGCAATTCTCCCACTTCCTCCCCGTAACCCTGCACATTCTTCCTTTTCAGATAACAGTCTAATTCCCTTTTAAGTGCTTTAATTGAACCTGTTTCCATCACATTCTCAGGCAATGCATTCCAGACCCTAACCACTCGCTGTGGGAAAAGGCTTTCTCCTATGTTGCCTTTGCTTCTTTTGCCAATTATTTTAAAGTTGGGCCCTCTCATTCACGACCCTTTCATGAGTGGGAACAACTTTTCCCTTTCTACTCTGTCCAGACCCCTCATGATTTTGAAAACCTCTTTCAAATCTCCTCTCAGTCTTCTCCCAAGGAAAACAGCCCCAACTTCTCCAATCTATCTTTATAACTAAAGTTCCTCATCCCAGGAACCATTTTTGTGAATCTTCTCTACACTCTCTCTGGTGCCTTCAAACCCTTCTTAAGGAGCGGTGCCCAGAACTGGACGCAATACTCTAGCTGAGGCTGAAATTGTGTCATACAAGCTCAATATAACCTTCTTGCTCTTATACTCTATACTCCTATTAATATAGCCTAAGATAATGTATGCTTTAGTAACTGCTCTCTCAACCTGTCCTGTTACTTTCAATGACTTATGCACAACAGCAGTAAGCTGTTCAGCCCCCAAAACCTGTTCCACCACTCAATAAAATCATCCACTTGACAATCCCATTCTATCCCCATATCCCTTGATTCTCTTTGTGTCCAAAAATATATTGATCTCAGTCTTGAATATGCTCAATGTCTGAGCGTCCACAACTCTCCAGTGTGAAGTATTGTAGAGGCTCACAACCCTTCTAGTGAAGATGTTTCTTATCATCTTAGTTCAAAATAGTCGACCTCTTACTGCAGAGCAGGATGCTCGACCAGTGCCTTCTCCAGCTTTTCCAGGAATAATGGAGGAAAAGCAGAAGAAGTGGTGTAGACCACAGCCCCATGATTTGATGATGACTCCCTGTGGGTCCTCCAGGCTCTGAGTGATCAGCAGAATTGGAGGATGAGGGATTCTCATGCCAGCAGATGAGATACAATTAATGGCTAAATAACGGCCAGCCAGGTGAAACATGCATTCAAATGCCCAGCACTGCCAGGGTGGGGGCGGGAGGAGGGCAGGTGCTGACGTAAGCGCGAGCACAGGGGAGCGTGGAATGAAAGCACCCTGAAGTCAGAGAGTTGCCTCAAGGAGCTGAATAACTTAAAAGCAATAAATAAGGATTTTAAAATCCAGAAAAAAAAGTCAGTCACCCGAACATATACATGGTGAAAATTCTACCCATACATTTTTTTAAATTTAATAACGGAAAACTTATCCCACTCTTGGATGAGGTTTCATCAAAAGTGCAAAGTCCCCCTAGCAGATTCACCTACCCACCAACCAATAGGCTGGACGGACCATAAAAAATCGGGGACAATGTGAACTTTAATGGGCTTAATTGCCCTCTTAATTGTCTGCGGGCACAGATCTGACTTCCTCGTGCTCCCACCAACCAAAATGTCATTTGAATGCGGGATGACGTCAGGACGCACGCCCAATGTCATCAAATGCTATTTTATGCCTGAGTGGGGTGGGTGCGCACCAGCACGCTGAGCTAAAAATTGCGCCCTATATGTCGGAAGGCCATGAAAAATCTAACAGGAGAGTGTGAAATAGCCTTAATGAAGCCTCCAGCATTTGTGCATAAGTCTGCCATATAACAAAAATGAAGCTGGAGAAAAGCCTTTTGGAGTTCCACAGTCCAGGTTATTGTGTTAATTTACTGAGTTTGTTTTAAATCTAAAATCTATTTTTGAACCATTGCCTTAAAGGGTGTGTAACTGGGGGTCAGGTTAATTAGGAATCTTAGGAGTTATTACAGTAGTAATTGTAGTCTTATGTATGTGCTTGAAATCTTTTGTTTGTTAATAAATATTTTAGTTTAATTTTTAAAGTCTCTAAAAGTCTTGGTGGACTTATTACTTCTAAATTCAGTGCACACATTTCATAATAAATACAAATTGCAAAACTGTTGTGATAGCACGACCAATTTTCTCTCGTGGATTTGGTCCACCTGGCACACATCAACTGTTACAACATAACAATGACATAAAACCAATTTTTGACCTTCTTGCCGTATTGTCTGCTCACACTCGCCATGATGCCCGGCACCATTGGGGATGGAAACTTCCAGCTGTAGTCTCCGAAGGCATTGGTGCTCTGACATTTGGAGGTAGGTTATCCTCACCCTATGTAATCTGTTCATAGGATAGAGCTTGCCTGCTGCTGTCTCTCTTCTGCAGACCCATGCTCAGCAGCAGGTTCCATAACTTCCTGTACCACAGGGTGCACATGTCCCTGGCCAGCACCCCTCCTCCTCCTTCTCTCCTCCTCACTGGAGGAAGAGCCTCCTCCAGAATGGACAATGCCCATGGGGGACAGTGATCCCCAGGTCCACAAACATCAGTTTAACCCTACCTGTAGGTCACCTTCCATGACAGTATGTCCTATTGCAGGCTGAAAACAATTATTAAAGGAACTTTAAGTGCCAGGAAACTCTCCCACTCTTCTGCTGAATGCAGCCATGTTCCTGCTTGCAGCCATTCTATACATCTTTGCAACATCATCTCATACTGGCGGAAAACCCTCTGAACATTTTTCACATGTGCCCACTGGAAAATGGTGTGGCCAACATAAAATAGCAATCTATTATATTGTTAACAACCAACTTAATAGCTTGTTAATTAGTTTTTTTCAAAATAGTGGGCGGCCTGCCAATCTTGGTTCTGTCCAACGCCTGTATCATTGGAGACCGACATGATAATGTCAGGTTAGCAACACGATATCATCACGCCAGGTTTTATGTAAGTGTGTGGGAGTTCAGCAAGCCCCATTTCTGACCGTAAAATTCACCGCCACGGGCAGAGTTTTCCCGTTGGCGAGCGGGGGCGGGACCCGCACGCCGAAACGTAAAGTGATGCGCGGTGATGTCTGGCGAGTGTCCCGACATCACCGCATACCATATTCTGATGCGCGCCCCATCATTAATTAACGGGCCGCTTAAGGCCCTCGAGGCACCAATCGAGGGCAATTTTTCAGCACCCATGCGATCTTCGGGTCATTGCACGGGTGCAATGGACAGGCGGGTAGGACACATTTGTATAAACCTCATCCACGGGTGGGATAAGAGGACTCAGTGGGGTCGCGAGTGTGCTCTGTCAAATATAGTTTTTCAAAGTTACTGACCTGTGTGATCTGCAATATTTCAAAATGCAAACCAGCTGATTGGATAGACTCACAACCTTCAGGTCAGCACTCTGCAGTGAGGAATCTTTTCTGGGCCTGCAGGTTTCAGGAAGCCTCCCCTTAGCCTGGGAATGGGAGCTGAACTCTCCATTGGAGGCACCTCCTCTGAGAAGGAAGGGAGGGCTAGAAGGGGGAGGAGGCCAGAAGTGCACATTCAGCCTCTAGGGGAGCCACCTTTGGGAGAACAGGCACAGGCACAAGGGGTGCAGGGCCAAGAGGTTGTCCAAGGTAGAAGGGGCCGCAGAATCCACCACTATCCTGCTGCCAGGGTATACAGGTGGTGAAGTAGCTTCCTCAATATGTCTGAGGTGCAATGCCAAAGGAGGTTCCATCTGTAAAGAGAGACAGTCAACTATGTGTGTCAGATGATTGGCCCTGAGATCTCTGCGAACTGTGTGGGTGGACACCCCATGCCAGTGGCCCTAAAGATCACAGCTGCCCTCAACCTCTATGCCTCTGTCCCCTTCCTGCAGTCAGCAGGTGATCTTTGCGGTGTCTCCCAATCAGATGTCCACACCTGTGTCAAGCAGGTCAGATGCTCTGTTCGGGAGTGCATTGACCTTCATCCTCTACTGCTGGGACCAATCAAGTCAGACAGAGTGAGCCAGAGGCTTCACGGCCATTGCTGGCTTCCCCCGTATCCATGGTGCTATAGACTGTACACATGTGGCCATCAAGGCGCCAGCAGGTGAGCCTAGTGCCTTCATCAACAGGAAAGGCTTCCACTCCATGAACGTGCAGATAGTGTGTGATCACAGGATGCTGATTCTACAAGTTTGTGCAAGGTACCCAGGCAGCTCCCACGATGCCTACATCCTCAGACACTCTCAGGTGTCGGTGCTCTTTAGTGCTCCAGCCTGGCTGGATGGATGGCTGCTGGATGACCAGTGCTATCCCTTCAGAAGATGGCTCATGATGCCTCTCCGCCATCCAAGAACAGAAGCTGAGCAGTGGTACAATAGGAGCCAGGGCACCACAAGGGCTGTGGTGGAGATAACCATCGGTCTTCTAAAGATGCGCTTCCGATGACTGGAACGCTCAGGGGGTGCATTCCAGTACCTCACAGGTCGTGTGTCGGTGATAGTGGCTACATGCTGTGCTCTGCACAATCTTGCGCTGGAAAACAGGGGACGCTGTGGACGATGAAGGTGTAGACACAGTGGCTGCGGCTGCACACGAGGAGTCCAGCAGTGAGTCCGAGGATGAGCATGCACTGGGAAATGTTGAGGGGTAGGCAATGCCCTGGGCATACCCAGGGAGGCAGAGATGCCCGGGAGACTTTAATCCAATGAACTTTCAGCTCGCAGACCACATATGGACCTCCAGGACAGGCCTGGGCTGCAGGCTCCATACTCCATATGGAAGTGCAAATTCTGCCTGCGTAGGAACATTAACTAAAGGCCTTGTTAATAAAGCTGAATTTCCCACAAATCACTCATAATATTATTGATAACCATCCACCTGCAGGAAAAAGAGGCACCCTCAGCCAGGATGGCATGTTTGAATTTAATATTACAACCAGGTTCAACAGGGGGAGATGCACAGCCAAAATTAGGAGAGAGAGCAAGTGATTCTGGGAGGCATAGAACTTATAGGCAAGTTAAGGCACAAGGGAGTTTGGCAAGGTTGGATGGTATTTATTTTAATGCAAGGAGTCTAATGAATAAGGCGGATAAGTTAAGGGCACAAATTAACACATGGAAGTATGATGTCATTGCTGTCATAGAGACATGGTTGAGAGAGGGGCATGATTGACAGCTCAATATTCCAAGATATAGGGTCTTCAGGTGAGACAGGGAAGGAGGTAAAAGAGGAGGGGGTATTGCAATATTGATCAAGGAATCAATTACAGCAGTAAGGAGGGATGACATCTTAAAAGGCTCCTCAAATGAAGCCATATGGGTAGAACTGAAAAACAAAAATGGAGCAGTCACATTGCTGGGAGTGTAATATAGGCCCCCAAACAGTCAGAGAAATAGAAGAGCAGATGTGTAGGCAAATTTCAGAGAAGTGTAAAAATAATAGGGTAGTAATAGTGGGGGATTTCAATTTCCCCAACATTAATTGGATTAGACATAGTGTGATAGGTTTAGAGGGAGTGGAATTCTTAAAATGCATCCAGGAGAGCTTTTTAAGCCAGGACGTAAAAGGCCCTACAAGAGAGGGTGTGGACCTGGACTTAATTTTAGGGATGAAGCTGGGCAAGTGGTAGAGGCATCAGTGGGGGAGCATTTTGCAGATAGTGATCATAACTCCATTAGATTCAAGGTTGTTAAGGAAAAGTACAAGGATGGGCCTGAAATCAGAGTTCTGAATTGGGGAAAGGCCGATTTTAATAAGATCGGATATGATTTGGCCAGTGTGGACTGGGAGCAGCTACTTCTAGGTAAATCTGCATCAGAGCAGTGGGACTCATTCAAGAAGGAAATATTCCAGTAAAGACAAAGGGAGGGACCAACAAATCCAGGGAACCCTGGATGTCGAGGGATATACAGGGTTAGATAAAGAGAAAAAAAAGGGCTTATGGCAGATACAGAGGGCTCAAAACAGCGGAAGCCCTGGAGGAGTATAGAATGTGTAGGGGGAACTTAAAAAGGAAATTAGGAGAGCAAAAAGGGGGCATGAAGAAACATTGGCAGATAAAGTAAAGGAAAATCCAAAATTATTTTACAAGTACATTAAGAGTAAGAGGATAACTAGGGAAAGAGTAGGGGCCATTAAAGACAATAGTAGTAATTTGTGTGTGGAGCCAAAAGATGTAGGTAGGGTTCTAAATGGACCCTAAATCAGTGTATCAGTTTGAGAGATTGGATAGGGGGACGACGTGGGTATGGAAATCAGGCAGAAGGACTGTGATATAACTGAAGAAATTAGCATAGAAAGGGAAGAGGTTTTAAGTGGTCTGGCAGGATTAAAAGTAGATAAATCTCCAGGCCCGGATGAAATATATCCCAGGCTGTTGAGTGAGGCAAGGGAGGAGATAGCAGGGTCGCTGGAAATCATTTTCAATACCTCTCTGGCCACAGGAGAGGTGCCACAGGACTGGAGGACAGCCAATGTGGTACTGTTATTCAAGAAGGGAGGAAGGGATAATCCAGGGAACTACAGGCCAGTCAGTCTAATCTCAGGCAAAATGATTGGAAGCAATTCTGAGGGACTGGTTGGAATTAATCTACACTTGGAGAGGCGGTTACTACTCAAGGGCAGTCAGCATGGTTTTGTTAAGGGGAGGTCATGTCTGACCAATTTGATTAAATTTTTCGAAGAGGCGACCAGGCGTTTAGATGAGGGCAATGCATTTTGCATTTGACATAGTCTACTTGGGCTTCAGCAAGGCTTTTGATAAGATCCTGCATGGGAGACTGATAACGAAGGTAAGAACCCATGGAATCCAAGGCAATTTGGCAAATTGGATCCAGGATTGGCTGAGTGGCAGGAAGCAGAGGGTGATGGTCGAGGGGTTGTTTGTGACTGGATGGCTGTGTCCTGTGGGGTTCCACAGGAATCCACAGGGATCCCTTGCTGTTTGCGGTATAGATAAACAATTTAGACTTGAATGTAGGAGGGTTGATCAATAAGTTCGTGGATGACACGAAAACTGGTGGGGCGGGAAATAGTGAGGAGGATAGCCTTACATTACAGGAGGATGTAGATGGGCTGATCAGTGGCAAATGGAATTTAATCCAGGTAAGTGTGAGGTGATGCACTGGGGCAGGACAAACAAGGCACGGGAATACACAAGAATGGTAGGACTCTGGGAAGTACCAAGGATCAGAGGGAGCTTGGTATGCATTTCCACCAGTCCCTTAAGGTAGCAGGACAGGTAGATAAGGTGGTTAAGAAGGCATAAGGGATACTTGCCTTTATTAGCCGAGGCATAGAATATAATATCAGGGAAGTTATGCTGGAACTGTATAAAATGCTGATTAGGCCACAATATGGTGCGCTGTTCTGGAATCTGCATTATAGGAAGCATGTGATTGCAATAGAGTGCACAGGAGATTTACCAGGATGTTGCCTGAGCTGGAGAGTTTTAGCTATGAGGAGAGATTGGATAGACTGGAGTTATTTTCTCTGGAACAGAGGAAATTGAGGGAGAATATAATTGAGGTGTATAAAATTATGAGGGGCATAAATAGGGTATACAGGAAGGAACTTTCCCCCTTGTTGGAGGGATCACTAACCAGGGGACATATCTTTAAGGTAAGGGGCAGGAGGGTTAGAGGGGATCTGAGGAAAAAATTTTTCACCCAGAGGGTGGTAGGGATCCGGAACTCACTGCCTGAAAGGGTGGTAGAGGTAGAAACCCTCATAACATTTAAGAAGTATTTGGTTGTGCACTTGCGATGCCATGGCATACAAGGCTATGGGCCTGGTGCTGGAAAATGGGATTTGAATAGTTAGCTACATGTTTGACTGGCACAGACTCCATGGACCGAAGGGCCTTTGTCTGTGCTGTAGACCTCAATGACTCTATGACTCTATAACCAAAGGAACTTAAGGAAACAAAAAATCACACCAACTCATAAAGACCTCATTGCAGGCCAACACAAAAGCACCAGTGGTAAACCCGTGGTGTGCCTGAAGTGCCTTATGTTTAAGTTTTCGGGTGCTACGTCTTGGTGCTGCCCTTTGATAAGAGTGGCATCTGAGACAGCCTGCTCACTGTGCTGTCCTGTTAGCCTTGATGACCTTGGCAGCCGTCCTCTGGTCCGTGAAGCCTGTGCTGGCCCCACCTGGGAGGGAGCTGCCAGTTCCACAGCTGGCATCTCCCCAGTCGCAACAGCCTCATCAGATGCAACGGTCACTGGCAGAGGGGCGTAGGAGCTGCTGCCATCATGCGGAACGCCCTGAGAGGAGCCCGCAGAGATGACAGGCAGCTGCTGTGCCAACGTGAGGTCACTTCAAACCTCCCTGTTCACCGTGAATGGATGGGCACTGAGCTGGGAAACTTGGTGCCCAGACCATCTCCCACACTGGCACTGACCAGCTGAGGTCAATGCCAATGTGAGGGCTTGCTGGTCTGAGCACAATCCCAGGAAGCCCTGATGGGTCTCCTGGAGAAGCCTCTCCATGAGAAACACCACTCTCTCCATGGAGGATGCATGACACTCGGCTTTGAGACACATTGCATTGGCAATTGTCTTCGTTGACTCCTCCACCACGGACACCAAGCCAAGCATAGGCTCATGTATCTCCCCCAGATGCTCCCGCACACCCGGCCGCATCTCCTGCGGTTGATGTGTCGCGGACGACTCCAGAGGCACATTATCAGCCATGGACTGAGCATGTACCTGGTCCCCTGCAGTCCTCAGACTGTTGATGCCATGGGCGCTCTCTGTCTCGGCCCCCTCCACCAGCGACTGTGAAGTGCCCTCACCGCTGTGCCCTGGGACACTAGCCGATGTTCTAATTCCCACTGAGGTGCTAATATCTGCACTGGTGCCTGCCTGGCAGAGATGGTGTGGCACTGGTGAGTCCGTGACTTCAGGGCCCTCAGGTGTGAGAGGGGGCCTCTGCTGCTCCTCCTCCTGGCCCTGCTCACTGATGCTGAAAGGAAGAACAAGGACATTGGATCAGTTAATGTGGAGACAATGTCAATCTGCATCCCTGTCCCCCGGATAATTATGTGCTCATCCTTCCATAAGCAATGGTCAAGCCATGTTGCAAATGTCAATCACTGAACATTCAGCACTGCCATGGCTGCTGGGAGAACAATGGTGACCTCACTGCTGGGCAAACATACCTGCCCGTGGCACCCCAGCCTCACCGACACCGGTGGACCTGGGCGCATGGCGCCTCTCCAAATCTAGGGCCTCCTGCTCGAAGCAGCTGAGAATCTCTAACTGTGCCAGCCCTCCGCCAGTCCTCACCCACTCGGCTGCATTATGTGCATTCTTCTCCTGAAAAGGAGAGAAGAGCATTGATTGGTGCTAATTGTACCTGGACTCTCTTCGCAGATGGCCCACCCCAACCAGAGTGGGACATTGCAGGTCTCCAGAGCCTCCTCACCCCACAGCTGCTGAACACTCACACAAAGATACTAGGCCTGTCCCCACCCTCCACCCACCTTGGCCAAATGCTGCCTATATCACATTAGGCACCACACGGTCTAACCTTCCATAGCAAGGAGGCACAAGCATGTGGAGCGCAGAGGGCAGCAGATCAATCAGTGCCAATGCCACCTTGAAGCTTCCCTCCCAGCATCTCATCACCCTGACTTTAACATGTCCTGGAGTTCCAGCTCTGCATCTAGGTGCAGCTCCTCCAGGTTGCCCCCAGAACAGTAATGTGGGTCACAGTGTACCACATGCTGCGGGTGCAGAACCCATCTCTTCACCACCCTCTCAGGGTGACCTCGGCATGGGCAATATCTGCTGGCCCACCCAGCAACGGATACATGCCATCAATGATTCAATGCAGTCACTATACTTAGAATTGGGGGTGGTGGGGAGTGGTGGGGGATGGGGGGGTGTGTGGGTGTGTGTGTGGGGTGGTGGAGGAGGGTTGGTATGCCAGAAGGGCAAGCCTACCTGCTGGGCTAAGGGACCAATGCCAACATGGTACTCACCCTTCCTGAGCACAACAGATCATTGAAACGTTTGCAACACTGGATCCAGGTGTGCCGCACCACGTCCCGGGAGCTCACCACCTTCGCTACCTCCTACCTCCTCCCAGGCACCTTTGGTTATGTGGGGGGGGGTATTCCTCCTCCCTTGCCGGGGGCATGAGGACCTCCCGCCATGCTGCCAACTCCTCAAGGAGGGCAGCAAGACAATTGTCTGAGAAATGAGGGGCACAGTGCCCCCCTGCCCCACCCTCCTGCCTGGCCTGCTCACCAGCAGTGCTGTGGGGAGCCCTTCCACTGACCATGATTCACAGCCTTTGAAAGGCTGCAGCAGCTTTTTAAAACAGGCCGCCCGGGTCACCATTGGACCCGCAGTCCCGCCACCACCTGCCCACTCCCACTGTACCCCAGAGCCGTGATTCACACTGGGCGGGCCTTAACTGACCTGCCCGTGTAAAATGGCAGCACAGACCCAATTGCGGGTGGCGATCGGGTCTGTGCCCAACCGCGCCGGCTCCCGCTCCACCCGCCCGACAGGCAGAAAATTCTGCCCCATGTCTCATTCTTCTCAACTCCAGGGAATATTGGCCCAATCTATTCAAACCTCTGCCCCCCACCCCCCTCACCAGACAGCTCTTTCATTCCAGGATGATTCAGGTGAATCTGTGCTGCAGACATTCCAAAGCCAATATATCTTTCCTGAAGTCCAGAATTGAACACCGCTTCTCAGATGCAAACCTTTTGAGATTCTTTATTGTTTCATTACACTTCTCTTCGTACCATTTTTTGGGTCGTATTATTGGTCAAAACTTCCGTGACCATGTACCATTGGCAGGGTCTCTTGTCCAGCGGGCACTTGTGATGTCATCTTCAAGGTGGATCCTCCATTGGGGCAGCTTTGTGGAAAGATTCCCCTTATATTATCTCACTGGGAGCAAGTTGCCATGGAAATGACATGAGAAAGTCATATCCTGTCAAGCTCAGCTAACTCCGAAGGATGTCAAGATACAAAATCTACAGCTCCTCTTGGCTGGACTATTTATCCCCAGTTTCTTTTCTTTAATGCTTCTGCATCTGGCAGTTAACTGGAAATGGAAATTGATTTTCCTTTTGGTCTTTAACTGCCAGTCACACATAAAAATTTTAAGAAAGAGAGGCTGATTTAGAAAACTCATTGCTGGAAATTATAGTTGGAGTTTTTCGATTTGAAGGAATGTCAATAATGGAAGAAACAAACGAAACAATTCATACAGGGAATGGTACAAGGAATTATATTCCTACAAGAAATTTCTGTTTTTAGTGGGAGAATTGTGTCCTCACACATAAACAATAGCCACATGTTTGGCGATATACCTTATTGTAATGATTTGACAGAGTGAACAAGTTTCAACAAGAAACAGAGAAGCTTTACTATGGAGAGCTTTCCAGGTGTTAAATGCTCGATCAGGACTCTCGTCTGAAAGCCCCACCCCCTGGATTGCCCATCTTAGGGCTCATTGGTTGAAGCCTCCCAGAACATCACGTGACAGCAGGTAGACCAAAGAAGAGGCTATACCTTCAGTTACTATATTTCCTCCCCCTTTAGGTTTTCTACAATTTTTATTCACATGGAAACATTTGAATATCCAACAACATATACATATATACAACTTCAGGTGATTAAAGGTCAAGCCTCTGAGGTGCTCTCCTTATATATGGCTAGCGTGGCATAGCTCTGCCACTTGAGGTTCCTCAACAGTATCGACAAGATCTGGAACTGCAGCAAGAGACACGTCATTAGCAAGTGGCAGTTCTGGGTTTGGCAACTCTACAGAGACGTCGCGCGTGTCTATTCTAGGTCAATTCAGGGATTGACAGTTCAACATTGATCACAAGTGGAATATTTGGTTGTTGGAATGTCTCTCTAGCATGAAAATGATCTACGTGCTTACAAGCAATTTTATCTTCCATTTATATTTGGAAAGATAATGGGCCAGTCTCTGAGACAATCATTCCAGGAACCCAACAAGATCAACTTCCGAAATTTTGCACAAATACTGTGTCGCCTACACTGAATGTGTGAGCTTTGCTGTGCATATCATGGTTCAATTTTTTATTACTCTGATTCCGCTCTACCTTTCCCTCTAAATTTGGAAAAACCAAGCATAACCGTGTACGTAGGCAGCATTTCATCAATAATTGAGATGGTGTCGAACCTGTAGTTGAATGTGGCGCTGAATGATAACTGAGAAGAAAGTGGGAAAGTCAAGAGTCTAGAGTACCTTCTGATAACATTTTCATACCAGACTTAAAAGTTTGTACAGCTCTTTTGGCCAAACCATTCGATGAGGGATGGTAAGGGGCTGTTTTAATATGTCTGATTCTATTCAGATTCATGAATTTTTGAAATTCGGTGCTGGTAAAGGCTGTACTGTTATCAGAAACAACAATTTCAGGTAGGCCATGTACGCAAAAACAGTGACACAGCTTCTCGATAGTTGTGCTCAATGTTGACAATTTGACATCGTACACATCCATCCATTTTGAATGTGCATCCACAGTCAGCCAAAACATGGTACCTAAGAATGGTCCTATGTAATCACTATGTTCTCTAACCCAAGGTCGACCAGGCCACTCCGGCGGATGCAGGGAGCTGAAACAGGCGACTTCTGTTGTTGCTGACAATGGAGAGAGTACTTGACTGTGTTTTCAATGTCACTGTCTATTCCTGGCCACCAGACATAACTTCGCGCAAGTGTTTTCATCTTTGATATGCCTGGATGTGCACTGTGAAGCTCTGTCAAGAGCGGTTCACTGCCTTGTGATGGGATGACAACTCTTGATCCCCAGAACAAAAATCCATCTTGGCAGCTTAACTCTGTGTTTCGGGCATGGAATGGTCTCACATCTTCATGTGCAGGTAAGTTTGACCATCCTTGCAAAACAAAGTCTCTGATTTTTGGCAATATTGGACCTCTGTTCAATTTCTAATTTGCTTCACAAATACAGGTGAAGAAGCCAAGAAATTCAATAATAGACCAACTTCTTGTGGAACATGCAGATGTACAATGCTATATGGTAACGGGAGACGACTGAGTGCATCTGCATTTGCAATGTGTAGACCAGGGCAGTACATAAAAGTATACTTATATGCAGATAATGTCAGAGCCCAACATTGTATTCTTGCTGATGCTGTTGGCGGAATGGTCTTATCCTCACTGAATAATCCAATTAATGGCTAATGGGCTGACACAATAGTAAAATGTCATCCATGTAGGTATTGGTGGAATTTCTTCACTCTGAACATCAGTGATAAATCTTCCATTTCTAGCTGGCAATAACCTTTCTCGGCTGTGGAGAGGGTTCTCGAGACATAGCCAGTGGGCCTTTCTGATCCATTTTCCATTCTATGTGATAACACAATTCTTACATCATAAGCAAAGGCACCACACGTTAAAACCAACTCTTTCGATGGGTTGTAGTTACTAATAAATGTGAAAGTGCAACAGTTTCTTCACTTTCACAAAGGCTTCTTCCTGTTGTGAATTCCACGACCAACGGTGATTTTTTTTAACAGGTGTAATGGTGTTAACACTGTTGATAAGTTAGGCAAGAAGTGGCTATAGTAGTTGATCATAACCAGGAAGGACTTGAGTTTGGTTACACTGGATGGTGAGGGTGCATCTTTTATTGCCCGAACGTCTCTTCTACCGGATGCAAACCCATGGTGTCCATCCTGTGACTCAGGTAAGTAACTTCTGGTGCTTGAAATGTGAATTTTTCCTTGTTTAATCGTATTCCAACTTCCATGAACTTTCTTAGCATCTCCTCCAGGTTGGCCAAGTGTTCGGTCTCGGTCGACCCTGTGATCAGAACGTCATCTAGATAGACTACCACTTGGGGGAGTCCTTGCAAAAGATTCTCCATTGTTCTCTGGAAGATAGCATATACAGATGATACTCCAAAGGGTAGGTGAATGTAATGATAAAGACCCTTATGTGTGTTAATAGTCACCTATCCTCCAGAAGTGCCCTCCAGTTCTAACTGTTGGTAGACGTGGCTCATATCCAATGTTGTATAGGAATGTCCTCCAGCCAGCTTTGCATAGTCGTCTAACCTCAGAATGGGGTACTTATCTAGTTTTGCTGTCTTATTCATGGTTAATTTATAGTTCCCACAAATGCATATGGTTTGGTCAGGCTTAAACAATGGAATTACGGGTGCTGCAAATTCTTAGAATTGGACAGGTTGGATGATGCCCAGCTTTTCTAACCAGCACAGTCCTGCAACCACCTTCTGCTTTAAGGCATACGGCATAGGTCTGGCCTTAAAGAAACATGGTGCTACCTGAGGATCCACATATGTCTTGGCCTGCACACCTTTTAACTTCCCTAATTCGTCCCGAATCTGTCCTGTCATATTTCCTTAACAGTTCAGGAACTTCTCCTGTTCTCAGGTAAAATACCTCAGACTAGTAAAGCTTGATTTTCTGTAACCAGTCTCAGCCTAACAGACTGGGTCCTTCTCCATTCACTACTATCACTGGCAGCTGGGCTGTCTGTTTCCTGTAAGACACTGGTACTTTGGCGATGCCCTTTACCTGAATAGATTCTCCAGTGTTTGTCTTTAATTTAGCATTGTCCATTCCAAGCTTATTGGCTGTCTACCTTCAGTTAGGTATTTAAAAGTGTGCTGTCCCACCACTGTGGTTGAGGCTCCCGTATCCACTTCCATCATTAGTGGCTTCTCATTAACTGGGATTGTGGCAGTGATAGGTTCGGTTTTTACAGCAGTTATGTTATCCAGGGAATAGATGCCAGAATCGGCAGCTTCAGATATTGCTGCATTTTTCAATTCAGTCAAGTTGGTTTGTTGCTTAGTGGGCTGTTTCGACTTTGCCCTGCATTGCCTTACTACATGACCTTTCTTATGATAGTAATGGCGTTCTGCCTCCTTGAATTTACAGATGTCCAGTCTGTGGTGAGCTCCACATCTATAACAACTTGATTTTTGAGTTGCTTCTGAAATGTTTCTACTAGAACTTTTCATGTTTCTAACATAGGACATTGCCCCTCGCTTCACTGCTGTGTCTCTGGTCTTTGCCACGCCTGGCAGTAGGTTCCTGCCCAACATGAAGAACAGCACCATGTTGTATGTGTTGTAAAGCCTGCGAGTCTCTCACAGCACTTTCCTTGGCGAGGGAGATTTCTCGGGTGTTCTTAAAGTCAATGTCGACCTCGGTGAGTTAACGCTGCTGAATGGCATTGTCCTTAGCTCCAAAAACTAATCGGTCCCGCAGCTTATCATTTAAGTGTCCCTGAAGTCGCAATGTTCGGTCAACTGCTTCAGGTTCACTACACAGGTTGCGATGGACACTCCCAGGGCCCTAACTCTGGAATTAAATTTAAACCTCTGCATTATTATGGCTGGCTTCAGCTGGAAATGTGTTTTCACAAGGTCCACTAATTCATTAAAAGACTGAGAATTGGGCTTGCTTGAGGCCATCAGGTTGTGAATGTGATTGTATGTCTTACTGCCACATATATTCAAAAGAATGTCTGCCACAGTCATCACAGACAACGTGGCATAGCCTCCAACATTGTGTATGCAAGAGGGGTGCCGGGCAGCTCGATCTCACTCCTGTTTCCTCTTCTCTTCAAAGAGTCAGCCTGGGGCCCTCGGGCACTCATAGGGAAGAGGATCAGCAGGTGCACATCCCAGAGCCATCCAACCTGGTGATTCCTGGAATTCCCAGCACATCCGAATCCCCTCTTCCTGTGACCTCAGCAGCTCTAGCTCCACAGGCCAAGGAGGGTGCCACTGCCTCACAGCAGGACCCCAAAAGTAGGCTGGAGTCCTCTAGATCTCGGCCCTCCAGAGGACATCTGCCAAGGTCATCACAGACAGGGCCTTGCAGTCAGCAGGCTGCCTCCACCTCCGTTGTGGATGTCCGGGGAGCACCAAGACATAGTGGCAGGGTTAGGAAAGATAAGAATTAATTGCACAGTCTGGACTCAGGTGTTAATCACTTATACATATGTTTACTATTGTAAATAAACTCTCAAGAATGGCTCCCTGTTTATGGCTCCTTGTTCTGATGAACAGTGTTCATGTCACTCAGATGTGAAGCCTTGGTTCCTGCACAGGATAAATGTAGGTGTCTCAGTCCAGGGCCTCTTCCCTGACCAAAGTGATAGTCCAGCCTCACACTCACTGGGAACATTACTGATGCCTGCACCTTGATGGTGCTGGTCAATCCTTCCAGAATGTTGTGGGCAGGTGTCACAGAGTTCCCTCATTCCCTCTGTGTGCTCTCAGCACCTTTAAGGTGGGGTTGATCCCAAATCTCTTCAGCATCTGTGTCCGGTAACAGTGTATTCCTGAAGGGGTCAGATGTTGAAGGCTGACAAAGGACCAGGTGTACTTAAAGTTTCCCAGCTGTGTCTCTGTGATATGACCCTGATCACAGAGTGCAAGCGAACTGCCCTCAGCCAGACAGGAGTCAGACATTCACCAAGGTAATGTGAAGATCTATGGAGTGTCCTCACTGCATGTCGTCATCATCCTCCTGGAATTTAGTGACTATCTGGGCCTCCACTACTTCTCCATGACATGAGCCTAAGCACTGAGGGTATGTGCGCTGCCATCAGATACACAGGAGTCAAATGTTCACAGATGCGAGGTGAGGATGACAGGACTGTCCTCACTGCATCTCGTCATCATCCTCCATAAATCTTGCAGCTTTTAGGGCCTCACGAGTGTGCCTGCCTCAGCTAGAAAGTGTGATGTCCTCATCATGGGCATCCTCATCTTTGAAGATCTCATCACTGTCATTACCATTAACGCCCTCCTCATTAGAGGAGACGTGCAGCTTCACCATCCCCTCCTCAGCCAGGTCCTCTCCCCATTGCAGCACCAGGTTGTGGAGCATGCAGCAAGCCACAATGATGCGCAACACCCTCTGGGAAATGCACATAGTTCTGTACCTTCGTGAAGATGGCGTCCGTGACCTCCTGGATACACTTCTGTATGGAGGCTTGTGAGATCCTGCACAGGTTACCTGAGGAGCTCTGGAAGGAGCCACGGGAATAAAAGTTGAACACCATGATCACTTTCATGGCCACTGGCAGTGGATGCCCTCCATATCCCCGTGGCACTGAATGCGGCAGCAGGTGACATACCTGACCAACCAGTTCCCATATATGCACAGTCTTTGGTGACACTTGTTCTTAGTCATCTGCACGAATGACAGGCGCTGTCTATAGCCCCTGGGTCTGTCGAGGTGCCTACAAGTGACGGCTCGCTGTGGACAGCTCACTATGCACAGGAGGCCCTGCCGCATCTTCATCATGAGGGAGGTGCTCCTCCCATTGGTGAGGCAGGCACCTCCACCACTCTCTTCTTCTTCTTTTTCTCTGCTTCCTGTAAGCCATGAGGCATCACACTAAATCACCAGGCTCCATGATCCTGATGTCCTCCCCCTGCAGGATCAGAGAGAGAGATGTGTGGGTTAGCAAATGTGTCCTAAGAACCTCTCTTGGTTAAGTCTTAAGGCCTCTTCATGCATGCAGAAGAGTGCTGGCCACCACTTGGATGACCAGAGTTTAGTGCACTGCATGGCTGTCCAAAACCCCACCCACCTCCGCCCCACTCCACCTGACCGATTGGAGCAGCTTTGCCCATTGGACTGCATGCTAGGCTCTCAGCTCAGGCACAGGCATTCTCCTAACCCACACTGCAAGGCTGCACTGTTAGCTTGAACCATGGGGAGACTGGTCCAAACCGGGATGATGACTTTGCAGGGGACTGTGAGAACCTCCATCAGTGACTGCACCATGGCCACCTCTTGCAAGGGAATTCTACAACTGGCCCAGTCAGCCAGTAGTTCTGCTGCCCCCAAAAACGCACATTAATTTGTAGTCTGCACCTGAGGGGTGAAACGTTCTGGGGAATTTGGCGGCACATTTCATGTTTTTGCGAAGCTTGAGTGGGCAGAAAATCTTCAGAGACCCGACTCCAAGGATGTCAATGGAGCTGCTGCTGAATGGTCTCAGCTGTGGAAGAATGCTCACTTTTGACAAACTTTTCCAAGTGCATGGCCGCTTCCCTCACCCCACTCCCCCTACTCCTGGCATGTGCTTGTGTATTTCCTTCAGTCTGTGCTGTCTAGCCCCCCCACCCCTCTGGCCTTACCCACACTGCAGCCCTTGCCCAGCACTGCACTGAAAACCAGCCAGGAAAAGGCGACTTGCCTGTGCCCTCTCCACAATCTGCCTTCTGTCCTACGGGTGATGCTCACAAGCACAGTCCAAGGTTGTGTGCCCTCACTTCCGAGTTCCCCGCGAAGTTCAGGTCATCAGATACACGCCTTTTAAGGCAGTCGTGAAGCAGGCTATTCTGAAGTCACACCGACATGGGAGGTAAATTTGACATGGGGGAATGATTCCAGCATGATGGGAACAATAAAGAGATGCAAATGCATTAAAATTAAGTTCCTAACATTGGATGGCAGGAAAAGCGGCCCACTATTGACAGGTGGAGCAGACGATCACTAACTGGTTTCATGATAAAGTAAGACTGATTTTGGCCTCTCTGCCATATTGTCCACTCAATCCTGACGTGACACCCACCACCAAAGGGAATGGAAAATTCCGACCGTGGTCACACTGCAGATTAGGAGTATGGAGGCAGAAAGGGAATGGGTGACTGCTAGGCAGCCCAAGAGAACCAGACAGGTAGTACAGGAGGCTCCTGGGCTCCGCTTGCTAATTGGCTTTCCATTTTGGAAGCTGGTTCTTCAGAGGAGTGCAGTCAGAGCCAAGTTTGTGGCACCATGAGTGGCTCGGCTGTATAGGAGGGGAGGAGGAAGAAAGGAAGAGCAATAGTGATAGGGAATTCATTGGTTAGGGACACAGACAGGCATTTCTGCAACCATAGAAGTGACTCCAGGATGGTATGTTGCCTCCCTGGTGCCAGGGTCAAGGATGTCACTGAGCAGCTTCAGGTCATTCTTCTGGGGAGGGTGATCAGCCAGAGGTCATGGTCCACATTGGTATCAATGACTTCGGTAGGAAGGGGGATGTGGTGCTACGGACAGGATTTAGGTAGTTAGGTTGAAAATTAGCAAGCATAACCTCAAAAGTAGTTATCTCCAGATTGCTCCCAGTGCCACATGCCAGTGAGTACAGAAATAGGAGGATAAGGCAAATGAATGTGTGGCAGGAAAGAAGCTGCAGCAGGGAGGGCTTTAGATTCCTGGGACACTGAGACTGGCTCTGAGGGAGGTGGTACCTGTACAAGCCGTATGGATTGCACCTGAACAGAGTCGGGACTGAGTTTCTTGCTAGTGCTATTGGGAGGTCTTTAAACTAATTCGGCAGGATGTGGCAACCAGGAGAGAATATTGGAGAGTAATATCAGGGTGCATAAAATACTGGGAGAGACAGATAGCACTAGAATAGAGAATAGTAAGTTAATAGGCAGAGCTGGAGTAAGGGAAAAAGTAATGAAGTCTAAATCAAGGCTATGCTGCATGTGTGTGAAAGCATGGAGTATAGTAAATAAGATTGGGGAGTTACAGGTGCAGATTGCCATGTGGAAATATGATGTTGTGGCAATAACAAAGACCTGGCTCAAGGCAGGGCAGGGCCTGGTGTTAAATATTCCTGGGTACAAGGTGTTCAGGAAAGATAGGGCAGGAAGAGAAGGGGAAAAGGTGGTGGTATTGATTAAGGAGAGCATTGCAGTGCTGGAGAAAGAGGATGTCCCCGAGGGTTCAAGGACAGAATCAATTTGGCTGCAGCTAAGGAACAAAAAGGGTGCAATTACATTGCTCATAGATCACCAACCAGTGGGAAGGATGTAGAGGAACAAATCTGCAGGGAAATTACAGAGACCTGCAAACATTATAGAGTAGTTATAATGGGGAACTTTAATTACCCAAATATAGACTAGGACTGGTAGTGTAAAGGGCAGAGAGGGGCAAGAGTTCCTAAAGTGTGTTCAGGAGACTTTTCTACAGCAATATGTGTCCAGTCCTCTGGCACCTCCCTGAGTCTATGGAAGACTGAAAGATTATGCCCAGTGCCCTTGAAATTTCCATTCTAACTTCCTTTAATATCCTTGGATGCATCTCATCTGGTCTCGATGCCATGTCAACTTTAAGTACCGACAGTTTATCCAATACCTCAACCTCATCGATTTTGAATGCTTCTAGTGAGAGAGTTTCCTAGTCTGCCACCATGACCTGGGTAGCATCTGCTTCCTTGGTAAAGACAGATGCAAAGAATTCATTTAACACCTCAGTCATGGCCCCTTCGTCCATGTGTAAATCCCCTTTTTGGTCCTTTATCAGCACTACTCCTTTTTCTACCTTTCTACTATTTATATGCCTATAGAAGACTTTGGGGTTCCCCTTTATGTTGGTTGCCAGTCTTTTCTCATAATCCCTTTTCACCTCTCTAATATGCTTCTTTACCTCACCTCTGAACCTTCTGTATTTCCGATTCTCAATTGAATTTTTTTACCTGACACCTGTCATAAGCACACTTTTTTTCTTTACCTTAATTTCTATCTCATTTTTCATCCAGGGAGCTCTGGATTTGTTTGCCCTACCTTTACCTTTAGAATTCTTTGCATCTGTCTTTACCAAGGAAGCAGATGCTACCCAGGCCATGGTGACAGAAGAGGAAACTCTGTCACTAGAAGCATTCAAAATTGATGAGGTGGTGGTATTGGATATGCTGTCGGTACTTAAAGTTGACAAGGCACTGGGACCAGGTTAGATGCATCCAAGGAAATTGAAGAAAGTGAGAGTGGAAATTGCAGGGGCACTGTGCATAATCTTTCAATCTTCCGTAGACTCAGGCGAGGTGCCAGAGGACTGAAGAATTGCAAACATTATGCCCTTGTTCAAAAAAGGTTGTAAGGATAAGCCTAGTAATTATAGACCAACCAGTTTAACTTCAGTGGTGGGGAAACTTCTAAAAAACATTATTTGGGCTAGAATTAATAGTTACATGGGAAAATGTGGGTTGATTGGGAAGAGCCAGCATGGATTTCTTATGGGAAAATCATGTTTAACTAACTTGCCAGAGTTTTTTGAAGAGGTAACTGAGAGGGTTGATGAGTGTAATGCTGTTGATGTGGTGTACATGGATTTCCAAAAGGCATTCAATATAGTGCCACACAACAGACTTGTGAGAAAAGTTATAGCTCATGGAATAAAAGGGACAGTAGCAACGTGGAGAGAAAATAAAAAATAAGGGGTACAACTCTAAAGGGGGTGCAGGAGCAGAGGGGCCTGGGTGTACTTGTGCATAATTCATTAAAGGTGGCAGGACAGATGGAGAGAGCAGTTAATAAAGTATACAATATCCTAAGCTTTATTAATAGGGGCATCAAGTACAAGAGCCAGGAGGTTATGCTGAACTTGTATAGGACACTAGTTTGATCTCAGCTTGAGTATTGTGTACAGTTCTGGGCACCACAATGGGCGCATTGGAGACAAGGCAGGTGAGGTTTATAAAAATGGTTCCAGGGATGAAAAACCACAGTTATGAAGACAGACTAGAAAAGTTGGGACTGTTCTCCTTGGAGAGGAGATGGTTAAGAGGAGATTTGATAGAGGTGTTCAAAATCATGAGGGGGCAGGATAGAGTAGAAAGGGAGAAACTGAACATTCGATGGTCATTTAAATAGAAACAATGTGCAAAGATACGGAGAAGAGGTAGGGGAATGGCACTGAGTCATAACACTCATGTGGAGAGCTTGTGCAGGCACGATGGGCCAAATGGCCTCCTTCTGCATCGTAACAATTCTGTGATTCTGTGTTCCAATGAAGCTGAACACAAGCTTGAGGAGCAGTACCTTATCATTGGACTTGGCACTCTGTAGCCTTCTGGACTCAACATCGAGTTCAACAATTCTAGATCATAACCTCTGTCTTGATTTCATTTCATGTTTCTTTGCTGGCTTGGTTTTCCTCCCATTTCTCTCTTTCATGACTTTGCGTTCAGACTATTTAGGATCCTGCCATCCACACCTCCTCTAGATACATCTTTTCCTTCTTTACTTGTCCCATTACCACTCCCTTTACCCTTTCACCATGAAACCTTTTGTCATCGAACCTCTTTTGTCAACCTGAAGCCTTAACTCTGTTTCTCTCCCTGCAGATGCTGACAGAATTCCTGAGTATTTCTAGCCTTTTCTGTTTTTATCCCAGTACTCAGTGAACTAGGCTGTGCAAGGTGCAGAGTTCTCAGAAGGGAGAGAAAGGAAGTAGAGAGCTGGTGAAATTCTAAAACTCGCTACCCGCTCTCAGTAACTCTGTGTGTTAGACACATTAAAAACAAAAGCTCACAATAATTCTTAGTTGCCCTGAATGCAATTGGTACAGTTTGGAGTTTTTACTTCTCTCAGGTCTATACAACAGCAGCATATTACATTTATATAGTACTTTTTTAATGTATCAAAATGTCTCAGGAAGCATGCAAGTGAGTAATCAGGCAGAAATGGACACTAAGCTAGGAAGGGAATGTTAGAAATAGCTTAAAGTTTTAACTTAAAACTTAAGTTTTTCCTCACTGTTCCTAAGTTTATGACTTGCAACAAGCCCAGGGATGAAACAGAAAATGTATAACTATTTTTCAGTTTGTTGCTTCTATCACATATTCTCACATGCTCTCCCTTGTCTTGTTGGAAGCAGAACAAACATTACATTCGACTATGGCTCAAGCTATAAGCTGACAAACAGAAGTAATAAAGAGTAAACAGATATGTAAACAGTAGCAATGACACACTCAAGATACGTAGTAGATACAGACTACACAATTGTTCCGAGAGAATAGAAAATTAAAAACAATATTGTCTATTGTACTGAATACAATATGATCTAAACTTGGTACATTGTCCCTGAATATTAACCTGACATGAGTCGATGTTAACCTTCCCAGGGTCACTAGACTATATAATTCTCTTTGATGGTTTCAGATTGGCCACTCAATTGGAAAGACAATCAACACTTTAGTTGCAAAATATAACTAGGGTAAAGGAAATTAAAACATGCATTTCAAACTCGTGTTGAGTCCAATTAAACATCTATATTCAAAAGATAACAATAAGTTCTTGAATCTAGTGATGTGCATACTTACGGCAAATACCAGGCTTGATTGAGTAGAGGGGTTAGGGTGGGGATCGAGGCCAAACACCCCTGAATGGGCCCTGAAACTGAAGTTACAAACTTTGATCTCATCGTCCTGACCTCCACAAGCAGGGCACTTGCTGCATAACTGAGGGAAATCAGCCATTATCCATGCATTCCTGAAACTCCAGCCTGGACACCATTGGCAAGAGGTGGTAAACCACTCATGCTCTGGTGGAAGGAGAGAGCATGATTGTGACCACCTCCCCTATTACCCTGCTTTATGAATGGCTGTAACTGATTCAAAACCTTTTGTTAATAAAGATCAGTGGGTAATTTATCTAAGGGTAATGCAGTTCATAATGGCAATTACGTTGGATGAGACATTAAACTGAGGCCCCGTCTGCCCTCACAGATGGACAAGAAAGATTGCTGACACTGTTTCAAAGAGCAGGAGAGTTCTCCCCTGTATCCTGGCCAATAATCACCCTTTAATCAACATCACTGAAAAGCAGATTTTCTGGTCATTATCACATTGCTGATTGTGGGGAGTTTGCTGTGTGAAACTTGGCTGCCACATTTTCCTACATTACAACAGTGACTACACTTCAAACATACTTCATTAGCTGTAAAGTGCTTTGAGATACCATGAGGCCCTGAAAGACGTGTATCCATGCAAGTCTTTCACTCTTTGCTGTGGCTACTGCATACCAAAACACATGGGGTCATTTTCCAGAAGTGGATTTGGCTTGTTTAACCACATGTCACTAGTGGGCAGGAAGAAAGATGGCAATAAGACATTACATCCCAATCAACCAGTAAAAGCTTTTACAAACACCACATTCAACAATGCATCAAAACCAATGCAGAGGGAAAGTATCAGCAACTGTCAGCAACATTCTGCTACTCTGTCCTACATGACAGGGCAAAGAGCCAGCTACATCTCCCGATTATTTCCTTTAATGAAACTCAATCTACTAATACTCTTTGGCTTATATAGTGCAATTGTTTTCAAGGACTAGAATCAAACTCTTTATCTGGTAACATTCCATGAAGATAACTGTATTATTCCAGCAGCTTTATATCTGACCAAGGCTGTTAAACCTCAGACGATGAGGTCAAAGAAATACTGGAACTACACTGAGTAAAAATTGCCCTTTGGTTCCCATAAGAATGGAGTAATGAAGAACACTTCTGTCTTCTATGATCTATGAGTGGAATGAATTGATTCATGTAGTAATAAAAATGCTCAACTCTCCTTTCATTCCAAGAAAAATAAAAGTAAGAAGTTTTCCAGACCGTGTCACGGGACTGAGATCAGTTCATGAATTAATTTCCTCTCTCTTGGAAATTGATATTACATCACTGAGAAAACATTTTTTTTAAATTGACCGTGTAATTTTAAAATGAATTGTCCTTCTGATACAGCAGCCAATCTAAGTTATGCTGCTTCACTCCTATTTTATTCATTGAGTATGAATTGTATCTGGTCTGTATATTCCAATGATTAAAGTTACCATCCCTACCCCAATAGCTCAGTACATAAGCCTATTGTGGCAGCAGCGTAAACCATCCACAAGATGCATTGCAGAAATTCGTCAAGGCTGCTTTGACAGCATCTTCCAAAGATGTGACTTCTGGAAGGACAAGGGCAGCAGGCACATGGGAACATCACCACCTGCAAGTTTACCTCTAAGTCACACACCATCCCTCCTTAGAACTATGCCGCTGTTCCTTCACTCTCGCTGGATCAAAATCCTGGGACTTCAGCCCTAATGCTATTGTGGGAATGCCTTCACCCAATGGACTGCAGCAGTTCAAGAAGACAGCTCACCTCCACCTTTTCAAAGGCAATTTGGAATGGGCAGTAAATGCTGGTATTACCAGAAATGATCACATTCTGAGAACAATATTTTTAAAATAGGAAGGTTACAGTTTCAATCCCTGGTCTGTGCTGAGTTAATAAGTCCAACTGGACTGATGAGCGATGTCACTGCACCCATAGAAGGAAAGGAGAAAGAAAAGAACCAGGATTCCTAGTCTTGATTACCAATCATTGATCTATGTTGGAAAGTATGAACATCAGATGTAAAATCACAGTCAGCCATGATGCCTTTCACAGCCTAGCTAAGCGCCAGCACAAAAACAATGTGTCAAGTGTCTATGCCTCCTTTCTCTCACTGTCCAATTTGGAGTTGAGAGTCAGCTCAGAAACGTTTGGGTTTTCATTGGCTGAAAGGCAGTTTTAAAAGCAAATATTTCAGCCGTAATTTAAAATATATTTTAGGAAGGTTAAATTGCAGCATTAAACATTTAAGCGTGACACAAATATTCGATGCATTTTCAATTGTCTAATCCAGGAAGAAGCTCAGTTGCCTAGTAAGGTTGTGGGCAGCCATGGTCAAACAAGCTATGACTGTCTGGAATTCCCAAAGGGAGCCATCAGCATCCTGGAGAGAAATGGCCTGAACAGTTGGGATTGCACAGATCTCGTACCAAAGTTTCAGCAAAAGCTTGGGACAGCCTTTCGGAAATTCACAGAATTATAGCCCAGAATTTTCCATGCTCGCCGGCATCAGGCGTGCTCAGTGGCATGAGCGGACAATATGGCACGATGGTGTGAAACCAGTTTGTGATCATCTGCTCAAACCGCCAATGGTGGGCCGTGTTTCTTGCCATTGGACATCGGCAACCTCATTGTAATGCATCTGCATATCATTACTAGGTAGCCTGCCAGAATCATCCCCCCTGTTGGAATGTCCATCCATGTTGGTGGGAAAGCAGGCTGACGTGTTTCACAGCAGCATATAAAAGGTGTGCTCTTGGGGGCTGCACTTTGAGGTGAACTGAGGGGTGAGTATACAGCAACGATGTGCAGTGCTCGACGTGGTCGCCTGATGGACTTCAAGCTTGAGGAGTCTTGAAGGGAGTGAGGTGGGCAAGGGCTGTGGTGCGGTTGAGGCAACTTTTTTTATTCATTCACGGGAAGTGGACTTCGCTGGCTGGGCCAACATTTATTGCCCATCCCTAGTTGCCCTTGAGAAGGTGGTGGTGAGCGGCCTTCTTGAACTACTGCAGTCCATATGGTGTAGGTACACTCACAATGCTGTTAAGGAGTTGTAGGTGGAGCAAGGGCAGCCCTGCCGTTGAGGCAACTTGTTGTGGGGGGGGGGGGAAAGGGCAGCTGTGTGGTTGAAGCAACTTGTTGGGGAGTGGGGGCAAGGGCAGCCTTGTGGTTGAATATAGCGCACAAGCATTTGGGGTGGGGGTAGAGTGGGCGGCCATGCATTAGGGACACCTTATATAAAGTGACCATTACTCTGCAGCTGAGACAGTTCAGGCGCAGCCACATCGATATAACTGGAGTCGGGTCTCTAGCTTATCTGCCCACTCAAGCAATGCAGAGGCATGAAAGTGCCACCAAGTGCTCCAGAGATTTTCATCACTTCCCACCTCCAACCCTGGCACAGACTGCAAACTAATGAGCGTTTTAGTGGACTACAGAACAGTTGGACGACTGCACACGTTGTACAATCTCCTTGCTAAAGCTGGCCATGGAGCAGTCACTGGTGGAGGCACTCACAGCCCCTTGCGATGTCATCATCTCGGTTTGGGCCAGTCTCCCCCATGGTTCAAGCTAACAGTGCAGCCTTGCAGTGCAGGTTAGGAGAATGCCTGTGCCTGAGCTGAGAGCACAGCGTGCAGTCCAATGGGCAAGGCTGCCTCCAATTGGTCAGGTGGAGTGGAGCGGAGTTGGTGGGGTTTTGGGCAGCCATGCAGGGCACTAAACTCTGGCCATTCAAGTGGTGGCCAGCACTCTCCGGGAATCGTTAAGGTGCTTTCACACTTAACCAGGACAGGTTCTTAGTACACCCATGCTAACCATGTTCTCTTCCAACCTGCAGGAGAAGTACATCAGGATCATGGAGCCTGGTGAACTAGCTGAATGCCTGATGGCCTACAGAGAGCGAAAACAATGGAGGAGAGAGTGACTGAGGCTCCTGGCTGCACAGAGGCAGGAGTAGCAACTTAGGATGAAGGGGGCACCTGGGATTCCCACACACACCACCAAAGAGCAATTGCGAGCCCTCACTGGTCAGCACCTTGCTCGACCCAGGTATAGACGCCGCCTTTCATTCCTGAAGATAACGGAGAACCAGTGTCGCCAAAGACTGTGTATGTCTAGGGAACCATTTGGTCACATCTGCCACTTGCTGCAGGGTTTGGTGCCACAGGGAAATGGAGGGCATCCACTGCCAGTGACTGTGAAAGTGACAGCAGCGCTCAATTTCTATGCCAGTGGCTCCTTTCAGGGCTCCACAGTGACCTCCGTGGGATCTCACAATCCGTCATCCACAAAAGCATCCATGAGGTCACGGATGGAATCTTTGCGAGGGCACACAACTTTGTGATTTCCCCTGGGACCGGGACAGCCAGGATGTAGGAACGATTGGATTTGCCCAGCTCTCGGGTTTCCCACAGGTGGAGGGTGCGATCGACTGCTCTCATGTGGTGCTCAGGTCTCCGTCACAACACGTGGTGAACTACATCAACCACAAGGGGTGCCACTCGCTGAATGTACAGCTCGTGAGCGACCACTAGAAACACATCCTTCTAAATTCTCAGTCAGTCACAGATCCCTGGAGTCACCAGGGTCCACAGAAGTTGCAGTGATGGCTCCTCGGGGACAAGAGCTACTCACACAGGCCGTGGCTGATGACACCCATGCGGCGGCCTCAGACTGCAGCAGAGTGACACTATAATGAGACTCATGCTGCAGCTCACAACTTGGTGGAGCAGACCATTGGGATGCTGAAGATGAGGTTCCGCTGCCTGGACCTGTCTGGTGGAGCCCTGCAATACAGTCCACAGAGGGTGTCACACATTGTCATCGTCTGCTGTGCCCTTTACAACCTGGCACTGCAACGGGGAGAGGAGCTGGCTGAGGAGGAGATGGAGGAGCTGGAACTCTCCTCCAATGAGGAGGATGCTGACCCGGATGAGGATGAGGAAGTCCTCAGAGGTGACAATGGTGGGGATGAGCCCCTCGCACCAGCCAAACAAGGCAGGCGTGCTCAGAAGGCTCTCATAGCCAGATTTCTGGAGGATGATGGCAATATGCAGTGAGGAGACAACATAGATCACCACATCGCATCTGTGAACATTTGACTCCAGTCTGGCTTATGGCAGCTCACATACCCTCTGTGAGAATGTTCCTGTCATGGAGAAGCAGTGAAGGCCATAATAGTCGCTTGATTGCAGGAGGATGATGACGACATGCAGTGAGGACACTCCATAGATCTTCACAGAGCCTCTGAGAATGAATGATTCCTGTCTGGCCGAGGGCAGTTCACTTGCACTCTGCGATCAGGGTCATATCATAGAGACACAGCCATAAACTTTAGAAGCATCTGATCCTTTGTCCACCTTCAGCACCTGACCCTTCAGGAGCACAGTGTCACTGGTCACAGATGCTGAAGAGATGGGGGTCAGCTCCACCTTAAAGGTGCTGAGAGCACACAGAGAGAATGAGGGAACTCTGTGACACCTGCCCGCGACATTCTGGCAGCAATGACCAGCACCATCGAGGTGCAGGCATCAGGAATGTGTCCAGGGAGTGTGAGGCTGGACCATCACTTTGGTGTGAAGGCTGCACAGAGAACAGGAAAGAGGCCCTAGACTGAGACACCTGCCTTTATCTTGGTTTCACATCTGAGTGAGAAGAACAATGCTCATCAAAACAAGGAGCCACAAGCAGGGAGACATTCTTGGGAGTTCATTTACACTAGTGAACAATATGTACAAGTGATTAACACCTGTGCCCAGGCTGTTCAACTAATTCTCCTTAACTTTTCTAACCCTGTGGCTACGTCTTGCTGCTCCCCAGACATCCACAGCGGTGGTGGAGGCAGCCTGCTGACTGTAACGCCCTGTCTGTGATGACTTTGGTGGGCATCCCCTGGAGGGCTGAGACCTGGAGAGCCCCGGCCTGCTCTCAGAGGCCTGCTGTGTGGCAGTTGCACCCTCCTCGGCCTGTGGAGCTGGAGCTGCTGAGGTTACAGGAAGAGGGGATTCAAGTGGGTTGGGAACTCCCAGAGTCACCTGGGTGGATGGCCCTGGGGTGTGCACCTGCTGATCCTCCTCCCAATGGGTGCCTGAGGGCCACAGGCTGATTCCTTGAAGAGAAGGGGAAGCTGGAGTGAGATCAAGCTGCCCCGCACCCCTCTCGTGTACACAATGTTGGAGGCCAAATATGGCATCAATGATGGAGTTGAGCCCACACAGCCATGCAGGACCAATGTCCTGGACCAAGGTCTCCATGGCATCTGCCATCCTACCATTGTTGACCTCAGTGCATTGGCATGCTGGCGCTATCACCTCAGCCAGAAGATGGACGGACTCCTCCATCGTGCCTTGCAATCTGAGGAGTGCAGCGGACATCCCTTGCTGATGTCCCTGAGTTTGCCTTTGCAGCTCCAGCAACTGTGACATGACGAAGTCCAGAGGCTCATCATCTTACTTGGACTCAGCAACGTTCTGGCCTCCAGCAATCTCCCAAGTGCCGGGGACCTGGGAGGTTCCTGCTGCCATCTCCTGTTGTTGTGGATCAGAAGGTTCCATGTGCTCACCAGATTGTGATCCTGAGGCTATTCTGAAGTTTGTTCCCGTTGAGGTATGTGTCTTTGCGCTGGTGGAGGATGTGGATGAGCACTGTGACGGGACTTCAGGGAGGGTGCCTCCAGATTCCTCTTCACAGATTTATTTGGGGATTGATTGGAGGCCCCGGGTCATGGACTCTGTCAGCTGTTTCCCAGATGTGCTTGTGGAAGCAAGGGGAGATAATTAGTGCGTGGCGGTGGACTGTGAAAGAGGACACATCACTCACAGCATGGTTGTCTGATGGGTGTTGTACTGCTGGATCCTCACTTCATAGAGTACTGCTGACCTCACTGTCAGCATAGGACCGGTCCTGGTCATCGCCGACCAGCTGGATGGCACTGTTTTCGAAGTCCGTGAGGACCTTGATTTCAGGCATTCCTTCACCAGCCTGCAACCTCTCCCTCTTGTTGTGATGGTTTGTCCTGCATGAATAGAGATGGAGAGAGTATAAGCAGGATGCCTGCCGGGCCAGATGATAAGTATGCCTGGCATGTGTGGGTGGTGAGTGGTCCCATGGATGGGATGAGGATAATGAATGTGTGTGTGAGAGAGTGAATGGTGATGTCCTTTGAACAGGTAGTGAGTGAGGGCCCTGTGGATGTGAGATAGGTTTGAGAGTATGTGAGTTGAGAGTAATGAGAAGAGTGACTTTCTCTGGTGGAGCAGAGGAGATCACTCACCCACTTGTGGCACTGGGTGCTGTCCTCTTTTGAAGTGTGTTGGTGCTGATCACCGCTGCCACCACCTGCCAAGCTTGGTTGGTCACACTGCTGCTGATCCTGAGACCAGAGCGGGGGTACAGGACAGCCCAGCAGGACTCCACAGCATCCTAAAGGCATTCCAGTGAAGTGAGGAGGGGAGGTGATGGCGTAGTGGCAATGTCATCATACTAGTGACCCAGAGACCCAGGGTAATGCTCTGGGGACTCAGGTTCGAATCCCGCCACAGCAGATGGTGGAATTTGAATTCAATAAAATTCTGGAATAAAAAGTCTGATGATGACCATGAAACCATTGCTGATTGTTGTAAAAACCCATGTGGTTCATCAATTCCCTTTAGGGAAGGAAATCTGCTGTCTTTACCTAGTCTGGCCTACTCCAGACCCACATGTGGTTGACTCTGAAATGGCCTAGCAAGCCACTCAGTTATAATAACCTGCAACAAAGTCACAAAAATGAATGAAACCAGACATTGAACTAGACACTGGCAGGACAGACCCAGCAGAGGTGGCGGCACAGTGGTATAGAGTTGGGAGGGAGTTGACATTGACTCTGGACCCCATGAAGTGTCATGGCATCAGGTCAAAAATGGGCAAGGAAACCTCCTGTTGATTACCACGTACCAGCCTCCCTCAGCTGATTAATCAGTGTTCCTCCATGTTGAATAACACTAAGAGGAAGCACTGAGGGTGGCAAGGACAGAGTGTACTCTAGTTGGGGGACTTCAATGTCCATCACCAAGAGTGGCTCAGTAGCACTACTACTGACCGAGATGGCCAAGTCCTAAAGGACATAGCTTTTAGACTGGGTCTGCAGCAGCTGGTGAGAGAAAAACATACTTGACCTCATCCTCACCAACCTATCTGCTGCAGGTGCATGTGTCCATGATAGTATCAGGAGGAGTGACCACTGCACAGTTGTTGTGGAGGTGAAGTCCCAGCTTCACATTGAGGATATCCTCCATCGTGTTGTGTGGCATTGTGCTAAGTGGGATAGATTTCAAACAGATCAAGCAATTCAAGACTGGCCATCCATGAGGCACTGTGGGCCATCAGCAGCAGCAGATTATTGTACTCAAACACAATCTGTAACCTCATCGCCTGGCATATCCCCCACTCTAACATTACCATCAAGCCAGGGGTTTAATCCCAGTTTAATGAATAGTGCAGGAGGGCATGCCAGGAGCATAACTAAAAATGAGGTGTCAATCTGGTGAAGCTATAACACAGGACTACCTGTGTGCCAAACAGCATAAGCAGCAAGTGATAGACAGAGCTAAGTGATCCCATAGCCAATGGATCAGATCTAAGCTTTGAAGTCCTGCCACATCCAGTTGTGCATGGTGATGGACAATTAAACAACTCACAGGAGGAGGAGGAGGCTCCACAAATATCCCCATCCTCAATGATGGGGGGAGCCCAAAAATAAGGCTAAAGCATTTGCTACAATCTTCAGCCAGGAGTGCCGAGTGGATGCTCCATCTCGGCCTCCTCTGGAGGTCATAGAAACATAGAAACTAGGAGCAGGAGTAGGCCCTTCGAGCCTGCTCCACCATTCATTATGATCATGGCTGATCATCCAGCTCAATAGCCTGCTCCCGCTTTCTCCCCATATCGTCTGATCCCTTTCACCCCAAGAGCTATATCTAACTCCTTCTTGAAAACATACAAAGTTTTGATCTCAATTACTTTCTGTGGTAACGAATTCCACCGGCTCACCATTCTCTGGGTGAAGAAATTTCTCCTCATCTCAATCCTAAATGGTCTACCCCGTATCCTCAGACTGTGCCCTCTAGTTCTGGACTCACCCACCATCGGGAACATCTACCCTGTCTAGTCCTGTAAGAATTTTATATGTTTCTATGAGATCCCCCCTCATTCTTCTGAACTCCAGCGAATATAATCCTAATCGACTCAATCTCTCATGTGTCAGTCCCGCCATCCCAGGGATCAGTCGGGTAAACCTTTGCTGCACTCCCTCTATAGCAAGAACATACTTCCTCAGAAAAGGAGACCAAAGCTGCACACAATATTCCAGGTGTGGTCTCACCAAGGCCCTGTACAATTGCAGCAAGACATCCCTGTTCCAGTACTCGAATCGTCTCGCTATGAAGGCCAACATACCATTTGCCTTCTTTACAGCCTGCTGCACCTGCATGCTTACCATCAGTGACTGGTATACAAGGACACCCAGGTCTCGTTGCACATTCCGCTCTCTCAATTTATAGTCATTCAGATAATAATCTGCCTTCCTCTTTTTGCTACCAAAATGGATAACCTCACATTTATCCACATTATACTGCATCTGCCATGCATTTGCCCACTCACTCAGCTTGTCCAAATCACACTGAATCATCTCTGCATCCTCCTCACAGCTCACCCTCCCACCCAGCTTTGTGTCATCTACAAATTTGGAGATATTACATTTAATTCCCTCATCTAAATCATTAATATATATTGTGAATAACTGGGGTCCCGGCACCAATCCCTGCAGTACACCACTAGTCACTGCCTGCCTTTCGGAAAAAGACCCAAATATTTCTACTCTTTGTTTCCTGTCTGCCAACCCATTTTCTATCCATCTCAATACACTGCCCCCAATCCCATGCGCTTTAATTTTACACGTCAATCTCTTATGTGGGACTTTGTCGAAAGCCTCCTGAAAGTCCAAATAAACCACATCCACTGGCTCCCCCTCATCAACTCTACTAGTTACATCCTCGAAAAATTCCAGTAGATTTGTCAAGCATGATTTCCCTTTTGTAAATCCATGCTGACTCTGTCTGATTCTGCCGCTGTTTTCCAAGTGCTCAGCTATTAAATCTTTTATAATGGACTCTAGAATTTTCCTCAGTACCGACGTCAGGCTGACGTCAGGTCCCCAGCATCACTGATGCCAGTCTTCAGTCAATTTGATTCATTCCACATGATATCAAGAAACAGCTGAAGGTACTGGATACTGCAAAGGCCATGAGCCCTAACAATATTCCAGCAATAGTACTGAAGACTTGTGGTTCAGGACTTGTTGCACCCCTAGCCAAGCTGTTCCAGTACAGCTACAACACGGGCATTTACCCGGCTATGTGGAATATTGTCCAGGTATGTCCTGCACACAAAAAAGTAGGATAAATCCAACCCGGCCAATTACCGCCCCATCAGTCTACTGTTCATCATCAGAAAAGTAATGGAAGGGGTCATCGACAGTGCTATCAAGCAGCTCTTGCTTCACGGTTATCTGCTCACTGACACCCAGTTTGGGATCCGCCAGGGGCACTCAGCTCCTGACTTCATTCCAGCCTTGGTTCAAACATGGACAAAAGAGCTGAAGTCCCAAGGTGAGGTAAGAGTGACTGCCCTTGACATCAAGGCAGCATTTAATAGTGTGTGGCATCAAGGAGCCCTAGCAAAACTGGAGTCAATAGGAATCAGGGGGAAAACTCTCCACTGGTTGGAGTCATATCTAGCACAGAGGAAGATGGTTGTGGTTGTTGGAGGTCAGTCATCTCATCTCCAGGACATCACTGCAGGAGTTCCTCAGAGTAGTGTCCTTGGCTCAACCATCTTCAGCTGCTTCATCAATGACCTTCCTTCCATCAAAAGGTCAGAAGTAGAGATGTTCACTGATGATTGCACAATGTTTAGCACCATTCACAGCTCCTCAGATACTAAAGCAGTCCATGTCCAAATGCAGTAAGACCTGGACAATATCCAGGCTTGGGCTGACAAGTAACATTCACGCCACACAAGTATCAGGCAATGGCCATCTCCAACAACAGAGAATCCAACCATCACCCCTTGATGCTCAATGGCATTACCATCACTGAATCTCCCAGTATCAATATCCTGGGAGTTACCATTGACCAGAAACTGAACTGGACTAGCCATATAAATACTATGGCTACAAGAGCAGGTCAGAGGCTAGGAATCATGCGACGAGTAACCCACCTCCTGACTCCCCAAAGCCTGTCTACCATCTATAAGGCACAAATCAGGAGTGTGATGGAATACTCTTCACTTGCCTGGATGAGTGCAGCTCCCACAACACTCAAGAAGCTTGACATCATTCAGGACAAAGCAGCCCGCTTGATTGACACCACATCCACAAACATTCACTCCCTCTACCACTGACGCACAGTACCATCAGTGTGTACTATCTACAGGAATTCACCAAGGCTCCTTCGACAGCACCATCCAAAGCCACAACCACTACCATTTAGAAGGACAAGGGCAGCAGAAAGATGGCAACACCGCCACCTGGAATTTCCCCTCCAAGCCATTCACCATCCTGACTTGGAAATATATCGCCATTCCTTCACTGTCTCTGGGTCAAATTCCTGGAACTCTTTCCCTAACAGCACTGTGGGTGTACCTACACCATATGGACCGCAGTAGTTCAAGAAGACAGCTCATCACCGCCTTCTCAAGGGCTATTAGGGATTGACAATAAATGCTGGCCCAGCCAGCGAAGCTCACATCCTGATAATGAATTTTAATAACCTGGGGGCTGCAGTCTTTTTTCCTACTGTGGACAGCTTCCCTGCAGCAGACTTGGGCTGGAAGCACTGAGATGTGGTGTACGTGGCTGGATTGTAAATATGGCGCTCGACGTGATGAAGTGTCGAGTTGATGGCGGATGGGCGTATATTCTGGGAATGCATAAATAATGTGACGGGTTTGGGAGGATAGGACGTGAAAACCCACCATCAGGGCCGGTGTGTAAAACATCGTTTTACCTGCCCGTTACCACTATGCAAATCTGGAAGGATTCCATCCATAGAATCCTACAGCACAGAGGTAGACCATTCGGTGCATCATGCCTGTGCTGTCTCTTGGTAGAGATACTCAACTAGTTCTACACCCATCTCATTTAAGCAAAGTGAGCCTGGAATTATAATGATAATTAAGCAAATGGCAGAGGTATTAAACATTAACCTTGTATCTGTCTTCACAGTCAAAGGCTACTGGAAATAATGGGGAACTAAGTATCCAGCAAGAATGAGGAACTTAAAGAAATCAGTATAAGAAGTAGTAATGGAGAAACTAACATGATTAAGTGGTATTAAATCTCTTTGGGAGGTTTTGCATGGGGATCTCATGCCCTGCGTCCTCGGGTTTTAATGGAGATAGTGAATACAATGTTTTAGATCTTTTAGAATTTCTTAGTTTCCAGAGCAATTCCCAAACATTGGAATGTAACAAACATAACTCCGCTATCCCATAGAGGAGGAAGAGAGGAAATGAGGAACCATAGGCCAGGTAGCCTCAAGTCAGTACTAGGTACATAGAAAATCACAAATGGCCCATAACTTCCAAGCTCTGGGGCATCATTCCCCAAAGATACACTGGGAAACCTGTCCCACAGCCCCGAAGGTCCCCAAATAAGAATTGCAATACAATTAACCAGGAGTTCAACCTTCTATTGCGCAATTGTCCTGCCATGAGAACCATTTGAAAGCCTGGTTTAAATCAGAAACTTCGGATGGTTCCAACTGTCTTGCAATAATTGTTACCCAGAAAAAGTTAGAAGAATTAAAACCACTTCTAACTTCTGGGTAAGGAGCAGTTTCTGGCTAACTTCTGGGGAAGTACTGACAGACTTTTACACCCATGCGATAACCCCCACCCACTCCAACACCCCCACGTGACTCCACCCCACTCCCAACCCTCATTGGCATCCTCCAAGCCCCTCATGGGGCTCCTCCACCACTCCCCCGAGCCCACACAAGATTTCCCCCCCCCACCCCCACCCCCAGCCCCAACACCCCATGGGACTGCCCCATACCTCCGAACCCCCCTGGGACCCCCTGACTAGGCTTACCATCCCAGACTACCCCCACCCACCTGACTAACCCCCATCCCCGGCTATACCTTCCGACCCTCAACTACACCCCCACCAACCGACTTTCCCCGACTACCCTCCCTACCACCGCAACTACCCCCTGCCTACCCACCGCACCCCTAACAAACTCTGCATGCATCAACTACCCCCAAAACTACCCTACTCAACCCAACCTCCGACTAACCTCCACCCCAACCACCCCCACCCCATAACTGCACCCCCATAACTACTTTCACCCACCGAATACCTCTTAACTAGCATCCCCACCTCCTGACTAGCCCCCACCCCCAACCATGTTCCCCTCCCCCGGCTACCCTCCCCACCTTCCCCACTGACTATCCCATTGATCATCTGATCCCCACTGACCACCCCACCACTGACTATCACACTCCCACATCACTGACCATCAAACCCCCCCATCATCCCCTCTCCTAAAATTCTATCCCCTTAACTTATACACTTACCTTCGCTCTGGCTTCTCAAAGTGGCTGGGACCTTTGAACTAACCTGCTTTACAGCAGCCAGTGCCATAAAAAAAGGGTGTAGCTTCCTTTCCTCTGACTCTTCTGCCCTCGAAACAAAGCCTCGGGAACCCACAGCATTGCACTGTTGTCACCCAGCCAGAGTTGGAATGTTGGCTGGGAAAGGAGCAGTTTCATTTCCAGATAAGTAAGTAGGAGTGGAGTAGCAATCCAATTCTGACTGCAAGTTGCAGGCTTATGTGATTAATCAGGGCAAACGTGCATTAATGAAATGGAAACTGAGTTTGGCAAATCTGTTCAAGTTTATTGGGGATATAAATAGTAGGATGGATAAAGAGGAGTCAGTGGATTTAGTGTATTTGGATTTTCAAAAATCCACACTATACAAAATTAGCACTCATGGGATTGGGAGAAATTATATCAGCATGGATTGAGGATTGGCTAGTGAACCAAAAACAGAGAGTAGGAGTAAACAGGACATTGCAGATTGCTCGGCTGTAACTAGCCTATAAGTATCAGCACTTGGGTCTCAGCTATTTATAATCTTTATTAATGACTTACCTGAGGGGACTGAATGTAACATATCCAGGGTTGCTAATGATACAAAGTTAGGTAGGAATGAAGCATTGAGGAGGACACAAAATGGCTGCAGAGAGATAGAGGCAGGTTGGGTCAGTGGGTAAGAACATGGCAGATCAAATGTAATATGGCAAAATGTGAAGTTATCCACTTTGGTAGGAAAAACAAGACTAATATTTTTCTGAATGACGAGAGATTGGGATTTGTTCGTATTCAGAGGGGTCCGGTTGTCAGAGGATAGCAGATTTGTGATCCACTGAGTTACTGACACTCAGCCAGGGCAATACTAGCAACTGTGCTGATCAGTTTCAGAATAGACTGCTGGAATGCTATCACACACTGAAAACTCCTTGATGAAAAGTGGTATTCAGAGCTACAATGGCATCAGTCTCAGCTTCCACTGGGGCACTCAGAGTCGATGGAAGCATTTGTATTGCAATGGAAGCTGTGACATTAGGCCTTAGACGTTGCACTCGGTGGGCCCCACTAAAGTGTGATGATGAAGGCAACCAGCCATTCCATGCTGGAAAGGATGGCCTCCAAACTCTGTGTGAACCCTGTGCCAAGTTAGTGCCAAACTCCTTCATGCTGCTCGACATTGAGTGTAGGCTTCAGACAGACTTCCCAATGCATCAAGAATTTGGCTATGTATACAGACCAGTTTGCTTCTGCCCTCTGGTCCATTAAAGATCCCAGCTGAGTTCTCTGCAGCAGTGTGTAAGGTCATGAAATAGCAAGCTGGCTCCTGCTCCATCCTTTCTCCTCTGCTCTGGCTCCTGCACAGTTTTGCCAAGTGCCTCACGACGGGCAGATCACTTCTCTACCCTACTCTCTAAAATGCACACCAGTGCCAGTATCTGCGCTGGTGTCTGAGAGAGTAAGATCGAGTTGGCAATGCCTCTTCATCTTCACTGTCTCCTTCCACTTCCTCCATTGACTGGGCAGGTTCCAGTTCTCGAGTAACTGACATGAGAAAGGGTTAAGTGTTGGGATGTGATGATGGGTGGGAAGAAAGTAAGAAGAGTGAGCTTACACCACCCACAGCTTGTGAGTCAGCAGAGATTGTGGGATGAGGGGGAACTGGGAGTTAGAGGAGGAGGATTGGTATGTAGATATCCTCATCTTCAATGGTTTCAGCCCTGCCAATGGCTACAGCCTCAGCAATGCCCTTTCCTATAATGGTCAGCAGTGTCTCCTCCATGGGTATTAAAACATGCAGATGGCTTGTTATGCACCAACTTCTCCTGAAAGTAAGAGGAGCTGTGAAATAAGAATGTGAGGTTAGCAACAGTGGTAAGCACGCGAGGGTAAGGTGAAGCATAGGAATCTTTGGGCTGAGTACTGATTGAGGGAGACAGACACTGGCTTTTTGAGCATTGGTGAGAGAGCTCTGTCCTACAGCAGTTTAGATCAGGTTCCCTAACAAAAATAAGGACAATTGGAGTCGGACAATTTTTAAAAATTAATTCATGGGATGTGGGCGTCACTGGCTGGGCCAGCATTTATTGCCGATCCCTAGTTGCCCTAGAGAAGGTGGTGGTGAACTGTCGTCTTGAGCCGCTGCAGTCCATGTGGTGTAGGTACTCCCAAAATGCTGTTAGGGAGGGGGTTCCAGGATTTTGACCCAGCGACAGTAAAGGAACAATGATATACTTCCAAGTCAGGATGGTGAGTGGCTTGGAGAGGAACTTCCAGGTGGTGGTGTTCGCATCTATCTGCTGCCCTTGTCCTTCGAGATGGTAGTGGTTGTGCATCAGGAGCCTTGGTGAATTGCTGCAGTGCATCTTGTAGATGGTACACACTGCTGCTATTGTGCGTCAGTGGTGGAGGGACTGAATGTTTGTGGATCTAGTGCCAATCAAGCGGGCTGCTTTTTTCTGGATGGTAACCAGCTTCTTGAGTGTTGTTGGAGCTGCACTAACCCAGGCAAGTGGGAAGTATTCTATCACACTCCTACAAGGCACAAGTCAGATGGTGGACAGGCTTTGGGGAGTCAGGGGGCGAGTTATTCATCACAGGATTCTTAGCCTCTGACCTTCTCTTGTAGCCACAGTATTTATATGGCTAGTCCAGTTCAGTTTCTGGCCAATGGTAACTGCAGGATGTTGATAGTGGGGAATGCCATTGACTGTCATGGGGTGATGGTTAGATTCTCTCATGTTGGAGATCATAATTGCCTGGCATTTGTGTAGCGTGAATGTTACTTGCCACTTGTCAGCCCAAGCCTGGATATTGTTCGGGTCTTGCTGCATTTGGACATGGACTGATTCCTGTGTGTGGAGTTTCAGTCAGACAGATGATTTAGTAGGTAGACTTAAAAGATCAAGATAATTCAAATTTAATTTAAAGATAGAATTTACAGCATAGAAACAGACCCTTCCACCCAAAATGTTCATGCCAGTGTTTATTCTCCTCCTACATTATTTTAACACTAAGGTACTGAGGGATTAATAGATGGAAGGTGATGTCTTCGTTGATTATTTATCCTGATTTCCACTCATTCCACACCATATTCCAGCAAGTACTAAAGCAATTCTCTGGAAATTTGGACACTAGTTGCTGTTAGCAAGATCAATTACCTGCCTGAGTTACAGCGACAGATCGATGGATGTGACGTTTCATAGTGAGTCCTAACGGACACAGCTTGAAGCAGATTAGGAAGTGACCTTTCTGGTTGCCCACAAATATAATTTGGATTCTGGTGCCCTTAATATAAGTAACACTGAGGTTTCTCTGCATTCTGCAAGATATTGACACATTTATTCCCTGGAGTTTATTGTCTTGTATCGCTACTGATTACAACATTTACTGCAACAACAAAAGTTTCTTCCTCATAGACAAAGAACAATGATCAGAATCAGTGTTCCATCCAGAATGTACATCCATATATCCAGTGGCTAGTTGAGATTTGAATTAGCCATAGTTCAAAAGATCAATGGTGTCCCAATTGATCACCCACTCTATGTAATTGTGAATAAAGGCTGCTACACTATTGATGTGCTTTTAGACTTCCCTAGTGCATCTCATGAATTGTGTGAGGCTGATAATGTGCTGTTTGGTGTCTGTAGCACAAAAACAGATGCTGACTTCTTTTGTTTCTTTCCTTGTCCCAATAGCACTCCCTTTGACCCTACACACCAAATCTTTTGCCACTTAACCTTTCCTGACTTCCAGTCTATCACAGACCTTCCCTTTGCTTTTTCTCCCCAACTCTTCCCCCTCTGTTTCACTTGCTTAAAACCCATCACATTTCTAACATTTCCCAGTTCTGATGAAAGGACATTGATCTAAAGCATTAACTCCATGTCATTTTCCACAGATGCTGTCAGACCTGCTGAGTATTTCCAGCATTTTCTGTTTCTTTATCATATTCTGAGACCTGTCACTGGTATGCAGTTTGCAACCATGTTGTGTACAGCCAACAGGTCTACCTTTGATCCTGTTAACACCCAATGTGTCGTGTTATGTGCTGCCAGTGTGTGACGTGTCAGGTGCTGCCAGTGTATCACGCAAGTGAATGTAAGTCTGCAAAGGGATATAGACAGGTTAAGTGAGTGGGCAAAAATTTGGCAGATGGAGTATAATGTGGGAAAATGTGAACTTGTACACTTTGGCAGGAAGAATAGAAAATCAGAATACTATTTAAATAGAGAGAGATTGCAGAACTCTACAGAGGGATCAGGGTGGTCGTAGTACATGGATCACAGAAAGTTAGTCTGCAGGTACAAGTAATTAGGAAGGAAACTGGGATGTTGATGTTTATTGCAAGGGGAATGGAATATAAAAGTAGGGACTTTTTTTACAGTTGGTGAGACCACATCTAGAGTAATGTGTACAGTTTTGGTCTCCTTATTGGATTGCATTAGAAGCAGTGCAGGGAAGGTTCACTTGACAGACTCTGGGGATGAGGCGGTTGTCTTACAAGGAAAGGTTGAGCAGGTTGGGCCTGTACCCATTAGAGTTTAGAGGCAGAATTTCCCAGTCCTGCAAGCAGCAGATTTTGTGGCTGGCGGCAGCTGGCACCCAAGGGAAACACACCATTAAACCCACCCACCACTGCACTTAGTTTCCAAAATGGAAAATTCCACCTTAAAAGAATGAGAGGTGACCTTATTGAAAGATGTAAGATCCTGAGAGAACTGGACTAGGTAGATTCTGAAAGGATGTTTCTCCTTGTTGGAGAGACTAGAACTAGAGGACACAGTTTAAAAATAAGGGCTGTCCCATTTACGATGGAGATTGGGGGCAATCTTTTCTCACAGAGGATTGTTAGTCAGTGGAATTCTCTTCCTCAGAGAGCAGTGGAGGCTGGGTCAGTGAATATTTTAAACTATCAGTTCGATAAATTCTTGACCGACCAGGGAGTCAAAGGGTATAGAGGTAGGCAGAAAAGTAGAGGCCACAATTAGATCAGCCATGACCTCATCAAATGGGGAAGCAGGATTGAGGGGCTGAATGGCCTACTCCTGCTCATGACCTGTCAGGAACTAGAGATAGTTTAAGTAAGTGATATTTGTATTTGTGGGTGTTAGGAATAAGATATAGCTTTAAGTTCATTTTTTTATATTAAGAAAGGTGAAACCTAGGTTTGGTTTCAGTGTAGGGCTTTTGAGGGAAGAAGCTGGCAAGTCTGGGGGCCATTTATATACAGGCATTTTTAATGAGGTTTTATAACTCAAAGTGAAGATTTGGGTTACTAAGGGGTTAGTGTTTTAGGGAAGTTAAAATAAACACAAAAAGCAGAAATTCTGTGCTGTTGCCTAGCAACAGAGAATCAGAGAGAGTCCCACAGACATACAGGGAGAGACAAGAAAAGCAGCATTTAGTTGCAGTTGGTATAAGTGTGCCACGGAGTGAAGACAGAAAAGGTCTGAGACTCTAGCTGGAAATGATGCCAGACTGTTAAGGAGCTCATTTATATTGCTCTAAAATGAAAGTAATAGTGAATATAGAGTGAGTTTTCTGGATATCTCAAGGGAGACACCAATTGTGAAACGGCTACTAGTGAATGTTCAGAAGCTTACTGGGAAAAAAGCTTCTCTGCAACTGAACCAGCTCCACCCTTGGGATGGAAATAGTGGTACTTCACTGGAGTGTCGGGTCTGTAAGGGTATTGCTGGGATAAAAGGGATAGTGTGAGTTTTACGTTTTGAGTTATCAGGTTCGCTTTGTCCTGTGAATGCTAGCTACGCCGTTGCTATCTACACACTAGTTGGTGCTTGAAATGATTTAGGCAGAGAGAGACTGATTAACTGAACAAACACTGGTGATTTATTGGAACCAAGAACCAAGCGCTAACACCATGTGTGCTTCTTCAATCACCTCCAGCTCTAGACTTCCAGTTACCAAAGTAGCATGAGCTGTGTAGCGATTAGTCAAAGCAGTCACGTGGTCAGTTAACTACATCCTTTTAAAGGTACATAGCACTCCATTTTACCACATCCCTCCCCCTTTAATTGAAAGTACAATTGACAAGATTTACATGAATATTTACAAGGCAAGTCTCTCAGGAGGCTTCGTCCGACGTGCCGAGTGTTGTAGCTCAACGACCTCATCTGGGTTTTCCGAGACCCCCTTCTCAGGGGCCAACTGCCCACCAGGCTCGTCGGTGGAAGTGGGCAAGTTTGTGTCTTCAACCATCTTGGGTCCAACAGGCCCCACTGGTGCTTCCAAATCATGTGACATTTCTTCCACGTGAGCTGTAGACTCAAACGCAAATGATGACGGCATTCCTTCTTGTGGGACTGTCTCTCTTCTCCAGAGATGATCCACATGTCATCTAATTATTCGACCATTTACTGGTACACTATAGGAGAGAGGTTCTGTCACGGCACTCACTTCACCGAATAGCCAATCAGGCCCATCTCCAAAATTCTTCGCGAGAACTGTGTCTCCTACCGTGAAATTTCTTTCATGATTATGGCCATCATTCTAGTCTACTGGGCCTCTTGGCTTCTCTCCACCCTCCTCCCTAAATTCGGACTGATAAGAGTTAGACGGGTGCAGAGACGTCTCTTCATTAGTAATTCAGCAGGGGTAATACCGGTGGTCGTGTGTGATGTCATCCAGTATGTGAACAGGAACCGTGACAATCTGGTGCTGATGGAATCCCTGTCCAGATTTTTCATCCCGGACTTAAAAGTTTGGACTGCCCGCTCAGCCAAACCATTAGAGGCGGGGTAGTAAGGCAAGGTTTAGATATGAGTTACTCTGCTGAGGGTTGTAAACCTATGGAATTCCCTGCTGGTAACTGCAGTCCCGTTGTCTGACATGAGCACCTCTGGTAACCCATGCACTGCAAAACTCTGTCGCAAACTATTTATGGTGGCAGCAGATGTGGGTGACCGGACTTCAGAGACATCCATCCGCTTGGAGTGGGCATCTATTAGTAAAAGGAACATCGTGCCCAAGAAGAGTCCAACGTAGTCGACATGAAGACGCACCCATGGCCACAGCGGCCATCCCCAGGGGCGCAATGGAGCTAAGTGGGGTAGCTTTTGTACCTGCTGGCATTGAGGACAACGTTTGACTCGAATTTCGATGTCCATGTCCAACCTTGGTCACCACAAGTAGCTGCACGCGAGCATCTTCATCCTATTAATGCCAGGGTGAGAGCTATGTAATTCAGCCAGTAATATCCTTTGCCCTCTAGGGGGCACAATAAGCCTTGCTCCCCAGAGCAATATGCTGTCCTGGCAGGTGAGCTTGTATCTGCGATTGAAATAGGGCTTCAGGTCAATAGACTTGGGCTCGACTGACCATCCATTCAAGACCTGCACCCAGACATGAGATAAAAATGGATCTCGACTTGTCCACTCATGGATTTGTTTGACCTGGACAGGGGAAGAATCCAAAACATTTAGTACTAAGACAAGTTTCTGGGGAATTGGAACCTTCACATTGTTATCTGGCAGGTGGAGGTGGCTCATTGTGTCAACATGCTTCCTGATCGGTGAATAAAGTTGTACTCGTAAGCAGCCAATATCAGTGACACCCCCCTCTGGATGTGAGCAGATGCGATGGGGGGGTATCGCCTTATCCTCTCCAAATAATCCTAGCAGAGGCTTGTGGGCGGATATAATGTGAAAATGGCGACCGTGGAGGTATTGATGGAATTTCTGAAAACCAGACACAGCAGACACCCCTCCTTCTCAATTTGAGAATGTTGTCGCTCTGCAGTACTGAGCGTGTGAAATGTATAACCAATGGGTCAGTGGGAGCTATCCACCATCCAGTGTGAAAGTACAGCCCCTACTCCATAAGGGGATGTGTCGCAAGTTAAAATCAATTCTTTCTTTGGGTCAAAGTGGACCAGTAGGGCCACTGATCTTAACGATTGCTTTACCTTCAGAAATGCATCCTGGTGCGGAGCTTGCCAAATCCATTTATGGTTTCTCTTAGGCAATGTGTATAACAGAGCCAGTATGGTTGATAGATTTGGGAGAAATCGCTCATTGAAGGTCTTTAGTTCTTTGTGTTTCACGGTGCAGGTGCCTTGCCAATAGCCTTGACCTTTTCTTCCACGGGCTGTAGGCCCTGCATGTTGACCTTATGGCCCAAGTAAACTACCTCTTTGGCTTGGAAAAGGCATTTTTCTTGCTACAAGCGCACCCCCGCTTGTGAGAAGCATTTCAGCACCTCCTCCAAATTAGCTAAGGGTTCTTCATCAGTTCGTCCCATGACTAAGACCTCATCCAGATAAACAGTGACATGGGGCAGTCCCAGAAGCTGATTTTCCATGGTTCGCTGGAAAATAAGCACATGCTGATGAGACCCCAAAGAGTATTCGAGTATATTGATATTGATGCATATTCATAGTCACAAATTCTCTAGAGCCTTCTTCCAATGCTATCTGCTGGTTGGCGTGTCTCATGTCGAGTTTTGAATATGAGCTGCCCCCTGCCAATTTCAAATATAATTCATCAATCTTCAGTATCGGGTGTCTACCAAGTTTGGCCAGTCTAGTTACAGTTAAGTTATAATCACCACATAGGCGAATACTTTGATCTGGCTTCAGTACAGATACTATGGTTGCCGCCCACTTGGAAAATTGCACCAGTTGTAAGATACCCAGCGCTTCCAGCCTGTTTATCTCGGTCTTGACTTTGTCTCGTACAGCACAAGGGACTGGTCTGGCTCTGATAAATCTGGGGGTTGCACTAGGGTCTACGTGGATTTTGGCTGGTAGCTCATTAATCCTTCCTAGCTCATCACTGAAAATGGAAGCGTACTTTTGTAATCATTCCTGTAAGTTTCTCATTCTGATTTGAAAAATCTTGGCCCATTGCAATTTAATTTTTCCAAGCCAGTTGCAACCAATTAAACTGGGGCCCACCCCAGCTACTACTATAAGGGGTAAATTTGCAGACTGATCCCCATACTGCACCAGGACTTGACATATCCTTTTCACTCTTATTTCTTTGCTCGTATATGTTTTTAATTTAGTGTCCGATTCTTCCAAACTTAAAGGATGGCTCCTTTATTCAAGCTTCTGAACATAAGTTCTCCTATGACAGACAATGATGTCCCAGTATCAACCTCCATCTTGATGGGTTGTTCATTGACTCTAATGACTATCTGGATTGGCTCAGTTCTACCCACTTTCAGGTTGCATAATGAATAGTTGTCAGATTCTGCTTCCTCTGGTTCTTCAATGAGACAGGTTTCACGATTTCTACCTTTGTTTTTAAAATGCTGCCTCAGCCGATCTTGACAGCACCGCTTTATGTGAAATTGCGATGGCAGAAAAAGCATTCGATATTTCTGAACTGTCGATCACCTGCAGGCTGCCTGGATGCATTTCTCTCATTATCGTTGTGGGTTTTCACTGTAGCTCTGTTGTTCTTCAATGGCCTGTACATGGTGGGCGTTCCCTGCCTTTCCGTGGAGCCCGACGTTTTTGCCCCTTTTGTTATCGTCCCTCCTCGCTCTACAAGATGGACGGCACCATTTTGTGTAACTTTTATTGTCTCCGAGTCGCTAACAGCCTCTCCATGGCTGTTGCCAATTCTAATGCCTTACTGAAGTCTAAATTAGTTTCAGACAGCAGTCGATCTTGAATAGCATCGTCCCCGATTCCAAAATCAATCGGTCTCTTAACATGTCATTAATTGAAATTCCGAACTCACAATATTCTGTTAATTCCTTTAAAGCAGCAGCATAGCCAGCAATTGTCTCTCCTGGAAGCCTATAAATCAAATTGAATTGAAAATACTGCACAGTGACTGAGGGCTTTGGCTTCAGGTGTTTTTTTTACAATATTTAACTAATTCTTCAAAAGTCTTCGTACCGGGGGTGTTAGGCAATGTGAGGCTGCGGGTGAGCCCATGTGTTTTGCTCCTGCATGCGGACAAAAGAATCTTCGCCTTCTTATCCTACCCCATAATGTTGTTAGCTGTAAAGAAGAACGCTAGGCGTTCGACATAATGAGACCAGTCATCAGACATGGGGTTGAATGGTACAAGATGCCCAAACTGTGGCATACTCGATGACTAAGGAAACTGCGCTTTCAAACAGTTTACAAGGTAGTGGTGATGTGACGTAGCTGGCTTATCGTGGCTTTCTCGATTCCCATCAATTGATCCGGTTTATCCACGGCGCCGGTTTTATGTTTTGAGTTATTGGGTTCACTTTCTCCTGAGAATGCTAGTTGCACCCTTAATATCCACACACCAGTTGGTGCTTGAAACAATATAGGCAGAGAGACTGATTAACTAAACAAACACTGGTGGTTTATTGGAACTAAGAACAGAGCACTAACACCATGTGTGCTTCTTCAATCACCTCCAGCTCGAGACTTACAGTTACCCAAAAAGCCCGCGCTGAGCATTGATCGGTCAGTACAGTCACATGGTCAATTAACTACATTCTCTTAAAGGTACATAGCATTCCACTTTATCACATCAAGTTTGAATCATTTTTTCCTTGGTGCCTGTGTTGAAATCTTTCCAACCTTTTTGTTGTCTAGTGTTATATAGTTAATGTTTCTTGTTTAATCATTATTTTTTTGTTAAAAAGTCAACAGCAGACTCCAGTGAATCAGTTTCAGTAAATACCCTCCACAGATCAAAAAAAAAAAGATCTATCAAGCCAGGTTCTATTCTGGAATCCGACTTGTCCAGTAATAACATCAGCTGGGATCATAACAACCCATATGTTAGTACGTTATGCAGGCCCCAAATTTATGATGCCTATGACCCACCGGTAGAACAACATTGGTTGCCATACATATTGAATGACAATATTGGATGAACTTTCAAAGCTGAAGATAGATTGATCATCAAGATTCCACTGCCTAACATGTCTGAGATGCCTGTAATCTGGGGGAAAGTGTTGAAGGTATATATAGGACGGACCACATTGTCACCACATACCATGCTAATTGGCTCAGATTTCATTATTTTTAAATCTATGGGTGGAATCTTGTGCCCTCCCACATGACAGGTTTGGTGGCTGGGGTGCATTTAATCCAGTGAAAGAGTGGCAGGTAGGTACACCATCAGCTTCCCACTTCCACCCCTAATAAATCAATGGCAGGAGGAGCCATGGAGGCCACCTCTCTCTGCTGCCAATTGAGGTTCTTAGGTGGACAATTAACTATTAACCCAGCAGCTGGCATACCTTGCCAAGTAGTATGCACAGGAAGTAAATCCTGGCATGCTTGCCAGCTCTTGGTGATGGGACAGGTGGGGGTGGGGGGGTGTTGTGGGTGCAGGGGTGCCCTCATTCAAAGACACTCCGTGCCTGATTAAGGGACCTTGGAGTCGGGGGAGACGGTTGAGTGTCACTCCCCTGTCCTTGCTGCTGACTCAACTATACCCATCACTCCTGTGACTACCAACCCAAGAACACCCTCCCGCCATCACTCCCCTCTGATCTGTGATCCTAGGCCCCAGGTGGCTGTTGTTCCGGCAGCAGCCACCGTCTCCCCAGTCGCACTGCTATTCAAATGAGCTGCCAGCCTGATTGGCTAGTGATTCTCGGTAGGCGCGACCTCTGCCCCTGGGGTCCTGATCCTAGGTAAAGGCCTGCTGCTGGCCTCTCAACTGCCTGATTGGCACATGTATTATGGTGAGCCTTCATGGAAAGAGATGACACCGGCAGCCGAGACCACCGTCGCCAAAGTAATATTCCACCGTGTGTTTGCTGTATAGTCTCTATACATATAGTCAGGCATGTGCTGTTCCTATGACTGATCATTTCCCCAGAACTGCAGAGGTGCCACATGATTAGGTTCAGGTGCTGGGAATTCTGTGGCAAGTAACTCACCTCCTGACTCTCCGAAGCTTGTCCACCATCTGCAAGGCCTCAAGTAAGGAGTGTGATGGAATACTCCCCCCTTGCCACTCATGGAACTCAACATTATCCAGGACAAAGCAACCCACCTGATTGGTGCCTCATTCACGACAATAAACATTTACTTCCTCCACCACCAGTGCACAGTGTTAGCAGTGGGTACGAAATAAAAGATGCACTGCAGCAACTCACCTAGGCTCCTTTGACAGCACCTCCCAAACCCATGACCTCTACCATCTAGAAGGACAAGGGCAGCTGATGCATGGGAACACCATCACCTGGAGGTTTCCCTCTAAGCCACCCACCATCCTGACTTGGAAATATATCACCGTTCCTTCACTGTCATTGGGTCAAAATCCTGGAACTCTGGCCCTAAGAGCACTATAGGTGCACCTACACCACATGGACTGCAGTGCTTAAAGAAGACGGCTCACTAGCACCTTCTCAAGGGCAATTAAAGGTGGGCAATAAATGCTGACCTTGCCAGCGCTGTCCACATTCTGTGAGAGAATAAAAAAAAATTCTACTTTTATTTCAAGTATTATTATTTTTTGCAGAGGGGATCTAGCATGTTTATTAAGTCAACTAAGAGTGAAGCTGTGACTTAGTAGAGATCTGTGTGACCTAATGTGCTAGAGGGCCATACAGAACAGAAAAGTCCTGGGCTAAATCCTTGCTGCGCACTGTGATTCCTGTTCCTGACAACTGGTCATTCTCTCTATCTGAAACATTTGCTTCGGTGCTCAGAGAAGGGCGGCTTGGCTTTGCTGGAATGTGTCCTGTGGTCAGTAGAAAATGCTGAAAATACTCATCAGAAAGGTAATGGACCTGAAACATTAACCCTGTTTCTCCCTCCACAGATGCTGCCAGAGCAGCTGAGTATTTCCAGCATTTTCTCCTTATATTTCAGGTTTCCAGAATCTACAGTACTTTGCTTTTGTACAACGTTTGTAGATCGGTCTCATATAAAAAGTGCCCGCTTGAATGAGAGCTGTTCGTAACAGTGGAACTGTATCCCACTGTGAGTCATCAACTGCTTGAAAAAAACAGGAGAATTAAAGGGGGAGATAAGTCAACGAGGGAAAGAACATTACTTTGACTCTTTCAATTGTGTATTGGACAGAAGAGTTTGCCTCAAGTTCATAATCACAGGCCTAACAGAAAAGGGAATGATAACAAATGAAGTCTTTCAGGAATGATGGATTAAATAAAGCAGTAAAGACTATTACCTCATGAACTATTATTAACCATTCTACTTATCAGCTTCTTCAGTCCTACAGCAATTGAAGTGCTTCTTAGTGACTAGTCACATGACATTCACTGATTAGATTAAGGGATCCCAAACTACAGACTTCCTCAAACTGCTCTGTTAATATAGCTTCACCTCAAGGAGCCCTTTGTGCTCAATTTGAAAAGAGTACAATGATGATAACCTTGCAAACCTATCTAATGACAGGGCAGTGATCTTTCGTAATTCAAGGCAATGTCATTTGAGCATGACATCCTCTTCCTCATATTGGGATAAATGAGAGGGAATCTCTGAAGCGAGGGTCCTACATTGTGTGGTTCTGAATTAAATTGTAGCATTATTAGACAGGTCAAACAAGTTACATTCCTAGACATTCAACTTCTGTGCTATAGCAATCAAGCATAAAATGAGGCCTGCACTCTATGATTTTGTTCATTTAAAGGGACACTACCCCTTTGTTGACAAGTACAAGATTCCCTTCAACATTAAATCAAACTCACCTTAATGTTCAAGGCACTTCAGCTTTGGAAAGTAATGGGCTCTTCTGTTCCTAAATGCACTATAGACATTTCCATGCCATAAACCATACTATTCCAAGCCAATACTTTGGGGGTGGTGGTGTATGGGGGGGAATGTAGAAGTGGATGGCAAATTTACACATTAATGTGAGAACATGAAAATTCACCCAATATCTTCTCCTCCAGAGGGGCTGCCAGCTGTACATTTGTTATCTTAAAATCTCATTTTGTTGGTTGTTTGGCTTGCTTAAAGTGGCATCATTTTAATAATTCTTTGAAACTCATCCTAACCTCTGAGAGGCAACTGATTTATTTGTATATAAGGCACTAGTTATCCTTGAATCCCAGAAGAAGCCCTGTTTTAAAAATTCAAACTTAAAAGACATGAATGGCTTTACTGATTCCCAAAAGGGCACTTTAACAAGATTTGAAATTCCTGAGGTTTTTCAAGTAGATAGAAACAGGAAAGAATTACATCAAAATTAACTATGAAATTTCTCGCACCAAGTCACAGTTTGATAGGTTCATGGAGGGAATTGTAAGTACAATGAGGTCTTTTGAACTAAAAATTACTTTTACTATCATAGATGTATAAAAACATAGTTTTTAAATACATAGTTTTTATACATTCCTAAACTCATTCTTTTCATGTTTATCCATCTTTATACTGGCATAAAGAACATTTTTCTTTTAAATTAAAGATAGATGCACGGCAAGTTCATCAATTTGATCTCAATTGGAGACCTTTCATCACATTAACACATTTCATATATGTTGTATATTTGACCCAGGAACAACACCTCAAAGTGCTTCAGTGGTTTAATCAGCCAAAGATTGACACCCAGCCAAAGGACATTAAGACAATTAACCAAATGGTCAGTCAAAGATACAACAACAACTTATATTTATATAGAACATTTAACTTAATATAAAATCCCAAGGTGCTTCACAAGAGCTTTATAAAACAAAATATGACATCCAGTCACATAATGAGATATTAGGTCAGTTGATGAAAAGCTTCATCAAAGAGATAGATTTTAATGAGTGCCTTGGAGGAGGAAAGCCTAAGATATAGAAGAGGGGAGCGTAAGGACGACACTGCAGAATGTGAGATCTAGGAAATGGAACGTATGGCCACCAATGGTCACGCATTAAATCAGGGATGCTCGGGAGGCCAGAGTTAGAGGAATATAGGGATCTCCGAGGGTTATAGGGCTGGATCTGAAATCGGCAATAAGAATTTTCAAATCAAGACTTTACTTGACTGGAAGCCAATGTAGATCAGTGAGCACGGTGGTGATGGATACATGGGACTAGGTGCAAGTTAAAACACAGCCAGCAGAGCTTCAGATGACCTTAAGTTTATTGAATGTAGAATGTGGGAGAGCAGCCAGGAGTGTGTTGGAATAATGAAGTATAGAGATAATGAAGGCATAAATGAGGGTTTCACCAACAGATGAGCTAACGCACGGGTAAAATTGGTGATGTCACAAAGGTGGCAAAAGGTAATCTTGATGAATATAAGGTCAGAAGCTCACCTCAGGGTCAAATGTGACACCAAAATTGTGAACAGATTGGCTTAATCCCAGGCTTTTGCCAGGGAGCAGAATGGGTTCAGTAGCTAGGAAACGGAGTTTGGTGTGGAGACAGAAAAAAATAGCTTCAGTCTTCCCAATATTTAATTGGAAGGAAATTTCTGTTTGATGGGTTTGAAGTATTGTCTTACAGGAGCACAAAGAAGTGCAGATGCAAAGAGTCTGAGGGAGAGAATTCCAGAGCATGGGGCTGAGATGGTTAAAGGCATGCCTGCCAATAATGAGGCATGGAGGATGCACAAGAGATCAGAGTTGGACAATGAACATACTCGGTTACCACTTGAAACACATATCTATCTTTCTCATCAAGATGCTGACTGACAAGCTTTTTCTACTTTTATTTCAGATTTTTGGCACTAGGCATTACGGTTTATATTCATATATCAGAGCTTACGTTCTATCCATGCACAAAGTTTTGCCAGTAATCTGATGTATTTGCTTTAATTTCCATGGAGAATTCCTATGAATCTAATCAATTGTTACACAGGGGAGGGGGCTGAATTGCTTATGAGTTCCACAGACAAAAGCAGCAAATCACAAGGGAAAATCATAACAATTATATTAAAATGACACGCAGTTTCCTTCCTATTGTTTCTTGTCTTTCATTTGGTAATTTGCAACCTTTTTCCAAACCTGTTTGTATTTAGATTTTTCTACTTCCCATTTATAATCATTCCCCTCAACAACAACAACAATTTGCATTTGCGTAGTGTATTTAAATAAAGGACTGTCACAAGGCAGGTAGGTGGCTGTAAGTAAAACAGACTTTTAAAGCCAGAAATTGTTTTTTTATATTCTTTCATGGAATGTGTGTGTTGCCGACAAGGCCAGCATTTGTTGCCCATCCCTAACTGCCCTTGAACTGAACAGTTTACTAGGCCATTTCAGAGGTCAACCACATTGCTATGGGTCTGGAGACACATGTCAGCCAGACTAGGTAAGGGTGTCAGATTTCCTTCCCTAATGGACATTAGTGAACAGTGATAGTTTCATGGTCACTGTTACTGAGACTAGCTTTATATTCCAGATTTATTAATTGAATTCAAATTCCACCAGCTGCCATGGTGGGATTCGAACTCTTGCCCCCAGAGCATTAGCCTGGGCCTACTGGATTACTAGTCCAGTGACATTACCATTACAGCATTGTATAGTGCAAGAAAGACAGACTTTTAAAGCCAGAATTTTTTTTAAAGGGGGTTAACTAAAGATTTACTTGAGGAAGTGGGTTTGGCAGGGTTTTCAGAGGAGGAGAGATAGGCAGAGAGACAGAAAGATTTGGGGAGAGAATTCAAGGGCAGGATCCAGACAACAGGAGGTTCTGCGGCCAGTACTGGGATGGAGATATTGACCAGAGTCAGGGAATTAGTATGGTGGGGAAAATGTAATGTTGGAGACAATTGCAGGCTTTAGTGAGGGTTATAGTGGATATTGAAGACAAAGGGCGAGGATTTTAGGTGTGTTATGATCCCAGCTGATGTTACTACTGGACAAGCCTGATCCCAGGAGGGAACCCAACTTGATAGATCCTAACTTTTATTTTTTGTTTAGATACATGGAGAGCGGTTACTGAACAGAGTCACAAATTCAGCTAATGATTTTTTAATAAAAGAATAAAACATTTATTAAACAAAAGAAGATTAATAATATTACAATACTCCTTCACTCACAACTATACCTTTACAGATAAATACAGACTTGTAAGGATAACCCAAGTTACAAAAGCTATCTTATACTCTAATGTTCACAATAAGTGTATAGTTTATGTAAACCACTTGGTGACTTGTGGTCAGACACACCACACACTGAAACGAAGATGGATGCCACCCCAAACAGATACTACGGATCTCTCCTCAACTCCCTCCCAGATGCTTGTCACATCTTGAACCAACCAGTCTCCATTTGTTGCACGAGGGTTTCCGACTCCACTTTCCAAGAATAACTTCGGCAAACCGATGCTTTCTCTTGAATGCCTCCTGCAAAGGGGCAGCTCCAGGATTTCAAACTCTCCTTCTGATGTTCCTCTCCCCTGGGTTACCATGTGTGTTCAAGCTTTCTTCCATGCACTCTCTCTCTCAAATGCTCAGCTGTGCTAACAGAGCACCACTGCTTCACATTAAAGATGTATCTTATTCTTAACACACCCAACTACACACATAACTTGCTTAAACTATTACTATTTCCGAACAGATGTAACATGTTGGGGGACCAGTAGCCAATATAGGCCAGGTGATAAAAGGGTTGGGGAAGCTGGACCATGAAGGACAGGATATGAGCAACATAACTTTGTACAAGTTGCAGTTCATGGAGGAAGCAGAGGAAAGGCCACCTCTGTAAGAAACCTAACCTGAATGTGGCAAAGGCATGAATTAGTGGGAAGAAGTTTTGCCCCATTGGGGGTCGGGGGTGGGGGGGGTGGGGAGTGCAGGAGTAGGCGCGGCTCCAATCTGTGCCCCCGATCAAGGGTACACCGCCATTTTACGTGACATCCGCTATGCACTCCCTGTGCGGGGTGAGGGGGGGGGTGCGGTGGGGGGGTGCGGTGGGGGAGGGGTGGTAATCTTCAGCTGAGAGTGCGCTCTTTCATTAACGCATGCGAAAGAGCACACTGATCTCCCCGAGGCTAAGTGCTGCCTCAGGGATATCTGCACCAAATTTAAAAATAGTGAAGGGGCAAAAATAAAATTTCCCTGACATGCCACCTCATGTGACACTGTAACATGAGTCGGGACATGTCCATCACTTTTAATCAAACATTTATTAAATTTTTTAAAACCCTCATCCCATCCGTGAATGAGGTATCATGCGTTTTCTGAAGCCCGCCAGCGCTCCCAGCCTGCCCACCAATCCTAAGGTTGGACGGGCAGCTCCATTAATTATTTCAATTACTTTTTAAATGGCCTCAATAGACCATTGACGGGTCGGCGGGTGCTCAGCTGATCTGGCTGCGCCCCTGCCAACCTGAAACTTGAAATGAGGCGGGGTGACGTCGGGAGTTCCGCCTGACATCATCCCACGACATTTTATGCATCGGTGAATGTGCCCCGCCCCCAGCTCGCCAACCTAAATATCCTGGCAAAACAAAAACAGAATTACCTGGAAAAACCCAGCAGGTCTGGCAGCATCGGCGGAGAAGAAAAGAGTTGACGTTTCGAGTCCTCATGACCCTTCGACAGAACTTGCGTTCAAGTCCAAGAAAGAGTTGAAATATAAGCTGGTTTAAGGTGTGTGTGTGGGGGGCGGAGAGATAGAGAGACAAAGAGGTGGAGGGGGGGGTGGGGGGGTGTGGTTGTAGGGACAAACAAGCAGTGATAGAAGCAGATCATCAAAAGATGTCAATGACAATAGTACAATAGAACACATAGGTGTTAAAATTAAAGTTGGTGATATTATCTAAACGAATGTGCTAATTAAGAATGGATGGTAGGGCACTCAAGGTATAGCTCTAGTGGGTTTTTTTTTATATAATGGAAATAGGTGGGAAAAGGAAAATCTTTATAATTTATTGGAAAAAAAAGGGAAGGGGGAAACAGAAAGGGGGTGGGGATGGGGAAGGGAGCTCACGACCTAAAGTTGTTGAATTCAATATTCAGTCCAGAAGGCTGTAAAGTCCCTAGTCGGAAGATGAGGTGTTGTCCCTCCAGTTTGCGTTGGGCTTCACTGGAACAATGCAGCAAGCCAAGGACAGACATGTGGGCAAGAGAGCAGGTTGGAGTGTTGAAATGGCAAGTGACAGGGAGGTTTGGGTCATTCTTGTGGACAGACCGCAGGTGTTCTGCAAAGCGGTCGCCCAGTTTACGTTTGGTCTCTCCAATGTAGAGGAGACCACATTGGGAGCAACGGATGCAGTAGACTAAGTTGGGGGAAATGCAAGTGAAATGCTGCTTCACTTGAAAGGAGTGTTTGGGTCCTTGGACGGTGAGGAGAGAGGAAGTGAAGGGGCAGGTGTTGCATTTTTTGCGTGGGCATGGGGTGGTGCCATAGGAGGGGGTTGAGGAGTAGGGGGTGATGGAGGAGTGGACCAGGGTGTCCCGGAGAGAGCGATCCCTACGGAATGCCGATAAGGGGGGTGAAGGGAAGATGTGTTTGGTGGTGGCATCATGCTGGAGTTGGCGGAAATGGCAGAGGATGATCCTTTGAATGCGGAGGCTGGTGGGGTGATAAGTGAGGACAAGGGGGACCCTATCATGTTTCTGGGAGGGAGGAGAAGGCGTGAGGGCGGATGCAGGACACCCTGGTCCACTCCTCCATCACCCCCTACTCCTCAACCCCCTCCTATGGCACCACCCCATGCCCACGCAAAAAATGCAACACCTGCCCCTTCACTTCCTCTCTCCTCACCGTCCAAGGACCCAAACACTCCTTTCAAGTGAAGCAGCATTTCACTTGCATTTCCCCCAACTTAGTCTACTGCATCCGTTGCTCCCAATGTGGTCTCCTCTACATTGGAGAGACCAAACGTAAACTGGGCGACCGCTTTGCAGAACACCTGCGGTCTGTCCGCAAGAATGACCCAAACCTCCCTGTCGCTTGCCATTTCAACATTCCACCCTGCTCTCTTGCCCACATGTCTGTCCTTGGCTTTCTGCATTGTTCCAGTGAAGCCCAACGCAAACTGGAGGAACAACACCTCATCTTCCGACTAGGGACTTTACAGCCTTCTGGACTGAATATTAAATTCAACAACTTTAGGTCGTGAGCTCCCTTCCCCATCCCCACCCCCTTTCTGTTTCCCCCTTCCCTTTTTTTTCCAATAAATTATAAAGATTTTCCTTTTCCCACCTATTTCCATTATATAAAAAAAAACCCACTAGAGCTATACCTTGAGTGCCCTACCATCCATTCTTAATTAGCACATTCGTTTAGATAATATCACCAACTTTAACTTTAACACCTATGTGTTCTATTGTACTATTGTCGTTGACATCTTTTGATGATCTGCTTCTATCACTGCTTGTTTGTCCCTACAACCACACCCCCCCACCCCCCCCCCCACCTCTTTGTCTCTCTATCTCTCCGCCCCCCACACACACACCTTAAACCAGCTTATATTTCAACTCTTTCTTGGACTCGAACGCAAGTTCTGTCGAAGGGTCATGAGGACTCGAAACGTCAACTCTTTTCTTCTCCGCCGATGCTGCCAGATCTGCTGAGTTTTTCCAGGTAATTCTGTTTTTGTTTTGGATTTCCAGCATCCGCAGTTTTTCTGTTTTTGTAAATATCCTGGCCAGTGTGTCAGCAGTGGGAAGATAGGTAAGGCTGGGGGGTGGAGAATGATGCAGGGGTGAGGGAAAGTCTTCTTTTTGGCTGAGAGGTTATGAGCTTGAAACTTGGTGCAAAACACCAAGCTTGTGAACTGTTCAGTTAAACCTAGTGGTCGGGGCAAAGGGAAGAGTTAATACAAGGAGCAAGAGTTGTAAAAGAAACCCAACATTTTGAAGTATGATATCATCGTTATTTCTGAAACATGAAACTTAAAGATGGGCAAGATATGACAGTTCAACAGTTCTGGTTATGTGGTTTTCAGATGATATAGAGAGAGGGACAAAAAAAGGAGGGGGGCTTCACAATATTGGTTAAGGAAACAGTGGGGTTCACCAATATCCACCCCTATTATGGCCTGGTTTACATGTGATTCCTGTCTTGTATTACTTGGATGACTCTTAATGCTCTCAGGGCAACTAGGGATGGGCAACAAACGTGGTCTTGCCAGAATTGCCCTCATCCTGAGAACAAATAGATTTAAAACAAGCAAAAGAAATAGTATTAGAAGGAAAAACGGTTTAATTTGGAATATACCCCAATCAATATGCCCCTAAGCTGCTGGAAATTCTAAGAAACCCTCTGAAAGAAAAGCTTTTCCATCAACTACTTTACCACTATTGACAATAAGCAGTAAATCTGTTAGAAGGCAACTCTTCTTATAAAAGTATCTTCAAGGTGGCCTCTGAACTCCTAGAGGGGAAAATTGCTAGTGTTGTTGGGAAGGGTTTGAACTAACCTGACAGGAGGATAGGAACCCGGGAGTAGATTCCGAAGGGAGAAAAGCAAAACTGGAAATGCAAGGCAGAAAATTCGTAAGCAATATGGACAGTTGAGGAAACAAAGAAGAGAAAATAGACAACAAAGGAGTTGTTTAATAATGAATGGTATACACTTCACTGTAAGGAGTCTTGTGAATAAGGCAGATAAGACGAAGGCACAGATAGACATTTAGAAGTATGATATCATCGCTATTCCTGAAACATGAAACTTAAAGATGGGCAAGATATGGCAGTTCAACAGTTCTGGTTATGTGGTCTTCAGATGATATAGAGAGAGGGACAAAAACAGGAGGGGGGCTTCACAATATTGGTTAGAGAAACAGTATGGTTGACTCTTAAAGGCCCTCTGAAACAAGGGCTATTAGGGATGGGCAATAAATGCTGGCCCAGCCAGTAACACCCACATCCCATGAATGAATAGAAAAGCTATAGCTGTGAAGAGGAAAGATATGCCAAAATATCATCAATTGAGAATGTATGAGTTGAACTGAGGAACAAAAGAGGGGCAATCACACTGCTGTGAGTGTACCTTGGACCCCCAAACAGCCAGAGAGGAAGATAGAATAGCATACATGTAGACAAATTGCTGAGAAGTGTAAAAACAATAGGGCAGTAATATTGGGGATTTCAACCACCCTAATATTAGCTGGGATAAATCCAGTATAAAAGGCACAGAGGGAGCAGAATTTTTAACAAGCATTCAGGAGAACGTTTTTATCGATATGCTGCATACCCAGCAAGAGAAGAGCAGTTATGGACTGGAGAACTGCTAATGCTGTGCTGCAGTTTAAAAGAGGAGGAAGGCATAGCCTCAATTAATACAGCCCAGTCAGCCTAAACTCAGTGGTGAAAATTATTGGAAAAAATTTTGAGGAACAATATAAATTATTATTTAGAGTGTCATAGATTAATCAAGGACAGTCATCATGGATTTGTTAAGCGGGGGTCCTGTCTGACTAATTTGGTTGAATGTTTTGATCAGGTAAAAAGAGGGTTGATGAGACTAACACATTTGATGTAATTTACATTGATATTTTGAGAAGATTTGTGGCAGAGTGAGTAGTGTTCACGTCGTATACCAGGAGACCCAGATCCCTCTGTACCCCAGAGTCCTGCAATCTCTCTCCATTTAAATAATATGCTGCTTTTCTATTCTTCCTGTCAAAATGGACAAACTCACATTTCCCACATTATACTTCATTTGCCCACTCAATAAGCTTGTCTATATCACTTTGCAGACTCTCTACCTCCTCTTGGCAATTTACTTTCCTACCTATCTTGGTGTCATTGGCAAATTTAGCTACCATACATTCAGTGCCTTCATCCAAGTCATTGATATAGATTGTAAACAGCAGAGGCCTTGGCACTGATCCCTGGGGCACTCCAAATGTTACATCTTCCCAGTGCAGATAAGTCCCATTTATCCCTATTGTCTTAGCTAACCAATCCTTGGGATTGAAAGAAATGAGGAGAGGCAGTGGTATATTGGTAATCCCACTAGATTAGCAATCCAGAGTCCCAGAAATTGGTCTGAGTACATCTGTGCAGCGGGTAAAATTTAATTTCAATTAATAAATATGGAATTAACAGTGAGTCTCAGTAATTGTGACCATGAAACCATTTTCAATTGTTGTAAAAAAACCATCTGCTTCACTAATGCCCTTTAGGGAAGGAAATCTGCCATTCTTACTCAGTCTGGTCTGTACATGAATCCAGATCCACAACAATGTGGTTGATTCTTAAATGCTTCGGAAATGGCCTAGCAAGCAAACCGCTACAAAGCCTAAAAAAAGGAATGAAACGAGATAGACCACCTTCATCAACCTAGCAGCAGAAACAACAATGGCACACCCAACCCTGTTGACCTGCAAAGTCCTCTTCACATACGGGGCTTTGTGTCAAAATTACTCACATCTGGGGTTTTGTGTCAAAATTGGGAGAGTCGGGAGAGTTGTCCCACAGACTCGTCAAGCAATAGCCTTACATGGTCAGACTCATGGAATCTACCTTACAAAAAATGGCTCAGTCAGAACAGACCATCAGAAGTTGCAGGACAGTGGTATAAGTTGGGAGAGAGTTGCCCTGGGAGTCGTCAACCTTGACTCTGGATCTCATGTAGTCACATGGCATCAGGTCAAACATGGTTACTACCTACCACCCACCCTCAGCTACTGAATCATGTTGAACGCCACTTGAAGAAGCACTGAGGGTGGCAAGGGTGCAGAATGTACTCTGGGTTGGGGACTTCAATGTTCATACTAAGAGTGGCTCAGTATGCCTTCTTGCATCTATCAATAAACTGCTGCTTGTTTAATCTTACAGCTGACTCATGTCAAACATCTTTAGATACTCTGCAACAACATCAAGCCAGCATTTTTTAAGTGTGGCAACACCAGGCCCAACAAAACTGTAGTCAATGGGAAAAAGGGATGAACTCTCCACTGGTTGGAGTCATACCTAGCACAAAGGATGATGACTATGGTTGTTGGAGGTCAATCATTTCAGTCCCAGTATGTCACTGCAGGCATTTCTCAAGTTAGTGTCCTAAGTCTAACCAGCTATAGCTTCTTCAATGACCTTCCCCCAATCATAGTGGGGATGTGCGCTAATGATTGCACAATGTTCAGCACTATTCATGATTCCGCAGATGCTGAAGCCGTCCATGCCCATATATAGCAATACCCAAACAACATTCAGACTTGGGCTGATTAGTGTCAAGTAACATTCATGCCACATTGCCAGGCAATGGCCATCCCAAACAAAAGATAATCTAACCATCTCCCCTTGATATTCAATGGCATCACCATTGCTGAATCCCTAACTATCAACATCCTGGTTGTTACCATTGACCAGAAACTGAACGAGACCAACCATATAAATAGTGTATCTACAACAACAGGTCAGAGGCTCGGAATTCTGTGAGTTTTAACTCACCTCCTGACTCCCCCAAGTTTATCCACCATCTACAAGGCACAAGTCAGGAGTGTGATGGAATACTCTCCACTCACTCCCACAACACTCAAGAAACTCAATTGCATCCAGGACAAAATTGCCTGTTTGATTGGCATCCCATCCAACTCCTTCAACATTCACTCCATCTACCACACAGTAGCAGCAGTGTGTACCACCTACTAGATGCACTGCAGCAACCAAGGCTTCTTTGACAGCACATTGCAATTCCATGACTTCTACTCACCTTGAACAACTGCCACCTGCATGTTCCCCTCCAAGCCACACAGCATCCTAACTGGGAACTATAGCACTATACCTTCTCTGTTGCTGGTTCAAAATCCTGGAACTCCCTTCCTAACAGCACTGTGAATGTTTCTGCACCACATGGACTGCAGCAGTTCAAGAAGTTAGCTCACCACCACTTTCTCAAAAGCAATTGAGGATGGGAAATAACTGCTGGCCTAGCCAGTGATGCCCACATCCCATGAAAATAATGGGAAAAAAAATGTTGGGGCTTCTACCATTACTGTCCATGACTCCAGACTGGAAGATGTAAAACTGGAAGTTGACACAGCAGCTCGGACTGCCTGTGTGAACCGCAACATACCAGCACCAATAGATTTTAGCAGGGTTGTTGACCTGGTCGCACGTGGCTGACCAGTCAGAAAAGTAAAAGCTCATGGAATCCAATGGAAAGTTGGATCCAAAATTGGCTCAATGGCAGGAAGCAAAGGATTATGGTTGATGATGTTTTTGTAACTAGGTGGCTATTTCCAGTGGGGTTCTGCAGGGCTCAGTACAGGATCTCTGGCTTCATGTGAAATATATCAATGATTTATGCTGAAATGTAGGGGGCATGATTAAGCCGTTTGTCAATGAAACAAATATTGGCTGTGTGCTTGAGGTGAGGAAGAAAGCTGTAGACTGTAGGAAGATATCAATGGACTGGTCAGGTAGATGGAACTGTGGCAATGGAATTCAACCCGAAGAGGTCGTAGGTAATACATTTAAGGATAAAAACAAAAAAACTGCGGATGCTGGAAATCCAAAACAAAAACAGAATTACCTGGAAAAACTCAGCAGGTCTGGCAGCATCAGCGGAGAAGAAAAGAGTTGACGTTTCGAGTCCTCATGACCCTTCCAAGTTCTGTCGAAGGGTCATGAGGACTCGAAACGTCAACTCTTTTCTTCTCCGCCGATGCTGCCAGACCTGCTGAGTTTTTCCAGGTAATTCTGTTTTTGTTATACATTTAAGGATGTCTAACAAGGTAAGGGAATACACAATAAATGATAGGATACTGAAGAGTGTAAAGGAACAAAGAGATCTTGGAATGTATGTTCACAGATCCCTGAAGATAGCAGGACAGGTAGATATGGTAGTTAAGAAGGCAAATGGGATATTTTCATTATTGGCTGAGGCCTAAAGTATAGGAACAGTGAGATTATGTTAGAACTATATAAAATACTACCTAGGATGTAGCTAGAGTATTGGGTACAGTTCTGGTTACCACATTACTGGGAAAATGTGATCGCACTAGAGAGAATGCATGGAAGATTTACAAGGAGGTTTAGCAGGATTTTGGCTATGAGGAAAGACTGCATAGACTGGATTGGAGCTGTTTTATTTGGAACGCAGGAATCTTAGAGGAAAGTTGTGTAAAAATATGAGAGGCATAGATAGAGTGCATAGGAAGAAACTGTGTCCTCAGCAGAGAGGTCGATAACTAGAGTGCAAAGATTTAAAGTAATTGGTAGAAGGATCAGCGGGGAGATAAGGAAACATTTTTTCACCCAGAGATTGATAGGCACCTGGAACTCTATGCCTGAAAAGATGGTAGAGGCAGAAAACCCTCATCACATTAAGAAAAAATCCTTGGATATGCACTTAAAGTGCCAGAACCTACAGGGCTGCGGACTGAAAGCTGAAAGGTGGGACTAGGCACGGGACCTACTGCCTACCAGAGTGATGAAAGAGGAGACAATTAATGATATCAAGAAGAAATTGGATGAGTACTTGAGGGAAATAAGCCTGCAGAGCTACAGGGATAGAACGGGGGAATAGGACTTACTGCTGCCCAGCATGGACATGATGGGCCAAATGGCTTCCTTTTCTGTGCCATGAAATCTTTCTATGTTTCTAAAGTCCAAGTCATGGGGAAAGCCTGGCACTATTCATAGCACCTCCACTGAGCTACGGAATATTCTCATGACTTTCAAGGGAGTTGCAAGGAACATTATTTTGTTCCCTTCTTCAAATGGACCTTGCCAATGAATCAAGTGGAACTGCGATTCATTAATTAGGAAATAATTATTCCATCTATTTAATCTTTCCAGTTCTCTGCCTCCATCTTCATTCTTCCTGCCACAAACCCCAGCAATTAATTTCAAAACTCATTAGAATTTAATCAAGCCAAGTGCATTTTCAAGTTACGTTGAGTTTGCTGATATTATAAGCAGCCTCTAACTCTTAGGGTAACTATTTTTTTAAATTACAACCTTTTCCATAAGGTGTAGCTTAAAAATAGGCCATCTGACCCAACAGGTTAATGCTGGTTAAAACCAAAAAAAATGCGGATGCTGGAAGTCCAAAACAAAATCAGAATTACCTGGAAAAACTCTGCAGGTCTGGCAGCATCTGCGGAGAAGAAAAGAGTTGACGTTTCGAGTCCTCATGACCCTTCAACAGAACTGAGCGAATGTTAGGAGAGGGGTGAAATATAAGCTGGTTTAAGGTGGGGGGTGGGGGTTGGGGGAGAGAAGTGGTGGGGGGTGTGGTTGTAGGGACAAGCAAGCAGTGATAGGAGTAGATAATCAAAAGATGTCTCAGACAGAAGAACAAAGAGGTGTTGAAGGTGGTGATATTATCTAAACGAATGTACTAATTAAGAATGGATGGCAGGACACTCAAGGTACAGCTCTAGTGGGGGTGGGGTGGAAAGACTAACAGGGCATAAAAGATATAGATTTAAAAATAATGGAAATAGGTGGGAAAAGAAAAATCTATATAAATTATTGGAAAAAACAAAAGGAAGGGGGAAGAAACTGAAAGGGGGTGGGGATAGAGTTCTGCCGACCATGTCAGCCTGTTCCTGCGCCACGGAACTCATTTCTCGTTATCTTGATTCCCTTCTCTCTCCCCTTGTCCAGGCCGTTCCCACCTACATCCATGATTCCTCTGACACCTTACTTCAAATCAACAATTTCCAGTTCCCTGGCCCCAGCCGCTTCCTCTTCACCATGAACGTCCAATCCCTCTACACCTCCATCCCCCACCAGGATGGTCTGAGAGCGCTTAGCTTCTTCCTTGAACAGAGGCCCGAACAATCCCCATCCACCATTACTCTCCTCCGTCTAGCTGAACTTGTTCTCACACTGAACAATTTCTCCTTTAACTCCTCTCACTTCCTCCAAATAAAAGGTGTGGCTATGGGTACCCGCATGGGCCCCAGTTATGCCTGTCTCTTTATGGGGTATGTGGAACATTCCTCATTCCAGTCCTACTCCGGCCCCCTCCCACAACTCTTTCTCCGGTACATTGATGATTACTTCGTTGCTGCTTCATGCTCTCGTCGGGACATGGAAAAATTTATTAATTTTGCTTCCAATCTCCACCCCTCCATCATTTTCACATGGTCCATCTGTGACACTTCCCTTCCCTTCCTTGACCTCTCTGTCTCAATCTCTGGTGATAGACAGTCCACCAATATCCATAACAAGCCTACCGACTCCCACAGCTACCTTGACTACAGCTCCTCATATCCCACTTCCTGTAAGTTCCTTCGCCTCTGTCACATCTGTTCTGATGATGCTACCTTCAAAAACAGTTCCTCTGACATGTCCTCCTTCTTCCTTAACCGAGGTTTTCCACCCACGGTCATTGTCAGGGCCCACAACCGTGTCCGGCCCATCTCCCGCGCATCCACCCTCACGCCTTCTCCTCCCTCCCAGAAACATGATAGGGTCCCCCTTGTCCTCACTTATCACCCCACCAGCCTCCGCATTCAAAGGATCATCCTCCGCCATTTCCGCCAACTCCAGCATGATGCCACCACTAAACACTTCTTCCCTTCACCCCCCTTATCGGCATTCCGTAGGGATCGTTCCCTCTGGGACACCCTGGCCCACTCCTCCATCACCCCCTACTCCTCAACCCCCACCTATGTCACCTCCCCATGCCCATGCAAAAGATGCAACACCTGCCCCTTCACTTCCTTTCTCCTCACCGTCCAAGGGCCCAAACACTCCTTTCAAGTGAAGCAGCAATTCACTTGCATTTCCCCTAACTTAGTCTATTGCATTTGTTGCTCCCAATGCGGTCTCCTCTACATTGGAGAGACCAAACGTAAACTGGGCGACCGCTTTGCAGGACACCTGCGGTCTGTCCGCAAGAAAGATCCAAACCTCCCTGTCGCTTGCCATTTTAACACTCCACCCTGCTCTCTTGCCCACATGTCTGTCCTTGGCTTGCTGCATTGTTCCAGTGAAGCCCAACGCAAACTGGAGGAACAGCACCTCATCTTCCGACTAGGCACTTTACAGCCTTCCGGACTGAATATTGAATTCAACAACTTAAGATCTTGAAATCCCTCCTCCATCCCCACCCCCTTTCCGTCACCTCTTTGTTCTTCTGTCTGTGACATCATTTGATTATCTGCTCCTATCACTGCTTGCTTGTCCCTACAACCACATCCACCCCCCCCAACTTCTCTTACCCCACCCCACCCCCCCACCTTAAACCAGCTTATATTTCACCCCTCTCTTAATATTCACTCAGTTCTGTTGAAGGGTCATGAGGACTCGAAAAGTCAACTCTTCTTCTCCGCCGATGCTGCCAGACCTGCTGAGTTTTTCCAGGTAATTTGTTTTTGTTTTAGGTTAATGCTGGTATTTATGCTCCACTTGAGTGTCCTCCAGTGCTGATTTCATCTCATCCTATCAACATATCCTTCCACTCCTTTCTCCATCACAGCTTCCCACTAAATGCTTTTATGCTATTCACCTCAACTACTCCATGTAGTAACAAGTTCCACAATGTCACCACTCTAAGACATTATCTGCCAGATGCACCTCTTTCAGTGGTTGAATGTTTGATGGATGGCAGAATGGTGATTGCAGTGGGAGGGTTCGCTTACGATTTCTGAGCTATTATTTGCTAACTGATTACTTTATTGGTAGGATGTTTGTGGAAAGTATCAGCCTGAAACATCCACTGTACTCACCCTTAATGCAGTAACAGTGATGCACATTTGCAGCCTGGGTCTTTTGATGAGAAAGCTAACTTTCAGTGTCTTTTGCACCAGTCATTAAATTCCAAGCAGCCTTAGTAAACTGGAATATGATGGCTAAATCACCAATTAAACACTAATTAAAGGCATGATCCCAACTAAAACAAACCAAGCTTACATGTGCCATTTATTTTGCATGTGCTAAGCATATGCACTTTAAGATGTGGTTTAATACCAGCTGTGCTATTTGCACAAGCATCTCCTATAATTTGTTCCTGCTGCAATTTATACCATCAAAAATCTAACTAAATTCCCATGCAGGATTACCTACATATATTTTTCAGCATTCTGTAGACACTATGCACGAGCTTAGTCATTAGGAAATATTCAGCCTTACAGCATGTGGGAGCACCATCACCACATGGGCTACAGTGATTCAAGAAGCAGCTTCCCTACCACCTTCTCAAGAGCAACTAAGGACATGCAATAAATACCAGCTTTGCCATGACACCCACATCTCGCAAAATCACTGCTACATTAGACATCTTAGCATGAGGCATCAGGCACGTTCCATGTAGCAGAAATCAAACAGCTAAAATAAAATGGGGCACTTACAAATTAATTTCCTCTCCTGATCTAGCCAACTGCAATTTTAACTTTCAGATGGCAAGGCACGCACCCCAGTCCGGCGGAGTCCTCTTTAAAGAGCATAGACCTAAAGGCCCAGAAAGGTTACTGTAGTGATTGAAGGTCTAACCTTTTCTACGATCTATTAGATGTCATGTGATTGTTCTTGACGAATGAGCCCTAAGCGCAGGAAATCCAGGGGACATGGAGCTCTCTATACCTGGACCTGGTTCAAACATGTAGCTTCTAAAAGAGCTCTGTAATAGTTATCTGTTTCAAGTAAGAAACCTGTCCGGTACACCAAGTTATTACATTTGGCGATGAGGATAAATATCTCTAACGCTGCACCTCATCTTGTGAATACGAGTGCATCAATTCTTAAGGGAAGAAAGAAAAGTATTCTCACCGGTCATGCTGCTTTTTGGCAGAATCAACCCTTATGACTGGTCCAT